>NC_077222.1:76301028-76981028 GCF_024763615.1 Phlebotomus papatasi
TCGACCAGAGTTATCGATGTGGCCTCACCAAACAGTATCGTGCGCGATGGAAAGCCACGCCCACCAAACAGTACTCTGCGCGATTATTACTACTCATAAATTCGAAAAACAATTTTTTCATAAATTTTCAAAAAACTTGTTCAAAGTTGATGGGTACTCTCGTCCCCAAAAATCTAGAGGTCAAATGTAAGGTTATCCCGCCAGTGCCCGCCATTTGCTTTTTGACACCAACCTTGTAAGAAAATTCAAGCGGGAGCGAAATTTTTGTCAATATGGCCGATAATTTTGACATTTGGCAGCGAAAGAGATTGCTTTCGGGGAAGTTTTTCCTATTCTTCCAGATTTTGGTGAATTCTGATTGTCCAGGAAGTGTCTTTTATGCTTTTGAGAAAGCTTAATGTGTCTGCAATAACATCCTGTTGAGAGAAATGTGTGTTAAAGTGTTATTCTGTGAAATATTTTGAGGAATCTGTTGGCAAGCAGGAGCTGGGTGTCCTTTTCAGCACTTCCTGGACATCCCACAAGATACTGGTCAATAATTCTTCTTGTTTTAGTGATCAACATTGTAAAGGAGTCATTTGACATGCAAAAATAATTCACAAAATTGATATTATTGGCTTTTGGAAAATTGAAGTTTGTCCAAGTTTCTATCTTTTGCATTCTTTAGGGGACGAGAGTTCCCATGAGTTTTCCAATTTCCCAGAGGCGGAGAAAATTCTTTCTCTACAAAAGTATCATATTTGACCAGTAAGACTTACAATAAAGTGAGTTTTACTGAAATTCGTTCGCTGGATATGTTGTGGTCCGGTAAGAGTTAAGTACCGATTTTTCAATTTTCAAATGCTTTTGTGATTTATGAATTAATTTGATCTCTAGCAGATCAGTCATTCCAAAAAATTATGCAAAAAATCTAATTCACGGTTTTATTTATTTATATTTATATTTATAAAAATTTAATTCTCGTGAGTTCGAGCATTCCGCAAAGCTGGGACGCTTTGCCATCTTTTTTTTAATACTGGAACTTAACAAAGAACAAAGACTACATAACCTTATTCTAGTATCAAAGTTTGAGAAATAAGACTTACCTTTCTTTTCTTCAGCTTTCTCCTTGGGTGGCTCAACCTTCTCTGCAACCTTTGCTGGCTCCTTTTCCACCTTCGCTGGCACATCCTTCTGCTCCTTCTTCACCTCCTCGGGCTTTTCCTTGGCTTCGGCCGTAGGTGGCAGTTCCTTAGCAGCTGGGGCAGGTTTTGAGGCTGGAATGTCACTCAGCGTCTCTTTCGGTAGATTCTTGGACACAACCGCCACCTTGGGAGGCAGAGGAGTAGGAGGGGTTTCCTTTTTCTCGAAGGTAATGCATTCTGTTGTGGATGAGATGACATTCTCATCATTTTCTGCCACTGGAGCTGTTTTCTTGGGGCTCTTCTCTTCTACAGTGGCATCTCCATCGACTTCCATTTTCTCCACTTCGGGTACTTTCACTTTTGGCTTTGTAGTGTCTTCACTCTTAGCCTCAACCACCTCCTTGGGCTCCTCAGGCTTGCTGGGTTCTGCCTCCTTCGCCACTTCAACTTTGGGGGCCACATCCTTTTTCACTTCTTCAACTTTTTTCTGTGCTTCCACTTCTGGCTTCTTGGGTTCTTCTTCCTTGTTTTCCGTGGTGGTTTCCACTTTTTTGGGCTCTTCCTTTGCTTCAGCTGGCTTGGGAGTTTCTGCTGGCTTGGGAGCTTCAGCTGGCTTGGGTGTTTCTGCTGGTTTGGGGACTTCAGCTGGTTTGGGAACTTCTTTCTCTTCAGCTGGTTTAGGGGTCTCTTCTTTGGGTTTTGCATCAACCTGTGTGGGTTCCTCAGGCTTTGCCAAAACGCCATTGTCAGTTTCTGACTGTCGTGTGCTGTTTGACGGAGTTTTACCCTCAACAATGCACTCCATTCTCTCCAGTAAATCATCAGATTTCCCATCTTCTTCGAGTTTTTTCAGGAGATCTGCCGGTTTGGTGATTTCATTGCTCAAAACTGGCGCTTCAATGGCATCAAGTTTGGCAATCAAATCATCATCGTCATCCTCTTCGGCATTTTCGCCATTGTTGCTTGTCTTGGGCTTCTTTGCCTCATTCTCATGCTCCCGCGCAACTTCCTCTGAATGACGACGCTTCAGGGAGTCAATGTTTGTGTGGATTTCTGTCTCCGTCACAACCTTTGCCGTTTCCCCGGCTGAAAAAACACGATAAACCAGAAAGCTCTAAATCCCAGATATTTGGCACATTTGACTGAAAAATTTTCCCATCAAAAACTCCCCCCAAATGGCTCTTGCGGGAAAGTACAAAAAAAAAATGCCATCGTCCCAGAAACACTTCCCAATTCCCAGGACATTAAATTTCCCTCAATCAAGTTAGCATTGACTTCACTGAGTTGTTTTATCGTGAAATTTATCGTGGGGAAATGCAGAAAAAGCCCCAAAATACGCAATAAAAGTTTCACTTTTCTTACCATCCACATGAAGCGCCGCCGCTTTTTCCACAGGCTCAGCAAGATCCATATTTAACACTTCTGTATCCAACTCCACGTCAAATACACATCAAAATCCAACAGAGAGTCTTACACTGAATACTTCAGCACTATTTTTAACAGCGTACCACAGCAATTTCACAGAAAAAGAGCGATTCCTCTTCACTTGACGCCAATTTTTCGTGATGATGTTCCTCAATTTTTTGCATATGGCCGACCGGCTTCGGTTTTCGAATATCACTTTTTTTGCGGTATATTCACCACTGTCCCAAAAAGCCAAGTTTTTCACCACACTGGGACTTGTTTTTCGAAATGTCAAGTGGTGAGTGTTATGTGCGAAAAAGTGGCGTGTGTTTATCAATCTTGCGAATTTCTCTAAATTTTCACTATTTTCGCCTCAATAATCGTGGAAAATTGTGCCTAAATCTCTGACATTGTGTACAGTAAATAGTGAAAAAGTGAAATATAGGTGGAGTGTGAGGAAATTGCAATAATGGCAGCGCCAATTGAAATTCCTCTTCGGGACACCGATGAGGTAAGAAAAAATTCATTTTTGTAATTATTCTGCGTGTTTTCTTACAAAATCTTCATCTGCATTTGTAAATTAGGTAATTGAACTCTATCTTGAGCAACTTCCCGATTGTGAGGAAGTCCTGGGGATCTTAAAGCAGGAAAGGTCCCAGTTGAATACGTGGGTGACCGTGGCTGTAAGTCAAACTACCAGAAAAGTCAGATAATTTTGTAAATTCGTGGCTAAAATTCATTTTTTTCCTGATCAGCTGGCTTACTATAAGCTCAACAAGACAGATGAATTCATCAAGATCCTGGAGACAGCGAGGGTGGAGGCGAATATTGATTATCGTGAATTTGAGAAGGATCAAATGAGAGCTTACGACATGCTGGCAGCCTACTACGTCCAGGAGGCGCACAGAGAGAAGGCCAAGGACAAAAAGAGGGAGCTATTTATGAAAGCTACCCATTTGTACACAACAGCAGACAAAATTATTATGTACGATCAGAATCACTTGCTAGGAAGGGCATATTTTTGCCTCCTGGAAGGCGACAAGATGGAACAGGCTGATGCACAATTCAATTTTGTGCTCAATCAATCCCAATCAAATATCCCATCTCTCCTCGGAAAGGCCTGTATTGCCTTCAACAAAAAGGACTACAGATGTGCTCTGGCCTTCTACAAGAAAGCCCTGAGGACAAATCCCAATTGTCCGGCAGCTGTACGCCTGGGAATGGGACATTGCTTCCTGAAGATGAATAATCAGGAAAAGGCAAAGTTAGCCTTTCAGCGTGCCCTCAGTCTCGATCCGCAATGCGTAGGAGCACTCGTTGGATTGGCAATTCTCAAGCTCAATCTCCATGAGCCAGAATCCAATCGTCAAGGCGTTCAAATGCTCTCAAAAGCCTATACCATTGACTCAAAAAATCCCATGGTGCTCAATCATCTGGCCAATCATTTCTTCTTCAAGAAGGACTACCAGAAAGTTCAGCATTTGGCTCTGCATGCCTTTCACGACACGGAAAATGAAGCAATGCGCGCTGAAAGTTGCTATCAACTAGCCAGGGCATTTCACGTCCAACGAGACTATGATCAAGCCTTTCAGTACTACTATCAATCCACGCAGTATGCCCCATCGAATTTTGTCCTGCCACACTTTGGCCTTGGGCAGATGTACATCTATCGTGGTGATACAGAAAATGCTGCACAGTGCTTCGAAAAGGTCCTGAAGATTCAACCGGGAAACTATGAAACCATGAAAATTCTCGGATCACTCTATGCAAATTCCAATTCACAGTCCAAAAGGGACATTGCCAAGCAACATTTGAAAAAAGTCACTGAACAATTTCCGGATGATGTGGAAGCATGGATTGAATTGGCACAGATTTTGGAGCAGAATGATCTACCAGGATCACTCAATGCCTATCGCACGGCAACAAATATTCTCACGGAAAAAGTCAAAGCAGAAATACCTCCAGAAATTCTGAATAATGTTGGAGCTCTGCACTATCGTCTGGGGAATCTCGATGAGGCACTGAATAAGCTAGAAGCGGCTCTGGAGAGGACAAAAATTGAGGCACAGGATGATCCACAATACTATCATTCAATTTCCGTCACGATGACCTACAATTTGGCAAGGCTCTATGAAGCCATGTGTTGCTTCGATAAAGCCGATAAACTCTACAAGGATATCCTCAAGGAACATCCAAATTACATTGATTGCTATCTGAGATTGGGATGTATGGCCAGGGATAAAGGTTTGATATTTGTAGCATCGGATTTCTTCAAGGATGCCCTGAAAATTAATACAGGAAATCCAGATACAAGATCTCTCCTGGGAAATCTTCATTTGGCCAAGATGCAATGGACACTGGGTCAGCAGAATTTTGAGACAATCCTCAAGAATCCCGCTACGTCAACGGATGCCTATTCCCTGATTGCCATGGGCAATTTCTGGCTTCAGAGCCTCCATCAGCCAATTAAGGATAAAGACAAGGAGAAGAAGCATCAGGAGAAGGCATTGTCCATGTACAAACAGGTCCTGCGCAATGATCCACGCAGTATCTGGGCAGCTAATGGCATTGGAGCTGTTCTGGCGCACAAAGGATGCATCATTGAGGCAAGGGATATTTTTGCACAGGTCCGAGAAGCCACAGCAGAATTCTCAGATGTCTGGCTCAATATTGCCCATATCTATGTGGAGCAGAAGCAATATATCAGTGCCATTCAGATGTATGAGAATTGCCTCAAGAAATTCTACAGGCATCACAATGTCGAGGTGCTTCAGTACCTGGCTAGAGCATACTTCCGGGCTGGGAAGCTGCGAGAGGCCAAATTGACGTTGCTGAGGGCACGCAGAGTGGCTCCGCAGGACACAGTGCTCCTCTTCAATATTGCCATGGTTCTACAGCGACTCGCCATGCAGATTCTGCGAGATGAGAAATCTACGCTGGCCATTGTGCTTCAGGCTGTCCATGAACTGGGACTAGCTCACAAGTAAGTAAAAAATGGAATTTGAAAGTTGGATTTTTCAATTTTAGATGTTAAATTAGGTTCAAACTTTGCTAAAGCATTTCTCAGGATACCTTAGGAAAAGGAATTGGTGAAAAAAATGCTAAACATGCACAAAATTCAGGAATACTAAGGGCCTAGACTCAGGCTGATCCTCGAAAAATAGGCCAAATATTGTCGATGATCATCCTGAATCTATTTGGACCCTAAAATACACTAGACAGACTTATGGCTAAAGTCGAGAAATTGCTTAATCACGTTAAGCCGTCTCTTGGCTTAAGGCGTATGTCTGTTAAGACCCTAACATCAAAGGCGAATAATACTATTAATTCCTGGAATTTTCAGCATCTGAAAAATCTCGAAAAACACGAGATCCTTAAAATTTCGGGACCCCGAAAGTAGCAGGATTCAGCATGGTTCTTGGTATTGGAATGGATCCCGGAAACCTATATTTTAAAATTTTAGATTTTTGGGATCCCGAGATTTCAAATTTCAGGGTTAGTGAAATTTAAAATACAAGATCCTGAATTTTGAACTCAAATGCAATAGGGTAAATTAAGCTAATTCAAAACCTACTCCAAATGGAAATTTTTCGCTACTCTAAATGGAAACGTCATTGTTTTCATGATAAATATAGTACTAAATTACTATATTTATATATTTTCTATACCTCAGTTTCATTATTTAGTTAATTTTGCTCCAAATAGAGCAAAAATCCATTCATATTCACAAATTTTAATTTGTTAATTTCTCAGACAAATTAAAAGTATACCTTTTCACCATTGAATTTTTCATCGATCGACCATATTTTCCAATGAAAAACACAATAAAGTGATTGTTGTTTATTCGTTTTGTTTAACATTTATGTCTTATTTCTAGCTAATTTTAGTTAAATTCAGTGCTAATCTTTATTGTTAACGGTACGTGAAGTTTTCAAATGAAATAATTACCTATTTCGTGAACAAAAAGAGTTTTTCTGAAGTGTCTGCAAATGCTTCAATAGGAAACTCTGGAAATATGATTTTTTTGGTGAGATTTTCTTATTGTTTTAGATGGGAAAGGAGAAAAGACCAGGAATAAAAACAAATCCTACACTCAAGAGCAACTCAACAAGGTTTTAGAAGCCTTTCGTTTGTCTCCAATTAGAAACTTTCCCTTGTCTCCATTTGGATTAATATGTTTCCAATCGAAGCATTTTACGCTCGCGTATTTTTCTTGTGTTTAAGAAGTTTTCAAATTATATCTAAACCTAAAGCATTTTCACTAAATGGTAACATTCTAGAAGAGTCAAGGAGTAAATTTATGTAATTTTCCTTCAGAAAAAATATGAGCCCAATGTGTTGAATCTTCTGTCAAAATTAAAGCGTCTGGAAATGGTTTTGAATTAGAACATTTACCCTAATGAGATATTTGGAGTTCAGATCTTGGCAATAAAAGGGCTGAGAAAGCGTCCCATGTTTTGCGGACCGCTCGAATTCACGAGTCGTGTTAACCTTTATTCTTAAAAAAAATCAATATAGTGATATACCCGATTATAGGGGTTTATATGCGAAAAGATCCGTTGGACTAATCTAACTGAATCCCTTAGACTAATTTTGAAATACAATGGGAAAACTTTGTTTTTAACCGATTTGGGGGATATAGGAAGAAGATAAGGCGAGAAGAATAAAATCAGTCGCAAAATAATGTCATTTTAGGAGGGGTTGTTGAAGACAGAACGTCGATATATCTAACCGTTTTCCCATTATTTCAATAAACAAAAAAACAAAAAAAATCTGCGAAAAACAAAATTTTCAAAAATAAATGAATTACAAATAGGAAGGAAGGAGCCATCCAGCTCCCAAACGTTGGTTAGAGAATAAATTCCCTGTTTTCTCTATTTGCATCAAGTTATCGGCCGGATTCCATATAATTAATTAATTACTGATACTTTACTGTTTGAAAACGATGCAGTTTTGTTTGGAACTTTAAAACCTTTTATATAAATCCAAATTTGGTCAAATCCGTGGGAAAATAAGGTCTCCAGAGTGGTTGGCCTGATCTTGTACAATTCAAGACGTCGAGATGACCAAAAGGTACTGTCCAAAATCCCAAAAGCTAGATTCCTGAATGGGTCAAAATTTCCGAAAGTCAATATCCCGAAAGCCAAAATCGTGCCTCCAGCATACACGGTTACAATCGTGGGAATAGCTATGACACTTGAATTCAAGATTTTGGTGTTTAGTATTGTATCGTTCTGTATTTTGGGATTTTGATCCATTTGTGATTTGTGGTTCCGTATTTTGGCTTTTTCGGGATTTTCCTTTTTTCGGGATTTTGTTTTTTTTCGGGATTTGGCGTTTGGGATTTTGGTTTTTCGGAATTTTTCGGGACCCGACCGGTTATGGTTGTCTAGGGGCGAAATTTTCACTTAAGATATATTTAGTAGCTAGAAATTTCGAGTTGTAAAAAAGAAGTTGCCAGAGACACTTCAGAAGACCAAGAAGAAATTGAAAAATTATAAAATCGTGCCAAAATTCTGTGCAAAAAAGGGAATTTTTATTAGAAGGAAAAATGTCCCTACACTATGCCCTGTAGATCCTTAGACAAATTGTTAGACAAAACTCTGGAAATTCCCTATTGAGTCTACCTCTTATGAAAGCTTGAAGATCGAGCCTAAAGCTCTGGAAAGTGTTGCTGTCATTTTAAAAGTGACTCCACTAATCCGACCATCCTGACTAATTCTACTTCCTGTCAACTCAAGTAAAAAGACTCACAGTAAATTTTCAAAATTGTTTGCAGCCTATTACTTGTTGTCTTTTTAATACCATGTAACTGAATTTCTAATCATATTTAGTGGAATTATGTTAATCTTTTGTGTGGTGCAGAATAAGTGAAAATTAATTTATAATATAAATAGAAATTAAATAGTAACAAAATTCGATAACTTAGGTTCATATCTTTTAAGATCATTACAGTTTTAATTTTTTTTGTGAAAATAGTATATTTTGATGGCATTAACTGCAAAATTCCCTTTTTGACGAGAAATTGTCAAAATGTATTGAAGCTTCAATAACTCTGTTCCTAAAAAATTAAAAAGAAGAAGAAGAAGAAGAACTCTGTTCCTAGGTCGGCATAGACGAACACAGAGAATAAAAAAGCGAGCATTGTGTCAATTATCTCCTTTGAATATATTTTATCGCTATTGAGCTTTTCATTTCCACTCCGTTTGCAAATTATAGCAATAAATTATCCCACAATATTTTTAAAAAGTCTCTACATATTTTGAGAAATTTTCGTCAAATTAAAGCATTTTGACGTTATTTAACCCTTTAAGGACCATTGGAACACCGGTGTCCCATAAAGAAAATAATTTTTCCTGACCACCTAAACTTATTTTTTTTTTATATTTGCACACAATTGTAAATTAGACGGTTGAAGGAATCTAGGATATTTTTTGCAAGTCTCCACCTATTTGCTATACAGTAAATTTTTAAGCTAAAAAAAATACGAATTTTTAAATTCTCATATTGAAAATTAATTTTAATTTTTTTTATACTTCCAGTTTTTTTAAGCAAAACCGTTATGGAAAAGAAAACTACAATATCCAAACATAATATTTTTCGTTAGAGTGAAAATTATCAGTCATTGGTATAGTCAGACAAATTACTCAAATTTTGGGCTATTTTTGTCCCTATCGTTCATAAAGACAAAAAATATACCAAATCAGACTCTGTTTGCTTTTCGAAGGTTAGATGTAAGATGTTTGACAAGTTTTGTTTATCAGTTTCATTTTTATTGGTGATTTTCGGTCAGCGAAAACTGTCTCGTCGTTAAAGGGTTAAGCAATTTTCGTCAAAAATTGCATTTTTGACAGAATTTTGACGTTTCCACCTACAAACTGCGCAAACAATTTTGTTCAAAAAAGGATTTCTTTGAAGAATAACATTCATTTTCCTCCTTTTTTTTTGGAATTGCTCGAAAACGTGTCGTGCGATTTGTTTTTTTTTTATTTTGGGATAGGTTTTAAAGGTTGTACATGAGGGCATTTCGTTCTTATACGAAAATCCCGTTGAATCATTCCCAATAACGGTTTTGCAAGGTCAAAAGTTAAAAAGGCTCTAGAGTCTAGACCTCTAGAGAGCGTATTTCTCAACAGAATGGGGTCATGTTTGGGTTAATTGGAAAGGTCTTGGAATTCCTCATAAGCTTGAAACGATTCAAATCGGTAATGAACCGGTTCATAACCGATAACTATTTTTTATCCGAATGTCAATTATATTACTCCTGAGGTATTTTGGGCATTGTTTTGAGTGATTTATAAATTGAATCAGATTGATTGTGAACCGGTTATGAACGAACAAACTAATTTTTATCAGAAAATCAATTCTATTGCTCTTAAAACTATTTTGGGATATCTTTTGAGTGGTTTAAAACTGGTAAACAGTAATGCCGGCTTCAGACTGGAGGTTTACTCCCAGTTGCCGTAGGTCTCAAAAATCTAAATAACAAGCAATTTTATTGATTTTTCAAAATCTAATGAATCATTTGCCCTTATAATCCAATCCTAAACAACAATTTCTAAAAAAAAAATCGTGCCTGATTAGGAATTAGAGGAGTTAAGCCATATGGCTAAGTCTTAGGTCTGAAGCCCGTATAAAGGATGCGAAAGCACTTTTGAGATATATCATCTAAGTCATGAATCCGTTTTGTTTAACTCAGATATTAGGGTAAAAGGAATTTTGCAACTTAGATTTTAATTGTAAATAAAAGCCAGGGGACGAGGGGACTCAGAAGGTAAATGAGGTCAATGTCAGAGCACTTGCTTTATGACGCAAAGGCTCTCAGTTTCGATCCTTTGATTAAGTCAGGATGATAATTTCAGACAATTAATGCAAAGGTTATTTAATTTAGGTTTTAATTTTACTAATCTAGGCTCATTACTTTTCAGGTACTTCACATATCTATCCGTTCATGGAGACAAGACCAGGTACAATGTAGCATTTGCAGCAGCTGAAGCTGGACAGTGTCAGGATCTTCTGTCTCAGGCACAGTACCATGTTTCACGGGCTAGACGTATTGACGAGGAGGAGCGTTCGCTGAAGCAGAAGCAGGAGGAGGAGAGGAATGCATTTAAGATGCGTCAAGAGGAGGAACGTCGTCGATTGGAGGAGATGCGTCATAAGAGCAAAGAAGAAATGTTGCTCAAGAGACAGGAATATAAGGAGAAGACAAAGAGTGCTTTGATGTTTCCGGAGAACTTTCAGGAGCCCAAAAAGAAGGGTGGAAGATCACGTCGAGAAGATTATATTTCTGATTCGGGTGGAAGTGATAGTCCGGCGGGTGGAAGGGGAGAAGCAGGAGGTCCCGATGGAGGATCGTCACAGAGAAAGAGGAAGCGCGAGAAAGGGAGTTCGTCAAAGTCCAGGAAGCGTCGAGAGAAGGGACGCAGAAGGGGATCAGGCACGGATAGTGATGCTCCAAGATCCAAGAGGGGCAAGAAGACCAAGGCTGAGGCTAAGGCGGCCAAGAAGAAGCAGACAGAAGGATTGTCGCAGAAGCAAAAGAGTAGGATTATATCCAAGGCCACGATTTCCACGAGCGAATCTGATAGTGATTCCAATGATAAGAGGAATAGGAGTGGAAGTGGGACTCCGACACGCAGGAGCCGCAGGATTTCTTCAGGAAGCGACAGATCACGATCAGCATCTTCGGCTGGAAGTCGGCGATCTCGATCGGGATCGAGATCTTCGGGAAGTGCACGGTCTCGACGATCTTCGAGGGCATCCAGTCGGTCAAGGAGCGGTTCTCGCTCAAGATCTGGCGGATCTCGGTCACGTAGTGGTTCTCGTAGTGTCTCTCGCAGTAGGTCTAGAAGTGCTTCGCGCTCAAGATCACGATCTGGCTCCAGGAAATCACGTTCGAGGTCTGGTTCGCAGAAATCTCGTTCACGCTCCAAGAGTGGCTCTCGCTCTCGATCAGGATCACGATCAGCATCGGGCAGTCGAAGTCGGTCCCATTCTAGGAGTCGTTCCAAGTCAGGATCACGCAGTCCTTCACCAGCTTCTGGCGGTGAAGATGCCCCCCGTCAGTCTGGAAGTGAGAATTAGAGTTAAGTCCAGTTTTTTTCACTAGCCATTTAGTGAAGATTTTTTTCTGCTGAAAAGATTAAGCCAATAATTTGCATTATGGGCAAATTTGTAAAATTATCCCCAATAAATCATGTTCGAAAATGATTCGTTAGTGTGGTGAATTATTCAAATTGTGGCCGGGAATGTTCGAAAAGTCAGTTCGTGCCGGCATCGGAGATTTTCGGTTGACCTCCGATCCAGTCGGCAAAGTCAAAATCTCGTAACATTTCCACGCTCCGAAGACTCCAGTTTTCTGGTGCTTTTACAACACTTCGCGAGTGAATTAGTTTAGCAAAACATTCCCTCTTGGGTGCCCAGTTATTTCCACAAGGAGTTTTAAAGTCAATAACCATGGCTCAGTGAGTATTTTTGATGGTTGGCTAAAATCTTAAAGAGGAACAGCCCTGAAAAACCTCGATTTTTTTTTCAGGAAAGCTGATATTGCCCTGATTGGTTTGGCCGTGATGGGTCAGAATTTGATCCTCAATATGAATGACCATGGATTTGTGGTCTGTGCTTTCAACAGGACCGTTGACAAGGTGCAGCAGTTCCTCAATAATGAGGCCAAAGGAACAAAGGTCATCGGAGCCACTTCCCTCCAGGACATGGTGTCCAAGCTCAAGACACCCCGCAAAGTGATGCTCCTTGTAAAAGGTAAATCGCATATAAATCCTTATCAGTCACGTTCAGCCATTATCGTTCAATTGGCCTATCTTGCATGCATTTTCTGACTCAGCGTTTTGCGACATTCGCGATTTTTTCCATCGTTCCCTCGTGGGCTCCAAAGCTCTCTCTCTCGCCTGACCCCCAAGTTTGACCGCAAAGAGAGCAAAAGCATTGAATTTGCTCCACACCTGTAATTTAACGCTTATGCTGAAGGTTGTCACCTTTCGAATTGAGAGCACGTGAAAGTCAATACATGAGTCCCATCGCGACTGACCACATCGCTTTTTCTGCACAACACTGGCACATCTCTGAAAATCTTTTAACATAATTAATTTCATCTCATAAACATGCCCAGAGGTAATTTACTCATCCAGTCAATTGTGCGTCGTCGTGGATCATTTTAAAGTAATTTAAAAATGTAATTTAGAAGAAACCGTATTAACTTTTTGCGGTGTTTGATGGTTTGAAGAAATGTTTTGAGGCTTATGGACTCTACACACTAAAGACATTTATGTCCATATTGAAGCAAATTCCATACATTTGTGTAGGAAAAACTCTTCAATATGCACATAAATTTCTTTAGTGTGTAGGGGCCATTAGAGTCAAGCTACCGGTACCAAAGAGATAAAAAACAGGGATTATATTCAAATTATTAAATTTAAAGAAATATTAAAGAAGATCTAAAAAACACGAAATATCAAATCTTTTAGATTAAGAAAAATATCCCAGAACGTCAAAGGAGTTCCAAGGAGCAGATTTATTCTTTGGCAGAATAAAACTGCGTTCACTAATTAACTGAGATTTTTAAATTCAATTAATTGACGTAATTTAAAAATTTCTTCAATATTAGGTAAGATTCTTAACACTCGCACCTACTATAATCGTAACAAAATCTCATGTCCTCCGATCGGCCCTAAACTTTGCCAAAATGTGTTTGGCCACTTTCTAATCACGAATATATGGATGGCTAAAAACCGTTCCCGTTCGTCGGTCCGGTCGCTCTTTGGAGCTTAATATCTCCTAAACAAGAGAGATATCGACTTGCGGTTTTCGACGAAGGTTATATATCGGGTGAAAGTTGCAACTTGGTGCATTAACCCCCCACCCCCCACCCCTCATTCCGCCATTTTGATTGTTAGCTCCGCTATGGCATAGATCGGACACAAATTTTAATACATTATAGAGCTACCCCTTTAAAAAGTCAAAATCGGGCAGATGGCATAATCTGAGCAAAAAATTATGTTTGGTTTGGAGATATAAATGCCCTCTACAATTGTGCCAAAATAATTATCAAAATCGGTTGACAGAGTCGAGATAATTGAGTTTTTTATGTATGTAATATGAAATTGGTTTTTTCGACATTGGCGCTCCTAGCGTTGGTCTTACGAAGTTCTCATATCTCCGGTTGTATTTAACTCTTTAAGGACGATTGGGTCACCGGTAACCCAAAAATGAAATTTTTCCTAGGGTCGTCTAAAGATAGTTTTGCTCTAAAACAGAGGTGTGCAAGAAATCGTTGAAACCGAATTAACGTCAAATGAAACATGTATGTCAATGGTCAAAATGCTACTATAACAATCTTATTTTGACGTTAATTCGGTTTCAACGGTTTCTTTCACACCTCTGCTCTAAAAAGTCAGAAAAAGTTATTTTTTCTGACCCCCGATTTTTGACCTTCTCGTCCATAAAACTTGGAAACTTCATAGGCTAGACTACAACACTCTAAAATTTGATTAACTTGCACAAATGGTGTTTCTGGGAAGTGGGAAAAATGAGTTCGAATTTTGACGCTATCGCAGTGCCACTTGTGGCAAGTTTTAAACTTTCATCTGAAAGTGCTCATCGAGACGAAACCAAAAACCCAAAATTTAGGTCAAAACGTCGATTAGAACCGGAGATAGAGACCGGTCAATTTTCGAACTTTGACGCCTTATATCTCGGGTTATGGGTCATCGATCGACTTAAGAATTTTTTTATTTGATCGGCTTCCAAGAAACCGATATGATCAAGTTTTGGAGCAAAATTATAGAGGAGATTTAGTCTATATTCCACTATCATCCTTCTGTCAGTTCATTTACATCCTAGATATTTTGATTTAAGGGAAACTGGGGCACCACCAAACACGGGGTACCACCAAACTCTGCGATTTTTTAATCAGATATTCGACTTCAGAGGATAAGACCTATAGGAACTTATAGGCACTATAGGGATGCTTGTCCACTGAAGGAATGGTCAAGATAGTCCAAGTAGTTTAGAAATAAAAATTAGTGTTTGGTGGTACCCCGTGTTTGGTGGTGCCCCAGTTTCCCCTAAATAAAAAGTTTGCAATTTTTCAGAAATTTGATTCCTAATTGCTGTATAATATTTCTCTTTTATAGTTCCAAACCGATTTTGCATGCAATCCGAGTTTGCTCACATTAAGAATCTGGCCTACAATAAGCTGATCTAGGCTTATCATTAGCTTTAACTTTAAATCATTTAACCCTTTAATGACGAGACAGTTTTCGCTGACCGAAAATCAGCAATAAAAATGAAACCGATAAACAAAATTTGTGAAACGTCTTACATCTAACCTTCGAAAAGCCAACAGAGTCTGATTCAGTGTATTTCTTGCCTCTACGAACGATAGGGACAAAGATAGCCAAAAAATTTAAGTAATTTTTCTGACAATACCAACGACTGATAATTTTCATTCTAATCAAAAATATATTATGTTTGAATATTGTAGTTTCTTTTTCCAACACGGTTTTGTTTAAAAACAATTGGAAGTATAAAAAATAATTAAAAACAATTTACAATATGAGAATTTAAAAATTCGTCATTTTTGAGCTTAAAAATTCACTATATAGCAAATATCTGGAGAATTGCAAAAAATATCCTAGATTCCTTCAACCTTCTACTTTGCAATTACATAGAAATACAAGAAAAAAATAACTTTAGGTAATCAGGAAAAATTATTTTCTTTATGGGACACCGGTGTTCCAGTCGTCCTTAAAGGGTTAAATACATTAATATTCAACTCAAATTTTTAAAAAATACGCTAGTTTGCTACTCCCTCCGTTCCGAAATAAGTCGTACGTTTAGAAAAAATTCTTGTTCCGAAATAAGTCATACGACTTATTTCAGAACGGAGGGAGTATTATTTATCCGTAGGTAGTGCTCTAGGGTAAATGTCCTAATTCAAAACCATTTCCAGACGCTTTAATTTTGACAGAAGATTCGACACATTAAGTTCATATTTTTTCTGAAGAGAATTACATAAATTTGCTCCTTGACTCTTCTAGAATGTTACTGTTTAGTGAAAATTCTTTAGATATAATTTCAAAACTTCTTAAATACAAGAAAAATACGCGAGTGTAAAATGCTTCTATTGGAAAGAAATTAATCCAAATGGAGACAAGGGAAAGTTTCTAATTGGAGACAAACAGTGTAACTGAAACCGCGACGAAAGACTTCCAAAACCTTGTTGAGTTGCTCCTGAGTGCAGGATTTGTTCTTATTCCTGGTCTTTTCTCTTTTCCCATCTAAAACATTAAGAAAATCTCTCCAAAAAAAATCATATTTCCGGGGTTTCCTATTGAAACATTTGCAGACACTTCAGAAAAACCCTTTTTGTTCACGAAATAGGTAATTATTTAATTTGAAAACTTCACGTACCGTTAACAATAAAGAATAGCACTGAATTTAACTAAAATTAGCCAGAAATATGACAGTTAATGTTAAACAAAACGAATAAACAACAGTCACCTTATTGTGTTTCTCATTGGAAAACATGATCGATCGATGAAAAATTCGATGGTGAAAAAGGTACACTTTTAATTTTTCTGTGAAATTACCAAATTAAAATTTGTGAATTTAAATGGTTTTCGCTTTATTTGGAGCAAAATTAACTAAATAATGAAACTGTGATATAGAAAATATATAAATACAATAATTTAGTATTGAATTTTTCATGAAAACAATGAACTTTCCATTTGAAGTAGCGATAAATTTCCATTTGGAGCAGGTTTTGAATTAGCTTAATTTACCCTACTATCCCAAGGAACTTCACCAAACTCTTTTATCACTTTTTCTAGGTGAAAAAACAAATTTTCACGAAAAACTATTATAAGACCAAGAGATTTAGGAATGGTAGCAATCTGTCAAAAAAATTGATGGAAAATAAACCTAAATGTGGAGGCATTTTTCTTCAAAAAATCCTTTCTTTAAAAATAGGAATTTTTCTTTCAAGAATTTTTGAAATAATTCTTGATGAAATCAGCTCCAATGTGTAGACACACTTAAGGCGTGTCTACACATTGGGAGCAATTTTCGTCAAAAATTGCGTTTTTGACAGAAATTTGACGTTTCCCCCTACAACGCTGCAGGGAATTTCCTTCAAAAAAGCAATTTTTGACAAAAATTGCTCCCAATGTGTAGAGGCCATTTAAGACCTATTTTGACCAATATCCTATTTTGAAATCCTTGAAAAAATTAAAAAAACATTCATAAAAATAAATAAATATCAAAATCATCAATCGATAAAATTAACTTTTTGTCAAATGGTACGATTAAAATAATAAATAACAAAGAGAGGACCATTAAGGATTATAATATCAATGAACTTATTGGTTATTCTGATTGGATAAGCTTAGAAGTGGAATTAGAGATTAAGATGGGTTATTTGTCGCTAAAACAATATCTTATCATTTTTTATTTATGATACGCCGCTTACACAGAATAAGAAGAAAAGACGAATTAGAGAGCCTGATTAATTTTGATTTTTGGTTTTAGCTGGCAGTGCTGTAGATGCCTTCATCCAGCAATTGGTGCCCCTTCTGTCACCAGGAGATGTTATCATTGATGGTGGGAATTCTGAATATCAGGATACAACGAGACGTTGTGAGGAATTGGAGAAAAAGGGGCTTCTTTTTGTTGGCTCGGGAGTGAGTGGTGGCGAGGAAGGTGCTCGCAATGGTCCATCATTGATGCCTGGAGGTCATGAGAAGGCTTGGCCTCTGATTAAGGACATCTTCCAGGCGATCTGTGCCAAAGCTGATGGGGAACCATGTTGCGATTGGGTGGGAGACGGAGGAGCTGGACATTTTGTCAAGATGGTTCACAATGGGATTGAGTATGGAGACATGCAGCTCATCTGCGAAGCTTATGATCTGATGAAAGCCCTGGGAATGAGTCAAAAGGAGATGGCTGAGGCATTTGATGAATGGAATCGTAGTGAATTGGATTCATTTCTTATTGAGATCACTCGGGATATTCTCAATTTCAAGGATGACAAGGGGTATTTGTTGGAGAGAATTCGAGATACTGCTGGTCAGAAGGGGACAGGAAAGTGGACAGCTGTGGCTGCTTTGAATTATGGGGTCCCGGTGACTTTGATTGGCGAAGCAGTTTTCTCGAGATGTCTGTCAGCCCTGAAGGATGAGAGAGTTAATGCCAGTCGCCACTTGAAGGGTCCTTCTGGATCAGCATCTGTTGGTGATCGTGCTGAATTTCTCAAGCACATCAAGAATGCTCTGTATTGCTCCAAGATTGTGTCATATACCCAGGGATTTATGTTGATGCGCGAAGCTGCCCGGGAATTCAATTGGCGCCTCAATTATGGAGGAATTGCTCTGATGTGGCGTGGTGGATGTATTATTCGCAGTGTCTTCCTGGGAAATATCAAGGAGGCCTTCACACGCAATCCCAATCTCACGAATCTCCTTCTCGATGACTTTTTCCGCAAGGAAGTTACTCGGTGCCAGGATTCGTGGCGTCAGGTGGTGAGTAAAGCTGTTCTCTGGGGTGTTCCTGTGCCAGCTCTCTCAGCTGCCCTTGCCTTCTATGATGGCTACAGATCTGATCGTCTACCGGCAAACCTTCTGCAGGCCCAGAGGGATTACTTTGGTGCCCACACTTACGAACTCCTTGGTCAGGAGGGAACATTCCATCATACAAATTGGACAGGAACTGGCGGAAATGTTTCTGCCAGTACATACCAGGCATAAAATGTCACAATAAATTGGGAGTATTTGGATACAAGGGGACACTAACTTATTCCAGCGAATCTTTGTGATAACCCATTGGCTATTTTTGTACGCACTTTCCACAAAGTGGATGCTTTTTTGGGAAAAATAAAGTGGTTTTCAAAAGTTCATGGCGGTTATTTTTAAAAATTTCGAATATCGAAATTTTGGGACAAAATATTGCACTTTTGCGTTCAAAAAGTGGGCCTTGCATTTTGCAATTTAATGGTGGTGCATTTGATTTTGTGTTTTTTAGTAAAAGTGAAAATCTCGAGAAAATATGATTATCTTTGGTAAGTTTCTATTTTATAACAGTAAATATATAAAAAATATATTGTTAATTAATATAAGATATCAAAAATGTGCAATTATAATAGCCGTACTCACTATGGCGCTGTTATCTTGTAATATCGTTACCTCGTTATCTCGTTATGTTCTCGTAATGTATTTTATAAATGAAAAATTATAACAAGATAACAGATTACGGAGATTACGAGATAACAACGCCATAGTGAGTACGGCTAATGTATTTATTTTATATTTATGAAAATTGTGGAGCCTCCACCGGCATTTTTTACGATTTCCTTGTTTCTCCATAAAATAAAAATTTCAGTATGTATTACTGCTTTGTTTGATATTTTATCAATTTCACTTGTTTTCTGAGAAATATTTTATCAGAATCATCAAGTTTTATATTCTATTCTACAATAAGTAAAACAAAAAACGATTTTTTATATTCACCACCGTGGATTGTGAGGTTATGTACAAAAGAACGGCGCAGAAAAATAAATGTCAATTTCGTAAGTTTTGTTATCAGTTCCTCAATTTGCATTTTTCCGGTGAAATACATAAGAAATCCAGTGGTAATGAGTTCTAAATCCAAAGTACTATCCCTCTACAAGACAATGCTGAGGGAATCTCAGAAATTCTCCTCCTACAACTACAGGTAAAGTCTATTTAAAAAACTTCATTGTTTATTAGCAATTGTTTTTATTGATATTCCTACTAATTTTAGAGAATACGCCAGGCGAAGGATAAAGGATGCTTTCAGAGATAATAAAGATCTCTCAGATGCCCAATCAATACAGAATCAATTGAAATATGCTGATGAAAATCTCCAAGTAATCCGGCGACAGGTGAAATATTTGTGAGGTTATCCGGAAACTTGAATTAACTCACGGAATCTTATCTTTCAGGCTCTAATTGGTGATCTGTACAAGACCGATAGGCTGGTAATTGAGAAGTAAAAAGAAGACACCAACATAGATGATACAAAGTGTGATGAAGTAATCATAAACTCAAATCTTTAGCATTGTTGAACTATACTCGAGAGTAAACTTTGGAAAAATACAGCATTTCTTTAGGTAACAATATTTTCTTTGACTACCGACTACCGTGACTCATTCTCATTTTATGCTGAGTAATTCCTCACAAAGGGTTTAATATTAGGCAATATTAATATTTCCGAAATAAAACCATAACAATTTATTTAACAATTATAAAAAAAATATTACAAATTTCTGGGCAAGACTTTATAGGGATTGAGGATTCCATTGGGATCCAGAAGGGTCTTCATTTCTCTCATCAAGTCCAGGGCTTCAGGGCTCTTTGAGTATTTTAGGTAATTGGGCTTGAGAAAACCAATTCCATGTTCTGCACTTATGCTGCCTTTCAAATTACTCGTGAACTCATAAACAAATGGTTCTACCAATTTGTATATTTCTTGAGTAAATTCCGGACAGCTCACATTAAGGTGTAAATTGGAATCACCTGAAAATACAGAGAAAATCCAATATTCCTAATCCGTTTGTTAATTTAAAAAAAAGCATAAAACTTTACCAATATGCCCATATCCGCAGACTTTTGTTGCCAAACTTCCTACGCGCTCCTTCATCGCCGGAATAATGTCGTAGAAATGCTTCAGGGGCACTGAAACGTCGTATTTAAAGCAAAATCCATCATAAAGAATTCCAGGGGCAATTCTTTCTCTAAGTTGCCAAATATCCTGCAAGTACTAAATCCTTAAAATCATCCGATAACAGAAAATCATTTAATCAACTTACCCTCATCTTCCTGGATTCATTCGTCGTTGTTCCATCGAGAACAATTCCCGATTCCATTGAATTATTGAGGAAATCATGCAATTTCTCTTCATCGTGTTCCACTCGGCTTCCTGATGTCTCAATTAGCATGTAAAAAGGATATTCTGGGATTGGGGATGAATGGTTGAAAGGTTTTGTACTGCATTCCAATGATTGTGCATCGATCATCTCACAGGAAGAGAGAATCTCGCCCAATTGTTGCTTGGCCAGCAAGAAGGTCTTCATCACATTTTCGTAGTTCTCCAGGCCTTAAATAATATTTTTTCAGCGTTATTATTTATTAGAGGATTATTAATAAGTTTTATTTGGAATAAAAAATTTTCTTGAATTCTTGAAGTTTTATTTTTCCTCCTCAAATTTTCAATATCTACGGTAAGTGTGCCAAATTCCGGCCAGCTTGCAATTTCGGCCACAGTTTTTGTTCCTCGAATTTCCATGAACTTTTAGATTTTACGTACTCTAGAGATTATACAATGCAAAAGAATAACAAAAAATGTAGTTTCGATAAACGAGATGACGTGAAAAAGATATTGGAAGTATTCCCGAAGGGCAAGGAACTATGAGAATGAAGGTGGCCGAAATAGGGCATCAAGGCTATGTCTATATTTTTATTCATTTTAAAATGTATTAAGAATGATTTTAGAGTAAATAAAAACGGTAAACTCTTTACAAGGTTCCGAGCAACACTCTTTAGGAAGAAAGAATAAAAAAAAAATCAATTTGAATTTAAAATATTACATTTCAAACTTGAGACTTTGACGCTTGCATGCAACTATGTCGAAATTTGGCACACTCACCCTACACATGTTTTTTTTTTTTTAATTATCTAGAAAAAGGTGTGGCAAAGCGTCCCAGGCTTTGCGAAATGCTCGAACTGGTGACTTAGATGCTATATCACAAAAGTACTTCCGCATCATTTACCGTTTACCGGTTCTCAACCGATTTGAACCGATTCATAAATCTCTCAAAAGACCCCCCAAAATAGTTTTAAAGGTAATAGGATTGATTTTCAGATAAAATTTTTTTATCGGTTATGAACCGATTCGTTACCGACTCAAAACCGATTGGAACCAGTTCAGTTTTGTCGGAAATTCCAAGACCTTTCCAACGACCCCAAACATGACCCCATTTGCTTAATAAATGCGCTCTATAGTGTCTTTTTAACCTTTGACCTTGAAAAACCGTTATTAGGAATGATTCAACGCTATTTTCGTATATGGACGAATGTTCGCCTGGGTAATCTCTAAAACATATCCAAAAGTGAAAAAAATCGCACGACGCGTTTTCGAGCAATTCCAAAAAACATAGTTTTGGAGGGGAAGGGGAGAGGTGGTGGAAAATTAGGGACATGTTAACGATCCTTGGGTCAACTTATGGGGGTCCCCCTTAGGTCTCAAGTCGCTATCTCTAACCGTTTGGCCTCTAGAGTTGGCGACAGACGGACAAACAGCGTGACGACATTTCACAGGAATCGCCTGAAACGTGAAGATTTGTTGACAAAAGTGGTCTCCGGGGGGGGGGGGGGGGTGAAAAACTCGTGGGATTATATATACTACTCCTCTCCGTAGAGTTCGAGCAGTAATAAGAGCATAAAATACAAAGAAAAAAAAATTGTAAAATTGTTCGTAAATGTTCGTGAATTCCTGTTGGGGACTTAGAAAATGCTCGTAAAACGTACTAACCCACAAATTCTTAAAAGCTTGTACTTTTTCACAAACATTGTTCGTAACATGATCACTTGACGAGCATTTTTTGTACTTTTACAAACATCTGTTCGTAAAATGTTCGTAACAGTACAAAAAATGCTCCTCAAATGATCATGTTACGAGCAATGTTTGCGAAAAAAGTACAAACTTTTACGAACTTGTTTGTGGGTTATACGATTTACGACCATTTCGTAGAGTACAGCAAACAATGTGTTAAGCTTTTGTGTCAGTGGTATCTATTCAATTTTGTTTAATAAAGGTAGCGAATGTGTTGAGTGCTATGAAGATATGATTTCAGGTATTTATTTTGTTAAACGTTTTAAGTTTTTTTTTTGACCACTTTGTATATCAGGAACTGCTCAAAATAGACCTCATGTGACCTAAGACCTTAGGAAAGGTAAGGGAGGGGGGTAAACAAAAACAAAAACACGAGCATTTCGTAAGTCTTCCTATTGGAGACTTACAAAATGCTCTTTTTTATACGAACAATTATTCAATTTTTTTTTGTGTAAACAACCTTGCCTAAGACAATCCTCCTCTATCTTGAAGGAATATGTGCTTTTCCAGCTTTTCTAGCTCTTTTCTAAAAGTGAATTTTGTGGTAATTCTCAAAAATACAAGGGAAAATATTCTGAGGATAATCTATAACCTTTTAATGTTTTTTATTACGAATCCTCTTCTTTTTAGGGGGAAGTGGGGCACGTTTGAATTGGAGCAGCTTTGAAATAGACTTTTTCTCTTATTTTTAAATGTAATTGAACCTTATCATCATGCAACTCAGCTACACAATCGAATTATAAAGCAAAATTATATAGGTAAGGTCTAGTTCTATTTAAAAATAGAAGAAAAAAGCCATATTTTACAAGTGATCTAATTCAAAGGTGCCTCACAACCCCCCCCCCTAAACAAAGCAAATAGGGGCATGTGAGACTACTTTATACTTGTTACACTACTTTATAAAATAATTTTTGAAATTCCCCTAAATGTATACAAATGTTTTCACGCGACAAATTTGAAATATATTTTTTTATGAACCGTTGGCGCTGAAAATAGGCTAAAAAATTGGCGCCGAAAATATTTTGCATACATTATGGCATTTTCGTAACTTATTCCAAAGAGCTCTCCTGTGGGTAGGGGAAACTGGGGCACCACCAAACACGGGGTACCATCAAACACTGCGATTGTTTAATCGGATATTCGAATTCAGAGGATAAGAGCTATAGGAATTTATAGGCACTATAGGGATGCTTTTCCATTGAAGAAATGGTCGAGATAGTCCATGTAGTTTAGAAATAAAAATTAGTGTTTGGTGCTACCCCGTGTTTGGTGGTGCCCCAGTTTCCCCTATGCAATTTTTCTGTTTCTGGAGTGAGAAAAAGCCTGAGAGGCTTTTTCTCGGTCCAGATAATTTCTTTGAAAGCGGAACTTCTTGTATTGCCTATATTGTATTTTTGCTTTAGAAAATAATTGTGCAACTAAATAAAATAACTGAACGGCTCTCAGCTGCCTTTAGAAAAGGAGTGGCAAAGAGTTCCAGACTTTGAGAAGTGCTCGAACTCGTGATTTAGATGCTATACCGCAAAAGTACTTTCGCATCATCTACTGTTTACCGGTTATCAACCAATTTAAAGCGATTCATAAATCACTCAAAAGATCGCAAAATAGTTCTAATTAGAATTGATTTTCGGGCGAAAAATTACTTAACCTTCATTACCGGTTTAGAATCGTTTTGAACCGATTTATAAATCACTCAAAACAGTGCTCAAAGTACACCTTAATAGTAGTATAATTGAATTTTGAATAAAGATTAGTTATCGGTTATAAACCGATTGGAAGCGGTTAAGTTTTATAGAAAATTCTAAAACCTTTCCAACGAGCCCAAACATGATCCCATTCGCTTGATGAATGTGCTCTCTTTTGAACTTTTAACCTTGAAGAAACCGTTATTAGGTATGATTCAACGGTGTTTTCGTACATGGTCGAATGTCCGCTTGGGAAATTTAAAACGTGTCCAAAAAACAAAACAATTGCACGACGCGTTGTTCAACAATCCCCAAAAAAATATGGTTTTGGAGAGGAAGGGGAGGGGTGGATGGAAAATGATGGGCATGTTAACGATCCTTGGGTCGACTTATGGGGGGCCCCCCTTAGGTCCAAAGCCGTTATCTCAAACCGTTTGGCCTCTAGAGCTGGCGACAGCTGGACGGACAGACGGACAAACAGCGTGATGACATTTGTCAGAAATCGCCTGAAACGCAAAAATTTGTTGAGAAAATTGGTTCTGGAGGCTGAAAGGTGGAAATTGCTCTCGCTCGACCGGTTCCTCGTCTCGACCGGTAGATTTATTTATTCAATTTATTTATATTTGCTATAATATTTTGCGTATGATCTAACATTAATAGGTCAATTATTCCATGAATAATACGAACTAGTGGCAAATTCATAGAAATTGACGAATTTGACCATCAAATATTCAAAAATTGATCCACACCGGTTGAATCGAGGAACCCGGTCGAGTGAGGGTACTTTACCTTGTCTTTTCAATATTTGGAAAATATAATTTTTTGGCATTTTTCAATCGTTTAATTTAAATTATATTATTAGCTAATGTAACGCATCTATGCTATGTTCTTAAGAAGAAATTGAAAAAACGCGGTTTTAACACTTTCTTGGGAATAATTCAAATAAAATAGTAGTGGCAAATATATTTTGTAACTAAATAAAAAACTTTAATTAAACTTTGGATTTGATTTTGACTATTTTCACAATATCCAGGAAATGTCTATAAGTGTACTGTATATGAGTGGTCACTGAAGAATGTATATGACCCAGTCTTTCTAAAAAGTTAATAGTGATATTTTCAAATGTCTGTAGAAATTCTATAAATTTCACTTAAAAAAAGGACTAATTACGTTTCCTTCCATGATCTCATTTAAATTAATTTGGTAAAAAAGAATGAAGTATAATACCAATTCATTAATTTTTAATGGAATAAATAATAAAGTTCGTAAATATATAACATAATAAAAGAGTTTTTAAAATTATGAGGTGTAAATTTATCTGTTAACTCCTATAGGTAATTTGCAAAAAAATTAAAAGAAAATTAAAAATTAACCGATAAGATAGGCCTATGTTTGGATATTCCAGGTGCGAAATGCTTGATAACGGCTTCCAAGGTGTGCAAATTTTATTTAAAGCTGAATTTGCAAGACGTAATTTTAAAATTTTTCACTTGTGAGTTTTAATTTAAAGCTCTTCAAATGTTTTTTAAAAAGTTAAAATAACATTCAATGAGACCTCTCGTTTGTGAATAGATGGAAAATTTCAGTACTTGAATGAAAAGCTATCGAGTAATCAAGCTTCAACGCTTTTCTCTAGAAGGTTATCTCACATTATTAGATCTCAGAAAATTTCTCCTAAAACTACTACGATATACACATAATTACCTATTTATTAAAATATTTTTAATATTGAAAAGTTAAACATTTTATTTGAATTTTATATCTGTATACTAAAAATATTTCATCTTTTATCTTCTAAGTTCTTTTAGGATTTTTGAAAAAAGTTCACTTGAGCATTTCATGCTTGAACTCAAAAAAGAGTAGTACTTATAACACTTATAATAATCCGCTTTTTTAGAAAAAAAAATGACGAATTTCAGATTTAAGATTCTTAAAAAAACCTTCTGAAAAGGTTGTTTCTCTTAATAAAGACATTGACAAAAAGCTTAAATTTATTGCACAGTGTAAACTTAAAATTCCTTTCGGATTTACTTCAAATTAATTTTTGTTGGAATCTAAGTGGCTTGACATTGCATAAAAATTCAACATTTACTTTATCAATCATTAAATTTAAGAACATTACAGATTCGATAATGTAAATAAAATATCCTTCTCTTCTTGGATCTTACAACAATCACTATTAAAACTATAGAGAGGAGCTGGGGTAAAAAGTTCCGCCCATGAAATAATAGCCAACACCCATTACAACAACACTTTATAAATATATCAAAAATGTAAACCTCAGTTTACGCGATTTTTACAAAATTCACTTCGTTCACATATATCTTCTTGTAGAGCAATTATAAAAAAGTGTAATTAGGTTTTTATTACATCATTTTTATAGGAGGTGTGTCTAATTTTTTAGAGGGCGTGGCAATGTAAGTGTCACCTCCTCCTTCAAAGAAAGTGGTAGGGAATTACGGTATATGTGTATTTAATTAATACGTATTAAGTATATTTTAATATTAAAAAAAAATACAATAATTGAGGAGTAAGGGGAGGGCTTCCAAGGTTCGGATGATGATATTGTAAAGTTAAATATATATGAACGAAACTGTCATCATGCAAAGCTTCAGAGCTTTCCTCTACAAAATGTTACAGCGAAGTGTTCTCCATCCTTACGACAAATAGAAATGTCTTTTTTTGTTTAATTGGTTAAATTTTGTATATAATTAATGTTAACCGTAACCCGTAACTAAGACTAATTTATTCAATTTGCTTTTGTTGAAAGTTCGTACTTACCAAGAAATGCAACATTAACAGCTTTGGAAGAGGCTGGACAGAAAATTGCAACTTTTGTTATAAAACCAAGTGTTCCTTCAGATCCGATGAAAAGATGTTTCAGATGGTAGCCCGTATTATCCTTCTTAAAGTTCGACATTAGGTCCAAAATAGTTCCATCTGCCTTAACCACTTCAACTCCGAGTACTGATCCATGTAAATTGCCATACCGAAGAAGCCTTAGTCCACCTGCATTCGTTGAAACATTTCCGCCAATATGGCATGATCCTTTAGCACCTAAATCCAAGGGCATACAAAGCCCTCTTTCGTGTACCTTCTCTTCTAATTGCTCCAAAATACACCCTGATTGGCACACCAAAACCCCTGAAATTTCGTCAATCATCTCAATTTCGTTCATGGATTGAGTAGACAGGATAACTTCATCGAAGACCGGAACAGATCCACCAACAAGTCCCGTATTGCCTCCTTGAGGACAAACAGCTATTTTACGAGTGTTGCAGTATTTTAGTAATTCGGATACTTGTTGGGTGTTTTTTGGCTTAAGTACTACACGGCTGTAGCCACGTACACACCGAATAAAGTCAATGTTGTATGGTTCTACTTCTGAAGAATCGACAAGAAGATGATTTTTACCGACAATGCTTTCGAATGTTGCCAAATCTTGTTCACATATTTCAGCATATTGTCCTCGTTTTACTTCGTAACGATTCTAAGAAGCCAAAAATATGAAATTATTGTTATTCTTAACCTCTTTAGAATTTTTTTTGTAAAATCGGATAAAACAAAAAAAATCATTAAAACAATTTTTAAGACTATCAAAATATGAATATAAAAATGCTATTTCAAAAAAAAAAAGATGATGGATTTTTAAAACCATAAAATTTACTTTTAATTTCTTATTTTGTCTTTTCTAATTTATCCTTTATAAATAATTGGCATGAAAATCATGTTTGGGTATGAAATTAAAATGATTAGTGCTAATCCCAGATAAGCTTAGTTGAGATTCTTTACCAGGCGACCTCGAAATGCGTGCAACTCGGAGCTCTTACAACTCGAAATAATTGAAGATTCGATTGTGAATTGCATCTTGGAGGTAAAGAATCGTGTCGAGCAATTTGTTCTCGGCGGTAGAAACAAATAAGATTTTAAAAATCTTTAGGCGTGGGGAAATGGATCTGATATCACCAACTTCTTATTAGCCCTATCGACATTAACCTTTGTCAAAAACCGATATCTCTCTCCGTTCTCTCTCCAGAAAAGGATATACTTCGGTTGGTTAGGATACGGGCCGGGCCGACTACGAAAATCGATATTTAGCGCATATGATATTCGTGATCTATGAGTGTTAAAAAGTGTAGATCCATAATTTGAGTTCGATCTGTCGAGGTTGGATTTCACCTCATACCACAAAAGCTGAGACTGTAAAGAATCTCAGCTAAAACTAGTAGGGTAAGTGTACCAAATTCTGGCCAGCTTGCAATTTCGGCCACTTTTTGTTTCTGAAATTTCTATGATTTTTTAGAGATGATGTGAAAAAGACTTTGGAAGAATTCCAGAATGGCAAGGAACTATGAGAATGAAGGTGGCCGAAATAGGCCTCCAAATCTATGTCTACGTTTTTATTTATTTTAAAATGCATTAAGAATGATTTTAGGTAAAATAAAGACGATAAACTGTCTACAAGGTTCCAAGAAACACTCCTTAAGAAGAAGTAACAAAAAATTGTATTAGAAATACTTACATTTCAAACTTTAGACTTTGGCGCTTGCATACAATTATGCCGAAATTTGGCACACTTGCCTTAATCAGCTTAGTTTATCTAATGTAACTGATATTCTTAATGTCAGCTAATTAAGAATGTATGCAAATTTAGAGTTAAAGTTGGTGACAGTAATGCAGAAATTTTGAGGCAAATTCGTGAAACATGCCATTTGTTTTATTGAAACTAAAATATTTCGGTTTCTGATGAACAGACAAAAAGATCAAGAGTGAAGTGTAGTCCGGAATGTTTTTTTTACGATTTTGCCCAAGAATTTAATCTTATCGGTTCTTGAAGAGTTGAGATAATCGAGGTTATTTGTTTTTTAACTTATATTTATCTATAGAGCGCCCGTAATGTCCACATAACGAACTTAAACTAAGTCAGAGAATTGTTAAATTTCTTTTGACATTTCTTTAACCCTTTAAGGACGATTGGAACACCGGTGTCCCATAAAGAAAATATTTTTTCTTGACTACCTAAAGTTATTTTTTTCTTATGTTTGCACATAATTGTAAAGTAGAAGGTTGGAGTAATCTAGAATATTATTACAAGTCTCTAGCTATTTGCTATGTAGTAAATATTTAAGCTTAAAAATGACGAATTTTTAAATTCTCATATTGAAAAATGATTTTAATTATTTTTTATACTTCCAATTTTTTTAAGCAAAACCCTTTTGGCAATAAAAACTACAATACTAATACGTAATATTTTTCATTAAAGCGAAAAATATTATTCATTGGTATTGTCAGAAAAATTACTTCAATTTTTGGGCTATTTTTGTCCCTATCGTTCATAGAGGCACAAAATACACCGAATCAGATTCTGTTGGACTTTCCAAGGTTAGATGTAAGACTTATCATTCATTATGTTTCCCAGTTTAATTTTTATTGTTGATTTTCAGTCCAAAAAAAGTGTCTCGTCTTTAAGGGCCGTGATCGAGTAAAGGCGGTCATATTTAGAGCGTTGTTATTGCGAGGAAAAATTAATTTCAAAAACTCTAAATCAACCGTTTCTTAACTTCGAAAAACCGAACTGACTGATACCGGGAAAGTTTTCTAGCTTAGGTTTTTAGTTTTTTTTAAGTTCATCAGGGTCTTCTTAGCCTTCACTCAAAAAAATTTGTGAGAGAATTCGCTTACATTTGGGATGCGCCAGAAGGACTTCCACTTGGTGTGGTAAATTTGTATACAAATCGTAAGCGTTATACACCATGCAACAAAAAAAGCTTTTTCACCTTTCTAACTTAAATATTTTGCTTTTATATTACTCATCACTGTTTTCCAAGTTCTCGTAGCTTAATATGCCACTAAATTTTACATTTTTAAAACACTTTTCAATGAGAAATTGCACTTGAATTATTTTTTGCTGCGCCATTTCCTTTTGCACTGAGGCTCACGCTTCTAGAATGTTCCAGGAATGTGAACGAAAATTCTCTCGCGACGCGAGAGCCCAAACTGTCTCTCTCTCTCACTTTACATCCTTTCCTGGTGTTGCTCGCGCAGCTTAGCTTTCAGCTTTCACTGAATTTCTCTCACTTTCCCGTTTAGCAGCAAAAAAGTAGCGATTTAGCTTACAGGATTTTCAGGCATTACCGAACGTGAGAAATTTTGTTACCCCAAGTGGAAGCTTAAGCGCTAACACGTTCTTGGACGACACAATTTTTTTGCAGTAAAAAAAATTATTTTATTGTAAGTCTTCATACAATTACGAGCATCTTTTTCATTTAAATTTTCAGAGTAAGATTCTAATGTGAAGAGAAAAGGACGTGTGCCATGTAATAATCATCAATATAAATATGACGACACTAAGATTTTACAGGTTTGTGTATCTTTTTTCTTTTTATAAATGTTAATTGAAACACACCAACCGAATCAAACACAAAACCAAAAACAATAATAAACCAAATTCAACTCACAGTCGCACTTTCATGCGTTCTAAGTTGCAAGCAATTCGAGTTTTAAGTACTCTTAGATTGCCTGTAAAAAATCTCAGCTAAAGTAAGTTTATTTGAGCTTATCACTGACCATTTGTCATTTCAAATAGATTGCATACAGAAGATATGATATCGGTTATTAAACATCAAAGATAGAGTCTAATCTAGTCAATTTCGGTAAGGGTCGAAGTACAGTAGGGTTGATTAGGGACGATGTGACCTACAGGAGCTTTCAGTTTAATTAACAATGGACTGAAAGTTTTTCATGTGAATCACTTTTACTATTGGAAGATAATTTATAAAATCATTTTTGAAATGCCCCTTAAATGTACACAATTATATTTCACTCGGTTGTGAAAAGTGTTCCGTAACTTATTCTAAAAATATCCAATTTTTTTTATTACTGGAGTGAATTCGCGTTTTCTTTAATTTTTTTTGGTTAAAACAAAACTCCATGCATCATTTGAAATGCCTTAACCTCAGACATAACATATTAAAATTTCAACGAAAACGCTTTTAAATACCAAAAATATAGTTCGGTCAAGTTATTTTCATTTATAGTTCAGGTTTGGGAAGAGCGGGAGCAAAGCGTGACCAATCGTTGAAAATGTCTTGATTTCAGCTACAACAGCTTTAAAATAGAAGTTCCGAGATAAAAGATAAAACATTTTCGAAAAATCGATTTTTCGATTACTCGGACTTTTGATTAAATCGGATGGAGTTAGTGTATCGAACAAGTTCTAGCGTCTGACGAGAGCTTTCCGAATTATAAAAATGATCAAATTCTGTCAAGTAAAACTGAAAACTGAGACCAAGCTATAACATACTAAAATTTGAGAGATTGATCCATGGCATAGAAACTGATCAATTGAGAAAATAATATTTGGGAGTGTTTCAAAATGGCGGAAGGGGTTAGGCATGGATCTGATATCATTATATGATGTCAATGATCTTTTTCGAAAACCAGTGTCGATATTTCTTTCCGTTCTTTCACCATTTACACTACTTGGGAAAACCGGACGGATGGCCAAACACATCGATTTTGAGCGGGTATCATATTCGTTATCTGTGAGTTTCAAAACGTCTACTGATTTGAAAAGGTCGTCTTTCACATCGGATCACAGAAGCTGAAATTGTAAAAACTCTGCTAAAAAGCAGTGATAACCCCAATTAAGCTTATGGTAGATAAGATTTTTTATTAATGATCTCGAAGTGTTTGTAGCCCAGGATGCTTGTAATTCAAAATGCGTGCAAATTCTATTACTAGTTGAATTTTGGAGATAAAAGAAAACATAGAGCAAACTGTTACTTGGGACCGAAAGAAATAAAATTGCAAAATTAATCTATATGCTCCAAAAAATGGTTGTGCAGTTGCGCATTAATTGTTTGAATAAAGAAAGTTGTTTAGGGGTATAAAAAAGAAAAGTATACAAGCACAGCGCATGTGTAAAATTTCATTTTCAATATTTCGTATTTCAATATTAAGATTTCGTCAAACTTTTTTTCCATGACTTTAATCAACTTTTTCATTAAAATTGTCCCTATAATTTTTTGTTAAGGTAATATAGAATTTGTTATAGAAAATCTTCGAAAAGTCCTACGATGTACCGTTATTAAAGCAAAACCACTTTAATTTAGTAATTTCACCCTATATTACAGAATCTACATGTCTCTGAAACTTGGTATTACGATTGAAGACATGCTCAAAAGATCCTAATCTCAACCCCAAAAATCCTCGTGAATTTCATTTCTATTTTTTTTACTTTGTGCAAAAAAATAATATTTGGATAATGTTATCGTAGTTTACGATTTTTACCTTTTTTTACATTAAGACCAAAAGCCTGACCTTAATTATACATTATAATTGTCACGCAGACCAAGAGTTAGCTTTTTGATAATTTTAACAGGGAAATACAAATATAATAGGCCCTTTTTGCTCTAAGCATTTTATTTAAAGTTGCACATTTAATTTTGATTATTTTATCGTGTTTTTTTTTTAGGAAAACGATAAAACCTAGCGACTTTGGCCGGAATCAACAAATAAGGTAAGATAAAATTCTTATACTAAAATTTTTGATTTTGAGGAGGTAGGGTGGAAAGAACACCTATTGAACAGGGAACACTGTTTTATCAAAATATTGAAATTTATTTAATGTAATATATCCAATAACATTCATATATGTAGGATTTAGGAAAGGGGGATATCGAGGGAAAACTCTCCTTTTAATTTAATAAATAGTTTAATTCAGTGCTATGTAACTTCAGTACGTATCCTCCCTTGAACAGAACTTTATAATATTATTTGTTCTACTGATCGGGTACTACGTTCCCAGTAAAATTATTCCAAATTCCAAATTCATTCCCACGTATGCCATACATTTCACTCATGAGACGCACCTTATGAGGAAACTTTGCGTAGTAGATCTCATATAGGCATTGGCTCAATGGTTAAGGCAGTGGACTCGTATACGGAATATAGCAGGTTCGAATCTCATCAACGGCAAGGTAAGGAAAAGTTTTTCTCCAACTAAAAATGTGTTAGATTGGTAGCTAGAGTTCTGTACAATAATAGTAGAGAGGTGGGAGGTGGTTGGTGGGTGGTATTACCACTAAAAAAGGACGAAAGTTGTCTTCTTATTTTTGTAATATTGACTTACACATTACAAGTATAGAATACATATAGCTTACAAGAATACCTTATATAAGATTATCATGAGCTACACGTGAGCCTTACTTTATAACAAAGTAAGGGTTAATTATAACCTATGTAAGCCATGTAGGGCCTATGTAAGGAATACTCATATGCCTTAATTAACTGAGATATAACTATACATTACATGTGTTCTATACATATGCCCTAGTGGTAAGACATAAGTAAGGGGGACCATACTTATGCCATACCGGTATCCAATAGGTAAAACTAGGTAAAACTATCTAGGCAAAACCATTTTTGCCGTTTTTTGATATTTGGGTAGGGTACCTATATCTCCGATTCTGCTGAACCAATTTATTTCTTAATATGGGAACATTTGTTCTCCTTTAGACGCCCGATAATGGATGGATGGAATTCGTGAAACTGACACCAGGGGCGCTGTAGTATCATATATGTCAGAAAACATGGAAAAATCGAACTTTTTAGCAACTTTAATCAAAAATATCTCTAAAACTAGGACTGTCCCTAACAATCTGTTGAGTGGGTTTGATAAAGAATTTTATTAGCTACATTTTCACCCATGGTCGACTTTTCAAACGAAAATAGAGTACTTAGTCAACTAGAGAAAATCTTTACTATTTCACACATTTTGACTTTTTCTTTTCAAATTTAGAAAACCCACGGTATTTCTTTAACTTGTTACGCGAATTTTGGTGCGTGAATTTTGGTAATAAGTTTAGAATGATACTTATATATAGAAAAATAAAAATTTTGAAAAAGTAGTTTAAGCTTAAATCATTCTATATTAGTGCCTTTATCTTTTGTTATAAGGATAAGAATATATCTATATAGCAAATGTAATTTTCGTCACCTATAAGAGATTCAGAGGCACTGTCCTTACTTAAATTGTCGCCACTGTATATATACGAAGTGTGTTCTAAAGAAAAAACAAAACAAAATGACCTTTTATTTTTTTCGAAAAATATTAATTTATTCATTAATATCTTTTTTCCGTTCTAAGTAATTCCTCTAAAAGATACAATGCACTTGTGCTTTTAAGCTTTTCCCAATCTTCCTGTTATTCATTTTTTGAAATGGCTTCGAATTCTTCTAGTGATGGGATCTTTTATAACCTTAATCGTGCCAAAGCGTCATCTTTTAAAGAAGCTTTTCAGTTCTAGGAATAGGAAAAAGTCTCTGGGGATCAATTCCAGTAAAACCGATGGCTGAGGTGTGATTAAAGCCTTCTTTTGGCTAAAAAAATCACGAAGAAACAGGAATGTATGAATAAAAACCTTTCCGGGCAAACTTCGCTACCACGTTTTTTGCCTAAAAAGAATTGCATGCAATGAACTAGCTAATATGCCGATAAGCTTGGGAACTTCTTTAATAGTGATTCAACAATTTTTCAAAAAATGTCTTCACTGTGATTCAACATTTTCATTTTGGTTTTGTCATCCAAGACGAGTATCATCATTAACATGTTTTAAGGTCTTCTGTGAAAAAAACCACCTATATTTTTTTTTTGTTTAGGATATCATAAAGAGTTTATGTAATGGCTAATCAATAATAAAAATTTCCAAGCTCTATGGAAAATCACGGCCTACAATCAACAAAATTATTATGGTCTACGGAGAGGAAGCAAGAATTGAGGCAAAACAGTTTCTGGTAGATCCTGGGATCCTAGATTAAATCTGGATTTAATTCCAAGAGATATCTAAGTGTTTCCAAAAAAAATTAAAAAATTGATGCCTGCTTAATAACTTTGGATTTAATTCCAAGAGATATCGAAGTGTTTCCAAAAACATTAAAAAAAATTGATGCCTGCTTAATAACTTTGGATTTAATTCCAAGAGATATCTACGTAATTAAAAAAAAATTGATTCCTGCTTAATAACTTTGGATTTAATTCCAAGAGATATCTACGTAATTAAAAAAAAAACTGATTCCTGCTTAATAACTTTGGATTTAATTTCAAGAGATATCTACGTATTCGAAAAACAAATTTAAAAAAAAATGATGCCTGCACCGAGAAAAATTTGGATGGTATTTTCTACAAATCGTGTCTTTAAATTCTACTGCCTCAAAAGATAGTAGAAAATACCATCCTCCATAGATACTTTCCTTTAGAATCTACCATCTTGACATTTTAAAATTTACTATCCTATGGATAGTAAATTCTAACAGCCGGATGGTAAAATCTACTATCCTCCTTTAGATTTTACATTGACCTCTCTTAGATTCTAATATCCGGGAAGTAAATTTTACTGGCCGCATATTTTATGTTAAAATTTAACTGGAAGACAGTAAATTTTAACGGAGGATAGTAATTTGGATTGAAATTACTATCCAAGCCAATAAAATTTGCCATCCTGCTGTTAGAATGTCATTTTGGAATATCGTGGGTGCTGATGCAACGGTTCCCGATATGCTTTGAATACATTGTAGCAATTCGTGGCGCAGCTGGAAGATGCTGGACTGTCATCACAAAGGTCGCGTGTTCAAATCTCTGCTGAGTCGTCAATGTTGGAAAAAGATTTTCACGCATCAAAATGGCTTGAAATACAGAGAATGTCATCCAGGAAGGGCCCCAAGCCCTCAAACAATGGCCAAAAATCAATGAAAATAAGGAAAAATAAATTTTTCCGACATTTTTCATTCTAATATCCGGCTAGTAAAATTTACTATCCTGCCAGTAAAATTTACCATCCGGGTAGTAAAATCTAATATCCGGGGATATTAGAATTTACCATCCGGCTATTAGAATTTACTATCCATGCAATAGATTCTACAATTTTTGACAGTCCAATTTAATATCGCGTTTGCTGGGTGACTTTTTTACTATCCGGCCATTAGAATTTTGTATGGAGGATGGTAAATTTTACCATCCACATTTTTCTCGGTGTGCTTAATAACTTTGGATTTAATTCCAAGAGATATCTACGTGATTAAAAAAAATTGATTCCTGCTTAATAACTTTGGATTTAATTTCAAGAGATATCTACGTATTCGAAAAACAAATTTAAAAAAAAATGATTCCTGCTTAATAACTTTGGATTTAATTCCAAGAGATATCTACGTAATTCAAAAAAAAAAAAAAATAAATAAAAAAAAATTGATGCCTGCTTAATAACTTTGGATTTAGTTCCAAGAGATATCTAAGTGTTTCCAAAAAAATTAAAAAAATGCTGCCTGCTTAATAACTTTGGATTTAATTCCAAGAGATATCTACGTAATTCGAAAACAAATTAAAAAAAAATGATTCCTGCTTAATAACTTTGGATTTAATTCCAAGAGATATCTACGTAATTAAAAAAAAATTGATTCCTGCTTAATAACTTTGGATTTAATTCCAAGAGATATCTACGTAATTAAAAAAAAAACTGATTCCTGCTTAATAACTTTGGATTTAATTTCAAGAGATATCTGCGTAATTCGAAAAACAAATTAAAAAAAAATGATGCCTGCTTAATAACTTTGGATTTAATTCCAAGAGATATATACGTAATTCAAAAAAAAATTGATTCCTGCTTAATAACTTTGGATTTAATTCCAAGAGATATCTACGTAATTAAAAAAAAATTGATTCCTGCTTAATAACTTTGGATTTAATTTCAAGAGATATCTACGTAATTCGAAAAAAAATAAAAAAAATTCATTCCTGCTTAATAACTTTGGAGTTAGTTCCAAGAGATATCTAAGTGTTTCCAAAAAAATAAAAAATTGATGCCTGCTTAATAACTTTGGATTTAATTCCAAGATTCCAAGTGATATCTACGTAATTCGAAAAAAAAATTAAAAAAATGATTCCTGCTTAATAACTTTGAATTTAATTCCAAGAGATATCTACGTAATTCAAAAAAATAAAAATAAAAAAATGATTCCTGCTTAATAACTTTGGATTTAATTCCAAGAGATATCTACGTAGGGGGAGGCTTTGATCGTTCGCACATACGCTACCTTCAGACACTTCATATTTCTCCCATATTCCTTTATGAATCTCACATATGGCTATATATTGTAATAGCTAACCTTAAATCCCATCTTTCCTGAAAAAATTGAGAGTCTAATCCTTTTTTCCTAGTTTCAGGAAACAAAAAATAAAAACAGGTCCAAAACTGTAATTTTGCTGTGCAATATTTCATACGATTGTGCAGAATTAATATCACTTTTCTGAAAAACTACTATCACAAAGGGTAGAAGGGTTATTAGGAATCAGATTTATGTAAAAATCTTTTAGGCTGAACAGGCACTTTTTGTGGGTGGAACAAAATTCACAAACTTGACTCAGATTCATCGATCGCATATAGAAGACTGCTTCTTTCAGATATTTTCCAGGAAACTTCATTTTAGATACGATCCCTCATATTCACATCTATTGTAATCTACCGATTTGATCCACCACTAAAAAGGAAAACTTAAAAATCGTAAAGTTGATAAACAAGAAGTAATTTGACTCAAATAGGCTGCAGTTGAGTAATTATTAAGCAATTTTGCATTTCTTTGATATAAAAATATTTTTCAAGCTTGCACAAACTGAATGTGCAATGAAAGAATCACATCTGCAATAAGCTCATACAGTTTACAACTGGTTTTTTGACAATCTTTGACATAACCTCACTATTGTGTTGTTTTGCATGACAAAGAAAAGAAATTGTCCGTGAGAAGCTGTTTTGTGAAAATTTTAGCTTGTTCACCTGCTGAAGCTCAATATCTGAGCTAAATCCCGATTCCTGCAGCTGCAGGAACAGAGAAATCTTCAATGGTGCGCATTCAAACGTTTTTGTGCATATCCGGCTCCGTGGAGGAATGGTGGAATCTTGTGTGGTCTTCTCGCTTGCAGAGTTTTAGTCAATTTTTAGCTTTAAAAACTTATTGATTCGTGTAAATTTGGTGATATTTGGACTTTTTAAGAAAGTATTCATCAGATTTAACCGTTTCCGGAGTGAAATTCTCGTAGAACCAATCAAAAAAATGGTTTTTAATGTCAATAAAACATCTCTCAGAAAAGTTCCAAAAAAGTGATATTAAAATGTTTTATTCTATATAAAAATGGTTTAATCAAGTAGATTAGAGTTCCCTTTAAACAATGATGTGCAACTTTTAGTGTCCGGTGCAAAATTTACGGTGAAAATGGGGTGTTCAATGATGGCGTGAATCGTGTGCGATAATAGAAACTTGATTCATCTATCGGATAAATCGCCATTAAATTTTCATTTTCCTCTGGAGGAAAATCTAAGGATTTCCTGGAATTTTGTTTGGTGGGATTATAAACCTTATAAGTAAGACATTTTTTTGGCATAGTTGGAGAATCCATACAGTTTGCATGGTAGTCAGAAAAAATCACTGAACTTGAACATCATTTTTGTATGCGAAAGTTCAAAGCCTCCCCCTAATTAAAAAAAATAATAAAAAATTGATGCCTGCTTAATAACTTTGGATTTAATTCCAAGAGATATCTACGTAATTCAAAAAAATTTAAAAAAAAAATGATTCCTGCTTAATAACTTTGGATTTAATTCCAAGATTCCAAGTGATCTCTACGTAATTCGAAAAAAAAAATTAAAAAAATGATTCCTGTTTAATAACTTTGGATTTAATTCCAAGAGATATCTACGTAATTAAAAAAAAAATAAAAAAATGATTCCTGCTTAATAACTTTGGATTTAATTCCAAGAGATTATCTACGTAATTCAAAAAAATTTAAAAAAAATGATTCCTGCTTAATAACTTTGGATTTAATTCCAAGAGATATCTACGTAATTCAAAAAAATAATAAAAAATTGATGCCTGCTTAATAACTTTGGATTTAATTCCAAGTGATATCTACGTAATTAAAAAAAAAAATAAAAAAATGATTCCTGCTTAATAACTTTGGATTTAACTCCAAGTTTCCATGTTTTATCTTCCAAGTTTTATGACATTTTGCTAATAAATTGACGGTTTTTTTTTATTAAAACTCTTTTAGGGTTAACAAAAATGCGGTCTACGATAATTCGTAATGAGATGTGAATTAATTTTTATGGGATAGGACTATTTAATTACTGTTAATTTAATATGCTTGCACTGTACATAGGGAAATTTAGGTATTAAAGCTTAGAAGCTTGCGGGTATTGAGAAAGACTAGGAGAAAAATTATTAAAATTCTATTATAATTTCTTGTATGTTTCTTTTTTAACAACTTTAAAAGACAAATTGTTATTTCTAAAGGATTTTTCCTTTAGAAACTTTTCAATTTGAAATTTGAAAGCAACATTAAGGCTTAATATGGTTATTTATGCATTCTTTTTATAGCTTTTACTAAAACCATATTATTGGGATTAAAAAACTCTCAAGTTAGAAATAATTTTTCTAATTTCATTTGTATTATTTATCGGAAAATCACAATTTTCAATTAATTGCAAATTTGAGTATTAGTGATTGAATTTTATCTATACTTTATTTATAAATTATATTTGCATGAGAAAATTAATACTCCCTCTGTCCCAAAAATATCGTACATTCTTTCATATAAAATGTATTAGCAAAAGTATGAGTTTTTTCGGGACGGAGGGAGTATTAAAATTGGGCATCGTTCATAAGAAAAGCTTTTTTTTTGGTAAATACTCTATCATTATTTATTGTTTAATATGATATAATGTTTCTGAAAGACAACAAGAATATTGTTATAATATTCTAAAGAGATATTAAAGAGTTCTACTAATTTTTGTGTTAAGAATGTAATAGTACTTCAGACAAAATTTACGTAGCTTGCAGAATTTTTAAGTCTTTTTTTAACAAACCTCGTGGATTAAAAACTATTTTTTATATTTATACATCTTTATAATTCTTTATTTTCACTAATTATCTTGATTAGTAAACACGAGACCTCAAGTCTTTAAATGTTTATATCTTCTAAAGAGGAAAATGAACAAGTTAATACATCAAAATATTTTATATCTCTTTTTTTTTAATTTATTTTAATCTTCTCTTTCAAAGAAATGAGAATATTCTTGCTCCCTCTTTGAATTCGAGCAATAAAATTTAAGGGTGGCACATTTTTAAATAGGCAACCATACATCCATAAAAAATTAACCTTAGAAAAGAAATTTTAAATTCAAATAACAGCGATTCTAAGCTTTTAAACGTTAGATGTAAAGAAATATTCTAATTTTGCGTGGACTTTTGCATACAAAAAATGCAATTTTAAATACGTGGAATTTGTGCATACATTTCATATAACTTTAATTATTTAGCATTTTTTACATTTACTGAATTTCTTCAACTATATTAAAGACATTTTTGGTCAATTTCAGAGAAATTTTTGCCATCTAGGCATGTCCAAGAGGTGCCTAGATAGCTGTTGGCTATGTAGTCTCCTATCTAGTCAGGGGTTGTCGCGTTTTCAATTCGTTAACCAACTTAACGAATCCCAGAGACTAGATAGGGATACGGCAACACTGAAAAATGTGTCTCGACTACACTCACACACATTCACCAGCAGTGTACATGTACAGCTATGTAGTCAGACTACATATATGTAGTCTGACTAGATATGGTCAGAATTGGCCTCCAGGGCCACAACCCAAAGACAGGATAAACGCATATTATCAATTTCTGATACAGATCCGTTGATAACAGACCCAAAGATCCAGGCCCAGCTACGTTCGGATGGCAAACAGGCCGCTTCTGTTTGTAATATTCGACGAAGACTGCATAAAGCGGGATAGAATGGGAGAATTTCTAATAAGGTCTCTGGACGAGTGCATCGATGATTCGAATTTGGTTGAGTACATGTTACGTCGAAAGAAAGGAAATTCATACTACAAGTGTATACAAATCCGACTGTTAAAGGATTATTAGGGCAAGGTGTCATGGTGTGGGGCTGTGTGATAGTTAATTCGATGGGAAGATTGGTGCTTTTGGATGGGACAGCTAATGCCTCAGTGTATTTTAAATTCATACTAAAGGTGATAATACCGCAGAAAGAAATCGTCTGATTGGTGCCGATTTTATTCTACAACAAGACAACGCACCCATTCACAAGGCTAAAATCATCACAAAATATCTTCAGGATGAAAACATTAACGTTAATGAACTGGCCACGCCAGACCCATTGAAAATCTTTGGTCTTTGCTAAAAATCAAAATCGTCGCTCAGAAACCTCATTTTTTTGAAGGATTCGAAGCAAACTCTCCTTGAAACCTGGCCTCTTTTCACACAATACGAGTATAGGACGCTTTGTCTTTCCATACCTGAACGAATTTCTGAATTATCTTGCAAGAACGGTGGAAATGTGAAATATTATAGTAGACCGTAACAAACTTATGATCGATGTGATCTTGTACTATTTTTTTTAAAATTAATTTTATTAGTAATAAGAAACTAAAATTAGTTTTTTCAAACCTATAATTAGAAAGAGTAATAACTATAGAATGTAATGGAATCGAAAACTTAGTTTTTAAAAATGAATAGAGCACCGTAACAAACTTATGATTCCTACTGTATCAATACTTGTGCTTGTCAACGGTATAATGAAACAATTTTTTTTTTCTGAATATCTCGTTTTCTGATTGTCTCATGACCACCATTTTTTTTAGTCATGGTGACTATAATAATACAGTCGACTTAGAATAGTATCAAGTGGAACTGTTGAAATTTTTATGTTTAATATTTATCACTTCACACTTTTATCGTATAAGAATTCAAAAATACTCACGCGATGGAATCCGATAGTTGTCAAAACAAATTTATAGACACGGATGAAAAAGTAAAGTTCATGATTCCAATGATTATTTTCCGACATCAAAAACATCAAGAAAAAAAGATCAAAAACATAGAGGAATGTAAATAACAAAACAAAAAAATAAGATATTCAGAGAATTCTTATAGGTTAGACGTCAAGATTTATGGTCGCGGCTTTAAATTATTGACTATAAAAAACACGAAATGGGATTGGCATGTAAAAAATAAGAATGGCATTTTCAACCATTTTGCGAGAAGAATATCGTTTTTGTTATCGTGAATAAAAAGTAGAAAGACCTAAGAAGAAAAAATAGCGATAAATTATGGAAATTACCTTTGTAAGTTCGGGAATTTTCTTAGGATCGCTACAGAATCTCCGGATATTTCTCCATGCTTTAAGGTTGATAAGGCGATAGGACGTTCCGCCTAACATAGTGTTCGCTTAGTTGGGGTATTATGATTTCTGTAAGACAAAAGTGGAATTGTAAAATTAACTTCAGAGAGTCATCCATCTTGAACTATAATTTTGATGTTTCTTTATTTTGTCTCAGTCTATCGTGCTAATGTGACATATGAATTCCAAGAAGAAAGACCCTCTCCTTTTTTTCTTATGCAAACCATTTTACATTTGTCCAATTGTGTAAGACCGCGATAGTTTCACTTCTCTTTCACACTCATCTTCAGCTCTATCCTACAGACACGGCCGTATCATTGGTTAACTCATGCGATTGCGTATTAAATGCCGTCATTTCATGCTTATTATTAGTGTTATTGGGTTTTATCTCTCCTCATGACACGCTCCACAGCGTCCTATAGTTATATCTCTGTAGGCGAGGAGTTCACATAAAGAAATACTCATTTATGGTTAGAGTGTTTGCTCACTCATACTTTCATACGTAGATAATATGGGGGAATCTTATTAAGACAGCATTTGTCTCTGTCTAACGCTATAAAAAAGAAAACGATAAAAACGAAACATGATCAAAGCAATAATTGAGAATTCTCAATTCTGTGAATTCTCAACTGAAAGAGATTTACATCTTGAATCTCATTTAAGTTATATTTGTCATAAAATAGATTGGTTAATAATAAGAGGAAATTTTTTACTAGTTTTCACATATAACTCTATAGATAATCATCCTGGTTCTTATATCTTCTCCGAGATCAATTAAGAAAAAGATGACCCTGGCTACTAATGCGCATCACACATTAAGTTTTGTTTTTTAAGATTGTATATGACATTTCAGTATGGGAGTGAGTGAAACTAGTTCTAGCTATCTCATTTACTCTTACACGAAATATAACTTAAATAGAGAACCAGATTATAAAATTTAGTTAACAAAACCGATTTTGAAAGAATTTTAGTGAGTTTTTGACATAATAGCCTCTAGCACATCTTTCAGATAAAGATTTTACAAAATCGAAATTTCCATCTCTTTCTTTCTCAAGCATAATGTGTACGTCTATTCCTTTCTTTCGTATATCTCTTCGTTATGACCATCATACAAATTCAAATTGGATTTGAATACGAGGAGTGGAATAGACGTATCCAATGCGTATGAGAAAGAAAGAGATGGGATTTTAATTTCATGAAATTTTCCTGGTCTTAAAAATAGTGTGGATGCGGAACGCATAATGATTAGCTTCATCGATTAATTTTTAAGAAATACACAATAATCTAAAACTTTATTTTCTAAACATTTATTTTGTCAAAAAAACAGCGACACCTGTCTTCAATCATCTCGCTTGCTCACATAATACAGGTTCAGAGACTTGTTTACAATACGAAACTTTTGATAAGAATAAGCGAGATGACTAGAATGGGATTTCACTTACTCTTACTAAAATTCCAAGCATACATTTACAAAACAAAATTATAGTAAGCATGACATAATAAGCATCGCACAATAAATTTTGTTTCGCAAATACGTTTTTGACATTTCAATAAGAGTGAATGATTTATAGATCTAGTCATCCCGCTCTCTTATAGGCAGTTTTTAAAAATGCGATTTTGGATATAATACCCAGCGCACAATAACTTTTGTTTGCAAACATATTTTCAAAATTTCATAGAGAGAGAAGGATGACTGTAGGTCTACATTTCACTCACGCTTATTGAAATGTCAAAAACATGCTTACAAAACAAATGTTATTGTGCGCTGAGCATATTGCCCAGTGTACAATAACTTCTGTTTGTAAACATGTTTTCAAAATTTCCTATGAGAGTGAATGAAACTGAAATGTAGATATAGTCATCTCGCTCTCTCTTATAGGAAATTTTGAAAACATACTTACAAAACAGAAGATATTGTGCGTAGGACATAATACCCAGTAAACATGTTTTCAAAATTTCCCACAAGAGCGAGCGAGGTGACTAGACCTAGATCTCACTTATGGCCTCTACTCACAAATTATTCCTACACAAGCGTAGGGAATTTGCTTCAATATGTAGAGGCCATTATTCTCACTGAAATGTCAAAAACATGCTTAGAAAACAAAATTTTTACAAACTTCGGTTTGTAAAAATGTTTCCGAAATTTCTTATGGGAATGAATGGAATGTATATCTAGTTATCTCGCTCTTCCTCATATGAAATTTTGAAAACATGTTTGCAAACAAAAGTTATTGTGCGCACAATGACTTTTGTTTGTAAACATGTTTTCAAAATTTCCCATAAGAGCGAGCGAGATGACTAGATCTAGTTCTCACTTATTCTCTCTTAAATGTCAAAAACATGTTTACAAAACAAATGGTATTGTGCTCTGATCATAATGACCAGCGCATAATAACTTTTGTTTGTAAACATGTTTTAAAAATTTCCCATGAGAATGAGCGAGATGACTAGATCTAGATCTCACTAACCCTCATTGAAATGTCAAAAACATGTTTACTAAACAAGAGTTATTGTGCGTTGGGCATAATACACCCAACGCACAATATTTTTGTTTTGAAAACAGGTTTTTAAAACTGATGAGAGTGAGCGAGATATCTAGATCTAGCTCTCATTCTTTCACTCACTCTCATTAAGACGTCAAAAAATGTTACAAAACGAAGGCTATTGTATGTTAGTCATTAACAAATTCTAGATCTAGTTGTCTCGCTCACTCTCATAAACAGGTTCAAAAACATGTTTACAAATAAAACTCGTGCGTTGGGCATTATGCCCAGCGCACAATAACATTTATTTTGTAAACGTGTTTTTGACATTTCAATGAGAGTGAGTGAGATCTAGATCTAGTTATCACGCTCACACTTATAGAAATTTTTGAAAACATGTTTACAAACAAAAGTGATTGTGCGTTGGGCATTATGCCTAATGTCCAAAGCACAGTAACTTTTGTTTGTAAATATGTTTTTAAAATTGCATATGAGAGTGAGTGAGATTTAGATCTAGTCATCTCGCTCACTCTAATAGAAAATTTTGAAAATATGTTTACAAAACAAAAGTCATGCAAAAAATATGCTTAATGGCATCTACACACTAGAAGCAATTTTCATCAAAAATTGCAATTTTTAAAAAAATGTTGACGTTCCTGCCTACAATAATAGGGGGAAATTTTCTTTTAAAAAAACATTTTTTTTTAAATCGCTCCTAGAGTGTTGACATCTTAACGCGTAATTATTTTTATGCACAAGTTTGCGAAATTGTCTATGAGAGTGAGCGAGATGACTAGAAGCAGATTTCACTTACTCTTACTGCAATATTAAACACATGTGCGCAAAACAAAAATAAAATATGAGTTGCGTTTAAACAATTTTATTGTAATGCGCAGGACGCAATAACTACATTAGGAAAAACTTGAATTTAACATTTAGATAGATAGAGTTAAACACTGTTGTAGTCTTCTCGCTCACTCTCATACGCTCTTACTGATATTTGTTTGCAAAACAAAGGCGTTGTGAGTAAACAATAAAAATTCTGAGTATATCTTGTGAAATAGTGTAGCTAGCAGAACGACTTAGGTCATAATCACGTTACAATCCTGCTTTGCTTTCTTAATACGAACATCCAGATACCGGTTTCTAGTACTAAATTGGCTTGGTTTCGGATTGCACGTAGTACATTCGGCAAAAACCACAAAAAGGGAGATGAGTATGGTTGATTATCCATTTTCCCTTATATGAGCATTGCCACATTTTTTGGCGCCATACTAGGGTGAGACCAATTCAATCTTCTTTGAGTTAAATTTCGTTTTGTTCCAACAGAAGCGTGAAAACTATGCTTGTCTCACTCTGTAGTTGGGTTTCTCTGTGTAGTGTATCTGACTTACTCTTTCTAACTTTTGAATAATTTTGTGTGGGTATCCGACATATTTTCAAGTATAGCTCTCGCCATATTCACATTTGGCTTCCCCTTCGAAATACACATTGAATTACCCCCATTTTGTCACAATGGGGTTCCCCTCTCTGATATTCTCAATCCCCATGGATTTTGATTGGTTGTCGTCTAGACCAATGGTAGGCCATCATGAAACACGTCACAGCTGCCTCGTAGCCAGTTAGAAAATCTCTGAGATAGTTACCCGTCGGGCCCCGCTGTGTGTGAGTGCTTGAGAGACGTAGAAGGTATCATGTTCAGTTCATTTTGATATACCTATAGCTATATGTGGCAATAGCAGTGAAAGAGAAAAAAAAGAGCATTGAATCAACATTCACGACTTGGTGCAACTTCAATGCTATTTCGTGCTATTTTTTCCACATTGTCCAGTTGTGCTCCATGATACGTAGTGAAGAAAATGTAAGTAAAATTTCTATTTTTTGTTTTTTTCATCATATTTTAATTGTGTGCATCGTTGTGATTAATGAGTGTCTAATACTGAGAAAGTGTGTTCGCCATATTGGTGTATGCGTGTTAAAATATCTGTCTACCAAGCAGTTTTCACTGGTTGTATAGGGGGGAAAATATAAAACTCTCCATAGGTAGAACGTAGGCCATTTTCTAGTATAAATCTAAGAATGGATTTTTATTCTGGCGATCCTATGCAGTATTTCTGATGGAGCAATTTGAAAGTTTTGAGTGGTTTGCAGAGGAGGTTTCATGGTGAGACAGTATAAAACGCACTACAAGAGTGCTTCGTATGCTTTTGCCGGTGGCCCTATGGACGAGTCCAATGTATAGCACTGGCACAGCCGAGGGGTTTCCACTTTCCTTCCCATTCGGGCACTTCCGAAGGCAATTCGTGTCGTATGCGCCGAGAAGAGTCTCATAGTCGGGATGATGGTGTGTGAGCAAGCGAGTTTTTTTTCTCATGTAGAGTTTCGGGAGTGCAAAGGGTGTAATTAGATGTTCAATAGCCGAGACATGCAGAAATGGCGTCAGTTAGAGTGAGTTAGGTATAGGACTGATGAGAAAATTTTATAATACAGACTCAAAATTGTGACACCTCTCTTGCCATTGACTTATTTCATTTGGAATATATGTTTTTAGTCCATGGACTATACCATAATTTTTCATAAATTCTCTTATCCCCCCATATCTAACCAAGTTTCTATAAAAGACGAAGAAGGTGAGGGAATGAAAGTGAAATGAAAAAAAAAATATTCCACTGAAAAACTCACATTCCAACTATACTGGATTTTAGTATATGGTTGGACAATGGGAATCGCACTGGGAATTTTGAATACGACAAACTTTTCACATATTTTACTAAATTCTCACTATTTTTTTGCCTCCTATACTGAAAATGGAAGTCGGCACAAATAAAATATGCAAACACTTTAGGAGAGAAAAAATTTGCGACTATTTGATACCAACGGGGCGCAGACGAGTTGGTCCCCTTTAATCTTTCTCTCGAGATATGCCGCTATATCTGCTTCTACACATCTATCGATAAACACTGTCCAATTCTGCGACAGATAGACCTTGTATTGGCAAGAGGGAGAGAGAAAACATGATCACTATATATCTTATATATATTCACAGATATAAGATATCGAGACCTCTTTGGAGCAGTGTGAAATAAAAGAGAAGCGAAATATAAAAAGAAAACAATTGCAAAGAAAATTGATCTATCAAGTTGGTCGTCTCAGCCGAACAAATACTTTGAGACATACTTGACAAAATTCTTTGAAAATTTTACATTGAGTGAAAGAGGTGCATTTGGAGTTTTTTTGCAGCTGTGTGGCCCTCAGCCGAAAACCAACTCTGAAGAACATTTTGGTATACGATTTTACCGACGGCTTGTTTAAATATACTTTTATTTTCATTTTCGAACCCTAGAAATATTGTAGAATATCTCTTGAGAGTTTGTAATAATAAACATTTTTCGATGTGTGCAACTTTCTGAGGATTTTAACTTATAAGAAAATTCCAATGTCTTATAGTAAAGACGTCTTATATTTCACACATATAAAGGTAGAATACTGTCTGATCGTTTTTGTTGTACCTCTAAAAAGGTGAAAGTAGTACAGGTATTGTGAATTCGGATATGATAGGATGGTCAATATCAAAATTCATAGCACAGAACATTAATAAGAAATATGCTTTCGATCTTGACTTGAATACAAAATCACAGTGCGAATCTCAGATTTTTCAGTCTATCGAAGTGAAACCATGAAACTTGGTGTATGCTTACGTAGTCTCTTCACTTATGCTATATCAAAGAGATAGCTTCACAAATCTTATCACAGCACTGAAGTTCTAATTAGGAAAGTCCGTGAATTCACTTGACTTGAGGGAACACTGAGTAACATCAGCGGTCGTGATGCGACAGAAAGTCAGGAAAGTAGATGGAAAATAAACAGCAATAGCTGATTATCACATTTTATTGCGTTGGTTTGTCTCTACAAAAAGTTGAGAAAACTAAACTGTAGTGGTAGAAAGTATTTTACAGGCGAAATGATTGTGTTGGTATAATAAATGAGATATCGTCGTGGCTAAAAGACGAACCGAATGTGTCAAGAAGTGCTTTGTGGTGGGTAAATGTTTTCTGTAAGGCCACCACAGCACGAACAGCTGATCAACATGGCACAGTGACCCAAACAGAAATACATCAATAAGTAAATAAACAATTTGTGGAAACAATACAATTAACTAACTAAAACTACGACATATTGGTGCTATTGCATGATAAAGTGAAGGGAACGCTGCTATACTGCTATATCCAATCCAAGTGGGTGGGAAACCTTATATCCAACCTCGTCTATCTATAGAAAAACTTATAATCAACTCGAAAACCAAGCAGAGTATCTGCGGTTCATTAGAGGAAATTAAAAAGGAAATTGAAGCCTTTTATGTTTTTGAGGTTAGAAAAGCAAGAAAAAAGCCGTCTTCTGAAATTTGTTTACTAAAGTACATTTGCGATCTCATTCCCACTTCTGATAAGTGTAGTATGCCTTCCTTGTCTGTTCAGCTCTTGCTTCTCATTCCAAACTATAGCACTGCCAATCGGTCTGTTTCAGTGAATAAAAACAATTCTCTCTCTATAGACTTGAAAATTCAGTATAAGATGTATAAATGTATGGTTTGTAGATGTGGGTGTATCTTTACTTCTGAACAAAATATATGCGCAAAGAGAAAGAGACAAAGTACTAGGAAATTTTAGAGAAACGATCTGGATGTTTATTTTAAAGTCAGTCCGAATTTGGATACTTTAATTTGCCGGAAAATTCTCAGTCGTCTTGCTAAATCAATGTTGAATGAATTTAGTGAGGTTTCGGTGAGGTTTTTTTCTTTAATTGCGTTTTTGTGATTGAAGTAATTCTTTTTTTTTTTCTTCAACGTTGCTGTAAAACAGCGTTAACGGTAGGGAGCATATTGATGAGGAAAATTTGTAATGCAAAAGAAGAGAAATTCAAGTAAGAAAAGAAATGTACGAGAGGCGCCTGAAATAAAATCAATATTAACTCTGGTCTCATGCTGAGATATCCAAGTAAAAGTGGAAAAGAGAAAGGCTATATTTCTGACTATTTGTATCCTTTTCTCGTGGTAGACGAACAAGAAACTCTACGGGTAGTGGGGGAAATGAAAATTATTGGTTATCCCCACCCTAATGAAAAATAAAGAGGTAGGTGTTGCTAGATGACTATAAAACTTTGAATATGCGCACAAATGCTACTGAAGAGTGCGCAAGTGTCGCCATTCTGTTCTACTGGTGGGGGGTTAATGATACTTTTCTATTCACTCTTACCATATCTCTATAGACATATGTATAGGTATATAGATATAGAATAAAATTTCAAACAGCGCGCCATATACATTTCATAGGCACTTTACGAAATTTCATATTAACATTCCTACCTGGATTTATATATTGGGTAGCAATGTTCTCAGATTGTAGCTCGGAAGGGAGGTTGAGAGGGGGCTGAGTAGGGGATCAAAAGCCTTTGGGATTTTGGACTGAAATGTTAAGGACAGGCTAGAAAGAGAGAGAGAGGATGGTCGACTATGCTTAGGTAGCGGTATGTTTGCATTTGGTATTAGGAGTAGGATCTCATCACCTTCACCGGTTTAAATCGGGTTAGTGCTAGGTCATAGCATTGGCAAAAATGAACCACAAAAAACAATGAATATGCCTCAAAAGCAATTATGCTGAAATACGCCATGAAATTTGCATTTATGCACATGTCACGAGTGTATGTGACTCTATGAAAAGTCAGTTATACAACATTTTCACGTGGGAAAATATTCTTAGTGCATTGAGATCATCTTCACTTAGGCATAAGACACGATCAAAGATCCCAACCCACTTTTGTCAGTAACATTGGTCGAATGTATTGCGAAAGGAAGTTGTATGGTGGTTGGATGGCGGTAATTTATGTGAAATGGGTAGATAGTAACTGTAGAGTTATATATGATTGAGAAATGAGAGATGGGGTGATCACAGAGATGCAAATTTTGTAAAATGGCTGAAGTTATTTAAGGGCATTAGTTATTCCCTTTCTGTAAATCATCCTGAAATGCTTAATCTTCCGTTCTCTTTGGATGGATTTCAATGCTTGATGAGAAACAGAACAAATATAGTCTACAATGGGTGTGAATGAGATGGCAATAGTGTGATAAAATTTCAGACGATATTTTACTCAGCGTTTCAATGGACCTATACGTCGGACCACTCATCTAAGTATACTTGAATAATGTAAACTGGTTCCCAGTTATTCCCTCTTTTGTAAAGTGTGTGTGCTGCTTGTTTATTTTTTTTATTTATTTTTTGGTTGTGTATTGTATGGAGAGAAACTTTCAACTGTGTATTGGTGTAAGCCAAGAGTATTTTATTATAAATGGTTTCCCAGCCCATATGAAATGGGGGAAATGAAACAGAGCTATCGTCGCATGAGAGGAATGCTAAGAGCATTTTCGGGGCGACTGTCGATGGATGAAAGGGGAGAAGTGAAGAGGACGAAGAAAGCGAGGAGGAAAGGAATAAAAAAAACAAAATGAGGGTCTGTTCGCTTTGTGCCTTTTACTGCGAACGAACATGAAACGACAAGTAATTTATAAGCAAGGGGACCGACGATGAATCCCCTGATGTTAACAAAAACGAAAAATGAAAGAAAGAGAGGAGAACATTGAAATAAACCGAGGGGAGACTTGTTTGCCCCGTGCATGAGACCGATGCCAGATGGCACTGACAGTAAAGTGGTGTGAGTAATTTGATGGGTGCGAGTGAGATAGGTGCCTAGTCAACTCTACTAGTGTGAAGAGTTGAGATGGCGAAATACCAATGGCGGTGCCGCTTGGCTTCGCTTTTTGTTTGGCTGACTGAAAACCTTCACTGCCCTCTCCATTTTCATTTCATCAGTGCGCAGTTGTGGTTCATACACGTTCATTTGTTTTATTCCACTGAAAATTTGATAGCTGGCAAAATAGACTTTCCGCTGCCTTCGCGTTGTGAACTGATTACGTTTTGTGTGTGACTTTTGATGTGTGGTTGCTGCAGTGAACAGGAAGAACTACTAGAGACTGTTGATAACGCAACATAGAAAAAAAAGATAGTGCGGTCTAAAGGAGAGATTAAAAATGTGTGCCATATTCAGTTGGAGAAATTTGTAGATTTTTTTTTCTCTATAATCTTCTGTTATGTTCCATTTGCTTTCGTGATTTTTTTTCTTCCTTTAACATCCAACTGACCTGTGTATAATTTCAACAGAAAGTTATACCTAAGTTAATATTTCATTATTATGGAACGAAGAGCGTTTCGGTTTTTTACAAAGAGGTATTTTTTATTTATATTTATTTTAGTTTAACTCATACGTTCCTTTCCTCTTTCTCATATGTTCCCTTATTTTTATTTCATTTATGGTAATATCATGTATAAAATATAGTAGAAACCGGTTTTAGAGGATAGTCAAAAAAGAAATAAAAAAGGTTGGTTTCATAAATTGCAGTATCTAACTTGGATGTTGTGTATGCGGTGGTGGCGTGCGTGTTAATTGTATGTTTGGTTCTATGTCAATGTATACGTAAACTTCTTACTGTTGTCTCATTCTGTCTCAGGGAAAATTATTCAAGTGATGTCTATATTTTGTCTCACTCTATTCACAATCACTAATCCCAATTCTCACACCAATGTACCATTTGTCGCCATATTTGCCAATTTAAAGAGTCGATTTTGCATACACTTGAGGGTTTTCTTCTATTCTCCTCTATACTTCTTCCAAACTAATTTATAGGCCTACCCGATGACCTAAACTCTTGTGTGTGAAAAAAAAATGTCAAATGTGCAAAGAATGTAAATGACAGTGAAGGTTCATTTTGACCTGAATGGTGTCCTTAACCTCTTCACTGCAGTGACTCAACATTTGCATACCAGTTGCCCTTAAATACCATCCAAGGTATACAATTTTATGTGGAAAAGAAGGCTCAAAGCTCAAGTGTACAGAGAAGAAATTGTAAATTACATCTTCTCTGGCCTGGGTATTTGCAATAAAAAACCGGTTTGGTGTGACTGAGACCACTATACAGATACTTAAGTGGGGGAAAGAAAAATATATATAAATGTAAAAATTCAGGGAGGAAAATTCAAGGAATTTTACTGCTGCTCTAGAGTTTTGCATAGAACAAAAAAGGGGGAGTTTGTATATCCTATTCAGGATCCACTCATAATCCAAATTCTGAAAACTGTACGTTTCGTTTTTGATGATTTGCACAACAGGAAAGAACTTATGCGATACATTGTGTAAACGAGAAACACTTACCACGTAATTTTGTATAAAATTTTACACACTTTTTGCACGGCTGTGCACAGAAATAAGAAGAAAAAAACTAAACGTCTTCAATACACTTGCATATGATTCAAAGAGATGAGAGAATGTCAGTATGAGATAGCAATAGCAGTTGCGCGAGTTTGTTGAGATATCACAGATCTAAATGAGTGAAAGAGATAGATTGTAGGGGATACCTTGTAAAAGCAGCAGGAGCCAATTTGCTTGATTTTTATCATCAATTTTCATGTCATACTTATATGGCTGAAGGTGCAAGAGGTGGCATGCTGAAAGAGAGTATCAGCAGGGGAAAAAAAAATTAACACGCGTTTTATACTTAAGCAAAGAAGCGTGGAAAATTATGAGAAGAGACCTTTTGAATGCACTAAAGAGCTTCGCCATTAAATTGCTTTAATTAAAATTCTGCATTGAATTTTAGAAAGAACATGATAAATTCATTTTTTCATGCAATGGGGAAAAGAGTGAGTGAGATGAGGATGTGTGAAATGGCGAGATGGAGAAAACAAGTTAGAAAAAAAAGTCAGAAACGCCCTCCTGGATGAAAAAAAATGTTATGTGGACCCTCATACACATTAACATTGAAAATACAGTTTGGTACGTAACAAAAAAACGGATGGATGAGGGAAAAACTTGGATAATATAGTTTTTCTGACCCTTTTTTCTCTTTGCACTTTTATGATTCCCTTGGGTTTAGTAGATGCAGCCTAGAAATTCTTTGGGCTGTTTTAATGTTTTAGTTTTAGAATTCATTCATTCATTTTCAACCGCTTATCCCTATTGGGGTCGCGGGGCTATGACATCCAAATTAGCAGCCCACGCTTGTCGATCCTTCGCCACTTCAGGAAGATGTTCGGGTTTGATCCCAAGGCACTCCCATGCAAGATCCTGAATTTGATTCAGTCACCTTGTCCTAGGTCTGCCCTGAGGTCTAGGTCTCCTCACAATGGCTTGCATATCTTTTCTGGAGAATCTTTCTTCATTCATGCGTTGAACATGTCCATACCATTGAAGTTGTGATCTCTCGACCCGAAGAAGCAGTTCCTCGACTCTTAGTTCTTCACGAACGGTTACATTCCTCACTTTAATTTTAGATTTTTTTAGAATATGTTAGGAAAAAATGGATCGCTGCATTCTGCATCTACATAATGCATTCTTATTAAGAAGTCCTTAGTAAACTTCAATTAACAAAACATTAACTTTTCATGTCATTATTCTTACCTCCGATTGTATAAACGAATATTAAGCACAGAAATTAGTAATATGTAAATCTTTTAGACATTAAGTTGGATTGGAATGTACAAAACCGCATATGACGTAAGAAATTTGGTGTTCCTGTATTCAGTTTATGTAGCATTTTTGTAAAGCATTGTGTGTGTGTACACGGTAAAAAATGTGACAAATTTCCGCATAGGAGATTAATTTGTGGTTTGTCGTTTTCTCAAAACTGAAAATGGTGATATAGTCCCCGCTTTGGGAACAATTTTATTTATTTTATTTCGATGTACCGGACTTTTATTGCCATTTTGTACATTGTTCAGTTTACAATGTTTCGTGAAAAATGTCCATTCAGACGCTTCAATCATTTGCACCGGGCGGGACTCGAACTCACAACTGTGACAGTCGAGCCGGGGGTCATACCGCTCAAGAGCCGAACGCTCTTACCAATTGCACCACGGACCTCCTCGCTTTGGGAACAATCCTTAAAACAAAACGAAAATTTCTTGTTCTAAGATTGTGCTATGTGCTGAGGGAGAGTGTGATAGAGAGTACGCTACATAAACTTTCTCTGTATACATTCAATTCTCTGATATCCGGATCCCCGTTATGCGAATGGTAGCTGTCAAACATTCGGTGAATACTTAAAAAAAAGCCTCATTCGTATAATGTCTTTTCGTGTGTAATTTTTACCTCCAGACATCCTGATGTCAGAAAAGAGGTCTAGGTAGTTAAATAGACAATGTAGGGTAAGATGAGGTAATTTGGAATCATGAATAATTTGGAACTTCTTGTAGTGAGAGATTTCCTATAACAGTTGAACAGTTTTAGAAAGCAAAAGGAAAAAAAGAAACGAAGAAGTACTCTCAATTGTAAAGTTTTGTACTTCTTCGTGATTTTCTTCTTAACTTTGACCATCAGAAAGAGAGAGAAAAGCTCAAAATTCCAAAAGAAGCATGATCCGGATTACCCTATCTTACCATAATGGCTTTTTAACGCAGATACCTTCGATACTGTTGGCACTCATTCAGGCCAACAGTACGTTTCGCTTTCACTGCAGCATTGACAGAACCGCAACGTACAATTAAAAAAGAAGAAGAATACAATCAAGAGTTCAGACGAACAAGAAAATACATTAAAGTATACTAATCGGTATAATTTCTCCGGAAAATGTTGGATTTTCATTTCCAACATCCATTTTTGCTTATAACAATGCCATATTCTAGTAGGACTGTTGAGCCTAGAAGACTTGGAGGAAGAAAGCCCGCCCTGACGGGGACTCTTCTAACCCAACAACCAATCACTAACGGTGGCTAACCTCAAGTTACGATCTCGCTATAGTTCCGCTAGATGGGGTTGTGAGTGCTCAACAAGTTACGAAGCACAGACGGTCTTCACCAAGCAAAGTGAGGAGGCCGCTAGATTCATGGCTGTCTAGGAATGGGAAATGGGGCTCAAGTCCGGGAGACTAGCGATGAAGGATGCTCCAGCATGTTCTGGTGCGGGCCCTGTAGCATTCGTGCTACAGTATGTCCCAACTTCGAAACAATTTTGTTATAAAGCTTACAGACCATTTCGGAAACGATTTTTAACACACTTTCATTTACGTCAATTACACAAGCCCGCTAAGGAAATAAACTCGTACCAATTTTTTTTAAAGGTGTTTTTTGATTTCACATAGAAATAGAATATTGCTATATTGAAAAACTTATGCGTATCTGCGATTAAATTAAACTTGTTCCATAAGTTATACTTATTCAATCTTTGTTGTTTGATTTAATTTTGTAAACGGAAAAAGGTCATGTTTTTGTCTTATATGGCGTCTACAAACTAGAATTAATTTTTATGGGAAATTTTATTTTTTTCTATTTTTTGCGTTTAATTTTCTTTTAAAAAGCAGTAAAAAATCCTCGTAGGGGAAAGTACTCTCCCTTCGAATGTTCATGCCTTCGAATAAGACGAATTTTCTTTTATTTTTCCCAAGAGACTTACAGATTTCTGTTAAATATTAGTTATCTTATCATCAATTATTGATAATTACGTGATGATTATGCGTAGTTTTTTGGATAAATAACAGAAAATTCACATGGCACAGGCATGAACGTTCGAAGTGAGATTACTTTCCCCTATGTAGAGGTCTTAAAGTTAAATCTGTCTTCTGAAAAGGTGTCAAAAGCAAGTTAACTTCCGCTGATTTATGCTGATTCCGATATAGATTTTTATATTGTGTAATAGAGTCCTTTTAAGATGGGTTAACTTGGAATCATTTCCATTTTGGAACTGTGAGATTTCCTAACAGTTTTAGGTGACAACAGGAAAAAATAACGAAAACTCTTGAATGTAAGGTCTTGTACTTTTTCGTGGTTTTCTTTTTCTCTTTGTCAATCTGAAACAGTATGAAAATCTCCAAATTCCGAAATAGACATGATTCTAAATAACCCCGTCTTACCCTAAAGTCTACAGTTGATCCAATCTTATTTTGCTACAAATAAAGCGAAAATCCATTTATATTCACAAATTTTAATTTGTTAATTTCTCAGAGTGTACCTTTTTATCATCGAATTTTTCATCGATCGCCTATGTTTTCCAATGAAAAACACAATAAGGTGACTGTTGTTTATTCGTTTTGTTTAACATTTATGTCATATTTCTGACTAATTTTAGTTAAATTCAGTGCTAATCTTTATTGTTAACGGTACGTGAAGTTTTCAAATGAAATAATTACCTTATTTCGTGAAGAAAAAGGGTTTTTCTGAAGTATCTGCAAATGCTTCAATAGGACACCCCGGAGATATGATTTTTTTTTGGATAGATTTTCTTATTGTTTTAGATGGGAAAGGTGAAAAGACCAGGAATAAGAACAAATCCTGCACTCAAAAGTAATTCAACAAGGTTTTGGAAGCCTTTCGTCGCGGTTTCACTTATACACTGTTTGTCTCAAATTACAAAATTTCCCTTGTCTCCATTTGGATTAATTTGTTTCCAATAGAAGCATTTTGCACTTGTGTGTTTTTCTTGTATTTAAGAAGTTTTCAAATTATATCTAAATAATTTCCACTAAACAGTAACATTCTAGAAGAGTCAAGGAGCGAATTTATGTAATTCTCTTCAGAAAAAAATTGAACTTAAACGGCGTTATCACACTTGCACATTAAAATTTTAATGTGATTCACATAAATTGTCGCTTGTGAGCGTCCAAATATGTTATTTGTGTCTTTGAGTCAGTTAATATTTGGGGTTTTTCTATTTATTTATAAAGAAGTGGACTTGGCCTGCAAAAATAAGTTTAAATTTACCTAAAGCATAAATATTTTTCACATTAAAAAATTAAAGAGAAAATCGCATTAATTTTTCGCATTAATGCTATAAATCAATTTATATCAAATTTTGCGGGTCAAGTCTACCTTTTTATCAACAAATAGATCAAATTTTCAGTATAAAATGATTCAAACACACAAATTACACATTTGGACTCTCACCAGCGACACTTATTGTGAATCATATTAAAATTTTAATGTGCAAGTGTGTGTATCTTCTGTCAAAGTTAAAGCGTCTGGAAATGGTTTTGAATTTGGACATTTACCCTATTGAACAGATCTCGCTAAAGTTTAAAATTTTTAAATATATTTACAACAACAAAAAAGTGCACACGTTAATTTAATGAAAAAAAAAACCTGTAATGTTTGCAGTATCAGGATGAGTATGTAATTGCTTTTATCCAAAATACGGTTTCGGGAGTGGGAGATAGTTATTTTGTTTAACTTGCACTTTTATGTGTACTCTGGAATAATGTGTTTTCGCCAGGAATGGCCTCATGCTTTAAATAGAATCCCAGGCAAATTGCAGGGACGCAGGACTATGCGAGTTTGTCGAATATGTTAAAATCAAAGGTTTATGACGTATGCGAAAATGTGGAGCATCCGAGGGAAAATTGAAATGCTAATATTCAAAGTTGTGTTTAACTGGAGTGGTGAACAGCATCATTCAATAACTGGTGACCTCATTGAAATTTTTTCCTGGGACACTTAACAACAGTTCGTTAGTACACATTTTGTGTTTATGTGGAAAAGTATACTGCATTTTGTGATCTCATCATGTGCCCAGTGGTGGGTGTATTGAACTGAAAAGCCACATGTAAAGTGATCCTGTTGGGCGGTTGCGTTTCCTGCTGTGTGAAGGGTGGAATTACTTCTTGCTTCTATATTCTTTTTTTGCTCTACGGGCTTTGTGCTTGAAGTCTGAAACCCTCGGAGGATGAAGAGAAAAATTCTCAGTCGCGTGAAAGCCTATTCCCTCTTAAAATTGTACCTTGGGTGAGTGAAAGAGATGCATATGCTTTTGGAAGGGTAGTATAGCACAGGCAGAAAAAAAAGCGCCCCTTTTGCGTGCAGGCAGAATTGCAATTGAGTTTGTATACTGGAGGCAAAAGAGGGTGTCTCAAAATTTCCTCCCTTTCAGAGAAATGGCGTGTGTGTGCTTGATGAAATGGGAGAGAAAATGGATGGATTTTCCTTTCAGGCCCCCTAAAACTACAATTTCTCTTTTATATATTGACTTTAGGGGTATAGAGTGCAGGAAATTTTCTGATTGTGCAAAACTGGGTATTGCAGAGGGAAAAGGAGTTTCTCCCTTGTGCATTCACTCTGAACTTGGATTTAGTTTTTTTTGCTGTTGTTGTTCTGGTTGTTCTTCTGGGAACCGTTTGAAAATGTCTCATTGCGTATTTGAGTGTGTATTATAGGTTCAGATATTTTTGATTTGGGAATTGACTGAAGAATCGGAAGTAATTGATGAAAATTGTTGTATATGCCATTGCAGATCTGAACACTACAACAATTTGCAGAAGCAGGAAGAAGAGGAGAAATTGAATGGAATTGTGAATAATAATAATCAGAGTTCACCACTTAAGGATATTCCACAGACTACGGATGCTGTGCAGAAGTCCTTGAACGGAAGTGGTGTTGGTGGCAACGAAGACGTTCCCAAGAGTTTTGGGAATCCAGAAGAGAGAGTTGGTGGTGAAAACAGTGAAGGGGGAGGAGAACCAAAGGAGTGTCCAACGCAGGAGCAACAGCCACCGACACAGGAGGGCAGTGAGGCAAAGAAGATTCGATTGAAGCAGCAACAGAAGAGTGATCAAGCATCTTCGCCCCAAAACAGTCATTCACAGCATAAGGTTCAATTGGCAAATGGCAAGAGACATGGTAGTCCATCGGGATCGAGTAATTTCAAGAGAATAGCTCCAGCACCAACATCAACATCAAATACAACAGGAAGTAATCAACATACACAAATCCACAGTAATATTGGTGGAAAGAGTGGTGCAGTTGTGAGTCAGGCTAATAGCGAAAGGCCGTTGAAGTGCTTGGAAACTCTTGCCCAGAAGGCAGGAATAACATTTGACGAGAAGTACGAGGTTGCAAATACACTCATTAAACTGGAGAAGTCTCAGAGTCCGGCGCAGCAGCCGGTGGCTGCGCAACAACCCCAACCAGTACCCCTAACAATATCACAGGAGCAATTGCAGCAATTGCAACAGCTACAGTTTCATTCGGCATTTGCTGGCAATGCCATTCAAGTGAAACAGGAATTTCCGCATCAGGCAGCACAGCCGACAATGCAGATGTCTGCAGAGATTAAGCAGCAGATTGTTGATGCTGCCAATCAGCAGCATCAGCAGCAACAGGCACAAGTGCAGCAGATGCAGGTGATTGATGGGAATCAGGCGGCTCATCAGCAAAATCCACCGAGTAGTGGTGCTCCAAATGCCATGGGACCACCTCAGACATCCACAACAATTAGCACAATGTCTCCCCTGCACGCCATGTCGGCTAATCAGGTGCCAGCTGAGTGGCAACATGGACGGGTTCAGGTGTTGCAGCAACCCATCCAGAATCCAGCCTATCTCCAACAACTCTATAGCCCACAGGTGTTGATGCAGGGAAATATCTTGCATTCTGGATTGGGACAGCAGCAGATTCAAGTTATTGCAGCAGGAAAACCATTTCAGAGTGCACCTCAGATGTTGGCTACAACAGCTCAGGGGAAGCCTGTCATTGGAAGTAGTGCAGGTGGCTTCAGTGGGGCTTATGCTTTACCCACAATTCCTTCAAGTCAATCTCAGACACTCCTTTTCAGTCCTGTGAGTGTCTTGAGTTCCCAGCCACAGCAACAGCAGCAGAATCTTCTGTCCACAATGCAGAATCCTCAGGCAGGAAAGCCACTAAGTGAACAGGATATGCAGAAGGCACTGAGTGGGCAGAAAGTGTTGCAAAAGGTGGCAGCATCATCGGCAACGGTTCAGAATGTGGTTGCATCGACAACAACGGCCGCACAGCAAGGTGCCACACAGGGTGGTGCAGCTCCTGGTCAGCAGTGTGTTCAGGTGTCACAGGCAATGCCAACGGCCCAAATTATATCACCACTGCAGCAACCAAGTACACAACCAATGCAATTTGCAGCTCCATGGCTTCAGGGTGTCCAGCAATTCTGGACGACAAATGGTTTGCCATCCCAGGCACTTCTAACGCAGAATCCCATAATATTTCGTGGAGCAGCTCAGCCTGATGGATCTCAGAGTATGTTTGCGGTACAGCCAAATCCACAGGCAGCAGCACCTCAGGTGATTCAGGCTCAACCACAGAATCCCACCATAACACTGCCGTGCAATATGCAACCGAGCGTGGTGAATAAGCAGCCGCAGCGCGTCGCCACGGAGACAATAGCACCAAAACAGCCGACGCGGGCGGCTCCTATTCTACCCCAGGGCGCCGGTGGGGGCGGCGGTGGCGCGCAGCAGATTCGGCCAGCATCGTCAGTGTCAACACAGACGCAACAAAATCAAGTGATGCTGAAGCCGGGTAAACTGCGCGCCAAGCCGCACACCGTGCGTCCAAGTGCTCCGGGTGCCATCAAAGGGGACGCCATGATTCAGGCTAAAATTGTTCAGGGTGGCCAAGTGGCGTATTCCACGGCGCAGTCGGTGCCACAGCAAACGATGCATCAGGTGATGACGTCTGCTGGCAGTAAGATGGTTGTCATGAGCACCAATCCGGGTACACCAATCAACATTGGTGCTACACAGTTGACACAGCCGACACAGCAGATTCAGATTGCTACCGATAAGCAACCAATGCAGCTACAGCAGCAGATTCAGCATCAGCAGAAGGTGCCAAATCCAGCAACAACTCAGAGGGCGCCACAGGTGTTTCAGCCACAAGTTGTCCAGCATATTCAGCAGCTACAGCAGCAGATGCATCAACAACCAACAGGAATTCAGCAGCAGGCCTTCCTGCAACAAGCCGGATCTCAGCAAGTACTCACGGTGACAGCAGCAGGACCTCAGCCTACCATTCAGCCAAAACCATCCACCATGGTTATTGGTACATCGCAGCAACATCAAATTGTAGCAGATCGGAATGCTGTGAGTACCGTTGCGGCCATGACGAGCACTTCCAATCCCGTCCAGGTGGTACCTAGTACCACCATTCTCAACCAAGTCAATGCGGTGAGTCTCTATCAAGTATGTTGTCACCATTACTACTTATCATAAAATCTCTCACACTTAAACACGAAAAGAATGATATCACTGATATCACAATGCCAATTGATTACAAAAAGCTTATAATATTATGAGGGAGCTTTGTCAATGGGTAAAATAATAAGTGATTCCTACTATATGTAAGTTTTGGGTATAGATGATTTTCCACTGAAACTCCTGAGAATGAAAGTGTATTGATTTTCTGTTGCTCCATTTTGCTAAATGTGCTATTTCCTCAATAATACCAATTAATAATTCACATCAACTTTGAGGATATTTCCTCCCTGCATAATTCACCATTTATTAATGCTTCTACAAATGTTTGCTTGCAATATTTTTACTCCAATCTTTCTATTAGAGAAAATTTCTCTATATTGCTTACTTAATTGTGTGATGCAATGTGGAAAAATAAATTGGATTTTTTGTCTTAATTGTTTTTTTTGTGGAAAAGCAACTGGGACAGCTGGCTACTTCAAACAATCTCATTGGTCCTCTGACGTCGCCACAGGCACCACTGCAGCCTCCACCGAATCCTCTTGTGGCCATGACAACTCTCTCAACAGCTCCTCTATCCACACTAGCCATGGGAAATCCACCGACACCAAAGGATGTACCAACGCCAACAACTGAAGCGGCCAAGGTGCCGGAAGTGAGCGCGGCTGTAAGCAAACCGGCTGAAACAGTCAATGTGGTTACGACAAGTACGACAGGAGCAACAGTAACAACGGAAACATCCACATCCTCGACAATTTCCACAGTTACTGTCACGAGTTCAGGTGTTACTCAACCACAGGAGACACTTTCCAATGGCAAATCATCTACACCAGGTAACTTTGTTGATTACCATATTGAAACAATCTTTTGATATTTTATTATGGTATTTATGGCATACCATAGATGTGAGTGGCTTTGGTCTCCGAGGGTGACTTGTCTTGTTTTTGTTCGTAAGTTTTTCTTTAATTCTAGCACTTTAAGAATGGTCCTCACTGATCTGATCTACCATATCCGATCGGTGAAGACCATTCTTAAGTGGTAGAATTAAAGAAAAGCTTACGAACAAAAGAAGGCAGTCACCCGAATGTAAACACAAAGCAAATGCAGTTAGCACAGTTGCTGATCCAACCGACGAAGATATCACATCACATTCATTCATTCATTTCCAACTAGTGATTCCAAATAACCGTGTTTTTAGGATTGACGGTTAACCGGTTTTAGGTGGCTCTGAAACCGGTTTCAAATTTAGGATTAGATTATGGAATTTTGAGCAAATTTTCAGAACTTTAATTTTGATATAATATTTAAAGGCCTCTACACATTGGGAGCAATTTTCGTCAAAAATTGCGTTTTTGACAGAAATTTGACATTTCCCCCTACAACGCTGCAGGGAATTTCCTTCAAAAAAGCAATTTTTGACAAAAATTGCTCCCAATGTGTAGAGGCCATAACGCATAAATATCACAGTAAAAAAATGTGTAAAATCGACCATTTTAGTTGTTTAGTTTAAACAGTTTAAAAATGTTTTAAAATACACAACATTTTGGTAATTTATTGTAACGTGATTGAAAATTACCACTATTATAGTTGAAAATTTTCAACAATGTTGTTTAATTTGAAAATGTGTAAAATTTTAACACAATAATAGTGTGAAATTGGATAAATTAATTATTTAATTGCGATCCGTGTAAAATTTCTCACTATTATAGTCATAAAAAATTTTCAACAATGATGTGTAATTTAAAACTGTGAAAAAATACTAAAAATTACCACTATTTATAGTATGAATATAGTTTTTCACATTACTATAGTGTGAAAAAATACACAACTTTATGGTATTTTTTGTCATATCAAAAATTAACACTATTATAGTTTGATCATAATTTTTAACACTATTATAGTGTGAAGCGTTGTGTATTTCAACCAAAGTTGTTGAATTTTTAAACAAAAGTTGTGTAAAAATTGTTAAATTTCCAATTAAGACTTATACTTCAGTAGAGATGCTTTTTATTGGGCAAAAGTCATATAGAACATCAAATATTTATATGCATAATAATAAGTATATCGTGAAGATCCGAGTATCAGATGTAATCATTTCGCATTAGGGGGGATCCCGAGTACAGGAAAAACCAATAAAAATGTCTAAAAAAACAAAAAAATCAAAATCTTCGAAATGAAAAGAAAATTCAACAATCAACAGAATTCAACAATTTTGGAGTTTACACATAAAAATTCAACCATTTTTAAATTCAACAATTCCAAATTCAACATCTTGAAATTCAATACTTTAAATTAAACAATTTTAAATTAAACACTTTTTCCAAATTTAACACTATAATAGTGGTGTGAAAGATTACACACTATAATAGTGTTATTTTTTTTACTGTGATATTCTTTTTCTCAGTTAGTTCAGAACTTATTTATTTTATTGCTTTATTTTGTATTTAAAATAATTCAGAAAATTTCAGAGTGCAGAAAAATTACTAGAAGTTTTTTCAATAATATTGTACCGTGGAGAAACTAATACAATGTAGATTTCCGTAAAAATAACTATTTTTTCACACAATTTATTTTTCTTAAAATAAATTGGTTACAAATGTTGTCGTGTTTGACAATCTTTATTGAGGAAGTAGGGTAAGGGCTCATAATTTTGTCCAGTCTGCTTATAAGCATCGATGTTCCAAGTTTGAAGTGCGATATTTTCAATACTAATTGACTTTTTATGTTACCCTCTTTTCAGAAGGGGTGTTTAGAAACTTGGCAAGCTATTTATCGTCTTATTTTTACTAAAATTAGTTTTAATACGTTTAAAAATGTAATGATATGTAGAGGTGAATTTGGCTCTTATTTTGGACAACTTGGTTATTAATTTGGACAGCTAATCCGCTTCAACAGGATGCCCATTGTTCTTAATTTCATGAACCAATCTTACCAAGTCCTCTTCCTCTTCATGTAAGGGAACCGTAGAATGTCACAAGAAGCCCGAAAACTTTCCATATCATTCAATAAAGTGAGTTGACTTCGGTACTCCAAGTACGTGCGGATTCGCTCATTCCGTGGCCTTTCCGGGAGCCTTTCAAAGCATTTCTCGCTACATCTCTTTCATAGAGATGATGCTCCTTTGTTTCCCCAGGCATTTGTCCAACATAGTCATCACAAAAGCTAAAAATTCACGAAATTTCGAGAGAAAAACACCTGTCCAAAATAAGGAGTATCACCTCACTGGTGAATGTCTTAGAAAATTTTCCATTTTTCACACGAAAAATCTAATTCACAAGGCAAATCTCACTTCATGTCAAATGTACAAATCACCATTAATGTGAATTAACACAATATTCAATGAATATTCAATAATATCACTCAAAAAAGCGAAGAAATATTGTTAGTAACCTCACCACAGCTAAATAAAACTGAAGTAAACACGAAGTTCTATCATATTTTTCGTAAGCAATTGCTCACATTGAATTTTCAACAAAGCAATTTCAACTCAAATCATATTCAAAATTTAACGTATTTAGTGTTAAAATCTTCCAAAAAGAACAAATATTTGGATAGAATTCATTATTCATCAAATATTGGAATAAAAATCCATTTTTTTAAATTTATTTTTAATGTCCAATTTTATCCTCAAAGTGTCCAAAATAAGAAACTGGACAAAATTATGAGCCTTTCCCTCACTTAAAAATTTTATTCTTAGATCTTGGAAAATAAGAAAAAAATATATAGATAACGTTTTAACGAACAAATCGAAAGAGTTTTCCTCTTTATTTTTTAAATCCCATAACTTAGTTAAATTTTATTAAATTTAAGTTTAGAAAATTTTAATCGTGAAAAAAATATTGGCAAAAATATAAAAAAAGGAATATTGGAAGGATAATACCAATCGCTACCTTATATTCGCTATAGTTTTTTTTGTAATATCTTGTAAAAGTATTCTCAAAATTATTCTTTTTAAAAAAATCAAATTTTTCGATCGCGAATGGTTGTTAAAATCAATTGTTTAGTTTAGATAATTCTCTACAGAAAACGCACCGATGCATAATTTTTGGTATTATATATTATGAGAATCATGATTATAATTTACACAAAATTCACAAATAATTTGATAGAAAAAATTCCATATGCGTTTAAAAAAAAAAAAGAAATACTTATAACCTATACTTATACAGTGAGTGTCAATAGTTTGTTGCCTAATGGATGTTTGAGAAATCAAGTGAAAAAAATGATAGAAAAAAATACTTTTCCAAACTTTTCTTTTTGCAGATGAGTTCCTTGTAATCCGTAGATATTATTTATAGTTTTCAAAAAAAATAATTAATTTTATTTCATATCAAAAATAATTGTTTTCCAAAAGTTGGTCATTTTTGAAAAATCAAAAGTTTGTTGCCTCATTAAAAAAACTAATTCAAAATGGTGAAAACGTGCAACCAACTTTATGTAAACCGGTTACATTTTGAGCTTATGTCATTTGATAGGCAAATGGTGGATTTGTACATTTTTAAGGCTGTCAATGGTAAATATATAGGTGTAAAAGTGATGATAAATAACAAGAAATAATCAGTTTTTTGATAATTCATAATTTAGGTTATAATGGCAAATTACAAAAAGTTGAAAGGTGGGATATTGTCCAGAGATACTGCTGGAAGGAATCGGCGTCGTTTAATTGCCAAATTTTATGTAAATTCATGAAAAGTTATACATAAAATGGTCAAATATTATAGTTATGAGGCACGAGTACATCTGAAAAACGCTACTGGTAGACCCAGGGTTTCGACTCAGAAAGTCGATAACCGCATTCTAGGTATCTCTGATAGTAACCCCATGATGTTTGCTTCAAAAATTCAGAGTCGGCTGGTTACAGAAGGCATACAGGCTTCAAAACCAACCGCAATTTAATGAAAGTGATAAGAATAATTACTTGGTTTGCAGGTTTCCATTGTTAAACAAAACCAATCTGGTTAAAAGGTTGTAAATTCACTTGGAGCATGCTAAAAACGTAAAAATACAACCTCTTACGCAGTTTGGTTTTGCTTACCAATGGAATCTTGCGAGCCAAGTACCTATTCTTATGTTTTCTTTCATTTTGAGTTTGATTTTCGAAGCATTTGAAGCCTGTATGCCTTCTGTAACCAGCCGACTCTGAATTTTTGAAGCAAACATCATGGGGTTACTATCAGAGATACCTAAAATGCGGTTATCGACTTTCTAAGTCGAAACCCTGTGTCTACCAGTAGCGTTTTTCAGATGTACTGGTGCCTCATAACTATAATATTTGATCATTTTATGTATAACTTTTCATGAATTTACATAAAATTTGGCAATTAAGCGACGCCGATTCCTTCCAGCAGTATCTCTGGACAATATCCCACCTTTCAACTTTTTGTAATTTGCCATTATAACCTAAATTATGAATTATCAAAAAACTGATTATTTCTTGTTATTTATCATCACTTTTACACCTATATATTTACCATTGACAGCCTTAATAATGTACAAATCCACCATTTGCCTATCAAATGACATAAGCTCAAAATGTAACCGGTTTACATAAAGTTGGTTGCACGTTTTCACCATTTTGAATTAGTTTTTTTAATGAGGCAACAAACTTTTGATTTTTCAAAAATGACCAACTTTTGGAAAACAATTATTTTTGATATGAAATAAAATTAATTATTTTTTTTGAAAACTATAAATAATATCTACGGATTACAAGGAACTCATCTGCAAAAAGAAAAGTTTGGAAAAGTATTTTTTTCTATCATTTTTTTCACTTGATTTCTCAAACATCCATTAGGCAACAAACTATTGACACTCACTGTACTTATACCTTTGTTGTTTTTCACTCCATTGCTTGAGAAACTAATAAATACCAGATTTTGACAAAAAAATTAACAAGAATCTTGTGTAACAATCTTGGTGAATTAGAGTCTAATAAGATACGTAGTTATATTAAAATATAGCAAGATTCAATAAAAATCTCAATGAAGACAGTGAGCGGTAAACATCTTGTTACTTTTCCACATAAAACAATATTTTACAAGATTGTACTAAATCGTTTACAATTATTTTCTCAGTATACAATTGATTTTTAGTCTTGTAATATTTAATATATTTTCAAGTGAAGAAATTTTGCTGTAATTTCCAATAATCTTTAAACAAACAATTCTTTCAAGAGTGGAAGAAACGTGCAGGAAACCCATTACTACTATCCTTCATATATTATTAACATACTGCTATACTACAGATTACACTAGGAATCATATTGCACTTCAGGTGCCCTTCTAAAGTAGAGGAAGTATTTTGTGCAGGATTTTCAAGAAATAAACTAATTAAGAGAAATTTTAAAATTTTTGGAAGGAGACGGTTTTAAACCGGTTTCATCTCTAAAAACCGGTTTTAAAACCGTCTCCAAAATAAGGCGGTTAACCGTTTTACGAAACCGGTTAACCGTTGTTGGAATTACTATTTCTAACCGCTTATCCCTATTGAGTTCGCGGGGGTCGTAGGGTTAGCATACCCAGATTATCAGCCCACGCCTGTCGACCCTCCGCCACTTCAGGAAGATGTTCGCAGTCGATCCCAAGACGATTCAAGGCAAGATCCTGAATTTGTTTTAGCCTCCTTGTCCTTGGTCTGTGTCTGTAGACTTCGACCAGTAAAAACTTGTTTACCACACAAATTCTTATACTTTATTATGTCCGAGAGGTTTGACTTTCGAGTTCGATAAAGTATTATGTAAGCGCTTTATGTTGGCACTTGCCTTTTTTCTTTACAAACTTAAGTGAATTTTCTTCAAAAGATGTTCTTTGAAAACATTCACAATATGATATAATATACAGTAGCTTCTCCAACTTCTAGGAGAAGTCTGTAAAAAACATATTTTTGTATACAAAAATTATATTGCCGTTATGATTTATTTTATTGTCGATGGCCATATTGCACTTCAACTTGTAACATTTTTTTTATTGTTCTCTTTTCTTTACCTTTCTGTTGGTCCTTTTTCTCTGTTGCTGAGGATCTTTCTCTTTGATTTTTTCTCTAATGTTTTTCACAAAGAACTTTCTCTTATTTTATTTATTAGGGGTTTATTCTTCTTATTACTGATTTATAAGATGATTGCTCCGCTAAGAACTTTCTCCTTACTGCTTTCCTTTCTTATTATTCTATTCTTTCATCATCAGATTCTTCACGATTCTTACAGGGCTACAATTATACTAGATCCTATGCATGATTCAAAATTGTTTTCAAATAAATTTCATGAAATTGAGAACGATCTCTTACGGAGTATCGAACAGATCATACCCCTTATTTTTTATATCAATTTTTTTCTAATAGGGTAAGTGTGCCAAATTACGGCATAGTTGCATGCAAGCGCCAAAGTCTCAAATTGATTTTTTTCATTCCTTCTACTTAAGGAGTGCTGCTTAGAACCTTGTAGACAGTTTATCGTCTTTATTTACTTTAAAATCATTCTTAATACAATTTAAAATGAATAAAAATGTAGACATAGCATTGGTGCCCTATTTCGACCACCTCCATTCTCATAGTTCCTTGCCCTTTGGAAATTCTTAAAATGTCTTTTTCACGTCATCTCGTTTGTCGAAGCTACATTTTTTGTTATTCTTTTGCATTGTATAATCTCTGGAGTATGTAAAAACTAAAAATTCATGAAAATTCGAGGAACAAAAAAGGTGGCCGGAATTGCAAGCTGGCCGGAATTTTGCACACTTACCCTAACTCTTTTCTTGCAATTTACTTTTACTTTGCTTCTCAGGTCTTTCGGAGTTTGTCAGAGACAGTAGGGGGATATGGGGCACCTTTAAATTGGGACCCCTTTAAAATTAGGCGTTTTTCCCCTATTTTTAAATGGAACTAAACCTTATCATGCAATTTCACAATCAGTTTGTGGACCTAAATCATATCATCGCAAGGTCCAATTCCATTTAAAAGTTGGAGAAATATGTCCAACTTCAAAAGTGCACTGCTTCCCCTTTTTCTTTTTAAATTATTTAAATGCAGGTTTTCTCAAGAGCATTTTTTTGATAGGGATCTCTTTCCTCAGTGTGTCTATTATAATATTTTAAATATTCGAATAACATCTTCCATCTTCTTAGAATTGAACATTTCCGCTAGAATTTTACATTTTTTGGGAATTATATATATGGTTTTAATTATTTTTCTGGATTTCCAGGTAACTGAAGCATGTATCGACCATTAAGGTTGAATCGTTACATTAAAGTCAAATGGTTTTTATCGTTTTTATGAATATTATGCGTTGCTGTTCATGAATTATCTTTTGCGAAGTGTTCTGCTTTAATTACAATGACGCATTATGTTGCAAAAGATAAATGATTAACCATTAATTAATACCGATGTCTTTAAATTGAGTATTTTAAGACCTTTCCAAAAAATCTAAATTTGACAAAATCGGTTGAAAACAAAGCCTTACAAAGCCTTGGTCCAACTTTATCCTGAGAAAATTAAAAATGGCGATTTTTTTGAACATAGATATTTATGGATGAAATGTACATTTAGATTCTGCATATTACAAAACATATCCGAATCTAAAAATGAATGAAATCACTTGGAAGTGTTGACAAATTGAATATGGCTGCTATATATGCTGCTCGGAATACGGAAAATCTTTCTATTTCAATATCGAATCCATATTTGGATAGAGTAGAGGAAGTGCTTGTAATTTGGGACAGGGTGAATATAAGCACCAAACATGTTCTAAGTTTGAAGTGAAATATTTTCAATGGAAATTCAAGTTTTTGTTACTTCCTTTTCGAAAGTGTTGTTTAGAACCTTAAAAAGCAGTTTATCGTCTTTGTTTTTTTTTCTAAAATTATTCTTAATATTTTTTTTAGAAATCAATGAAAATGCAGATTTGAAATTTAGTGAAATATTGGACTTCGCTTGTAATTTTGGACACTTTGTTTGTAATTTTGGACAGCTAATCCACCTCAATACTATGCCCATTTTTGATAATTTTAAGAACTTTACTTATCAACTTCTCTACGTGTTTATTAGAAGGAACCATAGAATATCCCAAGGAACTCGGAAACCTTCCATATAATTCATTAAAAAATCACTTCCTCCTTTGTTTATTGAGGCATCGAAATTTCAAGAAAAAAGTTCTGTCCAATAGAAACAATTATCACCTTACTGGCTAATCTGAAAAAATTGTCTCAATTTTCACACGAAAAACATAATTCCCAAGGTAAATCTCTCCAGAGGGTGAATTCTGAAATTCGTGAGTTTGTCACGTGATACTTTCACTGCTGTTAGATCCCTTTTGTGAGTATTTCTTGAGCTTTTCATACAAAGCGTCATGTGAAATATTCACGGTATCCTGAAATTTACCTGATAATATATGTTAAAGTCTTTTGAAACACTTAGATAAGACGAAGTCAGATTGATGAATTTATCACGTAATAAAATCACAATCTAAGAATTCATACCCATGTCAAATGCACAGATCATTGTTTACGTGAATTTACACAATATACAATGAATATTCAATAATATCACTTAAAAGAGATGGCAACGCGTCCTAGTTTTGCTGAGTGCTCAAACTCACGAGAGATGGTTCTCCGTGTATTATCTTATTGCATGCTATTTGGGTGCATATAGGTTTACTACCGATTAAATTGATTCATAAATTTAAAAAAAAATTGCTTAAGAAAACCACATTTTAGATTATCTTAGTATGAGTAACAAACATACGAATAAGTAAAAAAGTAAATCCGAGAAAAGTTATATCATTTACGGGTACATTACCAATTCATTATCGATTAAGATGCAGCCGGGTTGGAAATGTCAAAAACTTTCCAAAATATCCAAATTTAAGCAAATCAGTTGAAAAATAGACATTCCAAAGTGGTTAAAGTTTGAGCTTCGGAAATTCGATAACGAAATGTTTTTCGAGCATATAGGTATCTAAGGACGAAATATTCACCTTGATTACCTCCAAAACTTATTCGAAAGTGAATCTAGGAGTCATTTTCGAAAGAAACCAAAAACATGATTTTAAACGGGAAGGAGGGAAGTGAGGGGAAATAAAAAAAATAAAATAAAAAAAATATTTCGTACGGTAAGGGATCATAATTTTGAACAGGGTGCTTAAAAGCATCAAAGTACTGAGTTTGAAGTGTGATATTTTCAATATTAATTGACTTTTTTTTTGTTATTCTCTTTTCAGAAGAGTTGTTTAGAAACTTGGCAAGGGTTTATCGTCTTTGTTTTTACTAAAATTAGTCTTAAGGGTAGACTCACACTGACAATAAAATGCTCGCCGTAGACTCACCGTATTTCGTTAATTTACGTATTTTCATTTCAATTTTTTAAACAAGTTTTCCATTACTGTATAACCTTATCTCATACTCGACGGCACTAGGTAAAAATAATATAAAACAATTGAAGAAAAACAACGAAAATTCGATAAACGGTTAGCAAAAAATTAATTTGGAGAAATTAATCGTACAGTTTTTTTCTCACTGTTTATCGCATTTTCGTTTTATTTCTTCAATTGTTTTATATTATTTTTACCTAGTGCCGTCGAGTATGAGATGTAATTTGGTAATTTAGAATTTGCGTAAGAATTCCAATGAAAATGCTTAATTTAACGAAATACGGTGAGCATTTTACTGTCAATGTGATTCTGCCCTAATACTTTAAAAATGAATTGATACGTAGAGGTTAATTTGACTCGAATTTTGGACAACTTGGTTGTTAATTTGGACAACTTGGCTGTATATTTGGACAGCTAATCCGCCTCAATAGGATGCCCATTGTTCTCCATTTTAAGAGCCAATCTTATTAAGTCTTCTTCTTGTTTAGGTAAGGGAACCGTAGAATGTCACAAGAAGCCTGGAAATTTTCCATATAATTCATTAAAGTGAGTTGACTTCGGTAATCCAAGTACGCTCGGATTTGTGCACTCCCTGGCCTTTCCTGGAGCCCCCCAAGGTTTTTCTCACTACATCTCGTTCGTAGAGATGATGCTCCTTTGTTTCTCCAGGCATTTATGCAACCGAGTCATCACAAAAGCTAAAACTTAACGAAATTTCGTGAGAAAATAAGGATTAAAGACACCTGTCCAAAATAAGGAGTATGACCTCACTGGCAAATGTCTTAGAAAATTTCCCATTTTTCACACGAAAAATGTAATTCACAAGGCAAATCTCACTTTCAGGTCAAATGTACAAATCACCATTAATGTGAATCAACACAATATTAAATGAATATTTAAAAATATCACTCAAAAAAGCGGAGAAATATTGTTAGTAACCTCACCACAGCTAAATAAAACTGAAGTAAACACAAAGTTCTGTCATATTTCTCGTAAGCAATTGCTCACTGAATTTTCAACAAAGCAATTTTAACTCAAATCATATTCAAAATTTAACGTATATAGTGTTAAAATCTTTCAAAAGGAACAGATATTAAGATATAATTCATTATTAATCAAATATTGAAATAAAAATAAATAATTTTAGTAAATTTATTTTTTGTGTCCAATTTTATCCTCAAATTGTTCAAATTTAGAAACTGTCCAAAATTAAGAGCCTTTTCCGTGTTGGAATAAAAATACATAACTTTAATCAATTTATTTATAGTGTCCAATTTTATCCTCAAAGTGTCCAAATTTAGAAACTGGTCAAAATTATGAGCTCTTACCCTAATATTGTTCGTAAATGTTTATGAATTCCTACTGGGGACTCACCTATAATATGCTCGTAAATTGTATTACCAATTAAAAAGTTCGTAAATGTTTGTAGTTTTTTTCATAAAAATTATTCGTAACTTGATCACTTAACGAATACGTTTTGTACTTAAACAAATATTTGTTCGGAAATGTTTGTAACCACACAAAAAATACTCGTAAAGTTTTATCACACAAACAAAAATGTACGAACAAATGTTGGTAGAATAACAAAAAATGCTCGTCAATTGATCATGTTACGAACAACGTTTGTAAAAAAAATTACAAACTTTTGCGAAGTTTTTAGTGCGTTATACAATTTACGAGCATTTCGTATTTCCCGAGTAGAAATTCACAAACATTTACAAACAATTTTACGAAATTTTTTCCGTGTTGTTGATTTGTGGGGGATCGTCGAAGAGCGGAAGTCGATATCTCTTACCGTTTGGCCTTTAGCCGTGTCTCAAGTTGAAAAAAAAAACAGTTGATTATATTAATTTATCTCTTTGAGTTCGAGCAGTAAAATATCAAAGAAAAACTAAATATTAGTACTTAGCCAATGCCTGAAGTATTACGTGAAGTATACATGTAAACACGACGTTCTGTCATATTTCTCATAAGGAACTGCTCACACTGAAGTTTCAGGATAGCAATTTTATTTCAAATCATATTCAAAATTTAACGAATTTTGTGGTAAAATGTTCTAAAATGGAAGAAAATTCTATAATTTTAATCAATTTATTTGTATGTAGTGTCCAACTTTACCCTCAAAGTGTCCAAAATTGCAAGCTGTCCCAAATTACAAGCACACTGAGAGAAATCCGAAAAAGTTAAAATAACATTTCGGAAATGTTAATTTTACCCTGCTTTATTGATCCGAAATCGGTGTAAATATTACCCTTTTTAGGCGTATTAGGGGTTAAAGTTACTCTTTTTCATGTTAATTTTACACTTTTAGAAAGGTGTAAAATTAACATTAAAAAATGTTGATATATTTTTACACCTGAAAAGTGTTAAAATTATGAGGAAAAAAAGTTAATCGCACCCCCATTTTTTTCTCAGTGTATGTAGTGTCCAACTTTACCCTCAAAGTGTCCAAAATTACAACCTGTCCCAAATTGCAAGCAGTTCCCTAATATTTTTTGTTTGAAATAAATCATGATTCATTCGAGATTTCTAGAAATTAATTCAACAGATACAAGTTTACGTTTTATTTGGAAAATGACTCACTGAAAGTCTTGTTTTTTCTGTCTTCTTGCAGCAACTGAATCACCCGCAAAAACACCTAAAGCTCCTGAAAATGTTTCCAATCAGGCCAAACCTGAGAGTCCGCTGAAGGATGTGGCTAAAACAAATGGTACAATGGCCACAGTTGAGGCTCAGGAGGCCAATGGAGAAGTTAAGACGGAGAAGGCTGTGCTCAAGGCCACTGTGAAGCCTCAAGTGCTGACACATGTGATAGAGGGATTTGTGATTCAGGAGGCCAATGAGCCATTTGCCGTGACACGGCAACGATATCCTGATCGTGATGCCAGTGAGGAGCCACCGAAGAAGAAATTGGCCACTGAGAAGGGTGGCAGTAGTCCGCCAATGTCACCGATCAATTCCACGGAGATGGCGTGTGAATTTTGTGGGAAGACAGAATTGAAGTCGAAGATGAAGAAGAAGCGTTTTTGTTCGCTGTCTTGTGCAAAGGCTTCCAAGGAGACTGGAGCAGCAGGAGGAGGAGGAGGAGGGCATCATGCCCAAGTGGCTGAGAGTACGAATAAGACTGCGACGGAGGGAGGAGGAGTTCCGGTTAATGGAACTGATGCTGCGGTGACGCAGGAGGAGAGTGGGAATCAACCTGCAGAGGAGATGCCGGTGATGGTGCGTTGGAGTGTTGCTGAAGTGTGTGATTTTATTAAAAATCTGCCCGGATGCAGTGACTATGCTGAAGATTTTGCCATTCAGGAGATCGATGGGCAGGCTCTGTTGTTGCTCAAGGAGAATCATCTGGTGAATGCCATGGGAATGAAATTGGGACCAGCTCTCAAGATTGTGGCCAAAGTGGAGGCATTGAGATTTGGGACGCCAAATGGAGAGAAAGAGGGACAAACTCAGTAAAATTTCCAAGCGAGAGAGAGATTTTATCGATTCTATTCATGAGCAAAAAAATTCCCTCCAAAAAAAATTCAATTCAACATTTTTTTGAATTTAAAAGTGTAAAAATTTTAATTTTCTCGTGAGGCGTTTTATTTTATTGGCCACTTCTACAATACTCTATAAAAATGTATAAAGAAAAACAACTAAAGAAAAAAGAAACAGTTTTCCGTGTTTTGTATCACAAAGAAATTTTGTGATACAATAAGATGCTGTTTATTCTTTTTTTTTCGTTGGAAAAATACGCAGGAGATGTAATAAAAATTATAAATAATAAAAAAAAAGAAGCAGAAATTGAATTTCTTCTCAATTGTGACAGGCTAATAAAAAGAAAAAAATACAGCAACAAAAAAACTATTTGATCTACTTGTTAGAAAGATAATAAACTTGAGTGTAAATTGCATTGTTCAATTCGTCTCTTTCTCTCCACAATGTACAGTTCTTGCAAATAAGAAATACATTTTTTTTATTAATTAGATTTCTACATGTAATATGTAAATAATAATGCGTAAGACAAAAAAAATTGAAATTATAGTAAATAAAACGTACTTTTGTGATCAATACACCGTCCGTATTATTTAATGTCGGAAGGGCTCATACTCGACTAACTTTTCTTGAATTTATTGGAAGACTCTTCACAATTCTATGTATCTAGGTCACAGGTACATAAAAAAAAACCTTCAACATCGATGGTAGTCATTTTTATGCTAATAAGAAAGGGGATTCCTCAATTAATTATCTATATATATAAACTATTCTGAGGAAATATATTCAACTTGATCTATCATGGAGAAATATTTACATATTTTTTTTTATATCAACCCTCTGCATAATTTTCAATTTAGGTGCAGGAGTCTTTTTTTTCTGCCCTGTTTTCACTTCCCATGACACAAAATCCTTCAACCGAGGGATGAAATACGGGATTAGAATTGTTTGAAAATAATCAGGACACGAAGAAAGGATTTTTATGAGCAGTCATTGTTGTATTTCATACAAAAGTACAACATTGATTGTACAAGTGTTGCTCGCTTTTTTTTTACAACAATTCATTTTAAAAATATCCTTTTGTCTCAGTCCTGACGAGAATTAATAAAAATAAACCTAATAATTTATCATCTGACGAAAGAGGTATGAAAAGATTGAGAATTAAAGATAGACAGGAAAAGTACCACTGTACTCTGAATGAAAGATTTGCAAATTGGACAACTTTGAAAGTCTGTCAAGAGGATATTGCTTTCTAATTTGATAAGACTTTTTATGAAAGAAACAACCTTTGCCATACTTTTAACAAACAAGTGACAAGTTTTTCTTTTAGAATTAATACTATGGTTAATAAAAAAGCATATCGTCGGTTCCGAAGAAGACTATTGTAAGTTTACTTACAATAGTATAAAAAGATGGTATCATTGGATGCAGAAACCTTAGATCTATATCCCCACAAAATTTTATGTTGACTAAGATATTCCTGCAAAAGTTACAAGAAAAAAACTTAAAATCAACGTGCCCAATTATTGAGTTTTTTGCGCACAATTTTGCTATAATTAATTTAAAAGTAGTGTTAATTAGAAGATATTCAATGCGTGAGTATGATAAAATAGTTTCAAAATCTGAAAGTATACTACTTGCAGTGAAATTAATGAAAATAAATTTTAGCTGTCAAACTTTAAACCTCTTTCCTGTAAAGTTTACATTTTGGACTTACAATAGTCTTCTTCGCAACCGACGATATTTGACAATAATTAACTCTAAAGTGTTTAGAATTTATTTGAAAAATCATTATTATGCCACATAAGGGAGAGTGGGGAACCTTTATATAGGACAGTTTTGAAATTTAGCTTTTTACCCTATTTTTAAATGAAACTGGAGCTGATCAAAATGTAATTTAGCTTCATAATTCGTTTGTGGAGCTAAACTATATCATGATAAGGTCCACTTTCGTTTAAAAATAAGAGATAACGGCTCTGGCACATTTTTTAGATCAGAAAAATTTCATGAAATCAAAATTCACATTCCTTTCTTTCTCAAAGGTTTTGTGCAAGTCTGTCTCATTCTATCGCATTGCAAATTCGGTTAATCTAAATTGAATTTGTCGTGATGTTTAAAAGAAGAAGAAGAATGCGAAAGAATGAAATAGACAGATGCAAAGCATGTGAGAAAGAATTCGAATTTTGATTTCATGAAATTTTCCTGATCTAAAAGGTGTATCGGAGCCATAAAAGCCCAATATCAAAGTTATCTTAATTCAAAAGTGCCCCCTTAACCATAATGGTAATGGTGTGTAACTTTCAATTTTCCTTCTTAAGCTGGCTATACACTAGACATAATTTATTGAAATATTCCTTTTCAATATCAAATATTGAAAAGGATTGCCTCCACATTGCAAAGATTTATTGACATAAACGTTGCAATATTGAAGATAAATTGTCCAGTGTGTAGGCAAATATTGAAATATTTGTTTCAATATGGAATATTTTATTTATTATTTTATTTAATTATTTTGAATGGCTACAAACTAGGCCAAATAATGTCAATAAAAAATTTCAAAGTCACATTGAAATAAAATTTCAAAGAAATTCTAAATATCAAATTAATTTGATATTTCCTTCAATATTTTTTAATGGTTAGAAATCTTCTTCCTTCAGAACATCAGAGAACTGCCGGATTTTCCTTGTTCATGAATGAAAACACATTCAAGATCAAAATCCAAGTCTAGACACATCTCTCCTGCTTCCAGAGGATTATGTCCAAAACACTTCAGATACCTTTTGTGGTCAGAGGATTCCTGGAGTTTCCTTCAGGAAATCCCAGATCTTCTGGAATTTTCTTGTTCATTATGCCCAAAGCACTTCAGATACCTTCTGTGGTCAAAGGATTCCTGGAGCCCAGAAGATCTGGGATTTGCTGAAGGAAGCTCCAGGAATCCTCTGACCACCGAAGGTGTCTGAAGTTTTTTGGGCATAATGTACAAGAAAATTCCAGAGGATCTGGGATTTCCTGGAGGAAGCTCCAGGAATCGTCTGACCACCGAAGGTATCTGAAGTGTATTGGGCATAATATAAAAGAAAATCCTAGAAGATCTGGGATTTCCTGGAGGAATCTCCAGGAATCCTCTGACCACAGAAGGTATGTGAAGTGTTTTGGGTATAATGAACAAGAAAATCCCAGAAGATCTGGGATTTCCTATAGGAAGGTCCAGGAATCCTTTGACTACCGAAGGTATCTGAAGTGCTTTGGGTATAATGAGCAAGAAAATCTCAGAAGATCTGGAATTTCCTGAAGGAATTTTCAGAAATCTTCTGATCAACTTGGGTATTTTTGGTGTTCTTGACAAAATACGGAAGAAAATCCCAGAAGATCTGCGAATCCCTGACTAGAATGATGTTTTTAATATTGAAGTTTTAAAATTGAAGTCAATTTGTCCAGTGTGTAGGCAATTATTGAAATATTGGTTTCAATATTCGCTTCAATATTGAAGTTTCATTTCAATGTCACTTTGAAATGCTATTATTTCAATAATTTATTTAGTGTGTAGACAGCTTTAAAGAATGATTAAAAACTTGATTTCTTTTTTGAGTTATCTACGTTATCTGCTTGCCAAATTCGTTGCATTAAAAAAAATAAATTTCACCATCAATTTAATTTAAACGGTTATCTGTGCTAGATTTACAAGGTTAAAAATAAATGATATTTTTATGAAAAAAAATTTAAGCAATGTGTAAAAGTAAACTGATAAGCCTAGATCAGCTTATTGTAGGTGAGATTCTTAACGTGAGGAAATTGGACTGCGAGCAACTTCGATTTGGACTTTAAGTTAAGAGATCTTACGCAATAATTTTGAATAAAATTCATGAAAAGCTTAAGGCTAAAATGTTCTAAAAAGTTGTAGGGTAACTGTACCAAAGTCGATATAGTTGCGTGTTTTTTAAGTGATGCTTGAAACCTTGTAGATAGTTTATTATATTTGTTTTTCGAAAATCATTCTTAGTACATTTTAAAATAAATAAAAATATAGACATAACTTTGGGAAATATTTCAGCCACATTGATTCTCATGGTTCTTTACCCTTCCAGAATTCATTTAAAGTATTTTTCACATCAGCTCGTTCATAGAAGCGACATTTTTTTGTTTTTCTTTGCATTGTATACAATCTCTCTACAAGCAATATTGCCATTCGGATGAACAATTTGTGAAAGAGATTTTTTCAGGACTTCTGCATCAATTTTGCCGCAATTACAAAAATGCCATAAAAAAGTCGGCTAAAGCCTTTTTCTTTAGATTTAAGTGACATATTCCAGTTCAAAATTTCGTCTGGAGAACTGGTAGCAACTAGTACCCCAAAAGTGGCTATATTTACCTAGGCCAGGGCAGGGCACGTGTAGCCAATGTGTCATACTTTTTTCATTATTTCCTCTAGAAAAAGGCAAAGATTTTAGAGCTTTGAACTACACTGTTTCATGTAGTCAATATCCTAATGTTACTTATGAAACATAAAAATATTAGACAAACTTTATCATTTTCTCACAAATCATGCGCGAAAAAAAAGCCTCATTTAGGGGAGACCGGGGAGGTTTGGGACACTTTTTCATGTTTTGACTTTGAGACACTATTCCAAAAAACCATGATAGTGTATTATAATTTTATGCGGTCTATAGGATACTTATGGGTATTGACTTTATAAAAAGTACTCGATAGAACTTGGAAAACTGCTTAGTTTTCTTGGAGAAGACAACACATTTTACTTGACGTTTTGTCCCAAACCTCCCCGATGTGGGGCAGTATGGGACGCAAAAGGTGATGTTTGGGACGCGTTTTTTCTCGCATAATTTCTATCACTGGAACACGTTAATTAATTTTAAATACCAGATCAAAAATATTTCTGATAGAAATAAAAATGTTTCATCTTTTATTTACACTTAGAAATTAATATCAATTTTATTTGTACAGTAGAGTCATTTATTGTCAATCAATTACTTAAAGTATTTTCTTCTTATTTTCCATCTACCTTTCTTTGCTTTTATATTCTAAATATTGCAATCATGATCATCAAATTCCTCAGGCGAGTAGATTTTCTTGCAACTCTTAGTTTTGAACTCATTGATGGATTCCTGTTTGATTTTACGACAACTGCATTGTATCAGTTTTCTCGTTATTTCTCTGAATTATCTCTCGCCTTGCCTTTTCTGGAGAACTTGTTCGAAAAATTTTCAAAAAAAAAAAATAGTTTTTAACTAGATTGGGCTACGATCGAATATCCTCTGTGAAGGAATTATTGATTCCCAAGACAATGATGGTTTAATTGTCCCTGTAGTTAGAGAAATCTGCTGCACTGATAAAATTTGCACAAGAGGGAGATTTCCAGTAGAAACTGGGCATTACTCTTCATTTTAGCAATAAACAAATGCATACCACCTACAATCTTGTCGAAAATCAATGTCCCATTCATCCCCTTTCAGGTGTCCCAAACATCCCCACGTGTAGTTTTAGTATTTAAAACCTTTATGTAAAAAACAAGAGCGTATAATCTCTGAAACTTTTATAAAAATATGTTCCCAGATTACACTGCTACCTAATGAGATAAAAAAGTTTTGATTGTATATGGTTGATATAAAATACAAAGAGGAAAACTGAGACGTCAAAATATACGATTTTTATCAATTTTTTAAAAAATGTTCATAGAATTAAAACAATAAAACTGAGGATATCCATTCTTTTAGTCAAGATACATCTTAATATTGCCTACGATACAGTAATGGTTAAATCCTATTTATTTCAAAAACTAATTGAAAAAATCGCCTTGTCCCACACTACCCCTGTCCCAAACCTCCCCGGTCTCCCCTACTAGCTAAAAGTACCCCGGTCTCCCCTAATATGATTTTTTTTATTAATTTCCCTTTTCATATAACGATAGATGTTCAAACTTCTTATCCCAATTAGTATACAATAGGGTTATAATAGGTCACGATACAATTTCTTAAAATGCCAATTGGTGTCCTTTCGACCCTATATAATATAAATTTTGGTATAATTAAGCATAACAGTAGACATAATTTTCAATTAAAAAAAAACTTTCAATGATGATTATTTCTTTCATTTAAGGTCACAACATCTTGTGAGAAATTTTTGTCAAAATGGACCAATAGATCACGATACGTTTTATTGACAATAAGTGTTCCATCGACCCTAACATCTCACTGCTTTAAGGGGTCAGAAGAGCCATTTAAAAAACAGGGCTTCAATTTTCAATTCCCGGGGGCCAGGTGGGCCACTTTAGAGGCAGGAGATGAGGAGGGTTCTCCTCTACTAAATCACTCTAGAACAAACTGAGGTGAATCTTTCAGACAAACGGGGGCGGACTTTCGGAAACTTGAAGCTCTAGCTCTCAAATTTATACAACTATAACTGCATACGTTTCACTTCCAGGAATTAGAACTTTAATACGAAGAAATGTTTTCTTGTAAGAAAAATACGTATAATATTACAATATATAGCAGAATTCCAAGATATCAATAAATTTTCACAAAAAAATATTTTCTGAATTCACTGAGACATATCCTTCTCTACCTGCACATTTAATTAAACATTATAATTAATTCTTTGCAATTAACGTCTTATCCGGAAATGTAACAACATAAACTTTTAACTTTTCGATTCTATCTTCTAAATAACAAAGCTCGTGTGAAAGTTACCCATTGCTTATTGCTAGAGTCTCTGATTATGGAAAAAAAAACAAAAAAGAAGCCTGATATATAAGTCGTTGGAATAATGCTAGATATAAAAATAGTTTCTTAACGAGGGAAAATGAAAGTTTAGCGTTATGAGCTTTCGTGAAAGTTTATATAGACATATTTTCTATTCTTGTGACAGTTTTCCCTCCCGTTTGTAGTCCAACCTAAATGTGGTAGGTGAAAAGAAGTGGCAGTCACGCGATATTCTGGCATGTCGCGTCCCTGGGCCGTTTTTCTGTGCCCCTAGAGACTCTATACACACTTTTAATATTTCAGTTGAGAACTATATGGGCCCCAGTGTGGTGCCTTCTGGAGGAAGTTTTAAAGAAAAGGACTTTTCGAAGAAAAGTGTGTATATATACTTTCACACAAGTTGTGCACAGAAATAGTTTGAAATAGGGTGGAAATTATGTAAATTTCTACTGCATCAGAAATATAGTGTCGTGCTTGTAGAGAACTGGAGGACAGTGCAGATCTAATTAACTAACTTTATCGCATTCATTTAGTGTCCACGAGTCTCATTTTGAATGAGTGTCACGTTATGAAATAGTGTGATCGATTGAGCATTTTAATCAATATTCCTATTATGCTACTTTGGACATTTAAACAATTTCTCGTAGTATAATTTATTGGATTAACACTCCAGTTGGACACCTTTTTCCGCATGAAGACAATTGAAATTAAAGTCATGAGATGTCTGTGAAGAATGAACTGAGCAGATAAGACCAAAATTCTTGCGTGTTTTGTCATTCAAGACAAATTTGAGTTGCAAAGTGTATAAGTTTTTACAGTTATCACCGTCCAGAGGAATTTCAAATAATTATTTAACGTAGGTGCGATTTTGTAGCAGAGGATTTCTAAACAATTCTCAAAACAATTGGAACTTTGCAAATATTTGTCCAATGTTGGAATTTTAATCATTGAATTCACCATTTCAATTGGGAAAATCAATTGTTTTTCATAATATATAACAAGATTGCATAATCATTTCATGAAAATATAATTTGAAAATCAATATAGAGTTCAATGCTGTCTAGCTATGTTTATACTGTTTTGAATTGGTTATAGATTCACCAAATAATAGGCCATAGTATATTTATTATACTTATTTGGATATTTACCAAAATCTGATTTTTTTTCATTAATCTTTAACGTTTTCAAAAAAACCAATATTTTTTACATCAAAAACAGTAGATGTTCAAACAGTAGCAAGATAATTAGCGAAGTGCTCGAACTTGTGTTTCATATTTTTTAATCTTAAGTAATGTTATATTTAAATTTTTAGTGTTTTATTTTCCTAAAACCTATTTTTCTTAATCATTTTCATGTTCTTCACTTTTTTTAATTAACATTAGGGGAAGATACCCTGTCTTACTACAAGAAATTATGTTAGAAACGAAATGTTCGCCTGGGTAATCTCTAAAACATATCCAAAAATGAAAAAAATCGCACGACGCGTTTTCGAGCAATCCCAAAAAAATGGTTTTGGAGAAAAAGGGGGACGGGTGGGGGAAAATGAGGGCCATGTTAACGATCCTTGGGTCGACTTATGGGCCCCCCACCTTAGGTCCCAAGTCGTTATCTCTAACCGTTTGGCCTTTAGAGCTGGCGACAGCCGGACGGACAGATGGACGAACAGCCTGACGCCAAAAAAGTCGAAACTTCAGATTTCCAAAATTCTACCAAAGTATGACCCCATGGGGGGTAACGAGTCGCAATATACATATATATAATATATATATATATAACTCAAAATCGAGGGATTATATATACTGCTCTCTCCGTGGAGTTCGAGCAGTAAAAGGTCTCCGAAAATCAAGTCCCAAAAGTTGAATTTTAAAAAGTTTTAAAAATTTTAAAAGTTTTTAAGTCAGGCTTCGCACATATCTCAGGCTTCAAACACTTTATATTTTTCCTTTTTTCTTTATGTTTTATGGGGAAAATATGAAGTTTTTGAAGTCAGAGTGCATGCGAAGCCTAAGTGACATCCTCTACATCTTAAGATTCGCATTTTATTTCCTAGCAAAAACTTTTTTTTTTGTTTTTGCCAAGATTTTTTTTTGTAATTCTAGCATCTTAAGGGGTCTTCAAGGATCCGATTTACCATACTTGATCGGATAATATCATCCTGAAGTCCTACAATTAAAGAAAAGCTTACGATCAGCAGGCGGTAAGGTTCCCTATTTATGGTATGAATTTTGTTGAAACAATTAAACACAAAATTGTTTCTACCACGCATAATATTCTCTGTTCATAAAATATTTTATCTTTTTTTTCATAAGCCCCAATTGAGGTTAAATATATTTTTTGGTGAAGCTTGAATTTGAGTGGTATTTTTTTCTCAAAATCTGTATATTTTGCGTTTACAGTTTAACATAATTTTAGCTGAAAAATATGAAATATGTAAATTTTTATCAAACAGGACACGTAGAAAGTTCCGAGCATTGCTGTTTTGATCCATGCAAAATTCTTTTTATTTACATACTTAAGAAATGTTGACAAAAAAATTATATACAATGTGACATCATAAAATATATTCATAGAAATTTTTCAAAGTGCACTCTTGGGAATAGAAATAATAAAAAAATATTTCTAACTAGAAATACACTTCCGTAAATTTTTATGATATATCATGGGATTAGAATAAATAAAGATTGTAGATTGTATTAAAACCACGAGCCTTTGGTGGTCTCCCAAATTAAAATTATTACATTTTCGTACAAAGGCACAACTTCTACAAATTCTTCTCTGTATATTTATGTTTGAGATAACAGGTAAATAAACAGACGAAGAATGTGTATTTAGAAATGCACACATATACATCACAAAAACCCATCACGTATTTGAAGAAGTTAGAACAATAAAGTCCCTTTGGTGTATATATTATTATTTGGCGATTAACGTTTCCCAAGTCAAATGCTTGGGCTATAGGGCTATCCAATAAAATGTCTTAATTCGAATGCGCTGGGAATATTCGTGATGGGGAAAAATGTAAATTTCGGATGAATCGTTTCGACAGACATCGTGATGTATCACTCAATTTGAATAATTTCTTTTATTTTGAGAAAAAATTCACTATATGAAGAAATTTGAAGAGACACACTTGTGAGAGGAATTGCTTCCAGCTTGTTTATTCTTTCGCGTGAAAATTGACGCAATGGTAAGTTTACACTGGGAAGTGATCTGAAAGAAGACGACCTCGTTGAAATATAAATTATACGTGTAAAAAACAAAATGTATTTCCATCTTTGTCAAGCTACTTTTTCCAAGTAATTGAAGAACTAAAGTTACTAAAAATGCATTCCCGACAGAAAATCTAATATCAATTGCCCAGGAATAAATCATTCAAAATCACTCAATTTGCATATGATGCATAATACCGTGGTAAGGAATGGGTTAAAAAATCGCAGTGTTTGGTACTACCCCGTCCGTGTTTGGTGGTGCCCCAGAGTCTCCTATGATTTTTCGGCATATTTTTTAAAGGGTAGTCTCACAATTACGAGTATTTTATTTAGTTTCAACAATTGTTTTGTAGAGCCAAATTATATATTACGTTAAATTCGAGTTCCCCTTGGAAGTATGCGAAAAATTGTGTAAAAAAATAACCCCATAAGTTAACGTAGCCCCATCTCATTTAATTTTTATTTTCTGTTTATTGCGATAAGTCAAAAGGGTAAATTTTCAATTTTTTACTTAACCCTCGTATCTTCATGAAAAACTTCTAAGGACTTCTTTAAGGGAGATTAGAGCAAGAAGTACATATATTAAACAAAAAATATAAATAATATTATATGAAATAAGGGAGGAAGGATGGGCAACTTCAGACAGCTAAAGTTAGTTCTAAAAACTTATTTAGTAAACGTTTATGGATTACATTTATTCTTGCACACAAAGTTTAGGTAGTTTTTTTTGGAGTAATGGTTATAATCTACAGAACATTTACCATATAGGGGAGTTCGGGGCAGAATTAGACAATGGGGTATTATAGATTTTTTTAGAAAGAATATTGAATATAGTAAGGCGGGGTAACTGGATCGTTTTCCGAAGAGTGCTACTTAAACGCTTGCTTTTGGACTGATGAAGTTGTTTTTTACTTCTTCTAAATCCATAGAATTATTCGCTGTTTCATTCAGAAACATAATATAAAAAAAATTATCAAAAATATTAAAGAAAATTTATAAAATAATGATAATACTGAAATAAGTCAGCATGCACTAACTGGGTCGCCTTTTCGCTAATTCACTTTTTATTAAACCTTTGGATTTAAAATACTTTTTTTCACAAGGAAAAAAAAACAATAAATGTTTTCAATCAACCAGCTGTCATTAGCGGAAATATTACTACTAGAAAATTTTTAGTGAAGAACCCAGCTGGCACAAGATTGAAATGAGTCGATTTATTTAATGGATAAAAATATTATTTTTGCTTTTTCTCAAAGTTGAATAGTTATATTATGTTACTGTAGTGACTATATTACGAAAATAAAAATAAAAATATTATTTTAAGTGGATTAGTCATAAACGATCCAGATAGCGAAGCGCCCGGATTAGCACACTTGACTGTACAATTACATTAATTCAGAGTAATTATCTCCTTAGGACCTTGTATAGTTCACACTTGGTGTGCCATTAACTCTTTCGCGTCTTTAGGGTCATATATGACCCGGGGAAAAAAGTTTCTTTTTGGCTATTTACATTAATTGAAATCTAACTGGAGTCTTGAGAAAATGAGCCAAGAATCTTACATCCTTCTATTATGATGTCGTGCACGAACAGATAGATTTCAATTAATGTAAATACCCAAAAAAAATTTTTTTCCCCGAGTCATGACATTACCCTAAAGACGCGAAAGAGTTAAGCTCCAATGCTTTAACTATGGCCTAGTTTCCTAAATGAACCAGAAATAGTTGGAGCCTTTTGATTCGCCGTTCAACGCTGAAGTACTTATTAGACCATCCATTTCCCTTTCTATTATTTGAAATATTTAACAGGCTGATTTAAATAAATTTTTCACAAATTATAGACAAAGAAAAATTTTGCTGACTATCTGGCACTGGCCTCGTCTTCCCCATTAATTTTCTACCTTAAAATTTTAGATTATCTGAAGTGGATGCCTGAAATTGTCCCATCATCCCCCGTGCGTTGTGCACTCAGTCTAGTCGGTATTAAATTTGTTCTTTTTGCTTTTTCTAGCGGAGCATCATGAAGAGTTTTTTTTGTCAAAAAATAAGATAACTTTTTTGGAAGATGACTACTAAAGCACATTTGGATATAAGATAGAGAAAAATCGTCTGTGACAAAGTTGTAGAGGACCAATAAAACCCATATTAAAGTGAATTAAAATGTCACAAATTACCCCATGGCTTCCAAGTCTCGACATTTTTGATGAGTTCTAAAAAATTAACTTTCCGAAAATTTCTAGAGAAGCATATTTCCATGTATATCCTTTCGAGGTGGAGGAAAATAGTCCTTGGCAAAGTTGAAATTTATCTTACAATTTTAATGACAAATACATAGTGTCGGCCATAAGTTTCTTGACAAATCTACATTATGTTCGAGAAATCAGGTGAAAAAAATGATAGAAAAAATAACTTTTTCAAAAAATAGTCAACCGAAGAATTCTTGTGACTTGTAAATTAAATTGGGACCTTTTCGGGTTATGATCAGCGCACAATAACTTTTGTTTGTAAACATGTTTTCAAAATTTCCCATGAGAGTGAGCGAGACGACTAGATCTAGACCCTCACTCACTCTCATTGAAATGTCAAAAACACGTTTACTAAACATAAGTTATTGTGCGTTGGGCATTATAAACTGCTTTCCATACATGTAATTTTTTACACGATATACTCTTAAGTTATCTGTGTACAAAATGCCATGTACCGTAAATTAACATGAGTGATCGCTCTCTTGGGTTGAATGTAAACAAAGGGCAAAAGAGCGGTGGAAGTGCAATGTGGTGGAACTGGAACTGGGACTCATTCACTCGTCACCTCCTTCACTTGTGGATGCCATCGTCAGCGTAATTCCATCCAGGCACGCCGGACAAGACACTCTCAAACAGACCCTCCTCGGGCCACCAACTTCTTCGTGTGCTGTGTGGCGTGGCGAGAAAGACGTTGGTGTGGGCTCCCTCGCGAGTACCGTGGAAGACAATTGTTAGAGTGTTGAAAATTTTCACAACAGTCGAAACTTGGATTTCACATTGTGGAGATCGTCACACGAGCCCAGACATTCAGTGGACTTATACTCGTGAGGTGCTTTGCCCCAAAGAAGTATTACTCTGGATTGTAGACGATTTGTCGTGCGCTTTTAGTGATTAATAGTGTGTGATTGAGTGATTTACTCGACCGTTAGTAAACTTAGTACTACTATCAATTTACCAGTCGGCACATCTTGTGGGTGAAGTGGTATATAGAAGAAGTGGGTGGCGTGGTGATTGGTATCATCAATGTGCAAATGTTGTGTATTTATAGAGGAGTCTCTATAGTAACTTCTCATTGATGTCTATAGAATTATTTTACTCTTACACACAGAAAAATTTGTACACAAAATTGTTACACCGAGGGCTGTCCAGATTTGAAAAAGTGTTTGGTAAAATTTTAAGCAAGTGTTTGGTACACAATTTTTTAACTGCTGGTACACAAATTTTTAACATTTGGTAAATATTTTTTTAACATTTGGTATAAAAATTTTTAACATTTGTTAACATTTTGTGTATTTCTTGTTTTACTTTTTTTTAACCATGGTTAACATTTTGAGGAAATTTTAGAAAAAAATATTTTGTAAAATTGTTCATAAATATTTGTGAATTACTGTTGGGGACTTACGAAATGTTCGTAAATCGTATAACTCACTAAAATGTTCGTAAAGGATTGTATTTTTTTGCAAACACTGTCCGTAACAAGATCACCTAACGAGGATTTTTTTGTTCTTTCACGAACAAATATTTCCAAAAGAACAAAAAATCCTCTTTAGGTGATCTTGTTACGGACAGTGTTTGCGAAAAAATACTATCCTTTACGAACATTTTAGTGAGTTATACGATTTACGAACATTTCGTATGTCCCCAATAGTAATTCACAAATATTTATGAACAATTTTACAAAATATGTTTTTTTGTATGTACACTAACAGTATTTTTTAATGAGAACTCTGATTCGTAAATTATAGCCTCCGTCGTATGCCTTATCCCAAGGAGAAACATTTTAATAATTTTTAAATATATTTTATTTTAATAAAACTGAAATATTAGAATTTATCTACATACACATTATATTTTGTTGGAAACTATACAATAAGAAGAGTGAGTTATGCAAAGTGAGAAATATTTCTTATGTTCAATTTTGTCAACATCTTTTACAGTGTTTACAGTAATTTCTTTCTTTATTTTTATCTTAAGGGGTTACGTGGGTCAGGAAGACTTAAAAAAAAATATTTTTTCCAAAATTTTTTCCAGCATATTAAAAAAAAATTTAATTAAAGTTCTTAAGCTTATAGAAGCACAAGATTTTAACAATATCTTCTAAAATTTTCATTTAAAAATTTAAAAATTTAGCCATTGTTACCTGATTTTATTGGATTTTCTTTTCTTTTGAAAAAAAAAAAAACTTTTCGGTGGACAAGATTTCTTGTAATTGATTCATCTGAAGTCCAAAAACCATATAGTGCTTGTTAGCTGATGAGTTGAAGTAGTCCTTGAATGAAGATTTTTATGTCTATTTGATCAGGGAATATTTGGTTTCTGGATTTCAGATGAGCCAATTCATTAGAGTTCATTTCCCGACTGGAGTACTATGAAATCTCTGAATACTTGCTTCAAAAATGGTCGCTTAATTCCACGGCCACTTCCAGTTGAACGTAGAAGCGTTACTCAAAAACTCATATGTTTTTGGAGACCATTCTGAAAAAAATTATTTAGAATAACTTAATTCTCAGTCAGTTTATTAGTAACATTAAATGGAAAAGAGGAGGCAAATATGATCCAAATCATCGAAGAAACACGTTTTCTACCACTTTATTAACTATTCACATAGAAATATGTATGTTAAGAGTAATTCAACGAAAATTGGTATAAAAACTGTTTGATTAATTAGTAAATTTATTTAAGTGGTTCAAGCAATTTTCTTCTAAAAACTTCATAAACTATCGAAATATTTCATATCGGATAGTTTAAAATTTAAAAATAAATGGGATAGGAAATTATTTTTATGTTCATAAAATTTATTTTTATAGTAATAATGTGAATTTTCACAAAATTTCAAGAACGATCTGACAGTTTTAACATGTGGTACTTTAACATTTTTAAGAATAATTGGGATAGAAAATTATTTTAGTAATGACAAAATTTATTTAATTTTAAAATTTTAAACATATTATACAATAAATTTTGAAGAATAGACTTTCATTTTTTTTTTAAGTGAAATAATTATTTAAATAAATATTTCAAAAGTTTCAATTTTTTCTTGAAATTTTCACATGCATAATTAATGCACTAATTGAAAATTTGGACAGAATGGGGCTTAAATGGGGGCTTGAGTTCTGTTGTCTTTTAAGGTACATCCCCCATTATAATCTAATCTGAATTGAAAACTTCAAATAGGGCAAATTTTAAATTTAGAGCATTGAAAAGTAGGAAGTTGGTAAATAAAATCTTATTGAAAGAAACAAAGAAAATTAGAAAATGTGGCGTATTACCTTTACAAATGAGCTTGCAAAAAAGTTTTGATGATTTTACCAGATCTGGAGGAGCCTCCTCCACGGTGACCTCCAATTCACTGCAACTTTGTGGAGCAAGGGATGTAAAATTTCCAATTTCTGGGAGGTTGCCGGCGTCAGTTTCATGCTGTTTCCATAAAATATCCCCAGGTTTTCAGAGTTATTCTCATGCTGTAGACAAAAAAGACAACATAAATCATTTTTCTGAAGAATTTCACTGATATACGGAAAATTTACCTGCTTTTCCAACTCAAAAAACACTTTTTCTCACAGAAATCTACGCTTATCCACGTGTCCTCACCATTATATTTGACACAGCACGCGTAACACCCGCCATGATTCCCGAAAAACTGTCAGATATTGAGAATATTGCGCAAAACTCTCCGTATTTAGTACCAAGCGAGTTACTTTTCTCTCTCTTTTCTCTCCCGCTGAGAGAGAAAAAGTGCCAGAGTAACAAAATGTACACGATCTTAGTTCCTTTCGGTGAACAAATCATTGTGTACACTTTTTCGTGATCTCTTGGTGTACCAAATATGTGCATAAAAAGTTATTGTTTTTATGTACAGAAATTTTTGTGTACATATTTTTCTGTGTGTACAGTAGTGCGTGATATGAATTTTTACCGTATTTATTGATTTGACAATCATTCATTAACAAGGATTTTATGGTATCTCATCAAGGACAGCCCGGATAATTTTACAGATCTTCTAGCGTAAGTTTCTTTTTTTTTTACTACATCTATTCACTTCCTAAGAAAGATAATAAAAAACGATTTTCAAACACTTAAGTTGAAGGATTCTTCAGCACTTTTCCACCCACTTGCACCCGCTCCTTCGTCGCCGCGACGACACGTGACTAAACTCTGTAAAATTATCCCACCCAAGAAACATGCTACTTATGCTGAGATTACATTAGACATAGAGAAAACCTTGGTGTTCTCACTGGAGAAATTTGATCTCCCTCTCCCTTTCAAATTGTGCCAAGATTGTGCGGGTTCAGCACAACAGTGTTTTGATATTTTTGCCACACAATGGGCACGATCACATATCTTGAGCCAAATAAAAAGGAATACCCACTAAATAGAGCAATATTCAGAAGCCATCAATAGTGCCTGGGATCAGGAGAAGAAAAAAAAATGTCATAAATTATTTTTTGATTTCTTGCGAGTTATATAGAGAAGAACCCCATTCCATTGTGAATGCATGATACATATTTTACTAACAATAGCAAATCACACAATTTCTGTATTTCCTTGTTCTCTCTTCCTTTCCCGCGCTCAAAGAGGCCAGTCTAGCCACTGACTGGAAAGGAGGGAAATAAAGACAACAGAGTTGAGATATATCAATTAATATTCTATCTAGATAAAGTATAATTCTCAAGATATAATTTTATAAGGTTAAAAACATGAAATTAATATCGCTTTCGAATATATGGTTAAAAAGAAATACAGTAGACTCTTGCTAATTCTGTACTTTTACAATCGGGATACTTTTTAATTTGCTTGCCAGTCAGATGTGAAAAAAATTGTTGACAGTTATCAAGTTAGGATTTGATTTATCAAATGAAGCAAATATTCTCAAATTTGTTACGTTCGTGGGATATTTTGATACCAAATATCCGAATTTGGGAAGATCTACTGTAGTCTTTTGGAATTCAGATTGCCACACAATGAATAAAGTAGTAGAGAGTGTGCCCTATGAAACAGGTTAGAGTCTTATCCAGCACCTAGATTAAGGAGTTATTAAGCATTTAATAAGTCCTTAATTTAATGAAATACCTTAATTTTAAGCAGTTGTAGAACAACTGTCTAAATATTTACCCAATGTATAAAAATGAAACAATTTGCGTAAAAACATACCTTGTGTTACCCGGGCAGTTTGCTTCATTGCACTTGATTCTACAGCACGTAAAATTGACAATGCCAATGTTATAAGAAAAAATAATAAGTATAGGTATTTCTAGATATATTTCTAGTGAGAAAGTTTAGATGTTTTCAAATCTTCTTCGTAGATAAAATCATGTACGACATTGATCTTTATATTCCATATTTTTCGAGGTTGTTTTTCTCTTAAGCTCTGTAGAATATAAACAGCAAACTTTTTCCAAAGACATAATGAAGTTTTAATAGTTGCTCAGTAAATTTAAAGTAAAAATTTAAGTATAATGTTGATACACGAAACTCGAAGAGGAGGAACTACCCTGATTACTCAAATTACTTTCTGTCACTCAAAAAGTTTTATTTTGACAATTTGTTTTTAATCTTAATTCTTAAATAAAATGCGGTTAGTATGTTTGCCCTTTTCCGGTTTTTGCCTTTTGTCGGTTTATAGGTTGAAAGGTTGAAAATATCGATTTTGTATTTACAGGACCTTAACGTTAGCCTCTAATGCCCTAGACAATCTTGTGATTTAAGTCGAGATATGGCTTAACGTTTTTATAATCAAAATAATAAACAGATTACATTTCCATCAGCTTCTGACTAATTTGTCTCTCGGTTTAAGCAGAGAAACGGCTTAGTTAATGGGAATTTAGTGAAATCACTATTTGGACTATAATTACACTAAGCCGTTTTTCGGCATAAGTCACAATATAAAGTTGATATCTTTAATCGGTTTAGTTCGCTTACTTACGACTTAAGTCCTAAGTGGTTCTAAGGCATAAGGCTAATTTTCCTGAGATGGGCTTTTATTTATTTATTTATTCATCCATCCATTCCTAAAACTATGTCTGTTCGACATATTTCAAAAACGAATCGTATATTTTTCAAGGATATTAATCACATAGAACTTTAGGTTTAATTAAAGTATTCAAAGAAGACACCAATCGATGATTTGTTTAACAGGATCTGACGACTTCGTTGGCTATATTCTACGCAAAGAAGACTAGAACGATTAGAATGATTTTCATAAACTTTTTTTATCTTTATAAATCACTAAAACTTGTTTACTTCTCAAAACCTTCTAAATTGCTTAAATCGATGATTTTATACGAAGAACTTTTTAAATCAGGTTAATCAGATAAACAATTAACAATTAGACTTATTTAGTGAACACTAAAAAAGCTTTTGATAAAAGATATAGTACCAGTTAATCAAGAAATAAGGAACATCTCTCTTCGTACGTTTCTGATTTGCAAAACAACTAGGATAGAAGAGCTTTGATAATTAATTATTGATAATTAACTGCAATTAATCAACAAACCGATAAAGACGTTCGAAAACCCTCAGTATATTAAATTTTAAACGATAATTAGTTAAGCATGGCACTAGAATATTATGCCCTAGACACACTTACGACTAAAGTCCAGAGACGACTAAGCTAGTTCATAGCCAAGTCAGTTCCTGACACACTACAAATGACGCTTAGTATTCACTGGTATCCACAAAACATAACTTTTCTGGGTTTTTATGCAGATATTTCTACTGAAATGCACTAATACTCCTCTGAAAATGAAACTATTTGTAATATCATGTCTCATTACACGTTCAATAATTATTGTTAATTACAATTATTTGTGAGGTGGAAGCTAACTCGCACCTTAAGCCAATTTTGGAGATTCTAGTGAATAATTCTTGTTGTTATACGTGAATTGTGAAGTAAGTTTAAAAGTAGTTTCATTTTCAAAGGATTACTAGTGCATTTCAGTAGAAATATCTGCAGAAAACCCACGAAATTTATGTTTTGTGAGTGCCAGAAAATGTTAAGCCTCGTTTGTAGTGTCTCAGGAACTGACTTGGCTATGAACGAGCTTAGTCGTCTCTGGACTTTAGTCGTAAGTGTGTCCAGGACATTACAGTATGGTACTTTTAGCGCATTTCGTTTCGGTAAAATTTTAATTTTTTTGTTCTGTCTACTAATTTTTTCTTTGTTTCAAATTTAATTTTAATTTCTTTTAATCAATTTTTATAAGAAAGGTGTAGCCTATTTTTCTGGATTTCAAAGAAATATCAGTAATCCTGTCTCAAATTTCGCCCTGAATAATCTTCTGCTGTTTAGGAGTACTTTCTTTAGAAGATTTATAAATATGAATACTTAAAGACTTAATTATACACAAATCTTATTGTATGCGACTTTTATAATAAGCACTTCTTATTTAAAAAAAAAAATTATATCTGCAAATGACTGATTTAGCAATTTTTCATTTAAAACAGTAAGTTGTTTTTTTACAAAAAAAAAACAAGAATGAGTTGCAAAATAGAAAACTTTACAATAAAAACCCATATTATGTGACCTTTACTATTATTCATTGGGAACGGAGTTGTTTTTATTCTGTCGGAAAAGAAATTCTTCTTAGAACGTTATTCCATTTTTAGCGTCACATAACATTGAAGAAAATAAAGGTTATCAATTGTTGTATTAGTTTATTCATCCACATAATATGGGTTTCTTATCGAAAGAGAAAAGAAATATAAATCATGTGAATTGAATAAAATGTAGAGTACAGTGAACAATTGAAAATAATAATTATTGCAATTTTTCCACGATATACTCCACTCATAAGTCATGAAGAGATGAAAATATGAAATGATGTGATTTATGTGATATCTTTTACATCACTATTCCATCTATGGTAGTCTCAACTCTGATGACGAGCAAAATATAGCAATGAAGACTCCGTAGTTGAGCAGTAAATTTAAAATGTTAATTCGAAATTTGTCAACCGGAACATGATGATACCATTCGTATAAAATGGTCAAGGAAAGGGATGAAGAAACTCTTTTGCTCGTCTTATAGCCGTTTGGTGGCTCTTAAAACACCTTCGCATGCTATCGACTTATTTTTTTTTTCACAATGGCAGAACGAATGATTGTAACATAAAAAAATTACATAGTGGATGAGTTCGGGAGGTTTGTGGGAATTCTTTTTCCCTGGCATTTTCATTTCGCTTTTGTCCCCATCTCCATAACATATCAGACAGCTACATAGTGTAGATTTACCACGAAGAGAATTTCAATGGAGTTTCCAAGAAACTTTTTGCAAATTTTTAAAGAGTCTTCTGGAAGTCAGCCTGATAAAGGTGGGGGTGAAAAAGATTGACGCAGACGTTATGAGGTTTATATGTTGGGGTATCTTTGAAAAGAAATGTACTACCTTGTTCAATTGCTAAGGACGTTCATTCGTAAAATCACAACGAAACATTAAAGTAATCTCAACTTTCGCCTTGAAATGTTTTTATTCCAATCCATTGGGATTTTCTCTCCTACTTTAATTCTGTGAACTAGATAAAACGAAAGGAAAATAGAAAGGATATTTCTGGATGAATGTGATAAATGGTAGGCGACAAATAAATAAAAGAAACCATTTTCTTGTTTATTTACCCATCTATATAAAGTCACTAAAATGATGTCCATCACAAAGAATAAAGAATAGATTTCTCCAAAGAGACAAAATGTATCTTCAATTTGCCAAAAGTGCAATTTATCACAAGCATAGAAAAAAATCAGCCTCTTGGCCATTCATAAAAAAAGATATAATTAACTTATTTGCCATTGTGGAAGTTCTCAATGATGATGGATCATTAGTTAAAAAGAAATCTCAATTGAAATTTTCTCATCATGTAAAAACATATAGTTATGAGGATAATTTCTTGGGAATCTCGTTGGTACATACAAACTTAAAATTATGGGAAATTCAATATTAATTTACTTTAATCCACCTATCTCTATTTCGTCCTCCAGCCAACACTTTTTTTATGGGAGATTGGCTTAAATGAAAAATTTATTCATATGATCACACACAAGGCGTCAAGAAGTGATGAGCTAGCGCTAGACAATGGAAGTGCCACAATTATTATCTTTTTTAATAGATATCCCATAAATAGATGAGTGAGATGAAAGTTAAAAATTACTCCATATAGCTCCCCATAATTATCAATTGTCCACAAGATTTTCTCACTTAGCAATTCCTCGTGTATTTTACCCATAAAAGCTTGATATAGCTGAATTGTAATTCGGAAAAATTTATTGTTTCAGTATTTCTTAGAATCATCACAAGAATATCAATATATTTTTACTGGATAAAACTATTTTATCTTATTAGTTTGGATTTATTGTGCGATTTTTTACAATACACTCACTCAGTGTTTTCCACTGAATTGACAGTATTGTAGAATTATTGCATTATTGATATCTTTCATTGAGAAAAAGTTTTTCAATAGAATTCAAAGATGAATAGAATTCATGATTTGATTTGCAGTTGTTGAGCAAACAAAAGATTAATTTATTGAGATACTCAAGATGCCCTTTTTTTATTTAAAACAGTTCAATTACATTATGCGCAGTGATTTTGTCCCTGGGTTCTCATGCTATTTTTTGAATTGCTTGGGTTAAATGATTTTACAAAAATACTTATCATTTTGATTTCATTCTGTTTTTGCGCCTGGAATCTAGGAAGAATTGTTTTTGCCGTTTTATGATACTTGGGTATCTATATCTCCGATTTTGCTGAACCAATTTATTTCTTAATATGGAAATATTTGTTCTCCTTTGCTTGATAATCCTTTGGATAGATGGAGTCCGTACAACTGACACCAGGGCACTGTACTCTCATATAGATCAGAAAACATGGAAGAATTGTACTGAAACTGTCCTTAACGATCTGTTTTGTGGGCTAGATATAGAATTTTATTAGCAGCATTTTCGTCCATGTACAACTTTTCTCTCAGATTGATTTCTAACCCTTAATGAGGTTCAAACGAAAATCGAGCACTTAGCCAAGTAGAGAAAACCTGTAAGGTAAAGTACCCTCTATAGTCGGCTGGTTTCTCAACTCGGCCAGTGCGACTATTTATTCAATTTACTTAGATTTGTTATAATATGGTCTTACCGATTTAACATTAGAAGGTGTATTATATTATATAACGTAAATCAGTGAAAATTTCATAGAAATTGACTATAAAACGTTAAAAATTTGGTTAAATAATTCAACTGGCCGAGTTGAGAAACCGGCCGACTAGAGGGTACTTTGCCTTATATATGCCTTTAAATCATTTAAATTTAGAATGTGCCGCATTTATTAATAGAACGGCAGACATATGTCTCTCAAAATTGATTTAAAAACTTGTACAAATGAGATTTCACATAAAACCGGTGATAAGTTTAAATCAACCTATAAAGGTGTGATTCTTACATTGTAAATTCGTTTTGTGGGTAATTTTTTTTTAATACGAAAACATATTTATGCTTTAAATTTTTAAGGACGATTGGGCCAACGGTGATCCATAGAGAAAATTGTTTTTCCTGAGCAGGGTGGAGTCATTACTTATGCGCAGCTTACCCTTACAAAAATTTTAAGTTTTTACTTAAAAAGTTCTGACCAAAAACAGATTTTGAAAAAGCACAAAATTGTCAATCATATCGAAAACTGCTTCCACCCTGTCTAAAGTTATTTCTTTCTAATGTCCGTATAAGGATCCCGGTCAAAATCACGAAAGCCAAAATCTCGAACGCCAAAATCTCGAAAGCCAAAATCCCAAAAGCCAAAAACCCGAACGCCAAAATCTCGAAAGCCAAAATCTCGAATTTTTGAAAGTGTCATAGCTACTCTCACGATTGAACTGGTGCTTGCTTTAGGTAAAGGGAAATTTTCTGTGTCTTGGGAAATTATTCTACACATTATCCTCCATATAATTTTATCCCTGTCAGGATTTTGAACATTCCGGATTTTGGCTCTTTCGGGATTTTGGCGTTCAGGATATTGGCTTTCGGGATTTTGACTTTCAGAATTATGGCTGCCTTCGCCATATACGTAATTGTAAAGTAGAAGATTGTAGAAATCTAGGATCTTTTCTTTGTAAACCTTCAACTACTTGCTATTAGTAAGCTCAAAAACGACGAATTTTCAAACTATCGAATGATGAATTATTTTTATTATTTTTTTTTATATTTCTAATTTTTTAAGCAAGGACCTCTTGATACTAGAAACTACAATAACTATATATAATACTTTTCATTATAATGAAATACTATAAGAAAAAATTACCGTTCTTGGTATTGTCTGAAAAACCAAATTTTAAAATTTTTGGGTAAATTTTGTTCTTATCGTCCGTAAAGTTGAAAAGTACACTAAATCAAACACTGGTAAAAATAGAAGGATCAAATTGATCCAAATTTGATCCTTTTGCAAAGGATGGATTAAATTTCGAACTGTAAATGCACATTTTTCATAATAGAACGTGTAAATTTGATCCATTCTTTGCAAAAGGATTAATTTGATCCTTTTATTTTCACCAGTGGATCCGATGGTTAGTGGATTTTTCAAGGTTAAATGTAAGACGTTTTTTTAATTTTGTTTATCAGTTCATTTTTATTGTTGATTTTCGGTCAGTAAAAAGCGTCTCGTCCTTAAAGGGTTAAGTCAATTTAAATAAGCTTTTTGTGAGCCAAGTCTACCTTATATAGATCAAACTCTAAGTCTATGTCAAACTCAAAATCTAAAAACCAAGTGATACACAGATATAAATCATACATTCCAACATTCATTGGCGATAAATTAATGTGAATTACATTAAAATTTTAATGAGCAAGTGTGATAACACTGTATTATAAGTTTGATTTTCAAAACGTCACGGTGCGTGATTTAATATTTTATAGAGAAGACATATGTAGTAGCCGTAAAATAAAAAAAATAAAATCATGAAACTTTGCTAATTAGTAACATTAATTAATTATGAACTGAAAATTACTTGTATATTGATTTTCCAAGGGCTGTGAGAACTATCTTTCCTGTTGATTTTAATATTTTTAAATAAGCACGGTTGTCAGTAAAACCGGTTGATCTTTTAAGAGAAATACGACCTTTGGGCTTTGAAAATATTAGAAGAAATAAATGGATATGCACAAATATGGACGAAATAGGTTTCTCTACGTGTTAAAAAATATAGATATCCTACAAAATATTTTTTTAAAAAATCTGCTTTTTTAAGATAAACAAAGACAGTAACAAAAGCATTCCTAAAGAATGATAATTTAAGGAAGAGTCACTCAAGACCCAAATTCAGGGTTCCGGTGAAAATCCTGTAAAAGCCAAACTCCAGAACACTAAAATCCTGAAAGCCAAGATCCCGAATGGGTCAAAATCCCGGAAAGTCAAAATCCTGATCGCCACAATCCCGAAAGCTAAAATCCCATAGGCAAAGGGAAACTTTGTGTGTTTTGAGAAATTATTCCACAAGATATCCTCTGTATAATTTCGTTCCTTGTTTGACCATTCGGGATTTTGGCGTTCTGGATTTTGGCGTTCTGGATTTTGGCTGGAACCACCAAAGTAATTATCTCGTACCATTAAATCTTTAATCTGGACACAGTGAAAAGGAATGGACAATAATATTTCGTAATTTTTCTCATTATTCGAGATAAGCCAAACGATGTCACAATATTGTTACCCTTAGGGGAGTAATGTTAGATATGAAAGTATCAAAGAAAGTGATTGATGATCTAATTACTTTTTCTAAGTTAAAGCTTAAAATTGAGCTTAACAAAAGGAAGCTTTATTTAATTTATAATCCCATTTAAAACACAATTTTTAATGGGAATAAGCATTCCCATTTTAACAAAAACTTTTATCAACATTTTTTTTTAAATTCAATATAAACAAATAATAAGAGTGGAATTTTGAAATGCACTCAACCAATAATATTTTATACATCTCCTTTGCAGGAATTGCCCTTTTGAGCTTGTGGCATAGCGCAAGAAGGTAGCAAGGAAATTGCGGAAATGCACAAGACACACAATGAATTGAGGACATGAGCAGCAGTCAATCGAGAACGGAGGAATTGCCCGAGAGTCAGGGAGAACGAGAGTGGGAGGCTGATGCAGATGCCTTTGTTCAGCCAAGCGATATTCATGCAGCCCCACCACCCTTTGTTGGGGTGGCAATTAAGCGCACCCTGAAGCTTCCCACGGATGACACGGTCCCCCCACCACGACCACCACCTCCCGCGGATCCATTTGAGGACATCCCATTGCCAGGCTTTGTCATCTTTGGCGATGACACGAAGACAAGTAACTTTTTCTGGGGCAATCGGGGTACAAGGAAAAGTTTCCTCGTTGAATTTACATCGGAAGAGGAGTTTCAGGACTTTCTGGCCACTGCCAAGACACCCTCGGAGGAGCCTTCGCTGGTAATGGGGACTGATGAGGAGGAGGTGGAGGTGGCTAAGGATATTGAAACAGAGGAAAAGAAATGTGAGAGTGAAGTGATTAATGAATTAGGGGATGAATTGAAGAGTCCCACATCAACGAGCTCGTACTTGGGTACACTCACGGAGGAGGATGTGAGTGAAGGGGCGGTGGCGGAGGATGTCAATGGAGTTGATGAGGAGGATGAGGTAGACATTGGTAGTGTGAATGAGTTGTGGGATTGTGCGAGGACGACAGAAAGTGGGCGAGAGTCAGACAAAGTCCCACAGGACACATCCATTGCGATGGGCGATGAAGCAATAACTGAGACATGGCTCCACTGCGCAGTTAGTGGAGCATCTGAGGTGGCTCCAACTTCACATGATGACGATGGTGACGGGAGCGCATGTGCTGGGGATGCTTCGTTGTTTGTTCGTGGTAGTCGTGGTGGCGATTCATCGATCGAAAAGTGTGTAGTCGTTGCCGACGACGGCATCCAGGACATCATTTTGGAGCAAGGTGAGTCTGGGGAGACACCAATTGAGCCATTTTTGCCATCAATTCCGATTTCTTGTGACACCTTGAGCACCCAGCCATCACCTAAGTCCAATCCCATAGTCCCTAACGTGCAGTGTTGTGTGCAAAAAGACACAGACAGTGCCACATTTAGTGATCAGTGCATTCAAGTGCCATCGCCACCCAGTCGCGAGGACAATACCCATCATCACTGCTGTTCGTGTTCGGGGTCCCCGTGGCGGAGGCACCAAGTGAAAATTCACTGTTGCCACCCGCAAGAAGAATCCAAGGTACAGTCTAGTGCGAGTGATAGTGGAATAAATGTGCAGGAACTAAACTGCACAGATCAGGGCGGTGTGAATGTTGAAGTGACTTTCAAAGCGCACATAAGTGTTGAACTGTCTGAAGAGTCCTCGAGGCAAACACCATTGATTGGTGTTGAGGAGGACAAACAGGAAATCATTTGTTTGCCAGTCAAAAGTGAAATTACTTCTGGTGACGTAAATGGGAATCAAGAGCAAAATTTATTGGGCAAGAGTGAAAAGTGTGATTCACCTCGACCTGTGCAAAAGCTCCAAGTATATGGTACTCTAGGTTCACCATCCTTTGCAGACAATTTCGAAGCAAGTGTGAGGCTTAAGCGTTTGGAGGAGCGTCTCAAGCAATTTTCCTACACGAAAAAACTCTTGCGAAACCCAACCCAAGATTCACCACCAGCTGACGGGGATTTTGCATCAATCCTTAGGACATTGGGTGGCGAGAGTGAGGTGAATTTTGATGATTCTTGTTTACATCCCACCGAGGAATCAACCGTAGAATCGCCTGCAACTCGCGAAAGTTCGGACCCCATCGATCCAGTGGGTGAAGAACGGAAGGAACATCAGATTGAATCATGCCAGAGTCAAAGTTCACATGAGAACACCACCAATGGAGTTGGGGAAAAGGGCGTGATAGAAGGGAGTCAATTAGTGAAACTTCTCTCATCAGTTAAGAAGATCGTTGCATCTGACAAAAGTGCCGTGAAAGAGGTCTGGAGTGAATCTGGGAAAATCAATAGAGACACCACTGAGGTCAAAAATCAGGTGTTAGTCCCACAGACAGAATCTCGTGACGGTGCAGTGAACAATGTGCTATCAGGTGCTAGTGGTAAAGGTGATGATGTGCAGTGTAGTGTAAAAGCGGACGAAAATAGTAATTTTCTCAGAGATCCACTACGAAAACATCTTCTAAGTCCTGACTCCAGTTCCATTGATTCAGCTGAAGAATTGTGCAAACTCTTTCCCGAAGAATCAAGGTCACCACCTCCACCACCCATCCATCCCAAGCGCGTGCACTTCTACCCAACCTATCGACCCTTTCGTATATCTACATCACCACCACCTCCACCGCCCCCGCCTAAGACATCAGCCTTTCGAAATTGCGAATTTGACGCCCACAAGTGGCCACAGTATGCCTCAGAGGGTGTCACGTATCCAGATGCTGATGTACTCCTCGAATGCTACGATGAGCTCGAGTGCGATGTGAGTGAGGATAGTGATGACAATACGTGTGAGTGCTCACTAGAAGCCGTACCCCTGTACCGTCATCCACATCATCCAGATTTGGTCATAATGCGCGAGAGTGCCGGACCACTGAGGGGTCTCCTCAAGAAACCCAATCGACCACCCCAACAGCGCAAAAATCGCGTGGTCTTCGATGAGACACGCAATGAATTCTTCGAAGCTGACTACATCATTCTCATCCGTGAGGATTGTGCCTACGATGAGGAGGATGAGGAACCCTGCACCTGTGGTGAACATGAACTCGTTCGCCTTTGCTGCGAAGAGGGATGCCAATGTCCCGGATACACGGACGACTGCCGCACGCCTCAGGTAAGTTTAATGTCATGACCCTTGAAATCTCCCCCCCCACCCCCCAAATCCCCCTGTTTTCACCCCAAGGCTCCCAAAAAACACCTGGCATTTAACAAATTTGCATATACCTTTTCACAGTATAAATTTCTCACACACTCAAAATCTCAGCTAATTACTTTAATAACGATTTTAAAATTCAATAAAAAAAATCATAAAAAACTATCTGGTAGCCATAATTGGAGATTCCAATAGCTATGGACATAAAATTTTCTTTTTAAATTTCCCAATCATGGATTTTAAAAATTTTAATTTTACAAGTTTTCATCCATAAAAATGTCACAGAGAGAAAATAATGAATTCTAAAAGCATATTTTTCAGTATTGTTCTTCTTTAGAATATTTTTGGGTATCGTGATTTGAAATCATTAATAATATAATATACCTCAGAAAAGAAAATTGGGAAAGGAAAATATAAGGAAACAAGGGCGATAATTTATCCAAGTCTTATCTGATACTTTTAGCTCACAAATTATTCTTTCACGCGAATGAAAATTGAATTTGTCGCTTTTTTTTCTAAATGAAGGTAATACAACTATAGGGGAGTCCGGGGAAAAATTAGCTAACACATGAAATACTTGGATTTTATTGAGAAATATTTCTATTAAAAGAGAGATGCTTGGTTATATTGATTAAACAGAGTGTTTGCTTCATATTCTATCTATAAGTCAAACTAATCCATTTAACCGTCTAACTCTTTCCTGATCATAATGCCCAAGACACATATACGACTTAAGCCGAGAGACGGCTTAACGTAATTATAATCAAAATAATGTTTTGACTAAATTCCCGTCAGTTTCCCATTAACCAAGCCGTGTCTTGGCTCAAGCCGAAACACGGATTAGTCAGAAACCGATGGAAATGTAATTTGATCATTATTTTGATTATAATTATGTTAAGCCGTCTCTCTGCTTAAATCATTGTAAGTGTATCTAGGACATAAGAGAACAAATAGACTTAGGTTGATCCTCGAGAATATGTACCGCAGTTGCGGGTGACTTTGCACTTTGGAGGTGACTTTACACCCCTGCATTTCGCAAGCTTTTCTTTAATTCTGGCGCTTAATAATCGTTTCAAGACAATAAGTGCACTTAAAGGTGGTCTCTAAAACTATCTTTAACTGCTCAAATTAAAGCTAGCCTCCAAAATTTGTCAGTTAAATGATAAGGTAAAGTAAATTTATGCAAATATCAACCACCGATGATCCGACCAGGTTTCCTCTTCTCGGATACGTGCCATCCATTTATAAAGGGTAGTAAGTTAAAAGAACACAGTGTTATATCTATAATTTCTTGCTCATTTTTAATAGATAGAGATAGATTGTTTAGGGAGTATGGTACGATCTGGGGGCTGCAGACACCTAGGCTCTGCCCATTTTTAATAACAATGACGGGTTTATTACCCCTGTTGCAGATTTCAAGATTATGTTTTGATATAATAATTTAATAAATTACTTCCTCTGTTGTTAATATCTGAACTACCTCACTTGGACTTTATATGCCCTGAACCAGTCTTTGGAGTTGAAAAAGAATTACGGAAAGATTACTTCCAATATATTACAGGAATAGAGCATACAGCACTTTGGAATAATGTAAAAGGCTTTAGTTTCGCGAAATCCGTAATAGATGGATTAGATATAAATAGATCTCAACTCCTGTTAAATCTTAACAGGGGGAACTTGAGGGTAATTATAGGGATTTACACAGGACACAGGCTAAATTCACATCTTGCAAAGTTGGATATGGATGTTACCTCAACTTGTCTGGAAACAGTAGAACACATTTTATGTTATTATTCCAAATTCTCAAGCCAGAGAATCAAAATCTTTAATAAGAAAGAAGTGCTAACACTGAGGGATGTCAAAAGACCGACAGCTCGGGATGTTCTGGAGTTCAGCTAGTTTTTAAAGGAATTGGAGTAATGCCGGCTTCAGACTGGAGGCTTATCCCAGTTCCCGAAGGTCTCAAAAATCTAAATAACAAGCAATTTTATTAATTTCCCAAAATAAAATGGATCTTTTGCCCTTAATATTTAGTCCTAAACAACATTTCCCTAAAAAATCATGCCTGATAAGGGATTAGAGGACTAAGCCAGATGGCTAAGCCTTATGACGAAAATAGACACAGGCTGAACCTCGAGAATACTCAGCTCGAAAAATTTGGCGGTAAAGGATCAGCCCAAACTATCATACACTGAGGATTTAGAATAACAGATTAGCGTTTTTTGCGTAAATTCCGGTTAAATGTGCCCACTTTGATTATTGAAATACTTCTTAAGTGAAATATCAATGCATTTTTCATACAGACAGGAATACATTGACCTTCCCATTATTCCTTTATTAATGAATTTTAAGATTTTGTGGCATTGCGTACCATTACTCTCCATGTTTTTTCATTCAATTGAGATTTCGAAAAGTACCTAAAAACACCCAAAGTGAAGTTTTTTATTTTCAACACTGTCGCTGATGTCGCCTAATCGTAATTTCACTAGACCTCACGAATTTAGAAAGCCAGCCTGATTCTCCAAATTTTAAACTGATCCCTGAGTGTATTGACACCAATCCTCATTTTTCGAGCTGATCCCTAAATCGATCCCTGTGTCTATTTTCGGCTTTAGGTCTGAAGCACGTATAAGGTTTTTTTGGGTAGACATAAGGGGCTCTAAACAAACTATCTATCTAAATTTATGCAAAGGACCTCTAATCCTTGATACTAAGGCTAAATATTCTTGATGGACGATTTCACGATTTTTCCTTAAAAAATATAGCTCAGAAATTATTTAGGCTCCTGCAAAAAATATCCTATAGATTGAGATACCCTTATAGTATGTAATCATCCACAATAATTGGATTTCCATCGATTTTAAATAGCCGAAAAAATTGTTTTTCTAGAATATTCATATTTTCCTTTGAGCATGCAGATTGCAGAGTTCCAAGAGATGCGAAAGAGTTAATTTTATCCTTGGCTTACTTACTACAAAGATAATTTCTAAAAATATTCGCGGCTTTAAATATAAAAAAAACTCAGCAAAATAACAAATTAATAAAAATTTAAATGTAAATTAATCTGAAAGTAATTTTAAAAAATCACAGCTAAAATTTTGAAACTTCTGTATACATAAAACTCCATAAACATTTTTATAATTAAAAATCTTTCTACCCCCTTTTCCGATAAACATTGTACTTTCTGCTATTACCGAAATATCGCTCTCATATGGAAGGTTATTGAATTGGGGGGTTGAACATGTTGATATTAACGTGGATTAAATCATCATTCCTGATCGATTTATTGTATATATGAGGGGGGCAAGGCTCTTATTCGATTATACGTGCGAAATATGGTGAGATGGTTCAAATGGCAATTACTCACCCTTTGTAGCAACAAAACACTTCACACACATACTCAATTAACATTTTCCATTTTCACGTGTGGGGTGGCACGAAAGGCCCTTAGGTTAAGAACTCTCCTTCTGGTGGTGTCGTCCTTCACTCGTCAAAAACTCCTGCAAAATATTATGCATTGCGTTGTGAAATGGTGAAAACAAAAGAAGCAATAGAATTATGCATATTAAATTAAATTAATTTTCGTCGCGGACGTTGTTTTTGCCCATATTTTCACAAAATCCCTCCCGGAAATTCGGATTGAATTTCCCATACACGGAAGTTTAGTTGTTTTGCAGAAAAAAAGGGCTTCACTCTTATATATTCATACACATGTGCACATAAAGCAAAATTTTATGAAAAGCTCATCAATTGCTTTCAATCTTCAATCTATGAAGAATTTTCCTAACTCTTTTGTATATCGAAATCAAATATGCAGTATCACCAGGAGAATGAGTTTGAGTTTAACTATACAAAGGAATCTTTGTACTTGCATATTTCTCAAGTTAAAGCACTATCATACTGATAGTTTTCCATTTGACGCTCTGGTAAAAAAAAAGTCGAAGGTTTTTCTGAGAAAAACAGACTAAACTTTCAAGGAAAGTGCACTGTACATAATTTCCTTCTTGAGAAAGTTTTCTGATGAGTTCAAGAGAAACAAGTCAAGAGGAGTTTTCTGGAGTTGCTGAAAAAGTATAGAATCCATAAGTATAATGAAATTACATCATTTAAGATATTTGCAAAATTACTTTAAAATTCTAAAAAGAAAACCGTTTATAATGGCCTTTTTGGTGAAAGTTTGTCAAAACGCAAAAATATTCTTTTGACAAACTTCTTAACAAACAACTTCTGAACGATATTAGATTAGCTAGAAAATGTCTAAAACTTGGAACAAATCCGAATCAATTCGAACGGTTAATTGATAAATGTATTTTGTTGGAAATTAAATTGTTTATAATGATATTATATTTTTGAATTTTTTAAAATTGTATTCGGTTTAAATTATATATTTTTTATACAAAAATTACGACCAAACAAGATTTATATAAAATACCTAATTGTGGCACAACATTATATAGAAAATTTCCAGATATCTAAAGGGTGTTCTAACTTGAGAGACTTGAGTCATAAAGCAAGAACTTTAGCAGTTAACTTAGTTGATTTTTTAAAGCTTGAAAATATTATTCTAAAAACAATATATACAATATATACCTGTTTTATTGAAGATAACATTTAAATTGAATTCTAGGAAAAGCATCAAATTTTTCTTCAAAACTTTTGATTCGTAAAATAAGATCAATATAATGTTTGCATTTTATTTTTCATAATGTAATTGTCTTCTGAATTTTGAATAGTCAAGTGGTACACATAATAGGTTAATTTTATACATATTTAGTGCCTAGATTATCTATATTTTTATATGTAACTTTGCTGTCGGAAAGTGAGAAAGTATTTATTATGTAATCTAATTATCTAATTATGTATAAAATTCCTTATACAATTGAATGGTATGTTCAACACCTAATACCCTATAAATCTGCTACGTATATCCCGAAGCAGAAGAGAACTGAAGAGACCACTAAGTCGAAAGATTTGTGCTGACATCCGACAATAAATCTAATTAATCTGTCATTGATTTAGAACTTTAATAGGATGATAAGGAAACTTAGGGCAAAATATGTTAAGCCACATACTACAAAATTTGATATCTTCTAAGATAACAAGAATCGAGGCCTCAGATTTTTATTACAGGTAGTATTCATGAATCTTCACAAACGTTCAAAGTCTTAAAAAATTTGAGAAGAAAAACAGGGAAATTTTGAGTCGTCTTAGATATGATATAGGCATAAATGTGTATAGATTTATAGAATAATCTTTAGGTCTATAGAAATTCTAATCTATAATAATAATTTATAATCTAGAGTCGAAGGAACACTGTTCGGAAGGTAACACATCACATATTGGCAATTACGTCAAAATATTAAAATTTATTTAATGTATCTAACAAAATACAAGTAATATGATGTTTTTCTCTTAATCTATCTAAGGATAGATGTTCAAATTTCATATCCCGAAATGGTACAAACAAAATAGGGTGTCAATAAGTCATCAGGATACAGTTTTTTAAAGTGCTCTCTAGTGTTCCTTTGACCCTATAATATAAATTTTGGTATAATTAAACATAACACTAGACATATGCATAATTTTTAATTAAAAAAAAAAACAACTTTGAACGATGATTGTTTCTTTCATTTAAGGTCTCAACATCTTGTGAGAAATTTTTGTCAACATGGAGCATTTTGAAGTAAATTGATAGAATATGTGCAAGTAAACCACGTCAAAAAATGCTGCATTTTGACGAACATTTCTTACAATTTTTGAAAGCTTACGCAAGCTCTAATAAAGTGAATCAAAATAATATAAATTAGGAAAAAATTATGCACCACCGAATAGGGGTAGCTCCAAATTTATTTATCGAATTAATAGCTCAAGTAAGTTTAAGAATAGATATCATTTTTCCTAAAGTTAACGATATATTGCATATGTATACACTTTATTTTTACCGAAAGTAAGAAATAAAATAAAATACTTAAAATAATAAAAGGGGAAAACTTTCAGGCTATGCACAAACTCTGGCCTTGAACATTTCATATTTTTCCTAAAATCATTTATAATGAATCTGACCTAATAGGAATATATTTCAATAGTTAGTCTTAAGTCACACATTTTCTAAAAAAAAAGGTTAGATTCGTTAAAGGAACATGGAAAAAAATGAAATGTTCGAAGGTAGAATCCTCTCGTTCGGTTATAACCTTCCCGATTTGACAGCTCTCTCCGGTTGATGTTTTTCTTTCTGTATCGATTCGGAGGTGTATATCAGAGAGAATTTACCTAAAAATCCATTGGAAGTTCGTACGTTTAAACCGACGTGTTACATGAAATTGAGCAAATTCGTGAAAAGAATATTTATTTTAATGAAATTGCAATTCAAGCATTCTGCAATCCTGATATTCTTTAAAAAAAACTTCATAAAAATTACTTTAAACTGCAAACGTTTACACAGTATTGTTGACATTGTTGACATTGTTGACGATTCAACTGTCAAGAATACCGAAGTTCGAAAGGGCAGAACAATACACACGGCTCTTTGTTATCCGGTACTTCATTATCCGGGTGACAGCTGCCAAACGCTGGGCGGTTGAAGTAGGGGAATGTAGGCATGGTTCGCACAGAGTGAACCTTCAAACGATGCGAATTTTCTCTTTGTTTGCAAACAGCTGACCTACCATTTCTCATCTCGTTTCATAAGCTTAATATTGATCTATCTTATGGCTAAGAAATGACGAACTAGCTCTTTGCAAACAAAGAGAAAATTTGCGTTGTTTGAAGGTTCACTCTGTTTGAACCATGCCAACATTCACCTATTCAAAACGATTTTTTTTACGAAACATACAGTTTGTCCAGAGTGAATTAATGTATTATTTTCATTTTATCAAAGTTTTTGACACACAATCGTGGTACAAAATGAAACATAAACAGAAAAGAAAATTCTGTTGTTTTTCGACAGAAAACAAATTCCAACAGCAGAAAATATAAAAAAAAAACGTTGACCAGATTCAAAAAATCAAAAATGTCGCATTTTGTCCCTACGTCAGCCGGATAACGACGAGTGTAGCTCTAAAGCGGCGAGTATGTGAACTTGCGCTTTTTTGGGCTTCCGATCTTGGCTTTGGAGTGGCTTTCTCTCTTTGAAAGGCTATTGCTGAACGGAGGGATGTGCGAAGTCTGAAAGCCTTCTCCTACACCGACTCTATTGCATTGTCAGCCTTTAACTCATTAAGGTCGAGTGGGACACCGGTGTATCAAAAACAAAACTATTTTTTTCGGATTATTTAGAGGACATGACAACTTTCTAAAGACAAAAAAAATTGTTTTTGAGATACCGGTATCCCGCTCGTCCTTAAAAGGTTAAGGACGAGAGGAATCAAAAATTAGGGGTTTGAAAAGTATTTTTTCTGTCCTTTTAGAACAACACATAACTTTTTTTTAGATATCCATAGGAAATTTTTTTGGGGTCACTGGTAACCCAATTGTCCTTAAAAGGTTAGGGTGTAGTGTTTATATGTCTTCCAGATATTTTGAGACAAGTGACAAAGAACAGAGGGACACTTGAAATTTTCCTGGAAATTTCAATTATTTTACAGATTCATTATTTGCATTGATATAGCCCTGTGTGCTATGCAAACATATTCTTAGAAAATAAAGTCAATTTCACATCTTTTAAGAGCGTGCGATGGTGCATCAGTTTTTCCTACCCTATGGCCAGTTAATATTTACCCAAGCATTTTTAAGAATTTCCACAAAATCAACTCTTAGAAAATGACTCGAAAATTATATTTTCCATCGAGATTGAGGAAAATGGCCTGTGGTAAATTTATAGAGGAGAAAATTTCCTATTAGAATGTGCTTATACAGAGAAAAAATATTTTGTAAAATTGTTTGTAAATGTTTGTGAATTCTTACTGGGGACTTACTAAATGCTCGTAAATCGAATAATCCACAAAAAAAAGTTCGCAAAAGATTGTATTTTTTCACAAACATTTGTTCGTAAACAAGCAAAAAGTTTGTAAAATTTAGTCATTTGTTTGTAAAGTTTTGCCAGCCAAACATTTACAAACAAATGTTTGTAAAGGAACAAAAAATGCTCGTTAAGAGTGCTGATGTTACGAACAATGTTTGTGAAAAAATACAAACTTTTACAAGCTTTTTAGTAGGTTATACGATTTTCGAGTATTTAGTAAGTCCTCAGTAGGGTAAATTAAGCTAATTCAAAACCTGCTCCATATAGAAATTTTTCGCTACTTCAAATGGAAACGTCATTGTTTTCACGATAAATACACTACTAAATTATTACATTTATATTTTCTTTTTCTCCACAGTTTCTTTATTTAGTTAATTTTTCTCCAAATAAAGCGAAAATCCATTCATATTCACAAATTTTAATTTGTTAATTTCTCAGAAAAATTAAAAGTGTTCCTTTTCACCATTGAATTTTTCATCGATCAACCATGTTTTCCAATGAAAAACACAATAAAGTGATTGTTCGTTTTGTTTAACATTTATGTCATATTTCTGGCTAATTTTAGTTAAATTAAGTGCTAACCTTTATTGTTAACGGTACGTGAAGTTTTCAAATTAAATAATTACCTATTTCGTGAACAAAAATTGTTTTTCTGAAGTGTCTGCAAATGCTTCAATAGAAAACCCCGGAAATATGATTTCTTTGGAGAGATTTTGTTATTGTTGGAAAAGAGAAAAGACCAAGAATAAGAACAAATCCTGTACTCAAGAGCAACTCAACAAGGTTTTGGAAGCCTTTCGTCGCGGTTTCACTTACACCGTTTGTCTCCAATTAGAAAATTTTTCTTGTCTCCATTTGGATTAATTTGTTTCCAATAGAAGCATTTTACGCTCGCGTATTTTTCTTTTATTTAAGAAGTTTTCAAATTATATCTAAAGAATTTTCACTAAACAGTAACATTCTAGAAGAGTCAAGGAGCAAATTTATGTAACTCTCTTCAGAAAAAAATATGAACTTAATGTATTTAATCTTCTATCAGAGTTAAAGCGTCTGAAAATGGTTTTGTATTAGGACATTTGCCCTAGGAATTTACAAACATTTACGAACAATATTACAAAATATTCTTTTCTGTGTAGGAAATCTCTCGAGTCATCTGAGAGCTCGTGAAAAAATAAAATACTAATTTTGTCACATTTTGCCCCATGTTCCCCTATTAGTTAGTACATTACAATCTCATCTAACAGCATATTTATGAAACATATTTGACCTTGAAGAGCATTAAGGAAATATAATTGCCTCTACTAAATGAACCTATTTAAATGTTAAACTGTTCAGTGCAGCCTTCTCGACTCAGGGATAGCTTATTATACCTTTGTGCTAATTATAATTAATTTTTCCTGTTGCTTTTCACGGATATTGCGAGACTCAGTTGTCCTGAACATTTTTCGGTGAGAGTAAGAAATTTCCCTGGTGCTCCGAAACATTACACTGATGGTGTTTTAATGCGAAAATATAATTACAATCTGAGGCATTATTCATGAGAGTCGCATAATCGGCGTGAGAATATTGTGAATACGCTTTTTTTCGCTCTCACTCATGGGCATAAAAAGTTGAAAAATTACACGGGGCTTATTATTTACACCTCCAGAAGTGGGGAAGGTGAAGGAGTCGGTAATACAATTGAGATGAGAAATTTTACAATTGCTGATGTGTTGGATTATTTCCTGTGTATGGTGCAAGATATGTTGGCAAAGAAGGGGAGAGACCACTGCGTGTGAAAATAAATTTATATATAGTCCATATCCCGAAGTTTATTGCACTCAATGGGAAATTAATTGTTGCTTATAATGTTGGAAGATGTATTACATACACACACAATAACTAAAAGCCACGTGGAATTTAAATGCCTCAAGAATGAGACGCAAAAATCTTAGAATTTTGATAGACAATAAAGATGTCTGTATTATGGAGGGTGGTATGTCGTGATTATACATATATAAAAAAAAACTTTTTCTTTTATCTGTTTCCTCGACTCTGTAACTTTTTTTTTGCAACTGCTTCACAGTCAGATGACACAGAAAAGCACGCGGGACAAATTTGAAAGAAGAATATGAATTTGGGTCACAAAGTTGCGGAAGTGACACGGAGAAGATGATTCTATTTTTTTCTCGCGTTTTTTTTTCTCACTCAAATTCAATTCCAATTATATAGCGGAAGCTGCACCTCTTATACCACCTCGCCCGTTTATTCACTAAAAATAATACTCCAACTACGACAATTGCTAAAGAAAACGACCAAGTTTCTCTTCTTATGGCATTACGGACGATTGAATTTTCTCATTTGGAACATTGTAACCGACCTCCCTTTCTTGATTCTTTTCCCTCGTTTTTACTCTAGTCTTGTTAAATTACTTTACACGTGTATCCATATATTAATTACATTCTGTGAAAAAATACATAGCATATTATTAATGTGTTTATGCTATAGAATTCAGATTTGAAATTGTAATATTGCAATTTATGCAGCAAATTGGAATTTAGAAAAAAATGTTTGGCATTTCATGCAGGAATGGACGCAAGAAGATTCCCATGGTTTCAGTTAAACCTTTAAGCTAAAGCCTCCAAGAGAGCACCTAATGCTAACTGATTTCAATTCAGCTGAAAACGTATGTATTTTTAGCTGAATTCTGCTAAGCATAAAATGAAACTCGCGAGGCAGTGCAATTTCCATATATTTGGTTATCATTTTTTGTTCGAGAACTGCTGACCAGTCAGCATATTTTTGCAGATTGATTCAGCAAAAATATGCTGAAAACGCTGTTTTTTTTTAGCTAACTGTGCTCGCTGGGTTAAAAGAGGGTGTTTTAATTCACTAAGAGAAATTCGAAAAAGTCAAAATAACATTCTGGAAATGTTAATTTTACCCTGCATTATTGATCCGAAATCGGTGTAAATATTACCCTTTTTAGGTGTATTATGGGTTAAAATTATCCTTCTTTCATGTTGATTTTACCCTTAAAAGGTGTAAAATTAACATTAAAAAATGTTGATATATTTTTACAACCAAAAAGAACTTTAACACTTTTTAGGTGTAAAAATATATCAACATTTTTTAATGTTAATTTTACACCTTTTTAAGGGTAAAATTAACATGACAAAGGGAAACTTTAACCCACAACTTTAATACACATAAAAGGAGTAATATTTACACCGATTTTGGATCAATTCTGCAGTGTAAAATTAACATTTCCGAACCGAAATGTCATTTTAACTTTTTCGTATTTCTCCCAGTGAGTGTTCGAAATCTCTTTTTAGAAATCAATCTCCCTTATAAAGCTTTATCTCGCCTCAGTTTTACCTATCCTTCGGTGCATAAAACCCCTTCACATTAGCTTTATGTTCGATTCTTTTCGAAAATCTGTCCTTTAAAAAATTAAGTTAATAAATAAAGAAGAAGAATAAACTGAAAAAGAATAAAGCTTAAAAAGTTTTCTTAAATCTAGCATTGTTTCATAATAAGTATCGAATCATCCTAATAAAAAATAAATAAATAAAAAATAAATGATAAAATCAATATCATAATAAATTGCTATTTATAACCTATCAATTTTATTTTTTTACTTATACAATATTTTGAATTGAAATATATAAATAGAAAATCTGTTTAACTCTCTACGTCTACCTCAATGAGGAGTATTATAATAGACGGCAAGGATAGTTTTCCTAGAAACTACTAGGAGAAATTTTCCAAGAATTAGCAGTGTGCACATTAGTTGGATGTAATAATATCAAAACATCCTCGTTTAAAGAAGCGCTTAAAGCTCTTCTCCTAAATTTACATTGAAAATAGTTTAAGTAGATTTATGGACTATTCATTTGTGAATAATTGAAAGTGTTGAATTTGAGAAATTTAAAGGTTTTCTATAACTCATTTAAAAAAAAAACTTTTATCAATTGATAGTTTATTTTGGCTCCCTGCAGGAGAATTTTGAAACGCAATGGCAATGTCATATTGACGAATTTTGTTCAAATTTTAGTAGAACTTTTTTGAAAAAGTGATTCTGTAACCGTGACATTGTCATATGGCATTGCCAGAAGTCACATTCTAATGACAATGAATTTTATAAAATAAGTCAATCAAAATGGACTGTATTTGGGAAATACGACTAAATGGCTCCGTTCAGTAATAACCTTTCGAAGAGACAATGCCAATCCAAACCCAAGCCAAACCTATTCGAAAATCCACCGGAAGCCTAAAGTGCAAGTTCACGTACCCTCCGCTCTAGCGGTGGTTGTTCTGCTATTTCGAATTTCGATATTGTTGATAACCCAGTAACGAAAGAGTTTTGGGTTCGAAAAATTTTGACGGTGGCGACCCCCCAATTTCTTCAGAGCGTGGTGGTCACCATCAAAAACTAATTTAATTCTGTGCAGTGGCCACCAATGCGGCGGCGCTACGGTATTTTCCCCACATTCACCACCAAAAGTTCGGTGTTTGAACAGTAGTACGACGTGTAGGACTCTGTATAGTACTTGTCTTATGGAAAATTTGTACAGCGTGACACAAGACGTTCCTGGAACTTTGTTCCGGATTCGCCTGTCAGATGGCTGATTCCTCAGAGTTTTGTGAATTTTCTTACTAGTGAAAAATGTTAAATTAGTGTTTTTTCAAGCAATTGACCAGCAGGATTCCAGAGAACAGTACAGGTACGTGATAATTTGATTGCAGTTCTGTAGAGTTTTTCATTTTTTAGGTCTTAAAAACACTGAAATATAAAAGTGACGCTTAGTGAGCGTCCTTTGGTTTTTGAGGCTCCCAAGGCAAATTTTTTTTATAAAATATTCTTGAAGAGTCCCAAATTCAAGTTAGTAGTGCTGTTTAATAAGAAAAAAAAAATATCTGGGCAGTAGATGAAAAAAAGGTTGCATTAGGAAGCTCTAACCTCATTCTAATTCATTTTCCATCCGGAAGCCTTTTTTGGGCCCCACATTCAATTTATAATAAGGTGTGAGAATTTCCTCAATCTCCATGGATAAGTGTATTGGGTTTAAAAAGGATTTCTTTGATATGATTTTTTCTTTAATTTTTTTTAGGGTAATTTAGGGCAACATGTTTTCATTTCTCAAACACTTTCTGTCCGGAAGTATCTTTTCTAGGGTTTCAGATCGTAATTAAGGATGAAATAATCGTATTTCCTCAATCCTTGTGGATCTGCGTGTTAGGTTTAACCCTTTAAGGACGAAATACTTTTTACTGGCCGAAAATGAACAATGAAAATGAAACCGATAATCAAAATCAGTGACACGTTTTACATCTAACCTTGTAAAATCCAACAGTCTGATTCGGTGCATTTTTTACCTCTACATGATAGGGACAAAAATAACCTAAAAAATCAAGAAATTTTTCTGACGATACCAATGAATGATAATTGTCACTCTAATGAAAAATATAATGTATATGAGCGTAGTAACTTTCTATTCACAAAAGGGTTTTGCTTAAAAAAATTGGAATATAAAAAAAAGTAATTTAAAAATTGCTCAATTTTGAGCTTAAATATAGCAAATAGCTGGACATTTGTAAAAAATATCCTAAATTCCTACAACTTTAAAAAATATGATACTCTCATGAATACAGAACTACGGTGCGCTTCCAATATTGAAACCATCACAAAAAGACAGCACTATTGTTAGAAGATGTGGTCTAACAAACAAAGAAAAAGAAAAGTAACGTTTTTGCTTATAACAGCAAATTATTTGAGGATCTGAAAAACTGTTGTCGCAAAGATTAAAAAATAAATAATATAAATATATGAATTTTTCGTTTATATCTTTTCAATTATGTAAAAGTAAATAAATATTTAAAATAAAAGTCTTCACCATTTTTAATTGTTACTGAGATATTTCATTTAGGTCTCAAATAATTAAGACTAAAAAATAAAGGCCGCCAAAATATGAATATTTCAAAATTTAAAACTGTGAGCCTAGGTAAATGCTTGACGTAGACTGAAACATAGATACGTTCTGAAAAGGTCTTGACATCAGCTACAACATAGTAAAATTTCAGCCCAATCGGATGAGTTACAGGTGATCTTATAGATCTCATGCATCTTACCCTTAGATTGAAGATCTTCAATGCCGTTTATTATTAAAAATTGTTGATTTTTTAATATTTATCAGAAAGTGCAGTCACCTGCACCTTATCTCAAATGTAAGCTTTTTTCTTAATTTTTTACATAGTAAAATTTTATAAAATAAATTCTAATGAAACAAAATCCATTCACTAACAACTGAATACAAATAATTTTACCCGTGACATTAGCTCTGAAAAATACGACCGATTTTAGTGTAAATTTTTCCCTGATTTCGTACACATTTCACGAGATATCTCCAAAACTACGTAGGTTGCCAATTTGGGGTTTTCGGTTGCCTATTCAATATTAAGTTGGCTTTTATTTTGGATTTATATTTTTTGCTAATTCATTCTACATTGACAGAAAACAGCTAATAAACCCAAAATTTTTTTCGGCGCGCTAGAAACATATGGGAAACATAGGAAATGTCATGCCTCTGATTTTACCCATTCACTCCCCTCCTTTCATTTTAACTTTTGAAGAGTAAAGTTAAGAAATAGCGAAAAAAAGGGCACAAACATTAAAAAGAAATAACTTTAGGTAGTCAGAAAAAAATATTTTATCTACGGGTCACACGGGTGACCCAATCGTCTTTAAAATGTTAAAAATAATTTATTTGGTAGTTTTTTCGTTATTTACTTTTAATAAGAAAATATTTTTATATGGGATTTTTAAAACTATTTTGTATCATCGTTACAGAAAAACTGGAGTGCACCGAGTTAACACCTATTGAGAGCCAGCAAGACTATAAACTTACGTCAAATGACGAGAAGGACGGACATAAGCGGTTAGGAAAACATCGGCAGAAAACATAATTTCTAATTAATTTTAATAAATTTTTCAAATTTTCTCGATTTTGTATGGTATTCGCACTTTCACGATTTAAGTAGCACATTTTGCATTTGGGTATATTGAGATGGCAACCCTAAAACATTATACTTTTTTCGTATTTTAATAATCAATATTTCAAGTGGAACTTTTTACAAGTGATCTATGATGTTGGAGTTAGATTGGACTGCTCATATTTAACACATAAGGGAAGAGTACCCCGGATCGGAATGTTAAGAGACATGCTCCATATTTAGTTGAAAATATAATCCACAAAACATTATTTGATATTTTTATGTTTGCTAATTGATACATTAGTGATCCCTTTAACTATATCTGTGCTTTTGAATTTTTAATTTTTACATTAAATTAATAAAAAATATGTGTAATTGCAAACTTGCGCTCTGTACCTCGGATCGTCAGAAATTTAATCAAGTGTCTCAGGGAAAATTGGTTTTATAAATTAAATTTAAGTTAATGCACTGTATTCTTGTGAGAGTTAAATGGTAAAAAGTAGCTAATAATTTTTAATAAATCATTTAATTTGGAGCAACAATGTGGTATTAACCTGACGATCCGAGGAACACTGCCGATCGCTGGTACACTTCCCTTAACTTTCGTTCTAAAATATTTATTTTTTTGTTTTTATTTCTATAAGTAACTTAATTGCCGTCACTTATTGAGATATAGAAATGTCATTTCCTGGACACATTTTCTGTCTTTCCCTACGTTGTTTTTGCGTTTAAATGTAAATAATTTTATATTATACAACTTTCTAAAACATAACAAAAAACAGTTTCTATATTTGAGAAAAAAATGAATCTTTGATGCAAAACATGTTATTTTAGCGCGATACGCCACTCTTATTCTTAGAAAATACCAGTATTACACATAATATTTCTGGAGATTTGACTCAGATTTTTCACAAATGTGACACTTTGCATGGATTAATACAAGAACACTTTTTTTTTAAATAAAATATTAATCAATAGTTAATTATTATTGAAAGAAATAGTTTTTTGTGCCTAATTATCATTTAATTTTTATCACTAGAATCAATGAAACGCCATTCTTTAATAACCTTTTAAAGAAAATCAGCAAAAAATATTTATAAAAATTTAAAATTAAGGAAAATGTTCAGTATAAACCTTTTTAAGATAAAACCGGATTTAAAATGTACACAATTTTCTATCTAATTATGTAATGAAAAATTAAAAAATCCCAAAAATGCTCAAAATGCCACTAAAATCGTGAAAGTACGATATAAATAACCTAAAAATTTGTAATTAAATTAATTAATTGTATTTTATAAATTTAAATGCAAATAAATTTAATTTTAGTATATATTTTAGATTTATTATTAAAAATACGGTTAAAACCGGTAAAAAACCGTTGGTCAGTTGAAATTAAAAAAATGTCGTTATTTTAAAATTCAAAAACTGCGAATTCCCCACAGCATTTTCACCACTCAACCCCGAACAAAGTTCCTGGAACGTCTTGTGTCACGGTCATTAAAATTTCCATAAGGCAAGTACTATACAGAGTACTACTTGTCGTACTACTGTACAAACACCGAATTTGCGTTACTGGGAAGTTACTAAAAGCTTCCTAAAGTTCTTTGCAATGGCCATTAAATGCCATTTAATGCCATTTAATTTTGTCCTGTTCCCGAATTTTATCACGAAAATTTATTTAATGACATTATCACCTGGATATTTTTCTTCAATCTATTCGTATTGATAGGGTTAAATTTTCGATCCTAAACTGTTGTGTCAAGTAAAACTTAAAGTTCAAATTCTAATTACTGATTTTGGACAAATATCTATTGATATTGATGGACACATTCATTGTTGCATGAACACTTTCTGCCAGTAAATTGGCTTTCCCGAATTATTGACGCGTAGAAAAGCAGCAGTGGCTCTCTTGTACCATCAGTCCTTCCACACATGACAAATTTCGATAAATGCCATGTAATTTTGGAGAGTTTATGGGATGGACACGAGTCAAACTTCCACATCGCCCTCAACTCTTTAACACACCATTGATTCATGTAATATCCCCTGTCATTTGCAGAGTCCCAAGTATGCTCCACCCATGGAATTTGTGGATCAAGCTACCCTCAGTCCGCCTGAGGGTTACAAAGACGGCGGTGGCGGAGCCCTTACTAATGCCCTTGGTGGTGCTCTGGGTGGTCATGTATTTGGTGCCCAGCACATCCAGCAGTTGCAGGTGATCCAGAAGCTCCAGCAGCAGCGGGCTGCAATGCTGGCTGCCCGTGGTCAGACAACTACGCCCCAGCAAGGTGATGCATCCATACAGCAACCGGTGTGTATGGAATGTGCTGAATGTGCTGAGTGTGCCGCCAAACAGATGCAAGAAGGTAAGTTTATCTTAATGCTGTACACCTGAACCTTTCTTTTTGAAAACCATTTTCCAAATACCATCTGCCCTTGCCCTCCTGTTATATTTTTTCGAGTAATTCAATTGCACCTGAACTGAAGGATTTGCTGTTTCAGAAACATTGCATCCGAAAAAGTTATTTTTAAAAAATGCTATATTGATGTAAAGCAATTTCATAAACCAAAGAAGAGACTTATAAACAACCATTGATGCCTGGCAAAAAGTTGAAAAACAATATATAGAAGCTTCAGGCAAAAAATAAAAGATAAAAACTTCTATAAAGTACAAAATAAATTCTCAGCTCTTGGTAACAATATGCTATTTGTAGATTATTTATTTCTAGCCTTTAGAGCTTTTCTATTGTTATAGATTTCTTTTAATGTTATGAAATTGGTTTTCATGCAAAGAACAATGAGGCAGATTCACACAGAGGAATATACAGCCCTATTGATAAGAAACCAATGCCTTAAAACCTAACTATATCCTATTTGCTTCTAAACTTTACACATCCTGTTGAAAAACGATATTAAGAATAAATGTAGGGCATTTTCATAGGTGGTAAACAGGTCTGCCGCTCATGGATCACTTTCCGTATCGATCTGCTGATCAGTCGATTATGTAGACTGACTAGCGCCCTTCAGCCGATCTGCCACTTACAGTTTGCTCTATAACCCTATTTATTCATCCCCTACAATTTCGTATAAGGACGAAAAGTCAGCGCGCACAATTTCAAAGATATCAGAATTTCAGGAGGTGGAAGGTGGATTTTTTAGAGAATTAAAAAACAGCGAGAGATTATATTGCTCTTTATGTTGAGTCCGAGTAATAAAAAGTTGTTCAGTGTGAACTGCACCTTTATATTTTACAATCAAATTACTTAACTCCACCTCATTAATCGCACCATAAGTCGTAAATTTTCTTATCGTTTTGGTTTATTCAGTATCTGGAAAGTTTAATTTTAGGTAAAAGTTAATATCAATTTTACTGCTCGGACTCCACAGGGGAAGGAATATATACAATCCCTCAATTTTGTGTTATATATATTTATATTTCGAACCCTTGCCCCTTAAGGGGTCATATTTTGGTAGAATTTAGGAAAATTTAAGTTTTGAGTTTTTTTACGTTACACTGTTTGTCTGTCTGTTCTTCCAGCTCTAGAGACCAAATGGATAGACCCCCTATCGGTCGAGCCAAGTACCGTTAATATGACCTCATTTTAAAAGTGCTTTTTTTTACTCTTGAATATGTATCAGAGGTTACCTAGAAGTGGACATTTCGTCAATATACGAAAATATCGTTGTACAGTGCTGTCTCTCTATATGCACAGCTTTTGTGTCGGTTGCATTCAAAATCTATTTGTTTACATTTTGACAAAGTAATGCCGAACGCACAATAAATTTTGTTTAGTAAACATGTTTTTGACATTTCAATAAGAGTGAGTGAGATATAGATTTAATGACCTCGCTCATTCTCATGGGAAATTTTCAAAACATGTTTACAAACAAAAGTTATTGTTGGTCATAATAAAGAAAATTATTTTCTTGGTAACTAATTTTTCTTGTTTTTAAATTTCTTAATTTTATTTTTTCTGTCTCATATTATATTTAAAATAACATGGAAAATTCTAGAACAATAAAAAAATGATAATTTATTAAAAGAAAGAAAAAACCGTTGGGAATTTCAAAAAAAGTTGTGCATATTCAGAGAGAGAACTGTCAAAAAAAGTACCCAAACTGTGCATATAGAGAGACAGCACTGTATATCATTCCTAATTCATCTGATAAAGATACCGATCTGAATCTTAAAACGAAATTCGCGTCCTTTTCTTTCTAAAAATATTTGTATAAATCTATCTCGCTCTTTCGAACTCAAATTTGGCCTGAACTAAATTTAATTTGTTGTGATGTTTAAAAGAAGAAGAAGAGTGCAAAAGAGTAGGGTAGACATATGCACAACTTTCAAGAAAGAAAATGATGTGAATTTTGATTGATTGATATTTTCCTGATCTAAAAGGTTTGCCGGAGCCATAATACCGACTTTTCAAAGTCAAAGGGTCAAATGGCTCTAGAGTGAGAGTATCAACCGAATGGGGCATTTTTAAAATTTCTAAACCAATTTTAATCGTTTATGAACAAATAAGTAATTTTTGTCTGAATAATATCAATTGTAATATTCCTAAGCTATTTTGGCCGATCTTTTGTATGATTTATAAATCGGTCTTAATCGGTTGTATGTAACCACGTTAACGGTCTGTTATATAAAATGGTATAGGGTAAATGTACCAAATTTCGGCATAGTTGCATGCAAACGCCAGTCTTAAGTTTGAAATGTAATATTTTTAACACAAATTTTTGTTGTTACTTCCTTTAAGGGTATTGCTTGGAACCTTGTAGATAGTTTATCATCTTTGTTTTCTCTAAAGTCACTCTTATAATACATTTTAAAATGAATAAAAATATAGACATAGGGTGGAGTAACCACTTATCGCCATGTTTAGGAAAAAGAGGAATTAATAATTTTATTATAACTTTTGAACTCTTATTACAAGATAACTCAAATTTGACACAAAACTACTTAGATGTATTGGCTCTAGATTCGTGAAAACAATAGTCCTAGAATTTAACTCTGGACTACTTAAAAAACAGATTTTTATTAACAATGTAAAAATAACCACTTCGTCGCCACTTTTCACCACTTTTCGCCAGTTTTGTAACCACTTCTCGCCACCCACTTGAAAAGGTGCAAACGCTACAAAACGCAGAAATTAAAAATCATGGAATTTTGAGGAACAGAAGAAGTGGTCGAAATTGCAAGCTGTCCGAAATTTAGTACACTACCCCTAACTTCTCACGTCACGAGTTCAAGCATTTATCAAAGAATGGAGCACTTCATCACCCCATTTTATGTCTTTTTTACTATTCGGATGATTATGAGGAAAGTTCGACATTTGAATCTTCCATTTAATTACCTTGAATAATTCAAAATGTTTGAGTTCATTGGCTCTGAAGAGGTTTTAATGACGAATGGGGGAGAGACTATCCATTGTATTTGTAAAATTGAGGCCAATTCATTAGACCTGGTAATCAATTAAATCAGAAATTTTCCCAAAAATATTACACATCATTTCCCAATTTATTGATTTGTAGGGCAAATTGCTGAAATTAATAGTTGACTTGTTGAGAATATTATAGATGCGAGGAAGGTGAAGTGTATAAGGGAATGTTAGAATTATTCACATATGAATGAATTTTCATGAATAATTTAGGGGTTTCTTCCCATTCTATGCTTTTAACTTCCGTCCTTGACCTTAGTCGAGCGTAACCGTTTGTTGCATTTTAAATTATAACCATGCAAGAGGCCAAGCTAAAATACACTACCCGCCAATCTGGACAATGGCCACAACAGTGTCTCTTCCACACCACGCTGATTCTCTGTCACGTAAAAACGATTGTCAATTGTACATATCTCAGAGTCGCCCCATTAAATGTCCGCCACCGTATGCATTGCCACAATATTGTGGATTTTTTTTTAAACAAAAACAAAAAAAGCCATACTCTGAGATTCCTAGCACCTCATCCGTGACTCCGGTTCTGGTGGCAGTTCTTCGAGATTCTTCATGTGGCGTCATTGTGAACTGTGGGAGCAACCAGAGTGGAAGATTCTTGTCACTGCCAGATACACCACTTTTAGAAGAATCTTTTTCCCAACATCGCGATTTCTTTTTGGCCTGTGAAAGAGTGTTGAGTCATTTGCGGAAGTGACCTCCAAGATATCTATTCAATTGTTCAGCTAATTAAATGTATATCTTGGAATAGGTTTTGCGGGTATTTTGGTGGTTATACACTTGCTCCATCTGCAAATCATGTGGCCACCAAATTGCTGTGTCAGTGTCGATGGTGAAGGTGGAAGAAGTGATATTTGCGATAGAAATCGACTCATGTCAATCCCAGGTACTCAATTTAAATAAAACAATCCTCCAAAACCTTCCCCTCATCGCCACATAAGCAACAGGATGTGGGTCGATTGTTGTCAATTAACCATGTGAGGTTCTCCAAGTTCCAATGTGTTTTCAAGGATTACGTGCAAAGAGTTCTCTCAAATTCTATTAAATTTTGCTGTGGCAATGAAATCCATTTTCAATTTATATTGAAATTTAGCAAAATAAGTGACGTTGAAGATCACATTTTGTTGTTTATGACATTTTACAATAACAATTGAACTATAGTTATTTAATGGCTTGAACTCAAAAAGAAAGAATATTATACAGTCCGCTTTTCCTCAACTTATGACCGAGCAAATGGTCAAACGGTAAGAGATATCAATTTCCGGTTTTTGGTGACCCCCCCCCTCCCATAAAAAATTTCTAGAGACGTTTTTCTCATTATTATATTTATCCTATTTTTTTTCTTTCGAAAATTCAAGACTATTTTCAAAAATTTCATAATAAAGACATAGAGAAAGGTGGGGCAGTTTCTCAACAAGCAGCATTTGTTTTTTTTTTAATCATTTGTCAAACGTTTATGAACTGTATTCAAGTAACTTTTAACTGTATATGTATCTCAATTTCTCAATGGAAAAGCCTATTTCATTAGCATTTAGAATTGTACACTAAGAAAAAACGAGGGTGCGATTAACTTTTTTTCCTCATAACTAACCATTTTTAGGTGTAAAAATAGATCAACATTTTTTAATGTTAATTTTACACCTTTTTAAGGGTAAAAATAACATGAAAAAGGGTAACTTTAACTCCTAATACACCTAAAAAGCATAATATTTACACCGTTTTCGGATCAATAGTGCAGGGTAAAATTAACATTTCCGAAATGTTATTTTAACCTTTTCGGATTTCTCTCACTCAGTGTAGTTTTCCCGAACTGTTTATGTTGGACATGACATTTTTTGAAATGTCATTTTGGCTATATTTATGTTTGGGAGAGTGGTCTATAAAGCTATAGCATGTGGATAATATGTTAGAGGGATTCCAGAAAAATTACTGTCAAAAAACGTTCTGACTGGATCAATTGTCTAGACAAACTTTTTAATTTCGAATTTTGCAATATCAATACTTTTTGGAAAAGTATAGAAAAATTTTCAAGTTTTTTAACGTACATTCAAGCTTTAATCATAAATTTAAAAATAACGAATTTCATCTAAAAAATCTACTAGGAAACAAAATATTCTACAAAGTCTAATTAGAATTTTCAAAATTTTACAATCATAACATAGACATAATTCGGAAACACAACGTCGTATTAAGGTGGCGGCATTACTTCTGGCCTTTTATAACAAAACTTTACAATGTTACAAAATGATTTCGAAAAACATCAAATTACTTTGATGTGTTATCATAACACATTTTTGGTTTTCGAAATAATTTTCTAACAAAAATTACGACGATGCCATAAGTAAAGACAGACCACAAGTAATGCCGCCACCCTATCGTAACATACATAACATAAGAATAGGAGAACTGTGTCAAATTTCGGACAGGTTGCACCTAAGTATTGTAATGTTTTTAATTTGAAGCGTTATATTTTTAATTCAAATCGATTTTTTGTTATTTTCTTTTCCTAAGTGTTGTTTTAGCTCTTTCAGTGTTACAAGGCTTCCTTGTAGATGTGTTTTACATATTAAACCTCTCTTATTCCTGTAATATAAGTCTCAATAATTTTAAAAATGAATAAAAATAGACAGACATAGTTTTGCGTAAAATATCGGACACAAAGTTTCTCAAAGTTACCAATTCTACCAAACCTGCTTTTTTACGGCATTTCGTTCGGAAAGGCCATGCTTTTTTGTTTCTATGGTATTATACCACAGATTTTATCATACCATAGATATTGAAAAAAGATAAAAATTTTGAAATGTCCAATATTGCAAACCGTCCGAAATATGACACAGTTCCCCTAGGAAACGAATTAGTCTGCAGTGCAATCTGCAATTTCAGTTAGTTATCTTAAATTGGTGACGTTATATTTTTAAATATATAAAACTGCCAGTCATTTTAATATTAGTAATATTATTGCAATTTATTTTTTAATCCCTATGGCGCTGACACATTTTTTAAATTTAGTAAAATTCAATTGATTGGAATTTTACATCTCACTCTTTCAAACTATGATAATATATGTTTATCTCTTTCTGTCAAATGAAAATTGAAATTTCAATTTCATTTTCAATTTCAATTTCAAATTTCATTTGACAGAAAGAGATTACTATATCGGATTTGAGTTTGAAAGAGTAAGAGGTGAAATTTCAATTGATTGAATTTTAAATAAAATTCTATGCTGCAATACGGATTATTTTTAGTTTTCTGTTTATATACACCAATTTAAGAAAACAAAACTTTAGCAAATACAAGATAGCCTTATGAGTAATATCAACCAATTTCCATATTTTCCCACAAGTTATGCACTTTCTTTGTGTACAGTGTTTCTCTGTGATGGGAGAAGTTCTTGGTGCATTTAGAATTGTATCGAATTTTCTTTTGTGATGCGGTGCAAAAGCCACGTTCAGCAAACAATAGACTTTTGAAATTTAATTTTGATATTTTACTTTATCTATGAGGGCGGATGTATCGTTTGATTTTGTTTTTCTTTTCATTATAAAATTTTCACATTTCAAAGACGGAAGTCATATATACAACTGAAATTTAATTTATTTTATAGAATGCGAGTCACCTTGTTCTGACGAAACTGGAACACTTGAAATGCCACATGTGGCAATTGTTCCTATTAAGACAACCTCTCCTGAAAGGCGAGTGACTCAAAAGGAGATTATTGCTGGAGAGGAAAGACCCAAGTACTTGGCTATCAAACAACAATTAGAAGCAACGGCTCAAGGTATGGAATTTTCAGCATTTTCTGACACAAATTCACATCAAATGATCAATTTTAATCTCATTCGTTATCCCTCTTCCTGGTGACACACATGAGAGATTGTGAAGAAAATTAAATGAAAATGAAACATTTTTGGTGCGAGAGAAGACAAAATTTAAATTCAACATGCTTCATTATCTCCATTTACCATTTAAGTGAATCTTTTGAAATTTGCGTTTATTCCACAATTTTCTTGTGGAATTTTAAGTTTTGCTACTCATTTGGTGGTTGATGAAGAACAAATAAACAAAAGAAAAAATACCACCAACTTTTAATTAGGCAGATAAGTTATCAAAATGTGTTAGAAATTGTTACTTAAGTACCATAATCTCTTCCTTCCTTTTATTATCTTTTGACTTTTCTCACACAATTGATCACGCCTTGTGAAATTCATTAGAGACGCATTACTCTTCCCAAAAAGAGACTCTTCAAGTCGCTCTTATTGCGTCACATATCAAGTTGGATAATCCAGAAATTCATTTAATTGTTATTTAGTAAACAAAATATAAATTAATTTATAAACCAGAAAGTCAAATATAGGACGCGGAATTCAATTAATTTGTGGTATTGCTGTTGTATAATTGTAAATCATTATGCTTATTCGTATTTGATTTAATTAAATGTCTTATATATAGTTTATATGAGGCCTATTGTCGCAGATTAATCGAAGATGTTTGCTTTTTTTCCCATAAAATTACCATCTCAATATCACATCACACATCCACAAATTGACTGTGTGTGTTGGTGTTTTCTTGTACATTCATGTAAACATTTTCTCTTTTTTTTATTATAAATTATTTCATGAGAACAAATTTTCATGTAGAGTCATTCAGAAAATTTCATCATATATCACTTAATATCATTTCATTACAAGTTGGAAACCATTCAATTGAGTAAAATAGCAGCTATATATACTATTTTAGTATTAAAGAAATTAATATCCTTTCTGTAATATCGTAACATGCATGTTATTTGTGTGTTTCTCATAATTACGTGCTGCTTCATTGGGTGGCTCGGAAAATCAACTTTCGTCTCTCAATGTTATAAAAAAAAATACTTGGATGCAATTTTATACCACAAATGCATTGCTCGGTAATCCAATTAAAAAAATCGAACGTTGAAAATCTGCGCAACATAAACAAATTTATAAAAAAAAACTCAAATCTATCAAATTATTGAAAACTAAAAAAAAAATAACACAAGAAAATGGATTGCAAAAAGTCCGACCATATGAAAATCAAAGATATGTCGTCGAAACAATCACAATGACGACTGTCACAGAACGCCGAATTGTGAGGCAAGCTAATGAAAATGTGCCATCAGGATCTCACGGCAGTGTAGGAGGCATCCCAACGACAGGGATTCATCAAGCAGCAACAGCAGCAGCTGCAGCAGCAGGGGTGACAGGAAATGCAGCTGATCCTGGTGATAGATTGAATGACGCCACATCTATTTCGGGCATACTCAAGGGTGGAAAACTTTGGAAGAGCGAACAGACACAGGTAAGATTTGCTCTTATGACAAAATAATCCCGAACAGCCATATCCCACATATTCTCAGTCATATAGAAAATTATGCATAGATATGTCACTATTATGATCCTATAAACACAAGAGAATTAATGCGAGATCTTAGTATAGTATTGATTTTGAATTTTCCTCTTACATTGCCACTCTTGCCACTCATAAAATTGGGTCATATCACACATACTTAAGATAGACAACATTTTATCAACAATATTGACTTTTCCTTCATAAACTCTAAAATAAATATTATATTATATTACACCATTGATTTAACAATTTATCCTTTATTAAGTTTCTCCGATTTAAGAATAAAATTGATAAAATAAACTAGGGTAAGAGTGCCAAATTTCGGCATAGTTGCATGCAAGCGCCAAAGTGTCAAGTTTTAAATGTAATATTTTTAATACAAATTGATTTTTTTAATTCCTTCTTTTTAGGGAGTGTTGCTTGGAACCTTATAGACAGTTTATCTTCTTTATTTACTCTCAAATCATTCTTATTACATTTTAAAATGAATAAAAATGTAGACATTGCTTTGGTGCCTTATTTCGGCCACTTTCATTCTCATAGTTCCATACCCTTCGGGAATTCTTCCAATGTCTTTTTCACGTCATCTTGTTTGTCGAAGCTACATTTTTTGTTATTCTTTTGCATTGTATAATCTCTACAGTGTTAAAACTAAAAATTCATGGAAATTCGAGGAACAAAAAAGGTGGCCGGAATTGCAAGCTGGCCGGAATTTGGCACACTTACCCTAATTATACCGAAAAGAAACATTTATGAGGCAGAGTAAAGGGGGTGGTACAGCATCGCAAATTTACGAAAATGTTCAACTGTGACTATTTCCGGATCGTAATACGGATTTCAGACTTAAGATTTTGGAATATGGCTTAACTGCTTTAATTTCTTAAGGCACTAGAACACAAAAAAAGATAAAATTGAACAAATAAAAAAATAAAAGCACTGATATTATCGTGCAAATATTGACAAAGGTAGGCTATGTCTATGTGGAGCAATTTGAAAAGAAGGGAGATTCGACCGGTGAATACCTTAAAATTAGAAAGATTAGAACACAATACAAGGATTTTGTAAAAGAAATAATAGGGTAATACCTACAGAAGAAACTAAGAATATTTGTGAAGATTAAAGTCAATCAAAAATACCGATGTTGAAAGAACTGGGTATTTTCTAAAAGGTCCATAATGGACGCTAATAAAGAATTATTATACTGGCAAAGGGAAAATAAAGGGCTTTTCATTTTACCCGCAACAATTTTTAGTTGTTAATTTTGTCCATAAGACCCATTTACGGGACAAAATTGGAATCTTGCAATAGTGGCAGGGTTAAAGACCAATTGGCTAATTGTTAAAGGGGGCATTGGGATGGGATACCAAGACAAAATTTTGAACGGGAACGAGTTCAGGTACTGCAACTTTTCCTATGTTCAATATTGTATACACATAGATTGCGGTGCCCATCATTTAGGATTGATAAGAGGTTCTATTTAGTGTCAAGGGTGTAGCCAGGATTTTAGTAAGATGGGGGGGGGGGCAAATTGCAGGATTATTCCAAAAGAAATCGTGTTTCGAACGCAAGGATCAAGAGTTTTCTCGAAAACTCCTACATAAAAGTCAAATTTTATAGAATTTTATTTTATTTAAAAATCAATAAAATCTCAATTAAAATCTTTTGGAAAAGAATCCACTTTGGGACTGTTGTTTTTTTCGAAAAAATTATTATTTTTTTTAGTTTCATTTTTGTATTGATTTCGGCGGATTTAGATAAGGGGTACAAAAACTTTCTCATGGATCTGAGTAACTTTTTAATGGAGGAAATTGCATATTAGGCTTGAAAATAATGTCTTAAAATAATGTTCTTAGATCAATAATACTTTTAGGATTTTTATCGTTCATCGATTTTTAATTTAAAATAAACGATTTTGGGCTTTTTGGGAAAGCTCATAAGATCCAATAAGACATTTCGAAACTGTAAAAACGCACTTGGATCAAAATGTTTTTAAGGTAAATTAAGTTAAACCCTAAGTTAAGTTAAATTCTTCAATTATTTTTGGTTTTATACTTTAATTTTTTTTTGAATATCGTCTAAGAGGGCGCTGCCACTTTTCGCCCCCGTTCGCTACGCCCTTGTTTAGTGTTTTATTAGAATTGAATGGTAAATTCAAATTTTAAAATCTGCAATATAAAAGGGGGCCGCGGATGGGTAAAATTAAATATCTTATGAATTAGGAAAACATACAAAATATTTAAAAGAGCTACTCCTTAGGACCACTTAGAGTAAGAGCCCTGTCAGCATTGTTTCTTTGCTACCCGTTATATCCGCCACTTAGGGCAAATGATCTAGAGTTGCAGCATTAGGCCTGTTCATATACCTATGGTCTCATCGTAGAAATAATCATTTTTTGTCATAAAATGATTTTGAGGAACCACAAAATTTAGAATATGTAATGTACTATTATAGCATATCAAATATTTTTGATTTGTAGTTCTTCGAAATCATTTTGTGAGAAAAATTTAAGATTTATGCGAAGATGAAATAAGTAGGGGGAAGTAACTTGTCTTTGAATGTGTTAGCTTTTGAATTTTTAAATTTTTCGCTTATTTTCTAAATCAAAAATTCTATTCTATAAACCATGGTTGATTCTACTATTTTCTATGAAGTTACATTAATAAAATATAGGATTTTTTCATAGAAAAGTATTGAAATATTCAAAGGGTGGCGCTTTCAAAGGCTAGTACTTTCAAAGGCAGGCCATCCCCCCTATCAAAAAGGCCATAATAATAAATAATGCCGCAACTCTATCAGATACAGATTTTTAAAAAACTCTACAATTGTTAGTGGATCAAAAATTCAAGACATTTGCAAACAGGGGTAGAACCGCTAGAACCTGGTATGAAGACCTTATAGAGCAAGCTAATTTCATTAAACTTTTAATTTTTTCAAAGATTTGGATTACCAATATGAAATTTGTGGTGAGGCAAAATTTTTCCGATCCAAAGCAACTTATTTACTAATGAAAATGAGCTTTCAAAAAATTTGTATATGGTTCCGGGAGAAAAATAAAAAAAGAATATTTATATTTAGAAAATTCTCTTCCTAGAGGTATAAATTAAATATTTCACATACTTGGTGTAAAAGATCTAATGAAAAATATAGATTAAAAGCACTCGAAAATTGCTAAAATTGAAAAAAATCATTTGTTCTTCACAGGTAGAAATGTTTTTAAAAGTGGTCTAAGATTATCTTACTGTGTTATCACACTTGCACAGTAAAATTTTATTATGATTCACATTAATTGTCGCTGGTGAGAGTCCAAATGTATAATTTGTGTGTTTGAATCATTTTGTATTCAAAATTTGATCTATTTGTTGATAAAAAGGTAGACATGACCCGCAAAATTTGATATAAATTCATTTATAGCATTAATGCGAAAAATTAATGCGATTTTCTCTTTAATTTTTTAATGTGAAAAATATTTATGCTTTAGGTAAATTTAAACTTATTTTTGCAGGCCAAGTCCACTTCTTTATCAATAAATAGAAAAACCCCAAATATTAAGTAACTCAAAGACACAAATAACATATTTGGACACTCACAAGCGACAATTAATGTGAATCACATTAAAATTTTAATGTGCAAGTGTGATAACGCCGTTAGATTTGGATGTCCATTTTTCTTTACTATAGATCGTCACAATGTCGTCACAACGACGATTTCTTTTAATTGTAAGACACTTTTAAAATTGTTTTCTTCTTGGATATCCAGACTCCCAAAAGAGATGAAAGAGTTACACGGCGGGCATCACAAAAATTACATTACTGCGGTAATATTTCTTTATCGAATTTCCTTAGTTTTTTTTTTTATTTTCGTCAATTTTTTTTACGTTTACCCACTCGTTTACAATTATTTTAATTAAATAGCTAAACGTTGCTCCTTAAACTTTGTCTAAAATCTTTTGAGAATTATTTAAATTAGTTGGTAAATTACCGGTTCATATTCGGCAAAAGCCATTCCAGGTTTATCCAGCATTCCAACATTAATTGGATGTTGCAAAAATGGATTGCGAAATACACTCTCACATATGAGGTATTTGGAACATTTGGAAATTTTTCTTTTGCGAATTAATTTGTGGAAAAATGTTTTATTCAGACTGACAAAACATTTTAATGAAAAAGTAGGGAGGTATTTTCTTTTTCAAGCAAACTACAACATCCTTCTGCTCCTACTGTCTAATTTTACCCCTGTTTAACTCCTATTTTGTGAAATTATTCCTTGATTTCAGCGTAGGTCTTTGCCATGTTTAAATGAGTTAAAGAGATTAAAATTGTTCACCTTTTAAGCTCGAAATTATTAAAAATAGATATTTGGAAGAGATATTTTAAAATAAAAAATCTAAATATTTACCGGGACGAAACTATTTGGGATTTAAGATCTTTAAAGGACCCTTAAACAATTTTTTTTACGTTCTTATCAGATACTGACAAAAAAGTTTTTTTTCTGTCGCATTAGGATCTTGAAAGTGATGTTAATTATACATAACTTGCAAATATGACATTGAATATATTTTTATGTTCTTTAAAATTGATTTAACAAAATACCTATAGATATTTATACATTTATTTAAATTTACTATGCTCACAATGCATAAAACATGAAATATTATAAATGCTGTTCGGGACACTCATTTCCTTCTTTCTATTGAAATATCTTCCCGCTTTCTCTCGACAAGTAAAATATTTATCTCCCTTCGATTCGTCAAATTTAAAAATGATTGCAATTTCCCTTTTTCCATGGTGCATCATACACCAAAAATTCCAACAACCATAAATAAAATTAGTGTGACGATGCAACGAATATCACATCAGATGAGGAAGGGAATGTAAAGCGTTCCGTACGATTTACGGAGAATATCAAGGATACGGAGAGGGAGGTATGCGATGGTGAGGTGCAGTCGGGTGAAAATGCCGAAGAGGATCAGCGACCGGCAGAGATAATGTTGCTTAAAAAACAATCTAGCCTCTTTCATAATGCACTTCGTCCCAATTCGGCATTGCGCCAGCTTTTCCCAGCCGTCTCGACGGCATCCACCGCCGCTCCACCGCTCACTCATGAAGCCCTCCGGGCATTCGATGAGTCAAAGAGGGGTCCTACGCTCTCTACAATTGGAGGAGGAGGTTTGGGTGTCAGCAGTGACTCCGAGACAGATACCATTCGACGAACAATTGAGCGCAATGCACTGAGGCGCTCACTCATTAAGTATGAACCAAAGAAGAAGCCCGTTCGGCCAGACACATCGCTCGAGGAGAGAATCAGACAGCTCACCTGTGATATCGACGACCCGCCAACTGAGGGAAATGCTAAAGATCCAAGGAATGACCTCGAGCGCCGAGATAGTCCGGCCGGTGAGGAGAACCCACAGCAATCTAAATATGTTCCGGATAAGAGTTTTTCACCCAGTTCCTCAGCCAGTAGCTCCTCCAGTGGCTCTACATCGGCCTACCGCAAAATCACGGACATCTTTCATAGGGATAGGCGCCAGGAGCGCATCCCGGAGGCAGATGAAAATCCCATTGTGATTATTCCTCAGGTATCGTGAGCAGAATTTGTATTGAATTTTATTGGGGAAAAGAGGGGTCTTTTTTGTCGAAATATTTTTTGCATAATTTTTTTACACAAAAAGAAAAGTTTTGACTAAGCTCGAGATTTAAAGGTTTGTGTGTGTGGAATTTCTCAAACAATAGGATATTAGTAAAACCTCTTGAGATTTTGTAGGATTTACTTTCAAGTCAAGATGTGTGATTACGATTTTATCTCCCCGGTGCAGGATTGCCGATGTCCTGCTGCTCCGGATTTGGGAATGGGTGTACAGATGCCACAAACACATACGCAAATTCATCAAACTCCACCACGTCAGAACGAATCCAGACGTCAATTCCTGTCAACATTGGCTCCTCTGACAGCCTGTGTGGCTGGTCAGAGAGATGATTTCTCCTACTATACCCTCAGTGCTGGTGATCGTGCTTCTACAGCCAGTTCCCAATGCTCAGAATACAGTTTGGGTGACATCGAAGCCGTTCTGCATGATGATGAGGTGAAGCAAGTTGCACCAGATGTAATTGCTGGAACTCCTGGTCAGGAATCTGATGAATTAGCGGCATTTGCACAGCAAGAAGCCTCGCGTACAGATCGAATCAAAAAGCGGTACAGTGGCACTGAGACCACCACGACAAATACTCATTCGGCTGTTGCATCGGACGATGATGATGAACAGAATGATTATGGATTCAACAAGAGACCATCAGTTAGGGGCATAAAACCCAAATTTGGCACAACTAATGAAATTTTACAGCAAATGCAAGCTCAATTGGCACAACCTGGTCCTATTCAGGTAACTTATTTAAATATCGTTTAAATACTGATAAATATTGATTAACATCTTAGATATAGGTCCCAACTACGCTAAGAACTCAAATAGACTCAATTTGATCCGTTAGAATATTAATGATTCGTGCAAAGGACCTCTAAGTAATTGATGATCAAGGGGAAAACAACTTGCGAGTCTACGACATCTACCTTGTGAATATCGCGAATATTTCCACTTGTTCGTGAATATTGCGAATATTTCAGAAATATCGTGAATATTGTGAATATCGCGAATATTTGCTGAATATTGCGAACATCGCAAATATTTCGCGAATATTGCGAATATCTCGAGTATTTCTCAAATACTACGAATATCGCGAATTGAAGAGGATATTACCTAAAGATGATAAATTCAGAAAAGATTAATACCATCCACCAAGCAGATAGCGCACCAACTTGTCTCAGATTCACCTAAGAATAGACAAGAGATGATAAAGTACTCTCTCAGATAATTCAGCCTCTAAGCAAACAGTGAATATTATACCTGAAAGTACACCTAGAATTAGATCCGGTAAGAATGGATCAAACTTTTTCTTCTGGAACAGAGAAAATTTACTTTTTTCTTTGAGCACACTTTTTATTCGTCTTTCACGTTGCACAAAAAATCTAACAGTAAACTCTAGCCATATTTAAAATCATCAAGATGGGCGATATCCTGGCAGTATTTCTTATCGATATTCGATTAATCGGGATTAATTTGAATTTAGTAACTTTCAACGGATTTAGACCAATCTTGTACACGAATATTGCGAATATCGCGAATATTTTTCAAAATTCGTGAATACCGCGAATATTTGCAAAAATTTCTGAATATTGCGAATAGTAGGGAAAATATTCGAATATAATATTTTCCTCTTCCCATATGAAATTGTGAATATTTTGTGAATATTGATTCTACGACATATAATTTTGGTCAGTTGTTTTCCCCTTGTCGATGATGTAAACCCTCAGTGTATGGAAGTTTGGAAGGTAAATTGCCGAATTTTGCAAGCTAAATATTATCGAGGATCAGCCTGAGTCTATTTGGGGCCTAATATAACCTTTTTATGAGCACTTAAGCCTACATTGAGAAAGAAATCCGAAAAAGATGAAATAACATTCCGGAAATGTTACTTTTACCCTGCAATATTCATCCGAAATCGGTGTAAATATTACCCTTTTTAGGTGTATCAGGGGTTAAAGGTACCCTTTTTCATGTTAATTTTACCCTTAAAAAGGTGTAAAATAACATTAAAAAATGTTGATATATTTTTACACCTAAAAAGTGTTAAAGTTATGAGGAAAAAATGTTAATCGCACCCTATTTTTTTTTCTACATTTTGGAAATGGCTTAACATAATTGTACTCAAAACATAATTATATCAATTTCCCACTAAGTCGTCTCTCGGCTTAAGCCATTATGCCCCAGACATAGCCCCACGACTAAAGCCTAGAAACGGCTTAACCTAATTACAATAAAGCTATCGTCCGATATAATGTCCACGTAGGGGTGGTCACCGAAGACCGGTAGTCGATTCTCTTACCGTTTGACCTCTATGTCGGTAACAAACACAAGGTCAAGTAAAAAAATATATTTCTGAAAGAAATGAATCAATTACCGGTACTTAACCGATTCATTAGGGGAGACTGGGGCAAAAAGTCACAAATCGAAAAATTCAAAATTCAATATCTTCCAAGGTACAAAAGATAGCGGCTCAAATTTTTTTCTATAGATAGCCTCCATAGATCTTCTTCAATGCCGTAAGTTTCTTAAAATTCGAACAAGGAATTTAGAAAATAAAAAATATCGAAATTTTTAGCCCTATTTTTGAAATATTCTCTTTGCAGAAGATAACAATTATTACCTACTTATTTTCCAAAATGTATGCACTGGTGAATATTTTCTAAATAATATGAATTCTTTGAATACGAATCCGCTATCTATTTTAGAATTTCACAAAAGTTCTTTTCTCCAGAAATCCTTTTATTAAAAATGGCCACTTGGGGTAAAAAGTAACAAAAGGTATAGAGCAAAAAGTAACAAAAAAGCGAAGCAATTTTTGATGTCTCATGGCGAAAATAAACGTCATTATAGTGTCTCGCCGCTTGTTGTTTGCATTGGTCAAATGATTTGCAGTCTTTTTTGTGTTTTTTTTTCTAAAATAGCTTGAAAAGCGTTTTTCTCGTTTTCTCACTTTTCTCGCAGAGAAAATGGTGTTTTACAAAGGTGTATATGAACAAATTTTCTATGAAAATGTGTCATCTAGGTATTTTTTTTCCAAATTTACGAAAGCCCGTAATGAAGCGAATCAAAATATGATAACACCCAATGTCTGGTACTACTTGCTCCAGCATTTTTGAGAATAGTCACAAAATTACCTTTTAGAAATTGGCTCGATAAACGTATTTCCTTACAAAATAGAGGAAAATTACTTTCACAAAGTTGTAGAGCGGTAAATTTCCTATAAAACTGTGCTAATTAGAAATTTTTCAAGCGCTCGAGTAGCTTGCAAAAAATAAAATATCCGTTTTGTTACTTTTTGCCCCAGTCTCCCCTAACGATTAAAAACCCATGCAGCAAGGTTGGAAATTTCAAGCCTTTCAGAAAATTCGAAATTTAGGCATATCGATTGAAAAATAGGCCGTCAAATTGGTTTAATTTTAACCTTCAATGATTCAAAATGACGAATTTTTTGGTCATAGGTGTGTATAAACTAAATATTCGCTTCTGGCAACTCCAAAGCATCAATCTCTGGAGATAATATTTTTTTCTTCATTGAGGGGCACCAAATACCGAAAGTTAATATCTTTAACCGTTTAAGCTCCAGAACAGTGATAAGTTAAAAAAAAAGTGAATTCTATTATTGCTTTCTTTTTGAGTTCGAAACAGTAAAATTTCAGATCTGCCCTTTAAATTTAAATTTTAACTCTGGTACTTTGAAATTCAATTTTCTCTCTCCTTGGTACCGATATTCCCTGGGTTATTTTCTTATTTAATGTATTTGAAAATGTTTTCGCTTATTTCTATAAGTTCTTTCCCATTTACCACCTTCCTATACACAATATTCTGATTTTTTTTCCCCCGGAAAGATGTTGTTGGAAGGAAGGGTGGATAGTATAAGAAAATGAGTATTTTCGCATTTACCTAAATTCCCTGAGAATTCTTGCTTTGGCAGTGCACCAACTTCAGTTAATATATGACTTACAAGTGGAGCCATTGTCTAGCATATTCTTTCTTTCTTTGTCTCGACATAAATTGCATTGATTTTTAGAAAATCTTGCATCGTTTATACCAATTTCACTGTTTGAGATTCACAGATAGAGCAGTGCAGTTATATACAATCCCTCGATTGTGAGTTACATAAAATTAGTTCGACTCTTTACCTCTTATGCAGTTGTATTTTCCGTATTTTGGTAGAATTTTGGAAATCTGAAGTTTCGACATTTTTGACGTGACGTAGTTTATCCGTCTGATCGGTCTGTTCGTTCAGCTGTCGCTAGCTCTAGAAGCCAAACAGTTAGAGACAGAGACTTGGGATTGGGATCTTCGGAGGACCCCTCACCCCTCCATAAGTCAAGCTAAGGATCGATAACGTGCCCCACATTTTCCCCATCCCTCCGCTTTCCATCCAAAACCAAGTTTATTTTTGGATGTGTAATTGTATTTACGAAAATACAACAATATCATTCCCAACAACGGTTTTACAAGGTCAAAAGTTAAAAATGATCGAGAGAGCGTATTTCTCAATCGAATGTTATCATATTTGAGTTCGTTGGAAAGGTCTTGGAATTCCTAACAAGTCTGAAGCAGTTCCAATCGGTTCTGAACCGGTAATGAACCGATTCATAACCGATAAGTAATTTATATCCAAAAATCAATTGTATTACTCCTAAGCTATTTTGGGCAATGCGTCATGCGATTTTTTTGATTTTTGGATATGTTTTAGAGATTTCCCAGACGAACATTTCGTCTATATACGAAAATACCGTAGAATCATTCCGAATAATGGTTTTTCAAGGTCAACGGTTAAAAAGACACCAGAGACCGCATTTATCAAGCGAACGGTATCATGTTTGGGTTCGTTGGAAAGGTCTTGGAATTTCCTTTAAAATTGAACCGGTTCCAATCGGTTCTAATCGGTTCTGAACCGGTAATGAACCGATTCGTAACCGATAAGTAATTTTTATCCAAAAATCAATTGTATTACTCCTAAGCTATTTTGGACAATCTTTTGAAGTGATTCAATCTGTTCAATGAATCGGTTGTGAACCAGTAAACGGTAAATTATGCGAAAGTACTTTAGAGGTGTAGTGTCTAAGTCTCGAGTTCAAGCATTCCGCAAAGCTGGAATGCTTTTCCACCGCTTTATCATGTTATTCATTCTTTAAATATTTTCACTTCTTTTCTGTGAAAAACAAGATTTTTCTGGTAAATTAAAATGTTATTGATTGAAAAAATTCAACTGGGAAACATTTAGTTTGAACAGAATTGTTGTATGAGGAATTTTGCCAAATCCCCCAGGATTTATGAAAAATAAATTAGTAATTTCCATGACGTAATTTTCCCTAAAAGGCTATTAATAGCTCTTCTGTTCTATTTTTTTAAAATTGCAAAATATCAAAATGTAAATTTGTTTTTTGCAGACAACTCAAGTCGTTCAGCAGACGCATACAACTATCCAACAACCTCCACCTCCGCACATGATCCAGAAAATGCATCCGGCTAATGCCATCATCCATACTGTGACATCACAGCAACAACAACTGACTACAACTACTGGATCAAATACCCAATGGCCCTACTTCACTTCTTCAGAATCCCAGCAGGCTCCACAGCAGCAGCAGCTGCAGAGGAGCCAGAGCACAGGAGGATCATCCACAGAAGTTGTTCCTACGAACAGCAACTACTTCAATCACCTTCCTGCTGTTCATGGACGACACAGCTTCCATGGACATCAGGAAGCTACAATCTATCAAAATTGCCATAGTGTTGTGGAGCAGCAGCAATACGGGCGCTTCGCCAGAAGTCCCACACGTCGCCCAGAATCTCCACCGCCATTGAGGAATTACCATCAAACAATGGTGCTTATACCCTACAACAATACCGAATCCTTTGCCAGATACGCAACGAGTAATGAACAAATTCCTGGGCAACAATTCAGGCGTCTCGAATATCAACAGGTAGGTTTTCTCTGTACATATACTGAATTTTCCTTTGCCTTGACATAGAACTTTCATAATTTCCACATACTTCTTCCTCTCAAAATTCTCTCATCATTTCGATACACCAGTTGGTGTATCTAAAAATAATGTCTATAACTATTATAAGATATGGAACTATATGATAGAGGAGAGAAAAACTTTGCAAATTCACTTCGCGGAGATGAAATAATTTCCCTTTGGAAATGACTTATTAAATATTTTAATAAGAAGCACGCGTATTGCATACCTTTCCTTTGGCAATATTGGCCATGATATTCTCCTTTTGGAGCTCTCTGAATAATGTAATAAAGTTTTTCGCAATTTTACTGAGGGAAAATTCTTCCAAAAAGTTTGGAGATGATAGAGTGCTTCTGCACAAAATGACGACAACCTGGTTGATTGAGAGAGATGGGGTGACATTTCCCATGAGAATAAATAAAATGTTAATTCCTATTCGTGCATAAACGTGGAGATTTTATCCAATATAACTTTCTTACAAACCCAAATAAAAAGTAATTTCTATTTTTATAATTCACCTTAGAGGTTATATTAAAATAAGAAGGCTTACCTTTGACTTCTTGATGTATGAACCCTGAAAAAAGTTGAAAAAAAAATTTATTAGGTAAATAAAAAATAAAGAATTATCAATTAAATATTTAAAGTTAAGTTGATGTTACAGTTCAAGATTTTTCCGAAATATTTTTCTTAGATTTGTGATGCCCTAATTTTCTTAATTGTTTCAGAATTGAACAAATAGGAAGATTACGGAAAAATGATTTTATCATTTTATTCACATGTCTGTTAAAAACGTAAGTAGAGACAAATACGGTTAACCCTTTAACGTCAAAAGAGAAACTGCTGAGAAAAACTGTTATTAAAAAAGAACAATTTCCCTTTAAGACGTGAGAACAATGCTTGATTTTTTTTTAAATTAAATTGTTTCAAACAGAAGTTTTCAATGCAGGCAATGTCTTTTTTTTTTAATGTCAATTGAATTTCTAAAAAAAATATCATTGAATCTGTCCAATTTTTTAACTTCATTGTGGCAATTTTCTACTTTTATTTTTAAGGGTTTTATATAATTGCAATCTAACATTTTTTTTATCTAAAATATAAAAATAAAAAAAAAAGAATCTAATAATTCTAAAAATATAAAAAATGGAATAACACTTCACTTAATAATTCCCAGTTAGAACACAATATTTCGGCTTTCGATATCTTTTTGTGTAAAATGTTTTATTTGTTCAAAAAGGCCTCAATTTCCCTGGAGCACTTTTTCTAAGTTTGAAAAGTAATCACTTGGGGCAGAGCTTAACTATATGGTGGATGGAGCAGCTATTCCAATCAAAGCGCAATTCGTGGAATTCTACAAACTTTTCCATCCTCAACGCTTTGTTGGTTTTGATTGACTGGAGACCAAACGCGGTATCTACTTTGAAAAGAGTTTTAAAGCTATCAAATCAATCAATGCTCCATGGCTCTTCTGATGGACAGAGTCATGGAACACTCTTATCACATTAAATATTTGCTATGACTAGTCAATACAGGATCCTGGTATTACGACGTTTTTTTTATGGTCGGGATTAATCCTTGGTATCAAAACATTGAATAAACGGAATCCCTGTATTTCAGAATACTTAAATTATTGCGATACCAAAATCCCGGAATATCTTCGGGTTCCCAGGATCTTCGGGAACCTGGAATTCCGCTTTCTGTAGCGATATTTTTTCTCTTCAAAAAATTTGAAAAATTATGATCAACATTCAGAACATGAGATTCTAATAAATTGATTGTAATGAAATCATCAAAATTTGCTTCGCTTATGAAATTTATTTTAATTTCATATTTGATCTTCCGCATCGCCACAAATGCGTCCGTCGTCGTCTTAGCGTTTTGCATTTACAATATATTTAATATTTCATTAGGAATAGGCCAGTCGAAAAGAGAGAGCAAGATTTCCAAGCCAATCTAATCAATTGTCGGACAATTTTATTATAAACATACTTTCGTAACTTTTTATAATCACTATCACAAATTTTAGGTATTGGAATTAGAATATTTTAATTTCATCACAAAAATATGGTTTATCCCTCTTTTACAATTGTGATAAAGAGAAAAAGAATATCAAAAAGAAAAACGATAAGAGATAAAACAATGAAAAACACCAAAAAAAAAAGAACCAAGAAGTGAAAAAAGGTGAAAAAATAAGAAGCGTAAGCAAGATGAAGAAAAGATAAGAAAATGCTTCTTTAAGATTTATTTAGCCTGAAAAAATCGAGGAGTCCCATTCGCGGACCTACGTATGTCACTAGGATGTGCGTTGAAAAGCACAAAAACAGTGACTAGTAAAGACAGTCACTCCTGACCTTAGGGCCTAAATAGATTCAGGCTGATCCTTGCGAATATTAGCCTATAAAAGTTTAGGCACTATGAGTCCCTCAACCCTGGCCGAACCCCCCCCCCCCCAACCAAAAGACTCGACAGGTATTTAGGACATTCAGAAATTAACAAATGATATAGAAAGAGCACAGCTCTGGAATTTAAGTGAGAAATAAGATCACAGCCTCACAGCCAATAAATACATTTCTATGGGGAGTGATATGGTCCTATTGAACAAAAGTCAGTCAGAAGATGAATAGTGTCACTATCCACCGCAAAGAAAAGCTCTGTTCCAATTGAAGAAAGAAAAAAGAAGCGCTCATGCGAAGAGCAAGAGAATCTTGTAATGCCCTAGACCACTTACGACTTAACGAGAGACAGCTTAACGTAATTATAATCACAATATGATCAGATTACATTTCCATCAGTTTCTGACTAATCCGTTTCTCAACTTAAGCCGATAAACGGCTTAGTTAGTGGGAAATTAATGGGAATTCAGCCAAATCATTATTTTGATTATAATTACAGTAAGCCGTCTCTTGGCTTAAGTCGTAAGTGTGTCTAGATCTAGAGGGCATAATGTGCGTGCTGATGTCCCGAAATCGCCTAAGGTTATAAAAAGAATAGTTGACATTTCGTCAAATTGATCTGGCATGATCTGATCAAGATAATGTGGAATTGAAGATTTTTGCAAGGTTTTTAACATGATCAACAATAGAAATAAGTTACGCGTAACGGGGTAAAGGAAAAAATTGAAAGGAGTAATTTTCGTTAAAATGAAATACTTTCACACAATTTACGTAAATACGTACAATGTACAAACGTTTCAATTAAAATTGCTCCATTTTTATGAAAATATCTTACAATGGGTCCCGGTCAAAATCCCGAAAGCCAAAATCGCGAATGGTCCAAAATCCCGAAAGGCAAAATCCCGAATGGGCCAAAATTCCGAAAGCCAAAATTCCGAATTTTTAAAAGTGTCATAGGTACTTCCACGATTGCCAGCGCTTGCTGGAGGCAAAGGGAAATTTTCTGTGCCTTGGGAGATTGTTCTACACATTGTCCTCCATATAATTTCATCCTTTACAGGATTTTGAACATTCATTCTTGATTTCGGTTTTCTGGATTTTGCTTTTCAGGATTTTGGCTGCCTCCGCTTACAATGTGTAGAGCAAACCGTACAAAACCTCTGTAAATTAGAGATTTTCATGAAATTGAAAGGGTGTTCATTTTTAAAAATCTCTAGATATGTCAGTGCTGGAGCTTATTGAGTGATGTGTTAATTTACTTTAAATTTAAATAAAAATATGGTCAAATTCAACTTTAAAAAGATTAAAAAATTATTCTCTTATATACACAGTAAAAAAATTACAACTAAAATAGTGTGTAATTTTTTACATCACTATTTTAGTGGTAATTTTGAAAAACGTGTAATTTTTGAAACGTGTAATTTCCCACTTGTAATTTCTTGCGTGTACTTTTTTTTGCATGTAATATGCAGAATGTAATCTGGAATTCTGTGTAAAGTGGTGCTTACACTTAAAATAAAGTGGTGCTTTTCTAGTGGCACAGTTCCACTTGAATAATGGTAAAAATTACATTTTTGAATTACACGCTGAAAATTTTTACACAAATTTTTTTTACACAAAATTTACCATTTTAATAGTGGTAAAAAATTAAAATTAACATTTTTAGTGGTAATTTAGAATACACGTTATATTTTTTACACGATTTCTTACTGTGTATTCTCAATTATGGTAACTTTTGTTTTCATACTCAAAATTTCAAGTTATTAAGTTACGATAAATGCATATTGAACATCATTTGATGAAATAACACAGTATTCCGATAGAAAATTATGTGTTCTTCATTAGACAACAATTAATTAAATCTGTTTTATTATTGGAGTCACATAAAGAATATTCAGTTTAAAAAAAACATTAATATTAGTTTGAAAATTCATAATACCTGAAAATTTGTTTACTTAAAAGTTACTAGGAAATTTTGAGAGCAATGATATGTTAAAAAGTCGACAGAGTAGATACAAAAATGATGTTTGTTGCTTCCAAAAATGGGCAGAAACTAAAGTATAGAGTTAAAGAAAATAATGACAAAATAATTTTCTTATGTGTTGTCAGACAATAGTCGTTAAAGGGTTAAAATATATCTATAGTTTTGAGCCTGAGAAGCAATATTATGGATTACCTTTTCCGATCATTAAGAACGATTTTTAAACATGATATTTAGCAGCAAAAACATCGATGAAGGAATAGAAATTAAGAAATTAAGAAATTTCTCCTTGTATTTTCAACTTTAACTTTTTAGTGAGATTTTTTCAAGCATAAATTCGTTTAAAAGCAATAAAATTAGAACGCCTTTGAGTAAATTAATTGATATGTCATACACGAAAAAGGTACAAAGGATGAATGTTAATTTTGTTGGGAATTAGAGACACTCTCAAGACATCTTCAGAAGTTTTACAGATTTAGCGAAACTATCCTGAGCAAATGAGTGAAAGGAAGAAAACAAGAAAGGGAAATGTGAGTGGAATTATCAACTTGATTGTGTACTTTCAGGTGACGCAGCAGACAATTCGCGTTCCCATGGGATACCCACTCCCGGGGATGCAGTTGCATGTGGTGGCAGGACGAGGTGGTGCTGCCCACGCTAACTATGCTGCCTTCCCACGCCCACGACGTCCGGGAAATTACGCTTATGTGACGCCAGGGGCCCAGGAGAAGGATACCACAGGCGGTGCCGTGAAGTACATCGAGCGCGGTGCTCCCGAGGGGGCGGCAAGCGTGCCACCCGGTGACGTGAGTGCCGGCAATGGTGCACTCATGTCACCGGTCTCGGGGGCGCCACACACAACCTCCACGGGTGCAGCGCAAACAACAACGTCAGGAGTCACCACCACGTCAGCCGCTGCGACGGGTGCCGTCTTCTATGCCATGAACGTTTGACCCGGGGATTAGGTTAGTGTTAGGATAAGTGTCGAGACCACACGTGTGGCCACAAGCGAATGGGAATTGCAACCGGCCAGTGGCTGCGACTGACGTTGCAGACACTGTGAACTGGGCGATTTCGCACAAATTACCATGTCATTGGTCTTTTTTTTCCCACTTCACACCTACAAAGTGGTCCAGCCTAGGTGCTTCAAATTACAAATCTCTCATTTCAATTCCTTTACCAAATTTTTCTGTTTATTTTCTTTCAATAATTCTTGAAAATGATAATTGTGTAAAATTTTATTTTTGAAGCACTTAGATTAAGCCATTCGGTGTATCTTTTATTCATCACATCGCTTATCAATGAAAGCACCACTTTGACAAATTTTAAAATATGCGAACGGATATTCTGCTTTGAGTGCTCTAAAATGAGGGTGATTTTTTTCATTCAATGGAAACAGAAATGTTTGGGGTTGCTTGTTTTGCGATGAGCCAATAATGATAAATTGAATGATTCATTGATGAACCCCATACTCTTTCTAAATTATGAATGCCGCTTTTATTTCAAAATGGAAATTTTTCCTCTCATAAATCAGTATACTTTCCAGCATGTGAATTGAACTGTTTTAAATTGAAGCACTTTTAATTGCTCGAACTCTTAGGAAGAAATTACATTTGATTTTGAAGATAGCTTTTTACTTAAGATGTAGGTCTCCCATTTTCTAATCATTTTGGCATAATTTTGCAAATATTTCCGAGAAAGAAAATCCATGCGGGTGTTTGTTGACCTAAATCCAAGAAAAAAATCATTTTCATCTAATGAATTTGAAAGATTTTTTTTTACTATTTCTACCATAGGAAAACATACTTTATAGAATATCTCAGAAACATACTTTATGGAATATCTCAAAAACTATTTCTAGTTCCTGTTTCTTCATTTATAGATATTCTTTGGAGACAGTCCAAATTTAAGAAAGGTTTGCGAGGCAGTTTCATAAAAAAGTTAGATTAAACTTTGCAAATATTAAACAGAATCAAAGATTTATGTCCTTTATTCTGTGAGTCACAATTGGGTATAGACGCAAAGAAATCTGAATTTCATGAATCTTTTATGAGAAAGACAATTTGTCTTTAAAGTCAGAGTGAAAAGTTCCCCGTGTAGGGCAATTTCGCGTAAAGATAAGACAGTTATATTAATATCGAACAATTAATATCGAAAATTAATGTTTATTTAAACAATATAATGGGTTAAATATATTATTTTATGAGGCCTCAATTTGACCTTTAAAGACAAAAATATCATACAGCAAAGTTTTATTACACAATTTTAGTATGGGAGGGTAAGGTAGTCCATATTAGCATAATTTTTATACGTTCTCTTTATATGACCATGAACTACATTCGATCTAAAATTATAACATGTCTGTTTTATCTATGAATTGACTATCTAAAAATATTAATTAATAATAGTCTAGTCTCTAATATTTACTGTGGTTTTACGGGTTTTACTAATACTTTACTGAAAATTTAATGTTTTGTTTTTGTACGCAATTTTTTGCTCGGTTTTACTAATTTTATTCTCAAATGAAATCTATTTAAAACGTGAATTTCTTTTGTTTTTCGTAAGAGATTTACACTAAATTATCATAGAATTATCAACAATTGATGATAAGCCAACTAATATTTAATATAAATATGAAAATTTCTTAGGATAACTAAAAGAAAATTCACAATATTCGAAGGCATAAACGTTCGAAGGGAGAGTACTTTGCCCTACGTTTTTCAGAACGTTTTTTTTTCACAACATAGGATTTTCAAGATTTATCATCTTGAAAATCATATAGGTATAATTATTTTAAATTATTCTAAAAAATAATTTTTACAAACACAATGTCATTTTGTAGATTATCAAAAAATATCAAGAATAACTTTTTTTTAATTTCCCTTTTTTCCTTCACCAATAAAAAAAACTTCCGTTTGTATGAAAATACTTTAAAGAAATTAATTCAAACGACTATTCGACACTTTTTATGAAAATAGCATCTTTATGAGCTTTCCAAATAAAAGGTATGAGCTCTCTTTTCTTTCAACGATAATTACTAAAACTTTCACACAATGAAGTGTCCCTCACATAAATAAAGTTTACTAGAAAATTATTTCAATTATTTAAATAATAAAATAGCAATGGTTCAGAAATTATTGCAAGACAGACTTTATAGAAAGTTTTCTTTAAAAATATTTAATTAATAAAATGTTTAAGTCAAAACAAAAAAGAAGAAAATTGAAACTGCTTCGGTTTTATTCAATTTTACACGCTAATGATCGATATATATATATATATATATATATATATATATATATATATATATATATATATATATATATAGGATTTTTCAAAGTCGAAGCCCAAACTTGTCAAGATGTAAGTCATATAAGATTAGCAGAAACAAGTTAAAATTTTTGCTTATTCTTGCAAAATTTTGAGTAACCTTTCCGATGATCGAAAGTACAAACGATTAATCAAAGCCTGCATGATGTTTTTTTTCGTGTATGTTTTAGAGAGTATTTATTCTGTAAAATCTGCCAGTAAATGATTAAGTAAAGGAAATTTATACAAAGGATCTCTAATCGATATCCTAAGCCCTCAGTGTATGACAGTTTGTGATAAATTTTTACTGCTAAATTTTACTGGTTAAGTATTCTGAAGAATCAGCATCATGAGCCTATTTGGGCCCTAATGCCGACTTAATATCATTTATAATTACAAAAATTATTTGACTGAACTCATAATTTTCCCACTAACTAAGCCGTTTCTCGACTTAAGTCGTGAAACGGATTATTCAGAAACTGATGGAAATGTAACCTAATCATAATTTTGATTATAATTACCATAAGCCATTCCTCGACTTGAGTCGTAAGTGTGTCTTGGTTTTAAGGGGTAAGGAATATATCGACGGTTCCATTCCATACTATGCTGTCTCAGAATGACAACTTTTCAGGAGAGCCATTTAAAGTTGGAGATTTCCTATGCTGCCCGTGTAAATTTTTTTCGAAAGTCTCAAATATCTCGTTACCCGAACATCGGATGACCACCCAATTTTCACCATTTGTAGATCTCGGTCTCAGGAGCAACATAACTCTCGAAGTAACATAAGGCTAATTCGTCTTAGCATAGTATCGAATGGAGCAGTCGATATACTCTCTTACTACATTATATCCCTTGTACGACTCACGATGAACTCACGTCCGTACTCACTGAGATCGTACGATCGACTAAACTTAATAGTCGTCCCCACCATCACCAGAGGCGCTGGCCTAGAAAGTAGACATTGCGTCTAGGATATTTAGTGTTGTCTTAGCAGAGCATTTATTGCTATAATGCGAGATATATAAGTTCTCCAGACGTAGTTTTGTAATAAACATTTACTTTCTGACACTCAATGAGTGAAGCGGTATAGCACTCGCTTTATAAACATTGAGTGAAATCCGAAAGTTAAAATAACATTCCGAAAATGTTTATTTTACCCTGAAGTATTGATCCGAAATCGGTGTAAATATTATGCTTTTTATGTGTTTTAGGGGTTAGAGTTACCCTTTTTCATGCTAATTTTACCCTTAAAAAGGTTTAAAAGTAACATTAAAAAATGTTGATATATTTTTACACCAAAAAAGTGTTAAAGTTACGAGGAAAAAAGTTAATCGCATCCCGTTTTTTCTCAGTGATTAAGTACACTGAGAAAAAAAGGGGGCGCAATTAACTTTTTTCCTCTTAACTTTAACATTTTTTGGTGTAAAAATTTATTAATATTTTTTAATGTTAATTTTACACCTTTTTAAGTGTAAAATTAACATGAAAAAGGGTAACTTTATCCCCTGATACACCTAAAAAGGGTAATATTTACACCGATTTCGGATCAATACTACAGGGTAAAATAAACATTTCCGGAATGTTTTTTTTAACTTTTTCGAATTTCTCTCAGTGTATATGAGAGTGACAAAAATTTGGAGTCAGTAAAATCACTTTTTCTTGGACTTTTAGATCAAAACATAATTTAGATAGCCGCAGAAAAAATGGGTCACCGGTAACCCGATCGTCCTTAATCCTTTAAGGACGAATGAGACACCGGTGTCGTCGCAAAAACAAATAAAAAAACATTTTTTTGACTATAGGATGTTATGATGTCCTCTATTAGTCAGAAAAAAATGGTTTTTGTTTTTAGGACATCGGTATTCTACTCATCCTTAAAGAGTTAAAGGGTTAATTAGCAAAATTATTTAAAAACGATATTTTTAAGATTTTTGTGTTCGGCTGGTGATTAAACATTTCAAATTACCGTAGATGCGTGTGACTTTGCCCCCCTACTATTCGTACACTTTTCTTTAATTCTAATATTTAAGAACGGTTCTCATTGATCAGACATGGTAAATCGGATCGGAAAAAAACAATCCTTAAGTACTAGAATTAAAGAAAAGCTTACGAACAGGAGGGGGGCAAAGTCATCCACGGAGGACGAAGTTACCCGCATCTACGGTATTTCGGGCCCGCTTCTTAATTAATTAATTATCAAACTATTGTGCCTAAACTGTGTTACATATTCGAATTTGCTTTTCTGAGTTCGAGCAATAAAGTAAAATATCAAAAGAAACGACATTTTTACATATAAATAGACTTCTTCAAAGCGCGATATTGCACTCAAGGGAATAAATACCGTGGAAAAGCTTTAAGAAATGATGATAAATAGCTGGGACAAAAAGGAGCGTTGAATGACAAACGAATAGTATATATACATAAAACATATAAAAGTCCTATAAGGGCGGAAAATCTCCTCAATTGCTATTCATGAGTGTTATTTAAACTTGTATAGCACCTCGAGAATTTTATGAGTATATACACAGACCACGAAAAATATCCCAGTGGAAAATCATATTTCATCACAGAGAGACGATGTGGATGACTTTATGAGCAATCTTCCTAAATATTTCTTCGAATGACATCGATTTTAATTGCATGAAACTTTTTAAAGTGCTCAAAATGATTGGAAGGAGAATTTTATTGGTGAAACTTGAGCAACATTGCAATAAAATTTTATTTTTATGAATTTCTTTTTGCTGGAAGAATGGTCATCTTTTCATTTTTTTTTTTATTTGTTGATAAGGAAAACAGTGCCAAAGGAACAAGATTTTATTTTATTGATATGATTGCAAAAGGAAGTACACATTCTTCCCCTTACGATATTTCTCTTTCAATTGACAAAGATGCAGTGCTCTTAGCCACATAGTAAAGAGAGGTTGGTGAATGGAGTTGAGAGTAATAATTTTAACCAAAGATTGTGAAGAAAAAAAAATATCTTATCAAGATTGATATTTTTGTTACTCATCTCCTTATAAGAAATTTGTAGAATTAGCAAAAAAGTGCAAGCATATTTAAAAAAAAAAAACACTACTTTAATGATGACGCTGCGGGAGAAAACGAAAGAGAAACTTTAACTTCAAAGAGAACATACTAAAGATATTCTATATAGATTTGTATTTCAAACATTAAGATGTATAATCTCAGAATGTGACGATAAGAAAAGGCAACTCTGAAGTTTACGATTGAGAAATGCTGAATGAATGGGAAGTGAATAAAATTCTTTTAGTATAGCAATTATACTATTTATCAGATTTTAAATATTTGATATATATTTTATTTGCATAATGCAACATTATGAAGGAAGAGGAAAAGAAAAATTGATAGAGAACAAATAATAGAGAGGGAAATTGTTATTAGTCTGATTTTGTTATAGAAATTCAGTACCTTCTCGGATTGTTTTTACCAGCTAAAATTAAAACTAGAAATTCTATTTTATTGATTAATTTATAAATGAATTTATAAATATCTCATGATGTAGGTGTAAGATAAATCACGTAGTAATTAATAAATTGAAAAGAGAATCAAAATAAAGCTCCTTGAGGAAAACACTCAAGTAACGGCATTTAAATTAATTTCAAGTCTAACAATAACGTGACACAAACAAAATATTGCATCGTTAAATGGCACAGACCAAAACAGAAAAGATGAAGAGAGTAAATGAGTGCGGATGTATAACCAAAAAATTAAAAAAAAAAACAAAAGATATCTTTGAATCACATTCTTGATAGAATACCACTCTGTATTTAATTATAATCAAATTAATTTAGTGAGAACTTTAGTATTAGTAATTTTAGTGAAAATAAAGAAATTGAGAGTATTAAAAGTAAAACATGAAAAATTAATACGTATTCAAAATATATAAACATTATACACAATAACTTTAAAAAGGTATTAACTCAATTGAGAGAAGATATTCTCAAAAATAAAAAAAACAACATGAATATAACACAAAAAAAAAACTGAACATAAATTAAAGTGTCGGCAGCTCATCTTTCATGTCCTTCACTTTTGATCGCGAATTTTTGAACGCAGGTGTATCTAAAACTCAATACTGTAGTAATCATGAAATGAAATTAACATTAACCAAAACAAAAAAAATTGAATGCATTTAATATTGAGAAGAATGTTTTATTTGTACGACCCAAACAAAGGAGGACCTCATTAGAGAAAGAAAAAAAGTCTCTTGGGCGACAAGATTAACATTTTACGGTCGAATTTAAAGCAATTTTTGCAGATATAGAGATGGCAGCAAGGAAAATATAACTTAAAGAAACACATTTGATGAAAACAATTGTATTTAATATGAAATAAAATTTAAAAAAATATTAGAAGTTTCCTCACTTAGAGGCCTAAAAAAATTGTTTATTGATATTTATTGGGAGTTACAATAAATGACAGAGAGAACACCAAAAAAGTATTTGCAGAGAAAACAATATTATAATTTAAGAAAAAAAGAAGTAAAAAAAAATGAAATGAAAAAAAAACAAAAAAGGAAAATAGCGATAAATGTAATATTGTAAAACAACAATAATTTATTGAAACTTTGTATTCTCTATTTAGAAATCCAAAAAAAGAGAAATAAAACTTTTGTTTATATAAGAAAAAGAAAAGAGAAAAAATGAAAACATATTATGAAGGATATAAAATTGTTTGTCAATAATTCAAAACGAAACTTCTTCTATTTTCGAATTTGCTAACCTATGTCTTCTCCAAAAAAAAAGTCCTTTTGCTTCCTTTCGTTCCAGTATCACGAGAGAGATGGGATTAAAATTGGTCCAAATGGAAAGGATAAGAAATCACAAAACAAATGGGATTACAGAAGAATTTTCCCCAAGAGATAAAATTGTATTATTGCCGATGTTCTGTCGTATGGCAAGAAATTCAGCCCATAAGGGAGAAAGAAAATTTACCACACACAAGCCCTGGACGGACTGAGATTTTTTCCTTGATTTATTAGAAGGCGAATATAGAAAATTGGCAGTAATTTCATTCTTAACACTTCAATTCCACATTCTTCCTCCCAATTTACTTAACGATGATGCCTATTTACCCACATTTTGGGGAAAAATGAACAATCCGGAACTACAGCAACAGGAAAAATTAAAGCTATGACTAATTTTGAAAAATAATATTTCGAAAAAATAGTTATTTATGGCTCTAGCACCTTGATCAGGAAAATTTCATGTAATCTAAATTCACGTCCCTTTCTTTCTCAAAAGATTTGCATATGTCTATCTCATTCATTCGGACTCTTCTTCTTCGTGTGAACATCACACCAAATTCATTTTAGTTCAATCGAATTTTGAGTACGAAAGAATAAGATAGACATAGGGTGGAGTCATTAATTATGGACATTATACACGTTATACACTCATGGACAGCTTGCAAAAACTTAAAGTCTTATCTATAATAGATTTCTCAAAAATCAAAAAAAAATTGTTAAACATATCAGAAAATATTTATTTTATCATTTTTCGAAATCTGTTTTACGTAAAAATTTAAGTTTTTTCCATGCTGCCCGTATAACATCAATAAGTATGACACCCCCTATGCAACACATTTGAGAAAGAAAAGGATGCTAATTTTGATTTCATAAAATTATCCCAATCTAAAAGGTGTACCGAAAGCTTTAGAAATAAAATTAAAAATCCGCAAAAATGAAAGAGAAATAATAAGAGCCATTTTAAGATTGTCATTGTAAGGTTTAAGGTCATTGTAAGATCATGTTAAAGTTTTCAGGAGCAACTTATTTGGAGGTTTCTCGACAATCGTATGTGGCTAACTCAAACCGCTTAGCTTTGAGAACTCGTAACGAACGGAAAAAAACTAGAAAATTTCTTTTAAAACGTGAGAATCGCAAAAAATGTGTTACAAAAATCAGATTTAAGAAATAAAAAATCATATTGCTTCCTTTGTTAATTTCATAAATAAAATTTAAATAAAAATATATAAAATAAATTTCAAGCCGTATAACTGTGCTTGATAGCTTTTAAAACCTTAATACAAAACTCAAATGGTTAAAGTTTTAAATTAAATTGCAGATTTTTTTTTCGAGGATATCACTACCATATAAAAAACTTTGCATTTCGGATTTGTTTTATATTTCACATAAAGAATTTATTTATATTGCTCAAATAAAACTTTAATGTTGCAAAACTTTCATGCTTATGGAAAGTTTAATGCAACAAGTATTCACTTGTTTTTTTTATGCACTTTATTTCTCAGAATGCAATTTTAACTTCATAGTAAATTTATTATGTACCGTCTGCTGCAGTTTTTCTTAATTAAATCGTGGTAAATATACTATCATAAATTTCTTAAAATTACTATACTTGAAGGATTTATTAAGTAGTTATACCCTCATTTAATTTAAATATTCAAAAATCAGGAAATTATGGCTCAAGCATACCTTTTAGATCAAGAAAATTTAATATATATAGTCAAAATTCACATACCTTTCTTTCTTAAAAGCTTTGCATATGTCTATACTATTCTTTCGGTCTCAAAATTAGACTGAACTAAATTTAATTTGGCGTGATGTTCAAAAGAAGAAGAGTGCTAAAGAGTAGCATAGACATATGCAAAGTTTTTAAGAAAGGGATGTGAATGTGAATTTTGACTTTTTGAAATTTTCCTAATCTAAAACGTGTGCCGAGAAGGCATTATGATACCATAAATATGGGAATTGTCAATTGATTTAAATGGATATCTGATCATTTTTTAATTTCTTCTCATTAAAGCTGATTTTTTACTATTCAATATGCATAATTTACTGACCAATTTAAATTTCTATTACCTAAACACAGCTAATTTATTGATAAAAAATATTTATTCTGAAAAGAATCACGTCAAGCAATCTAAAATGGATAAAATTGGGTCTTCAGATTTCTCTGATCCCAAAATTTAACTTATTATAGATTTAAAAATTATCGAATTTTGAGTTGCAAGCAGTCTGTACTTGTTTTGGAATCGCAGTGTCTATAAGCTTACTTGGGCTCACAAAGTGTATACAGATTGTATTATTTGGCATATACAACCTGCTAAGAAGCTTTTTAACGGTTTTTGGTAAGGATTTGGGGTACCAACTCTAACCGTGGTATCACACTAGAGAATTTCACATGAAAATTTTCATGTGATTCACATCAATTGTTGCTGATATATGCCCTATTGTGCAATTTTCTTCAAGAACTTTTAGAAATCGATTCATTTAGTGATAAAAAAGTAGACTCGAGTCACAAAAATTGGTTTAAATAGATTAAAATAGCATAAATACGATTGATAACTAATGAGCAAATAATGAGCAAAATTTGCTCATTACATTTGCATCTGGTACTACTTTATTGCAGTCATTCGGGTAGTTTCTGCACCACAACTCTCCCACCAGTTTATTAGTGATGAAATTGTGATTAAAAGTAGTGCCAATTTATCGTAAACGAGATGGAGAAGAAAGGGCAAAGGGCATTGAAAAAGATCGGTGAAGAGGATAAGTAAGAAAAAAGCTAAACAAAAATGTGTTCGATCTACATTTTATATTCCTTCATAAACTTCTAGGATTTCGTGGTCAAATGAGATGGTGACCGAATTAATTGAGGCTGTACATCAGGAAACCGTAACTTGGAACTACAACTGCCGGGAATACAAAAATAGAGGCAGACGATCTGATGGTTTTCAGGCCATTTGCGACAAAGTGAGTCACCAATCGCCGGAACTCACACCTCAGTCGGGATTTGGGTGGTATTGGCTCCCTCATTTTCGTAGTTTTCTTTTGTAGATAAGGCCCTACGATTTGAAGAAGCTCTTCAAATTCCTCCGAAGTCATTCGGAGAAAATCATTGTGTCCAAAAAAATCTCCACTTGCGATGTTGTCATAAAGATTTTCAACGAAACCATGTGAAGGTCGCGTTAAAAGCCAATCTCTCGCCCACACCCTCCTTCTTTTCCCTTTGCGGGTCCTTTTGCACAACACAAAAGCAGTGTACAGGATGAGAACTTCCTCTTCTTCACTAAAATCACACATTTTTACTCAAACGACTGAAATGCTTCAAAAACAAAATCACTCATCTGACAACCCACATGCCATCGTGACATTGAGCAATTCTAGCAATAATGTCCTGGCTAAATCAGCGATTTAGAGTGGTTCTAGAAGTTTTAATTAGCAACTTTTCAATGTGAAATTTTCTAGTGTGATAACACCGTAAGACGACGAAGGATGCAGACATTATACACAGCATTGTGTTGCGCGATATTGGGTCATTATTGATTAAATAAATTATCTACACTAAGAAAAAACCTAAAAAGTTAAAAGAACTCTATGGCAAAATTGAATTAACTCTACGAATATCTATGTTATTGTTACTCTTTTTTGTTGTAAATTTTAGTAAATAGAGTTGAAACAAATCTTCGTGCGAGTTGTATTAATTCGGAATGTAGGGAACTTGTGATCAAGAAAATATTAATAAAGAAAATGATAAAATAAAAAAAAACATAAAATTGCAAAATCTATCCATTTTGGGATATGAAAGAGTTATTTTAACTCCAAAAAAGATTTTTTTAAATCTTGGAACGAGTTATTTTAACTCTTAAAACGAGTTATTTTTAGTCTTAAAAAGAGTTATTTACACTCTTTTGTCACATTAATTTTTAGGAAAAAAAAGTTAAAACAACTCTTTCGAATATTACACCTAAATAGAAGTAAAATCAACTCTAAAATATAGTTAATCGAAAATCACAATGAAAAATTCAAAGAGTCAATTCAACATCGATTTGAGTAAGTTTTACTCGATTATTTTTCTGAGTGTACTTACTGATTTTATCTAGGGGCAAAAAGTCACAAATCGAAAATTTTAAAATTCAATATCTTCCAAGGTAAAAAAAATAGCGGCTCAAATTTTATTCTATAGATAGCTTCCATAGGTCTTCTTCAATGTCGTAAGTTTGTTAGAATTTGAACAAGGAATTTAGAAAATAAAAAATATCGAAATTTTTAGCCCTATTTTTGAAATATTTTCCGTGCAGAAGATATCAATTATTAGCTACTTATTTTAAATTTGATGCACTACTGGTAAATATTTCCCAAATTATCTGGATATTCTTGAAATACGAATCCGAAATTAGAAATTTTGGAGGTGTTCAGGTTGCTTGTAAAAAAATAAAATATCCGTTTTGTGACTTTTTGCCCCAGACTCCCCTATAGAAAATAAATGTTTATAAATCTTCCATAATCCATAGAAATCATAATCCATAAAATTACAACTAAATTTAGTACAAGTATGGAAGAGAAGCATTACTTGAGGTAACATTTCTGAATAGTTTAACAAATGAACTAAAAAAACACATAGGGGGAGGTGGGGCTATTTTGAACTGCAGTGCTACATTGACATATGATTTTTTTCGCATATTCCTAAAGAAAGCTGAACCTAGTCATAATTTAACTTAGATCCACAATTGTTTTTTCTATCTAAATTACTCTACATTAAAGCCATAGTTTCCTTTAAAAATATGGGAAAAAATCATATATCAATGACAATGTAGATCCACAGCTCAAAGCAGCTCCACCTTCCTTTAGTGTTTTTTTCGATGTGAGATAAAATCAAAATGAACAACTAAACAAATTTCTACACTATTACTAAAAAAAATATACTTGGTTAAAATTTCAAGGATTATCAAGTCAAGTAAATATTTTATGAAATATCTTGATAAATATGGTTTTCTAAGCATATTAGTACATTATTTTGGATAAATTTATTTCTAAGCAAAACTGATACCTGAATTTCTAACGGAAATTGATATTTAGGTATTTTAATTTTTCAATGACGTGAAAAACAATAGCCTGAAAGCAGTAGAAATACATTTTGCTGAACTTTTCTCGATTCGTGGAACGTAATGCAAAGTAAGTTTGTGAACGAAGTTACGCACGAAAAGTTTGACATTGTATCAATTTTGATAATATTTTCCTTCACTCTCTTTCATAATTTAAATTCTGGGTGACAAATTCTTTTCATAAATACTTACACTATATAAATAAGTGGTATTTGTACAGATTTAATTCAAAGGTATGTTTTTGGCATTTTAATGGCATGTTTTTGGTAGCGTATCCTTGTGGCTTTTTTTTGTTCTTTTACAATAATTATCTATTAATTTGTAAGGAGTTGATTCTAAAAGGCATTGAATAAATGAGCAGTAAAAAGTTAAAATTGATCAGTTACAAAGAAATTTGAAACAATGATATTGTCGTCCAAAGTTTGGCAAAGGGAAAATAAAGGGCTTTTCACTCTATATGGAACTATTTTAAATGTTAAATATACAAATTAGGCCCATTTTTGTAAAGATTTAAGTGTTTTACTGACCATAATTAGATATTTTACTGCTCATTTTTAATTTTTTACTGCCCATTTAGAATTTTTTACTGCTCGTTTGTTTTTTGCCATTCTAAAATATGTAGGGAAGGGAAGAGCCGACATGTGTGAGACATTATTTTATGTTCTGACTTTAAGGCATTATTTCCAAATCTCCAAAAAAAACTACCTTGAAATTTTGTATAGCGCTTAGTATACTCTCTGGTATAGACTTTCTTAAAATAACTCGATTAGTGTTTTTGTCACATTTATTTAAATAATCTACCGCGTTTCAAATATGCAGGTTCTCCTCTACATTCTTTATCCAGTAATTGTACATTTTTGTAATGAGTTAAATGACCATTATCGAATGTTCGCAAAATATAGATACAAAAAATGTAGACAAAAACGACTATAACAACGTGACTGTCGGAGCGGAAGGATTGTTGACTTAAGGGTGGAGGAGGGTCATGAAAAATATAAAGTCATTATCTCTAACTGCATTGCCTGTAACTCTTTAGGAAAAACAAACGGACAACAAAAGAAGAATGTACAAATATAATTACTCCCTTCATAAATCGATTCTCAATATTTCACAGTTGCATAAAAGCACAGTATCCTTTAAAAGCTTTTAAAAAGATATCCTTTTCAAAATACGGGTTTTGGCGGCAATTTGGAATAGGTAAGATTGAAAATCCTTTTATTGGAAGATTGGGTACGTTTAGGAAAAATTACGACCAAAATTTAAGTGGATTACGTAAAAAGGTGATGAAAGTCAAAAGAGCTTTAACATTGAACTTTCTTTTTTGCTTTTGGGGGGTAAAGACTTCCCTAACACTTTTCATCTTTTTCCTATAATGTAATTAATTGTTGGCGTCGTTACTTTGTGACACCCATTGGAATTCTTTATGTATATAGCCGCGTAGATATATAGAAATATTGGCTTGTAGTATTGTATTTATTCATACACAGTGATATTTTGCGACTCACGTGGCTTTCTACGTGAGACACGCTCCATCCCATTCTCCTACCCACCAGCAGACAAGTACATTGGAGTCGTAGAATGATCGGCAGTTCTCTTTCAGCACTCTCCAATATACTTTGCCTGATCACTCTTATCGTTCACACATTCAGTTTCATTGAGACTACAGTGCACTTCACATCGAAATCCGGCTATTCCATTTCGGGAATATCATTAACTGGGTTGGAAGCTGTGAATGGTGTGTGTTGAAAAGCTATTTTAGCAGATATCAGAGAGGTTCTCCCAAATTACGAGGGAGATTTTCCAACAGCATCACAACTGTGAGAAATTTTGGAGTGATAGGTCGCTTGAAAGCTAATTAATTGCATCCGGATTTGGGAAATTTGATTTTAATGATCTCCCTATCTGTGTTAAATCGTATTTAAAGTAATTTTCAACGTTATTATACCAAGGTAAGTGGAGTGTGTTAGCATACAGTGTAAAATTGTTCTTTGTTTTCAACTATAATCCCCAAAAGCTCTTAGGGGCCTCATTAAGTGCAAAAGATAGGGGAAAATAAATCGATAGACGAGAATTTTATAAAATAATATGAATGCATAAGAGATTCCAGGGCGAAAAAAAAAATGTCTAAGTGAATTGGTGTCCAGTGTATAAGTAGCATGTCACGTGTGGAAAAGTGTGAGCGTTTCGAGAATTTCCCTAGTCATACACTGACTGCGTGAAAAGCTTCATGTAGCAGAACCCCAGAGTTATTCAATACTCAATTTTCTGTGGTCTAATTGGGTTGGTCCGTTTGCCTGCTATATCCCTAAGGACCCTATGGCAATAAATTGATTTTCTATATAAAGATTCACTATTTGATTCACCAGATCCTTATGCTAGTTTAACTTAGTTTGGAAAGCTCCTCTTGACAACAGACAACTATTAAAAAAGAATTATCTAATAATTGAAGTCATACATTTTTTTTTTGCGATGATATGTGTGTATGGAAAAGTTGCGCGCATAATGTATGCAGAGTTACATCCACGTGTATACTTCAGCTAACAAAGTGATGGATAACATCTCCCCAACGTGATGCCACTTAATTGTTTCACATATACCCGCACAAAATATCACGAGCATTCTTCACATCCTTTCACTACACCATTCTAAAAATAAAAGGGCATCACAAAGTCCTTCATCACTTCAATTTCTCACACCTTCACTCCCAGGTAAAGCCAGGACCAACCTAGTCTCCCCCATCTCACACCTACAGATGTGTTAATGATTGAGCCAGGTGTCTTGTGTTTCACCCTCATATCCCGTACATACAAGCAACATCCTCTTTGGCGTTTCACTTTGCATTTCTCCACAAAAAAAAAAAACAGGATAATAAGGAAAAAGAATTTCATCTAAGAGCTGTTATTCTAGAAAAATAGGGAAAATTTCCCAAGAAAAATGTAAAGATTGTCGTGTAAAATTTATTTTCTTTTCACATTAAAAAGTTTTCCCTAGAAAAAATATTCTATTAGTCATTGGAATATTTCTTTTAATTTCTTATTGAGAACATTTATTTTCTAATAAAAATTTATGCTTTAAGCAGGTATCGTATTTAAGCAGGAGAAGTGAAGCATGTATCGACAACCCCCAAAATTAATTAATTTTTGAAAATTATTCTTTTTTTGAAAATTATTTTTTTAATGTCATGCAGTAGTTACTAATGGAGTACATGTTGCAAAAGATAATTCGTTAAAAGCAGCGAATAATTTAAAAAAAAAACATTTTACTTTGGAATGACGACGATCCAACCTTCATGGTCAATGCTTCACATCTCTTATCATAAGACCCAAGAGGTTTGTAGGGTGTAGGGTTTGTGTTTGTACGTTTGTAATCAAAATTGTACGAAATTTACTTCAATATAACTTTACTGAATGACCATCTCGAAAGAAAATGTTCTTTTCGGACCATTTACTAAAAATTAATTTTATGACCTTATGGGGCAAATAGTAACAGGCATGGAATAAGTTATCAGAGTTTCACGTTAATGAAAAACGGGTGGCAAAGCGTCCCAGGCTTTTCAAAGTGCTTGAACTCATGATTTAGATGACAATACTATGTTTCAAAAGTAGTTTAGCATCATTTACCTTTAGGCATTGTCTTCGGATCCAAAGACAATACTTTATAGGGTAAGATGGGGTAATTTGGAATCATGTCTATTTTGGAATTTTGAGATTTTCTCACTGTTTCAGATGGTCAAAGTGAAAAAGAAAACTACGAAGAAGTACAAGGCTTTACATTCAAGATTAATTCTTCGTTGTTTTTTCCTATTGCAATCTAAAACTGTTAGGAAATCTCACAGTTCCAAATAGACATGATTTCAAATTACCCTATTATTAAAGTTCTGGATGGGTTCAATGCATGAGAAAAAGAGTAGGTAAAGTCAAAGAGGGAAATTTTCCAGACAAAGTCAAAGTGGGTCTTTTCCTTGACGTTAGTTTTCCCAAACATTTTGATGCCATGAAAAAGATTCCATCCAGGATCGAAACGTTGGCAAAATAAAGTCAAATTGAAGAACAAAAGATTAGACCCAATTTCCCACTCTGACTTCAGCTGATATACATATGGTCGAAATACACGCGTCACGGGTATTCCAGAGTGTTTCTCACTGGGCAATTTCTTCTTAAGTTTACCGGTTCACAACCGATTTGGACCGATTTATAAATTCCTTAAAACATCGCCCAAAATAGCTTAGGAGTAATATAATTGAATTTCGGATAAAAAATGTTATCGTTTATGAATCAGTTCATTATCGGCCCATAACTAATTGGAATCAGTTCAGGCTTGTCAAGAATTCCAAGGCCTTTCCAACGATCCCAAATATGATACAACTCGGTTAAGAAATACACTCTCTGGAGCCTTTTTTATCTTGGAACTTGAAAAATTGTTATTACTATTTATTTGTATTATTATTTTATGAAGTGTATCTAATATAAAAATTAAAAGTTTCGATTATTTTGCGAAATATTGAATTTTGAAATTTTTTTCACTAATGACTTATATTTCATTTAAGTTCGAAGTTTTGAAGTTTAGAAGTTCTTCATATATTTTATTAAATTTAAAAAAATACCAAAGTTTCATACGCCTTTTAATACAGTAACTGACAAAATAAATAAAATTTTAATTAATCATTATTTAGAAACGAGAATTATAAGCTCTTTTTTTTAATGATTCAAGGATTTTTTTCAAAGACTTTATGACTTCAAGATACGATTTTTATTTTTAAAAATAAATAAATAAATTGTAATTTATGATGTTCCAATTCTCAAAAATTGAAATAAATTCAGTTGTTAGTAGAGAAGAAACATTTCTTATAGGGGAAGGCTTTGATGTTTCGCACACATAAATGATGTTCAAATTCAGTGATTTTTTCTGACTACCAAACCGTATCGATTCACCAGCTATGCCAAAAAAATCTCTTACAAGATTCGTAATCCCATCCCACAAAATCCCAGGAAATCCTCAGATTTTCTCCAAGAGGAAAATGAAAATTTAATGGCGTTTTGTGCGAAGTATCAATCAAATTTCCATCTTCGCACACGATTCACGCCATCATTGAGCACCCCACTTTCACCGTAAATTTTGCACCGGACACTAAAAGTTGCACATCATTGTTTGAAGGGAACTTTAATCTACTTGATTAAACCGTTTTTATAAGGAATAAAACGTTGTAATATCACTTTTTTGGAACTTTTTACAACTGGTAGTAGACCAAATCGGTAAATTACGATAAATGTGAATATGAGAGATCGCATCTAAAATGAAGTTTCTTGGAAAATGTGCAAAGAAGCAATGTCTTCGATGTACGATCGATCAATGTTAGTCGAGTTTGTAAATTTTCTTCCACCCACAAAAATAGCCTCCTCCAGCCCAAAAGGCTTTTACATAAATATAAACCCTAATAACCCCTCTACCCCTCGTGATAGTTATTTTTCAGAAAAGTGATATTAATTGTGCAAAATCGTATGAAGTATTACATAGCAAAATTACGATTTTGGCCCTGTTTTTAATTTTTGCTTCGAAACTAAGAAAAAAGGATTAGACTCCCAATTTTTTCAGGAAAAGTGGGTTTTAAGACTACCTATTAAAATATATAGCCATATGTGAGATTCCTAAAGGATTACGGAAGAAATACGAAGTGTTTGAAGGTAGCGCATGTGCGAACCATCAGTCTTCCCCTACAGGGATTCTATAAAAATGAAAAAAAATAAGCTCAGGTTGTAAAGAATCTCTGAAATCATTAAGTCCCAAATTAATCCATGATTTTTTTTAAATTTTTTTTATAGGTTTTTAGCTAGCTTGTTTTCTAGCTTCCTCTAGAAATATGCAGAACGATCGTATACTAATGTAGCCCCCCTCCCCCTATGTTTGTGTTCATTAACTTTAGTCTCCCATAGTGAAACATTTATTTTTTAATATTGTAAAATTCAATATGCAAAAATATAAAAAAATGTTTAAATTGTATTTAGGGGAGACTGGGGCAAAAAGTCACAAATTAAAATTTGAAAATTCAATATCTTCCAAGATAAAAGAGATAGCGGCTTAACATTTTTTTCCATAGATGGCCTCCATAGACGTTCTTCAAAGTCGTAAGTTTCTTAGAATTCGAACAAGGAATTCAGAAAATAAAAAATACTCCCTCCGTTCCGAAATAAGTCGTACGTTTGGCGAAAAATTAGGGATTAAGGAATGGTTTCAGAGAATGTTTTTGTTATTTGTAAATATCTTATGTATGAACTATCCTCCATGTTCAGGGATAATATGGGGATCCTATCACGATGGTAAGTTGAGGAATCGATATGTTGAAGTTGTCCATTTTTCGCGTTTTTTTTAAAGACCTCCGGTAGATAGTTAATCACTACAAGATGGACTGTGATTAACATTACAGGCCAGAATTTGTTCTAAACTTTTAGTAATGCACAAGTAGAATGCAACAGTTATTACCGATATCACATTTTTTATATCTCAAATTTTGCAGAATGAGCAATAAAAAGAACATCCTTTTTTATGTGTTCGAATATCTGGATGCAAAATGTTAAGAAATAGGGACTTGGGAGCTTCAGCGGACCCCCCATAAGTTGACCCTGGGACCATTTATATATTTTTCTAAAACATATCCAGAATTGAAAAAAAAATCGCACGACGTGTTTTCGAGCAATCCTAAAAAGATGATTTTGGAGGGGAAGGGGAGGAGTGGGGGGCAAAATAAAGGACATATTAATGGTCCCAGGGTCAACTTATGGGGGGGTCCCCCGAAGGTCCCAAGTCTGTATCTCTCACCATTCTGAACTTATTTTAGATTCAAAATAAAACGCCAAAAATAAGACATTTTTAAGACATTCGTTCCTCAACATACCATCAAGACTGGACCCCAATTTTAGTACTGGACATTAGCAATAGTTCTTTACAAGAGATAATTGTTGATACACAAAACATTTGCCAACAAACTTTCCCTTAATCCCAATTTTTTCCCAAACGTACGACTTATTTCGGAACAAGAATTTTTCCCAAACGTACGACTTATTTCGGAACGGAGGGAGTATTGAAATTTTTAGCCCTATTTTTCAAATGTTTTCCTTACAGCAGATATCAATTTTGACCTACTTATTTTCCAAAATTTATGCCCTGGTAAATATTTCCTAAATGATTTCGATTCTTTAAATACGAAACCACTATCTATTTTAGAATTTTACAAAGATTCTTTTCACCAGAAATCCTTTTAATAAAAATGCCCACTTGGGGTAAAAAGTAACAAAAGGTAAGGAGCAAAGACCGAAACAATTTCAGATGTCTCACGGCGAGAAGAAACGTCGTTTCCATGTCTCACCGATTTTTGTTTGCATTGGTCAAACGATTAGCAGTCTATTGTGTGTTTTTCTTCTAAAATAGTTTGAAAAGCGCTTTTCTCGTTCAGATAGAGAAAACTGTGTTTTAAAAAGGTGTAGAGCGTGTAGAGGAATAAATTTCCTATGAAAATATGTCACCTAGCTATTTTTTTTTTTAAATTTACGAAAGTCCGTAATAAAGCAAACCAAAATGTGATAATATCCCATACCTGGTACTATTTGCCCCACCATTTTTGAAAATGGTCACAAAATTACCTTTTAGAAATCAGCTCGATAAATGTATTTCCTTGCAAATAAAGAGGAAAATTACTTTCACAAAGTTGTAGAGCATTAAATTCCTAGGGCACTAGGGTAACTTGTAAAAAAATAAAATATCCGTTTTGTGACTTTTTGCCCCAGTCTCCCCTACACAATAAATTCGCTGTACAAGTAATTAAAATTAAGGCAATTTTATACTAATATTAATAAAATCTGAAACTTTTGTGGAAATTATAGCACTACACTAGAAAATTGCTGCGTAACTTAGGAAAATATTCTCATGTGAGATTTTCAAAGAAACTCAACAATAAGAAACCAGAAAAAAGACCAAAACAACCTGATTATGACGCATTGTGTCTGTATTTGAATTTTATGAGATGCTATACAGGGAGAAAATTGAATAAGCAAATAGGATTTTAGAATAGGATCTTAAATTTGGTATTTTGATGAACTGCATTCATTTATAAAATAATTTCAGAGTCATTCAACAAGAAAACCATCGTTCAGCCATGGAAAGCAGTCAATCGAATCACAATACGAAAATATCGGATTCAGCATATTCAAATAGCTGCAGCAACAGTCAATCGCAGAGAAGGTATGTGAAGAAAAACCATATTGCAAGATCCAATTTGTTCATCACGTTTCACAGCTCTACTTTTTTGCCCACACCACTGATATCTCACCAATTCCATTGAATTCGTTACAGTGGCAGCTCCAAGTCACGCCACAGTGGGAGTAATTCCTCTGGGAGCAGTGGTTACGGTGGAAAACCTTCAACACAAGCCAGCAGGTACTTTTCCTAAGCTTTATCACTCTTTTTTCCTACAATTCCTAGGCCTAAGGCGACATTTGTTTTTTTTTTTTGCAATCCCTAGCCATCCTTTGGTACTTTAATTTGATGCCTGAAGGGAAATTTACAAAAAAATAATTTTCCCAGGTTTTTCACAAGCTCATCTTTTGTCCTCGACGCAATTCTTAAAGAACTCTTAATACCTTATCTACCTTTCCATGCATACAAAAGAATACCTTTTAGCCGCCAGTTAAATCCTCATTTTTTTCATTTGTTATATTTGAGCTACTTAATAAATTGTAAAGCTTGCAATTTCCTTTATCAGTTGCGTAACTTATAATTTTAAATATAGATTTATACCATTTTTATGTAATCATGTTTTGATATGTTGTGCAACACCTGTGGTTCCATGATAAAATTTATTTGTGGCAACATAATGCAATTATACCGCTGTATTTTTGGATTTATAAACATCCTTCTTGTTAGAGGAACACTTTACGCAATGCCGCCACTTGCATATGCTCTTTAATGATTGAAAATTTACCTAAAGTTTATTATTTGTGTCTGGGAAATCTATTTTTAGCGATGTTACATCACAGCAGGTGCCGAAGCGCACAAAGGATAAAGAACGCAAGAAGAAAAAGCTCAAGAGCAATTTGCAGGCTCTCACAATAATAGCCGATGCAACGGACACCACAGCGGCATCGTGTTCGGAAATCAAGAATGATGGACAGTGTACCAGTACGGAAAATATTCTGGGTGAACCCAGGGAGCCAAAGGATGATGCTATGGTGGGAACCTCTACTGCAAAACAGAGCAGCTCAAGTTGTCAGGATATCTCAATCCCAATACTTTCTACACCTTCTCCGCTCGAAGGTACTAAAACCTATCCCTGCCAAATAGTCTTGTAATAACAATGCTCCATTCCTTCATTGTAGTATGTGACGAACAGGTTGACGCTGGAAAGCAAGTAACTGAAGGTGTAGCGGAGATGACCGTAGCTTCAGGAGATAATGTAGCCAAATCTGATAAGAACACAATGGAAGATGGGTTTTGTTGTGTGATCTCTATGCATGACGGCGTTGTTCTGTTCACAACGCCTAGCATCACAGATAGCCTAGGCTTTCCCCGAGACATGTGGCTAGGGCGATCATTTATTGATTTTGTTCATCCTAAGGATCGTGCTACCTTTGCCAGTCAAATCACGTCAGGAGTCGCAGTTCCGTTTTCTGAAACAAAGGGTGGCTACCACAAAGATATTCGTAACTCTCTCTTTGTAATGCTCAGAAGATATCGGGGTTTGCGAACAGCTGGTTATGGTGTTACAGCAAAAGCCGTTAGCTATGAACCATACAGACTGGTATTGAGCTTTCGGGAAGCTCCTGAAGATCCACGTTCGGAAAACTCTGAGAATGTGGCACCAAATGGCAGTACAATGCTTCTTGTAATCTGTGCAACTCCCGTTAAGAGTATTTACAAGAGTAATTATGACTAAATATAACTAAATTTTCCGACTATTCCTAACTTTAAAATTTACTTCGCAGATCCAGATGAAATTTTATACAATAGAAGCCCAAAGTTTAGCACACGACATACCGCAGCTGGAATATTATCTCATGTCGAAGGTAGTGCGGTAGGGGCCTTTGGATACCTCCCGCAAGACATGATTGGAAGATCCATAATGGATTTTTATCATCCTGAAGATTATTCCTATCTCAAGGAGGTCTATGAGACAGTCATGAGAGTTGGCAAAACAGCCGGAGCATCTTTTTGCAGTAAACCCTATAGATTTCTAGTCCACAATGGTTGCTACATTACTCTTGAAACTGAATGGACAAGCTTCGTTAACCCTTGGTCAAGACAACTGGAATTTGTCATTGGACATCATCGGGTTCTTCGAGGTGATTAGCTTTTTGTTTCCTTACCCATGTAGCAAATGATACATTTGAAATAATTTTTTAGGACCGTCAAATCCTCAAGTTTTTTCAGCAGGTCTGGTTACCCAACAATTTCCCGAAGATATTTTAAATGACGCCAAGATGAATCAGGAAAAAATTCTATGTTTGCTCACTGAACCAGTTTCCAAGGATATGGATACTGTTAAACAACAAGTTTCCAAAAGATGCTTGGCTTTGGCATCTTTTATGGAGACCCTAATGGATGAAGTCACGCGTCCCGATCTGAAACTGGAGTTACCACAAGAAACAGAACTGACTATATCTGAGAGAGATTCTGTAATGCTAGGCGAAATATCACCTCATCATGATTACTATGACAGTAAAAGTTCATCTGAAACACCGCCGAGTTACAATCAATTGAATTACAATGAGAATTTGCAGCGTTTCTTTGAGAGTAAGCCTATAACAATAGGGTTGGATGAAGCCATGAAGGTTGATCATCCTGAACCAGAATCAACAGGCGATCCAAACAACAGCCTCAGTCCGGTGCAGTGTTTTGGCAGTGGCAGTGGGTCAGCGGGAAATTTGAGTTCAGGTAGTAACATACAGATGGACAGTACAACAAGTAATACTGGAACTGGAACATCTTCAGGGAGTTATCAACCACCCACCCTTACCGAGGCACTTCTCAGTAAGCACAATGATGACATGGAAAAGATGATGCTAAAGAGACATCGTGAGTCACGGACTGGTGGTCGTAGTGCCGAAAAGATGAAGAAGGGTCCTGATAAAACGCAGCAACAAGTGCAACAGCAGCAGGAGCATTCTTTTGGGTATGGTGTCAAGAGAAGTGGCTCTCACTCATGGGAGGGTGTTGAAGCATATCGCACGAGTAAGCATCAACATCTCAGTGATAGCCACAAGGATCTAGCTGCTGGACATGGCGAATCAAGTGGAACACCTATGCAAAAACCAATGATAACAGTTGAAGCCCTTGACGGCCTGGGGACATCCTTCAGTACTCAATCATGCATTCGCAATGTGGACCTTTGGCCGCCCTTTTCAGTTAGTCTCACCACCATTCCAAATCCCAACCCCACAGGTCGAAATCACTTTGCCACACCGTCTGGAATTTTTCCCGCCGTCTACTACATCCCTGCCACGCAAAAGAGCAATCCTCCGACGGAGCATCCGGGACCGCCGAATGCTCAGGCACAATACGCGTTTCAGTACATGGCAAGCGTGGTCTACCCCCATCCGTCGCTCTTTGGTCAGCAATTCGTCTATCCCCACCCACCAATGATGTATCAACCTCTGCAATTTCAATCTGTCTCACCATCTGTCGGTGTAACTGATCATCATCCAGGATCAACCAATGTAAGTCACATCCAATTTTCCTAACTTTTTATACATCTTACAATTCTAACAGAGTTATCCTTTGCAGAACCCAGTGAATGACCATAAAGGAACAATGTCTCAGCACAAAGCTAACACAGTAGGTAGAGGATCTCAAGGGCATGGACCATTTCAGAGACCTCCGTCGCAGGCGACATCTGTGAAGGCAGAACCAGGTTCCAATATGGGAAGCATAGCTTCTGCCTCTGTGGTTAATCGAGACCTCTCAGAGTCATCCAAAAAAGAAATTGCTGATTCACCTGTAACATCTTTACCTGATGCTGACGCAACTGCAGACTCCAAGAGCCAAATGGAAGACGTCATCAAGGTAAAATCGATAAATGTGTTGAATTTTTCAAGAGAAAAAAAACTACCCATCATTTTATATGACACATTGCAGATGAAAGATCTGAGCAATGGAAGTGATGATTCATCCATGTCCAGCTTCTATTCATCCTTTCTGAAGACAGACACAAGTTCCGGAGACGATCGGAATGATGGTGATAGGAGTATGCAAAAAGATTCTGAGGTATTCTCTGTATCATCTGGCCCTTCAGGCATACAGAGTTTCAAGAGTGACCGTTTTTACGATCATTCCCAGGAGATGCAATGGGACAAGGGTACCACCACCACCACCACCACAACTCGTAAACCATGGCGACGACCCGAACCACCGTGGCTGGATAATGTGTCCGTGACTCCAGATCTAGTGTATCGGTACCAGGTTACAGCTAAAGCAATTACCGACGTTTTAAAAGCCGATTTGAGTGCACTCAAGCTAATCCATCAGGTTTGTTAACGGTTGAGTAGTTTTTAATTTCTAATTGAATTCCATTTTGTCTTTCAGCCAGTTATGGTGAACGATCAACTGGACCAACTCTACCTGGATCTCGAATTGGAAGGACTATCGGCAAAACTTTCACTGAGCGAAACAACATCAAACAGCAGCGGTGGCGAGGAAGACAATCCGGATAGGAGACGCAAAAAGGAATTTCAATACGGGAAATTGATGATGATTTATGAAGAAAATGCCCCATTTCCACCACCAATTGAGCAACCCTAAATGAGATGAATATATAAACGTGTTTTTCTCATTCCCTTTTCCCACTGAGAAACTGTTTCCGGGAAACAGTTTCCACTTTTATCCAGTTTCTCTATAAATTAATTATTACTAGCTATATATGGGAGTATACTTGCTATATACTCGTAATATTGTGTATTTTCGTTTTCAATTTTAAAGTATTATGAGCGCACAGAGAGAGACTGAATTGAGTGGATTGATTAATAATTGACGAGTTTGATTTCTATAGAAAACGTTATGACCGGTGCTCTGCTTTCTACAGGGATTAAATAATGTTGTGTACTTAATGTTAAAGACTTTATTTAATATTCAATTAATTTCCATAAATTCCTTTTAAACTTTCAAAAATTTAAATTTATGATTTAAATCTAAAAATATATTTAAGTTATTAATTGAACCTTTTTATATCCATCTCCTGAACTAATTGACTGCAATGTTTTGTTCCTTCCTTGGTCTTCTATTTCCATCCTGAAACTCATTAGTTTATTAGACCTTTTAGCTTTATTAATAAAGTTTCAATTGCAGTTTGAAGTGCTTCATTTTATATTTATTGATATTTTGCATGCATCGTCGTTATTTATCATGATACCAATTAAAGTGGTTAAAGATTTTAAATATGTTTTCATAGTTTTAATGTCTCAAAGTGACAAAATAAATATTTTGAAAAGAAAAGATATTGATTTATTCACTCAAACTTAAAAAGGATATCTTTTAAAATTCCTACCTTCCACCCTTTCTAGGATCTACATTTTCGACAAATATTCGCGAATTCAGGTGATTTTTTAATATTATATAATGTTCGCCTAGCTAAAGTGTAAATAGTTCGAGATAGCGACTCGGAGGCTTCGGATGACCCCTCATTAAATCGATCAAAGAACTATTATTAAAATGCTCTTCATTTTTCCTCAGTCCCCCTTCACCGCTAGAACCACATTTTCTTAATTTTTTTCAAATTAGGTTGAAAACGTGCCGTGCTACATTTTCAGTTTTGGATGTTCAATGCGAAACTAATAATTTAATCACATGCCTAACAGATTTTGCAAAATTAAAGTTTAAAAACTCTGGAACCCTAGAAAAAAAGTCAACAGAAAATGTAATTGTACATTTGGATTTTGTGAAATGATTAAAAAAATTACAAAAAAACAAAAATATTGTTGAAAAACTAGGTTTAAACCCATTCTTCATAACATCTGATAACAGAAAAAGTTGCACAGGACTAAGTTAACATTAACAAAATCCATTGAGATATTTATTTTGAAACTGAAAAAAATGCGCAGGTATTGTGGACTGAAGAAATTATGATAACTATATATGTGTTGCTACGATTACTAAAAAGTTTGGAATTACTGAAAAGAGTGGAATAAATGGTAATAACGCGCTTCAGAACTAAGGCTTAACCATAGCTTAAGAGCAGAATCACATTGACAGTAAAATGCTCACCGTCACCGTCAAAGCCCTCACCGTATTTCATTGATTTACGCATTTTCATTGCAATTCTTACGCAAATTTTCCATTACGATATTACCTTGTCTCATACTAGGTGGCACTAGGTGAAAATAGTATAAGAAAATTGAATAAATAAAGCGAAAATGCGATAAACGGTAAGCAAAACAAAAAACTGTAGGATTTTTTTGCTACAGTTTTTCGTACAGTTTTATTGCTCACCGTTTATAGCATTTTCGCTTTATTTATTCAATTTTCTTATACTATTTTCACCTAGGGCTACCAAGTATGAGATAAGGCAATACGGTTATTGAGAATTTGCGTAAGAATTGCAATGAAAATGCGTAAATTAACGAAATACGGTGAGGGCTTTGACGGTGACGGTGAGCATTTTACTGTCAATGTGATTCTGCCCTAACTGCTCTAATTTCTTATCAATTACGATTTTTTGGAAAAGTTTAATTTAGGATTGGATTATCTAAGATAAATGACCTGTTATGTTCTCAAAATACTATTAGAACTGCTGCAACATCAAACCTTTTATACGTAACTTTGTGCATAAAAATCTAACTTTCCGCGAAGCGAGAAAAGTGCAACAAAATTTCCATCTCTGTTGGACCAATTGGACCATTTCCGATAGAAAAAAATCAATAAATTTAAATATTTTATAAATTCACTTGCGGTTTTATGAAAATTTCAAAATGAACATAAAAATAAAGAAATAATTGGCCACAGATTGTGAAGAGATGGAGTCTATTTTTGCCAGTTACACATCATGTTAGGTCAGTAAATTTGCATTTCGATCAGTAAAAAAATCAAAATCCGAACCGGAGATAAACAAGATTGAAATTCACAAAATTTTAAACACCTTATCTTCGGTTCTGTTTGACCGAATTTGATGAGTAAAGGTACAAGTAAAAGCTTTCACAAAACACTCACTGCATCTTTCTTCTACAACATTTGAACGATTTGAATTCTGTAGATCCGAAGATAGGGCCGCCATTGTCGAAAAAACCATTTCTTTAACACATAATCTCAACTATCTGCAAAGAGGAGATATGGCTCACTCTGAAATCCCCAATACGATTTGCAGATGATCTGATTCTTTTTGGATCTTCCGAAGAAGAGCTTCGCACTTGACCGATTTTTAAGTTTGTGCTGAAAGAGGTATGAAGGTGAAAGTGGTTAAGTCGGAGATAATGGTAATCTCTTGAGAGCCTGTACAATGCACTCTACGTGTTAGTATAGAGTCCCATTGAAACAGGTGGAGAAGTTCAGGTATCTCGGGGTGTTACTTACGAGTGATGGTATAGGATTTAGGTTAGGCAGATGAAGGTGTTTGGCAGAAGATTCTCACCTAAATATATGGTCATGAAATTTGGGTAATGACCGAAAGTATAAGATCGCGAGTAGAAGATCGCTCCGGGCGGTTAAAGAATTCACTCATTGACATCGAATGAACGTAACCATTCATAAGAAGCTAAGAGTCGAGGAGTTGCTTTTTCGTGTTGAGAGATCTCAACTTCGATGGTATGGACATGTTCAGCGGATGAATAGAGAAAGACTGCCCAGAAAAGTTATTTGTAAGCTATTGAATTGTGAAGAGACCTCAACCTCGGGCAACCCTAGAACAAGATGGCTGAATCAAATTCAGGATATTGCCTCGGAGCGTCTTGGGATCGAACCCGAACATCTTCCTGAAGTGACGGAGGATTGAGAGACGTGGGCTGTTAACTTTGATGTCACGGGCCCGCGCGACCCCAATAGGGATAAACTGTTGAAAATGATGATGATGATGATAATCTCAACTAGCATAATTAATTTTGATTTCGTTTTGGTGACGTTTCAGTGTAATGTTTTTTTTCTCATAATAACCTTTCGAATGTACACTGATATGTTGCTTTTACTCGACCGCGTTAATTAAAGATTTCACCTATATTATGGCAGTATATTACAATTAGGTTTTTTCAATTTTTTTCTGTACTGGAGGATAAACAGTAAGAGACAACGACTTCCGGTCTTCGGTGATCTCCAATAAAATCAGCATATATCCCCTCCGAAACCATGCAATTTTGGTTTTTTCAAAACGTTTTTAGGTACCCCAGGCGGACATTCGCCATTTTGATATATTGAAGGTCAAAGTGCAACCACTTTGGAGGGCTCAATTTTCAACCAATTTGCTTAGATTTGAAATTTTTGGAAAGGTCTTACAATTTTTAGTCTGACTGCACCGGTCTTAATTCTTTATCGTTAATGAATTAGTTAAGTAACGGTAATTGAATTATTCTTTCAAAAGATTTTTTTTTGACTAGATTTAAATATTGTTCCCGAGCTAAAGGCCAAACAGTAAGAAAATCGACTTCCGGTCTTCGTTGACCCACCTTATGTGGAAATTATCTTGGTCGATATTTTGATTTTAATTAGGTTAAGCCGTTTCTAGGCTTGAGTCGTAAGTGTGTATGGGGCATAAGAGCTTAAGCTGAGAGACGACTTAGTGGAAAACTGATGGGAATGAGTCTAATCATTATTTTGATTAAAGTTACGTTAAGCCGTCCCTCGGCTTAAGCCGGAGATGTGCCCAGAACATTAAGATCAGGGATTAAAGATTTGTTTCATTAATTTCATTTACTTAATTTTTTACTGCCCATTTTACGGGCTAAGCTAAATATATTCTTAAGGATTAGTTTGAGTCTATTTTTTAGACTTTAACCCTTTAAGGACGATTGGAACACCGGTGTCCTATAAAGAAAATATTTTTTCTGACTACCTAAAGTTATTTTTTTCTTATGTCTGTACATAATTGTAAAGTAGAAGGTTGAAGGAATCTAGAATATTTTTTGCGAGTGTCTAGCTATTTGCTATGTATAGTAAATATTTAAGCTCAAAAATGACGAATTTTTAAATTCTCAAATTCATAATTGATTTTATTTATTTTTTATAGGGTGGAATAACCGGCTATCGCCATGTTTAGGAAAAAATTAAATTCATTTAATCATAACTTTTGAATCCTTGTTACAAGATAAGTCAAATTTGACACAAAGTTACTTAGATGTATTGGCTCTAGATACGTGAAAACAATAATCCTAGAACATAACGCTGGACTACTTAAAAAACTGATTTTTATTAATAATGCAAAAATAACCATTTCGTCGCCACTTTTTACCACTTTTCGCCAGTTTTGTAAAATTTGTAACCACTTCTCGCCACCCACTTGAAAAGAACCACACTCGGTTATTTTAGGCAATGCTATGAAAAGAATACATTCACCATTTCTCTTTCCTTGTGATCACTTTATTATTACTCTCTTTAAATGATTTTTCTTCACTTTTATTTGAGAAATGAAATTATGGGGCTTTTGCAGAAAGTAAACAATGCAGATTTGACAACTGAGAATGTACGAAGTGAAGTTAGCGTCGCCTATTGAAAAGAGATGGCGACAGGTGGTAAAATCAATTCCAGAATATTACCACTTCTCGCCATGCCTAATTTTTATATAAAAGTAATATAAAATGAAATATTAATTGACTAAATACAAATTTTATGTATTCCACAAGTGCAATTAAATATTCAATAGACAAATTATTTACCCAAATAGGTATTTTTGGCCTGATGAAAATTTGACGACACTTAGTACATTTGGTAAGAGATGTTGGATTCGATGCACCTGCTTAAAATATTGCTCTAAAAAGTTATCAAAATCGTGAATCCAAAACGAATAATTATTATTTTTCGATTCTATGCGTAGAAGCAGAAACAATACAAAAAAATTGCGACTCATTTATTTCATAAATCGCGAAAAATAGCGATTTCAATGTAAGTGGCGAGAAGTGGGGCACTGGCGAGAACTGGTGATTCCACCCTACTTCCATTTTTTTAAGCAAACCCGTTTTGGCAATAAAAACTACAATAACTCATACGTAATATTTTTCATTAAAGCGAAAAATATTATTCATTGGTATTGTCAGAAAAATTACTTAAATTTTTGGGCTGTTTTTGTCCCTATCGTTCATAGAAGCATAAAATACACTAAAAAGTGTCTCGTCATTAAAGGGTTAATTGAACCAGTAGAAACATTCAGAATTTATGCTAAATATTCTCTAATTCCTCAAATTATTTATTTATTTCAAAGTTTCAGCTCTTTCAAATTAAAGATTTTCTTTTTAATAAATGATTTTATTTATTGTAGTAAATGCAAAAGTGAAAAAGTTGGTTATATAATTTTTTTTTAACAATGTGGCAAGTTTTAAGTTAGAAATAGAGTGATTGTTTGACTGATTCAATTTCTCGTCTCTCCTCAACCATTTCCCGGTATTCTTTCTGCAAGATGTTCTGCAAATCCAAAGTTTTTCTTCTCGATTCAGTTCTGTTGAGGCAAATATCCTTCAGAATGTCATGAATTTTGGCCAGTTCCTCCTTATAGAGTGTCTTTGATTTGTCACAATCCCTGAGAACATTTGCAACATTTCTCTGGAAAATAAATTTTGTTGAATAATCTGTAAAATAATGGAGATAGAATCCTCATTTTCTCACCAATTCTTTAGTCAGTAATTGAATTTCTTCTTTCAACGAAGATTCATTTTCAAGTTTGTCCTTTAAGGCTTTGTTTTCCTTACGAAGTAACTCATTTTCCAGCAAGATCTGCTTGGAAGATTCCTCTCTCTGCGACTGTTGCCGACATTTGCACCTTTCACTTTTGGCCATCAATTCCCTGAGAGTCTTGTGCTCGCTCTCCAGGGACTCTTTCAATTCCACACAGTCCCTGAGATTTTGTGCTAATTTATCAGATTCCTCACTGCGTTGATTGCTCCATTGATTAGAAAGATGATTCAGTAGCACTTCCTCCTTCTGCTTCAAATTGCAGAGAAACTCATTTTTTTGCTTCCTCTTCCAGTGCTCCAACTCCAATAATTCCTGATAGATCTGACCTTTCAAGTCCCGTCCAGAATCCCTCTGTGAGAGATATTTCCGTACGCTGCTATCGTCGTCGGAAAAGCCATCCTCTGGCGTTCCGCAGGCATCTTTGGTGATTGCTATTGCCATGAGTATTTCAATATTCCCCTTCGTAAAGCCACTTGAGGTCTTGGTCATTTTGTACCAATGTGCAGTGATTTCTTCGATTTTCTCTTGGGGGACAAAAGGAATGTTCCGGATAGAAAATAAAAGATTTCCCACACATTTTTGATTATCTTTCTTCCTCGCTCTCCGCAGGCACTGTATTTTAATCGGTATGTTCCTGGATTTCAATCTAGAGAAAAAGTCAAAGAGTCATTCCCTGTTTCAAAGGGAAATGTTTCTGAATTTGAGGAAAAATTACTTGGAAATATCTTGTTTTGAAGCTTCCCACACAAGTTTTGTGTCAATTGTGCAGGAATTCCCTTTTCCATTGAAGGAATCTGTATTCAAGTGAGTATCCCCAACAGATGCAGCAAGTATATATCCTTCGGGAATGATCGGGAGACCGCTGGCTGTATTTTTACAAAGAAATCCCCAGAGATTTGTTTGTAAACAAAGACATTGAGGTTAGGTTGAAAATGGCATTGGAATTTTATGAATTTAAAGCAAATTATCCAGAAATATCTATTAAAATTATTGTAATACAGTCAATAGTTATCAGAAACTTAGCAAAAGGCTTAGAAAAATAAAGATATTTAATAATTTTTTGAAGAAAAATGCAAAGAAATTTTTGGAGGGATTTTTCATAATGCGCTCCAGGAGAATTTTACACTTAAAAAGATCATCAACTTACCTTCTACAACATGCACACATATTTTATGCTTTATTTGCTGCATCTTCACATTGTTTTAGAGGTAACAAATAATAAATGAACAGATAAAATAAACTTTTGAAGGATAGGCGAACTTTCTCTTGTCACTGACCTTCGACTTGGGATGGGATTCAGTGGCGGTTTTTTATTCAAATTATTTTCTAGCAGATGGTAGAAAAGTACGGATTTTGAAAAAAAAAATATCAAAGCCAGTGATAAGCCTAGATCAGCCTATGGAGGTGTGATTCCTTCGTTGCAAATTCGGATTGTGGCAAGCTTGAACGATATTTATCATATTATTTACCATTCTCTCTCTCGACATCGAGCAGAGAGATCGCCCAGGAGAGCGGGCTGTGCTTCTCCAAAAAATCAAGAAAAATTCAAGAAAAAAGTGAGAAAAGTTAAAGTAGTATTACCAAGGATTCTAATTTCTACGACCTTTACCGGTGGTACGTTGAATCCTAGTAGAAAAGGATTGAACCCATTCCTTGATGTTGGGACCAAGAGTTTGTGAACATTGTTGTGAAGAATATAAAATTAAAGTCAGTATAGTGTGAAATTCTCGAGAGAAAAAAAAATATTAAGAGATCGATTGGATTGATAAGAACAATTAATCTAACGGGTAGCAAATTGGATGGAAAAACTGGTTTTGAATTATAATACTGAGGATGGTCAACGTGAACACTGCTGGTCGACTCCAAAGGGATGACGCCAGTGCATCTCTTTTTTTGGAGATTGTCTGGAGAATTTAGACACAAAGCGGGGGCTCAAAGAAATGCAGGGCCCACATTTCGGCGAAGCACCACTGTGGCTAACCCAGGAACACCAGATGCAGAAAAAAATGATATACATTAATGAAAATTTGAAAAGTCTATTGTAGTCAATGATATTTTGTTTTTCAGTTAAAATTTGATTTTGAAATTGAGAATTATTATAACAAATATGTAGTACATGTATATTAGGCCAAATGGCTGTTATACAATAAATATTTCATTCATGCATTCATATTATTTATACATAAATGCAAATTTCGTTTAAATTGCACATAACTTATTATCGTTATTAATGAGGAAAATTGTATGAGAAATGCATAAATGTGTCTGAAAATCTTTAAAGTAGATTGTCTCGGAAACTATGAGAGATAGAGGCCTCAAACTTTACATCCATTTAGAGTCTCCTTCAGGCTTGATATGTGCAAAATTTCACTTGAAAACGAAAAAAATTGAATGTGAAATGCGTAAAAGTGTCTGAAAATCAAGTCGATAATCTCGGAAACTATGAGAGATAGAGGCCTCAAATTTTACATCCATTTAGAGCATCCTTCAGGTTTGATATGTGCTAAATTTCACTTGAAAATGAAAAAAAAATTAATGAGAAATACATAAATGTGTCTGAAAATCTTTAAAGTCGATTATCTCGGAAACTATGAGAGATAGAGGCCTCAAACTTTACGTCCGTTTAGAACCTCTGTCAGCGACCCATGAGAATCCGCGAAGATATTCATAACCCACGAAAAATATCCGCCCCGCGAAAATTCACGAAAAATTTCGCGCCCCGCGAAAATCCGCGAAAAAATTCGCGCCACCGAAGATCTGCGAAAATTTCGCGCCCCGCGAAGATCGGCGAAAAAATCGCAGATCGCGAATTGTATATGTAATCTTACAAATTTTAGAATATAGGCTCATTATGTAGAGAGAGAGAGAGAGAGGGAGAGTGTGAGAGTGCTATATATATATATGGGAAAAACTTGTCCGACGCCGCTTCTCCCGCTTTTTTTCCCGCCTGAAGCAATTAACAAATTTTCTTAAAATTGAAATCTTTAAAGTGAAATATCTCGAGAACCGTTCGACGAATGTCTTAAATTTTTTTTTAAATTGGTCTAAATTTTCTGGACTAGGGGAGACTGGGGCAAAATTTGTCAATTCTAAAATTTTAAAATTCGATATCTTCCAAGAAAAAAGATACCGAGGCTTCAAATTTTTATCATAGATTTCCTTCATGAACCTCAATAAACGTCAGAGGTTATAAGGAATTCGAGAAAGAAATATAGAAAATAAAAAATACTTAAAATTTGAGCCCTGTTTTTAAAATATTTCCTCTTCAGGAGATATCAATTTTCATTAACTTACTTTCCGAAATTGATGCATTAGTGTGTGTTTGCTGAAAAACTTAAATCTGCTGAACATGAAACTGTTTTTCGTTTGTGAATTTTCCACACTGATTTTTCTCCAGAAGTAGTTTTATTAAAAATGAACAGTAGGGGTAAAATTTTTCAGAAGGCATGGGGCAATAATTGGCAAAAACGAATAATTCCGATATTTCACATGGCGAAAAGACACATCCAGTCACTGGTTCTCAACAACACAAATGTGTTTTTAATGCTTGAATTTTTCTGAAGAGCGATAAACACAATACACTATGTGACACTTACTCGGCAAACTTCGTTCAGTTCAACTCGCCCAATTCGATCTTCTGCCATTTCTAAGCCGGCTAAGAGAATTTTCTTGCCAAAAACAGCTTTTTGAAAACAATTTGAAAAACACATTTCTGGTTTAGATATTAAAAAGTGGTTTAGATATTAAAAAGTGTGAATATTTCTTTCATTCAGGAGACCCCGTAACAAATCGATTTTCTTTCGTCTATAAATATCCCACGTCTGACAAAATTTGCCCCAGCCTGTTTTGAGAATTTCCACAAAATCATCTTTCGGAAAATGGCTCGGGAGGCGCATTTGCTTTTGATTTAGAGGAAAATAACTTCGGCAAAGTTGTAGAGCGGTAAATTTCCTATAAGAATATTCTAAACAGAAATCATTCAAATTCACTGACAGCTTGTGAAAAAATAAAATATCCGTTTTGACTTATTTTGCCCCAGTCTCCCCTACAACATAAACATAAAAAAATCAAAATCGCATGCTTAGATTTCGAGATAAACTACAAAACGTGATTTTTAACCGGTTTAGAACCGGTTTTTCAAAAAACTAATAGCACAGAAATCGTTGTACGTGCGAGTATATTTTAAAAAAAATTATGAAGATATCTCTATTCAAACCAGAGATATTGCGTACTACGGACAGCCGGACGGCAGCCGGACCCTAAAATTGCCGGCTTATGATTTTCGGCATCAGGGATGTTCAAAACATATACCCTGTAAATTTCAGCTCGATCGGAGCACTTTGAGAAAATCCGAAGATTACAATAGGTGTGATTAGAAGGAATCACACCTAAAAATCAAGAAGCAATTGTGTAAATTTGATCTAAATTGAATATCTTATAGTATTTGAATGAAGAAATACGCTAGTTTTAGGAGAAAATAGGATTTGCACTTACCCGGGCCTCCCGTTGAAGGAAAAATTGAAACAATTTTCACAAAATAAAAAATCACACGGCGCACAGGGCACACTGTTTTATACAATTGAAATGCATAATGAATAAGGGCACTTGATTTAAAACTACTTTCTTTTAACTAATACACTGAGTTATTTATTGGAAAATGGGAAAAATAATAAAATTGTGAAATTCCAAAAAACCGGCTTTTCCACAGGAAAAACCACAAGAAAATTTTGTACAATTATTCCGCTAGGGGTGCTACTGTCGTTCGCCGCAGCGGTGAAAACGGCGGCGAAATTGCTCGAATGGAGTGGTGAAAAAGGTACTTTTGCCGCATGAGGTTTGACTGGTGGTGTATTTTGGTGACAGTCACCGCCATTTGTCAGAAATTGTAAGAAAAATCCTGTAAAAAGGGCGAAAAGGGAAAATAGGTGTGAAATAATGAATTTGGAAGGTGCACTGTGTAGATAGGAGTAGTGTAAAAGTGTATAGTGGGTGAAATTGGTGCAAAAAACTGTGTCGCCTGCCCAAAATCATTGGCCATTTGGTTGGCACAAAGTGCAAAGTGGGCAGGAGAGGCAAAAAGGCATTTTGGATGGTTTGAAGAGAGTTACAGAAACTTGGGCGAATAATGGTGGCAAAGAGTGGCCCCATCGCATTTGTTCTGACACTTGCGTAGCCCCATATTTTCCAAATTTCGCCGGTGTCTCCCTGACTCAGTAGTCCATGGGGAGAAATTGTGTGTGAAAAATGCGAGCAGGCTGTGGCAAGTGTCTTGCAATCGTGAAAATCGATAAAAATAAATTGCGAGTGGCGATTTGTTGATTGTGCTGTGCGGAGTTTGTTGTTGGGGGAAGACGTGAAGAAGTAAAAAAAACGGCAAAATTTGCAGTTAATAATTCCCGGTGGTGATAAATTTTCACGTGAAAATCCCTCTTGCTAGAAGTGATCTTAGTTGGCGTTTCAACGAACAAAATTTTTGGAGTCTCTCTCTTCAGCCATTTCCACGGATTTTCCAATTGGAAGGAAAAGCAACAAAAGAAAAAAGTATGCTGGACTGAAAGGTGTGACCTAGTGATGAATCTCTTGGTAGATAGAATTGTTCCTGCAACTCCCAGCAATTTCATCCATATTGACTTTGACGCCCTATTTTTTTCTCTCAATTGAACTGTGTCCTCGGCGTCTCCCGCAGGGCTCCCGTCCCTGCTGCCTCCGTGTGCCCTTCTATGCGGGTGGTGCAAGAGACTTTTCCCATTCCACCAATTCCATTCACTTTTCAGCCCATTTTCTCTCTCTCTCTCAATCAGACTCTTACCCAATTCTTTTTCTTTTTTTTTCCAATAAAAATCACCTGCAATATCTCTGCATTTGCTACGTAATCTCCCGTGCTTTTTGTTTAACCGTCTGTTTTATAAAACTTCATTTGCCCCAACTTCTTCCAAGTCACCTCCTCCGGGCGGTGGAAAATGAAGCGTGCTAATTTGCCGAGAGAGTTGGGAGATTTTGCTAGAGTTTTGCATTAAGGCAGCAAGGTCTATACTAATGGAATAAATTCACCAATTATCTTGGTAAATTGGATGAATATTCATGAAGTTGGATAGAGTCGTCTGGGACTTGGTAAAGCACGCCGGAAACGCCCCAATATTCCCATCAAAATTTCCATCTCCAGAGATAAACTGATGGAGTTGTCCTCAAGTCTGCCCAAAATATCACATTTTGCCGGCTTTGGCATCAAACTCTCCACAGAGTCTCAATCTCTTTCGTGTTTGTCGGGCTGATGCCCAACACCAAATGGTTGAATGTCTTTAAGAGAGCGATTGGTGACGTCAGGAGACGATGTTGAGCAGCAAGTATCAATGAAAAGTGACTAATCGGACGACTTTGCCAATCAATTGTGTGTGGTCTGGGTGGGAAAATTGCTGAGAGTTGCATAACAATTGATTCTAAGGCAAGAGAGAGATTACAAGGGAATTGAGACACATTTAATTTGTATGTCTCAATCCCAGAAATTCTCCCATCATCCACAGAATTCGACGTGGGAGTGAGGGCAGTTTGTGCGACAAAGTGACCAAACAAGCATCCCACCCCCAAACAAAGGGTGGTATGATAGTGTGAAGTGTTGTGAGTGTTGGAAGTTCTAAAAGTGGTCAGGGGCAAAAAAAAAGAGGTGAAAGACAAAGGAACGCATGAAGGGTTTAGGACACACTGAGAAAGAGAAGAGATCAGAGTGAGTGAAATTTCTGCCACCAGCAAACAACAAAACATCTGGCGGCTTTGGCTGCATCACAATCGGAAGTGAGGGCTGCAGGGAGTGGTCTGAGTGAGACGAATAACAAAAAAAAAGGGGGAGAACCTAGAGAGACCCACACGTAGGATTGTGAACTGAAGGAGACGACAGAATGCAGCGACGCGAGGGCAGAGACCAGCGCGATGGTCGCGACCGTGATGTTAACAGGCAAACAAGGTAAATTGTTAATAATCTTTTATACATACTTTTGTATAGTGCAAGAAGCAGACAGATAACAGAGAAAGAGAGAGAAAGAAAAGAAAAAACTCGACAAAGAGTCCAATCGAATTTCCTCCTCTCTCACATTTTTTTTCCGCATCTCATCACAAATTTTCTCACCTGCATGACTCATCCTCTAAAGATCAGCTGAGATGGAGGAGAGGAAATGGAAATTTATCAAGCAGTACACTTATTTTCTGCCATTCTTGGTTCTTTCCTATCAATCTTCCTATTGTGACAGTTTTCAAGTGTCCGCGCTGTTGTATAATCTTAAAATTTTATAGCGAGAAATTTAATAGAGACACACTACGAAAGCGCTAAATTGTCTTAAGAAAATGTCACGATCTAGTGACACACCTACAGTTTCCTTCTAATTCCTGTTTCGTGCATCCCATCCGCGAGTTCAGTAGCAATGCCAGTGTCAAATTAATCAGGAAATACGCTCAAGAGATACTATGGAACTTGTTTCCTTCTTATAAGAGATTTTAAAAGCTTTTCGATTTAGAATGCTTGCTGTTCTTATAAGAAACTCAACAAATTACAAACTCAAACCTGCATGTTCATCTGTATACGGCTTTACAATCTTTTATTGAAAAATGGCATAGGTACGTCAATTCTGAGATAATGTATAGGGAAAAGTGCCCATGCTTGATACCATTGGAAGCTTCGTAATGACTAAATTTTTCCTATGTTTCTTAATAAATGTGACTCCGCAATATATTTTAAACACTCTGGCCACTTTCCCATAGTTTTTAAAATATGGTTGCGATGAGTCACATATAATATTGTGAAACATAGAAAATTTAGTCATTACGAAGCTTCCAATGGTATCAAGCATGGGCACTTTCCCCTAAAGATTTAAATATTTTATACCTAAAAATGTATGATTAAAACGAGTAAATGCTTTATATCAAGAGTTATTAGTAAAATTTTTAGAAGATTCGAAAACTTTAGGTATAGGGTAGAGTAAGCCCTTTTCGCCACCTTAAGGTTTTGTACCCTTGTAATTCTTATAAATTTTGTTGAAATAAAAAGAAATTTTCTGTACAAGTGCTTTGAAGCATTGTCTCTCTAATGAACCAGGAGACTTTCCGGGAATTTTTGGGCATCTAGTTGAAAAAATACATTTCCTGCAACAATGCATGTTTCAGTACTTTTCGCCACCTTGTAAACACTTTTTCGCCACTGTGTAAGCACTTTTTCGCCACTTGTTTTCAATTGATTTTTAAGAAGCAGCAGCTTTCGAAAACCCGCAAAAGTACACGGCACAGTACTTTTCTTATTTAACACCGATATTAGACAATTATTAGAGTGTTTCGAATGATTTTTTGCACATTTTTTGTTTGCGACAAAAATCAATTGACAATTACGTCTGTTTCAACTAAATTCCGCGAGGTGCGCCACTTGTAAAATGCTTGGAAAAATGAGTGGCGAAAAGTACTTACACAACCGAAAAAAGTAAGCCCTATTTCACCACATCCGTATTTCTTTATTTTTTTTTGAAGCTTAGTTAATAACAAAGTGACTTTCAGTGAAAAAATATCAAATACTGTACTGCAAAAACATAAAATATTGCAAGACAATTTGTCTAAGCGTTGACAAGTTTATTAAGAACTCCATATTTTTTTGGTGACTGTTCACCTTGTCGACAATTTCTTCAATTAACTTGCAAATAATCTAGTCGGTGGAGCACCAGTTATGGTTTTCTGATCCGTTGGACTAGAGGTTACGAAGTAATAGTCATTTCGTAGTTCCATGAGCTCATAATTCCCTGAAAAAGTGATTTTATTTGTAGGTGGCGAAAAAGTGCTTACTGGCGAAAAAGTACTGACTCTACCCTATTTTTTGTACTATTGAATAGGAACTATAAAAATATATTCCCATTTCTGCTTTCAAAAATAATTTTTAATATTTAATTAAAACATATATATTTATCTTAGAATGCCCAGCACACAATAAATTTTGTTTTGTAACCATGTTTTTGACATTTCAATGAGAGTGAATGAAATCTAGATCTAGTTAATGTAAGGGAAGTATGTATCGGCCAGTTAAGAAAAATGCTCAATAATTTGCTTAAAATAAAAGCTCTAAACCAATTTTTGGCATTTTTAAATATCCCAATTGGAACTCTATCCATATCTCTACGTTTGATTTCTTAATATTAAGAGAAATTAGTGAATTCAGACGAAGAAGATATCGGCCGAGAGTGGAGCAGATATCGTCCAATAAATAAAAGCCTTTATAAAGTAATACAAATTTAAAGATTTTTGTTATCAATTATGGATATACTCGAAGAATCACTCTCTGTCATCCACTCCTTATAAAAACCCACGATTGCCCAACCATCAGAACCATTTTTACCACTTTCCAGGGAGATTGTTGGTGAAGGATTCTGCATCTTCTCATTTTTCATCAAATTTCTGATCCAATCCTGGAGCTCGAACTTAAGGACAAGAAATCTAGTTTCGACTTGATTCACGACCCTTCACAATCTTAAATTATTCTTTTTCCTACTTAGTACTACAGGCTTACCAGTGATTTTCCTATTGTTTGTCTTCCGGAAAGTTTGTCATTCAGGGTCATTCTGGGCACTCTATTTTGCAGCCGTTTTCGGGATGATTCACATGTAGAGATGGTAAAAATTCAGAAATTTCACAACAGTCGCCATCTACTTTAGGCGGAAATTCATGAAATTTACCAACTATTCACATGCCGTCATGGCATCCAGCACATTTTTCAATCCTTCCGCTGAATATTGGAGTTTCTAAGAAATCCTTCAAGATGTTTCACATTGATAAAATGCAAAATTCACACTGGGGAAATTCTTTTTCACAACAAAAACATAACCGACATAACCTCTACTGCTCGCGAAAATGACATCGAAATGCGATAAAAAATGGCCGAGATGGCCGATGAGATCTGTACTTCGAACAAAGCGTACTTCTTCTCAATTAACAAATTAATTCTGATTATGCGTAGCGAGACAATTAAAAAGCGTTCTGATACTAAACTTAGAATAATTGAGTAGTATATTTTTCATTCAGATCATATTTTTCATTCATTTAAATAAGGTATAGGGTAAGTGTGCCAAATTTCGGCATAGTTGCATGTAAGCGCCAAAGTCTCAAGTTTGAAATGTAATATTTTTAATACAAATTGAACTTATTTGTTACTTTTTTATAAGGAGTGTTTCTTGGAACCTTGTATATAGTCTATCGTTTTTATTTTCTCTAAATTCATTCTTAATACATTCTAAAATGGATAAAAATGTTGACATAACATTGGTGGCCTATTTCGGCCACTTTGATTTTCATAGTTCCTTGCCCTTCCGGAATTCTTCCAATGTCTTTTTCAGATCATCTTGTTCGTCGAAGCGACATTTTTTGTTATTTTTTGCACTGTATTATTTCTAGAGTATGCAAAAACTAAAAATTCATTGAAATTCGAGGAACAAAAAATATGGCCGAAATTGCATGCTGGCCGGAATTTGGCACACTTACCCTAATTCCTTATTTTGAGTCGTTCACTTTCATAGGAATTGAAAACATGTTAACAAATAAAAGTTATTGTGCGCTGATAATTAGGGGAGAGTATCCATTAATTTTATTTTATTTTTTAAATTTAATAATTTTGGTTTACTTCATTGGTTAGTCTTTCATTTAAAATTTGGAATAAAAATGTTTAATTCACAAAGTAGGAAAATACGGGCTTCAGACTATATGATTTTTTAATGAAAATATTGATGTAGGGCACATTTGAATTGGGGGACCTTTGAAATTGGGTTTTTTTCCTATTTTTAAATAGAAATGGACCTTACCGTGCGTGAAATAATTGAGCTTTATAAACCATTTGTGAATTTAAGCTACATTGTGATGAGCCTCAATTCCTTTTAAAATAGAAGAAAAATGCCTAATTTCAGAGGTACCCGAATTCAAAGGGAAACCCCACTTTCTCTTGGGAACCTTACGCCCTAGACACACTTACGACTTAAGGCGAGAGACAGATTAACGTAATTATAACATAAATAATTATCAGGATTACATTTCCATCAGTTTCTGACTAATCCGTCTCTCAGGTTAAGCCGAGAAACTGCTCAATTATTGGGAAACTGATGGGAATTTACTCAAAGTATTATTTTGATTATAATAACGTTAAGCCGTCTCTCGGATTAAGTCGTTATTTATTTATTTTTTTATTTACTTTTATTTGAGTTCTTCCTGAATTGATTTTCAACACCTTAGTGCAAGGAAAACCTAATTTATTGCCCTACAAATGCTTATAGAATTTTATTGTGAAATGTTTTGTCACTGCGGATGACATGAAAATCGCGTTTAAGAAACTATGCAAACGTGTAGGGAAAAGAGAAGGAGCAGACATTAGTAATATGGCTCTTTCATATAATAGTTTCATCCGATTTTATTGGCACTCACGATGTTGGCTGGTTGGCCTGATAAATGTCATTTATTGTAATGGGGTACATACAATTTCACTTGCTTTGTAAAAGTATTTTCTGATTTTAGTTTTGTGAATGGAGGAGATCAATTGAACTATGATATTTTCTAATTGACTATTTTTTTCTAAAAACGAATAGTTTGTAAAGACATACAAAAAGCTATGAAGAATGATTTACTTACATTACTTATTTATTTTATTTAAGAGAAACTATCTGGACTTGCTTGAATATAGTTCATTATCTCTTGGCTAATGAGTCTTTAAAAAATCATAACTGACTGAAACTGTGCCAGCCTCCCTATTTTAGAGATAAAAGTAGTTTAAATATTTAATGTTAAATATTTCCCTCTGGAATTTAAAAAAAAAATGTTTCAAGGAAGATTTTTAGATGTAGGGGAAGGCTTTCAAACTACGCACATATTCTGGTTTAAAGATTTCATTCCCATATGTTACATTAATGAATGTGACCTAATTTTTTCAGGAAGTGTGTGTCTTAATACTAGTTATTAATATGTATTGCCATAGGTCAGATTCATTAAAGGAATATGGGAAAAATATAAGGTGTTCGGAGCCAGAATGTGTGCGAAGTCTGAAAGCCCTCTCTTACAATATATTTTTCTTAAGTAAGGGGTTTTCGATACTATGCCTTGTTGAATAGAATGTAGTGAAGCTGGATGCAACTCGAAGGCATGAAAAGGAATTCGATCCTAGAGCACTTGCATTATTATAGAAAGAGTGCTGTACAACCTACCTACAACAACTTTTACCTCATTGCGTGCATATTTAATTTTAAAGCATTTTTCCCCTTTTAGTTATGTAAATGGCTTAATGATGACTTTTTATAGTTCTAAACAAAAACAGAACGCGTCAATACGAAAATATTTTAGGAATTAATTCTTTAGCTATATGTAAGATAAAGCTTTAAAAAATATATTTATGATTCCGAATAGATTTGCATCTTCCAAGGTCACTCTATTTTATTTTTATAATCTTAAAAAGTATTCGTGACTAGAATTAGAATAGAAACTTGATAAAACTATGGATTTCCAAGTTTAGATTAGAAAGTAGACCATTTTTTTTTAAGCTGGTATATTGATTTTTTTTCGTTTCTTGCAATCAGATTTGAAATAAAGATGATCTCAAGAATTTTTCTATTGCTTCTATTTTTGATTTTTTACTGCTCAAACTCTACAGTGAGTGAAGCCTTGATTTTCACCCTCTTTCCCGTCACAACATTATTTTCTAATAATGTTGTAAACCTCTTTTCACAACATTATTATCTTCACGTTTCAAAATATTTTCGAGAAGTGACGTCACGTTGTTTGTTTGCCTATCCGTTATCACGCCTAGAGGTCAAACAGTTAGAGATAGAGATTTGGGACTGTTGGGACACCCTTTCCCATAAGTTTACCCTGGTTGCTTAGATTAGATTACAATGGGGGCGGTCCTTTGCAGGACCGCTGTACCCAGGCCTCCATTTTGGCCCATTATACATTACCAATTAAATTCGGTGGCAACCAAAATTGCGAATGTTCAAAATCCTGAAAGGGATGAAATTAAGTATATGGAGGAAAATGTTTAGAATAATTTCCCAAGACACAGAAGATTTCCCTTTGCCTCCAGCATGCGCGGGTGCGATCGTGGGAGTAGCTATGACACTTTTAAGACTTCGGGATTTTGGCTTTCGGGATTTGGCGTTCGGGATTTTGGCTTTCGGGATTTTGGCTTTCTGGATTTTGACTGGGACCCATTAAATTAACCCCTGTTAAGGGCAAGATGGCTCAAGCCGGCCCGTTTTTCGGATAAACTCCATTAAACAGGCCGGCTTTAATCTTGATAGATCTTCATCAAGCAGACCCAGATGGATCTTCATCGAGCAACACCCGACTGATGTTATATAAATTGGGGAAGTCGCACACATAGTGAGTGACTGTCTACTCATTTTGATTGCATCCTCTGCACATTGTGTTATAGGGTGAAAGGAACACCTACTGACACTTTAGGAATTTATCATGCCATACTTATTGACACTTTCAGGGCCGATTTAGGATATGAAATTTGAACAACTCCGTTCGTAAGAAAAAGTATATTACAGGAAAAACATAATATTACTTGCATTGTCATTATTTCAAGTCTAAATAGAGGTTCACTGTCGAAGAGGTGTTCCTTCGACCCAATTGTTAATATGTTATATTGTAACTGGTTAGGTTAGCAATCTGCCGGGCTCTAAAGCGACTGCCTCCCACCAGGTATGTTGTTCACTGTCCTTTTCTTCTCCAAATTGGTCTTATTCAAGTTGAGCACTAATTGCTTAGCCAGATATTTTGTCCATATCTATACAAGAAGATACCGTTGAATCATTCCAAATGCCGATTTTTCAAAATCAAAAGTCAGAAAAACAATTTAGAGCGTATTTTCTACCGAGTATTGTCATGTTTGAGCTCATTAGAAAGGCATTGAAATATCTAATAAATCTAAACAGGTTGCAATCGGTTATGAACCGAAAAATACTTTTTGTCCGAAAATCAACCTTGTTACTATATTAATTTATTTTGGCGATCTTTTGATTTATGAATCGATTCAAGTCGGTAAACGGTAAGTGATACGGAAGTGCTTTGGAGTTGTAGCGCCTAATACGGGCTTCAGACCTAAGGCTTAGCCAAATGGCTTAATTGCTCTAATTTCTTATCAATCATGATTTTTTGGGAAAATTTACTTAAAATTGGATTATTAAAGATAAATGACCACTTAGGCTCTCAAAAAACAATAAAATTGCTCGTTATTTAGGATTTTGAGACCTTCAGGAACTGGGCTAAACCTCTAGTTTGAAGACAGCTTAAGTCACGAGTTCAAATATTTCGCAATGTATGGGACATATTGCCAACCCTTATAAAAATATAATGTTTAAGATAAGAGGGGCATTGTAAGGGTTTTGACAGACTTAAGGATTAGCCGAGAGACGGCTTAGTGTAATAATATTCGAAGTTATGGTTAAACCACATTTCTATCATTTTCCACTGCCGTTTCTTGGCTTAAGTCCTAAGGGTGTCAATGACGAGGAGCGAACCTTATTTGTTTGTGATAAATATATAATAATAATAATAATGTTTAATTAAAAGTATCAATTCGAAATTGTATAGAAAAGTACTCAATACTTCAATGTCCTACTTGTCCTGTTTTAAAAGGTAGATTACTCATGAATGGGATGTGCGATTTTTGCCAATACTTGCAAAATCCCACGCTTAATTTCATGTCCAAGTTGCAAAGTGTTCATTAGGTGTGCGCTGAAGAATTAGCGTGTATCGTAATCAAATGTATAGAGGTAAGAATGTGAAGAGAGAGAGAAAAAAAAGAATATCGTCCCGGTTAGTTTGGTATTTGTGAGGTGATTGTCTCTCATTTTCTTTCATTCATTAAATTATTCTAGTGTATTTGTGTAATTGATTTATAATCTACAAAGAAAAAAGAAAACACTGAAAAAAGTTATAATTGCAATCTTGTCAAAGTAGTTATTGTCTGATATGATAACACCAAAAATATACAAAAGAGGTCGATGGTGATAATGGAAAGAGTGGCTTTTTCCTCATTTTCGTCATTTTTTTTTTGCAAAAATATGTCAAAGGAAAATGAAGGGCAGAAAAGAGGAAGAATAATTGACACTTTATATGCAGAGTGGCAAACCAGAGTAAATATTTTGTGTGTAGGAACATCTTTGAGAGTGAGAGAAAATTAAATTATATGAGCGCGCATTTTTTCCAACTCAAAAGGTTCCCCCCTTATCTCTTTCAATAAATTTCTGTTCAATCTTGAGTGATTAATGCTATTTAGGTCCCTATATCTTCTATTTATATGAGTTTGACTTAAGAGGATCGTCAAGGAAAAAAAAGCTCCAGATTCAAGCTCTCGCGGAGCTACTCAAAGCATCCGTGATGTCCCCTGGTGGTGAAAAGAGTCATCACCCGCCATCAGCTCTCTCGTTTTTTCTACTGTTTTTTGTTCACGCTCATCGTCTGTCTATTTTTCTCCGAAGCGCTCCCCAGACCCAGAGCACACAAAAAACTCATTGAAAAGGTTGAAAACCCAAAGGCAGATTTTTAGCCTTGCGATGCATTATGAGATTTTGTGAAGGAAAGAAAAAATGAGACATGCATGTTTTACGCATATCTTTGTCTCTAAAAATTGATTAAAAAAAATTAAATTTTCAAGTGACAAAATTTCTATTTTTATTTTCTTCATAGTCCAAAATTTCTATTTCTTCAAAAAGGACACGTGCATTTGACACATTTGAAAGATAGGGGGAAACAGGTTTGTTTTTTGGCCTTTTTTGGTACGGGAAAGTCAAACTAATAAATAATTAACATGTCCTTTATTTTTCCTCCATTCTTTCCAAAAACCATGTTCTTCTTGGGAATCTTTAAAAACGCATCCTGCGATTTTTTTTATTTTTAAATATGTTTTAGAGGCCGACTCGGTGATAATTTCATATAAGAAAATACTGTTGAATCAAAGATTTTTCAAGGTCAAAGGTTAAAAATGCTCTATAGAGAGCGTATTTTTAAACCGAATAGGGTGACATTTGGTATAGTTCCAAAGGTCATGCAATTTTTTACAATTCTGAAAAGGGTATAATTTTTTATGAATCCATATAATAAACCAGTTATGAAACTATAACTAATTTTAATCTGAAGTCCAATTGTAGTATTGTTAGCAAATTGCACAATCACAGTAAAAACTTTTGGACACTGACCAAAATATTGGTAAAAATTTTCTTTAGAACAATTTGTTACAGAACAAATATGTACCTAAAAAAGATATTTATTCGTTCCAATATTTTTTTTTCTTTACGGTTTTGTTAAGAATAGTGACAATTGTGTAAAAGTTTTCTTTTAGAACCGTTTCGATACGGTGGAATACCTACAAATTTCAGTAGATTTCGTTTTATACAAATTTGATCTGTGAGTTGGAATAGAATTTTGTTGCGCTCTACTGTTTTGTTCCCACTGTCAGGAACAAATTTGTAGATTTTTTTAATAAAAATACTATCCCTACATTTGTAACATATTCGTTTAAAAAATTTTCGGTATCCGTGGACGATTTAATTTTTGGAACAAAAATCGTTACTAATATGGGGAATCCTTTTGCCTCTCTTAAAAAGTACAAATTTGTTGCTAAAAGTCGGAACCAAATCGTCAGTTGCCTCAGCAACTGTGCTAACTGCATCTGCTTTGTGTCTGTATTCATTGCAAACGCCGCGCAGCGATGCGTTGCTTACAACGAATGCTGACACAAAGCAAATGCAGTTAGCACAGTTACTGAGGCAACCGACGAAATATAGACATTTTGTTCCAATTATCGGGAACAAATTAATGCAATTTAAAAGATCTCATCCGTTTCGTCTAACAGTTAAGGTCTATAGTTAAGGTGCCAGTGCTGGTAGCAGGAGGGGAAAAATCTCACCAATCTCGAATTAAAAAAAGTGAAACCGTAAATATTATAGCTTGAAAAATGCCACAAATTTAACGTCCTTCTTGCTGCGATGGTGACTTTCGGAACAAATTAGTTACTAATATTGAAAATCTTTTTGTTACTCCTTGAGGGTACAAACTGGTTTATTATATGGATTCATAAAAAATTATACCCTTTTCAGAATTGTAAGAAATTGCATAATCATTGAAACTATACCAAATGTCACCCAATTCGGTTTAAAAGTACGCTCTCTAGAGCATTTTTAACCTTTGACCTTGAAAAATCTTTGATTCAACAGTATTTTCTTATATGAAATTATCACCGAGTCGGCCTCTAAAACATATTTAAAAATAAAAAAAATCGCAGGATGCGTTTTTAAAGATTCCCAAGAAGAACATGGTTTTTGGAAAGAATGGAGGAAAAATAAAGGTCATGTTAATTATTTATTAGTTTGACCTGCCAAGATTGTAAAGTTTTTAAATTTCGAATCGTAAGGGTTAGGGGAAAGAACTGTCCTTTCGAACGTTCATGCCTGCGAATAGCGTGATTTTTCTTTTATTTTTCCTAAGAGACCTATAAATAATTATCACATAATCATAAATATTGATGATAAGCTAACTAATATTTAATAGAAATGTGTAGGGGAAGGTCGTCTGCCTTCAAACGAAAAATGTAGTTCCAAATTTAAGATTTTTTTCTGAAGAATCCACAAAATAGATTTTATTTTCTACTACACCAAAAAATTCTCTTGTTCATTCGGCGTATATGATTACCTCCTTTAACACTTACAAGTCCTAAGTTTTTCCTTCTGAGGAAATTAAAAAAGTGATGTCAATTTGTATGAAGGCAGCTGGCATAGTCTGCCTTTAAACGCGAGGCAGCTACCTTTAAATGTTTTTTTTTTTTCACTGAGAATATCAAATCAATAAAACTAAATGGGCTATAAATGATTAGATTGAAGCCTAACGCACTCACTAAAATCATCACTGCAGTCAAAAGACATTACAAAATAACTTTTCTTCACATTTTTCTGAATCACTGTTTTGCACTTGAAAATTTGGAAGAAAATGCCATTGAAGTTGACAATTGTCAACTTGAAACATCCCGGCCGGAGCAAGATAGCGGGTTATAAGTATTTGTATGACGTTCGTCAGAGAAAAGTAGGAGTTCGATTTTACATGTTTTGATGTATGGAAAGATAGGATTTAAAGGCACACGACATTAGCATTTAAAGGCTGCTGCAGGGTGATATTTGCAAATTTTTGCCACCCACAAAAATTGTGTCATCTGAACCAAAATGTATTAACAGAAATATTAAGCCTGATTAACCTTCTATGTGTCACAATGGAAGATTTATTTGTAAAATGATTTTTACTATGAAAAATCACATGATTTGTGGAACATCAAAATTACAGTTTAGAGCTCATTTTCATTTTTTGTCATCTAGCATCTAGGAAATAGGAGCTAGGCTCTCCATTTTTTGATGATTTGTGAGGATGATGGATAGCTATCTAATAGTTAATAGAATATAATTTATGCTTTTGAGAACAACGAAAAAATCGCAACATTTAAAGGCTGCTGCATTTAAAGGCAGACGACTTTCCCCTAAGTCTCATACGAAAAATAAAAGAAAATTCCCATTATTCCAAGGCATGAACATTCGAAAGGAGAGTACTTTCCCGTACCAAAAAAGGCCAAAAAATAAACCTGTTTCCCCCTATCTTTTAAATGTGTCAAATGCACGTGTTCTTTGAAGAAATAGAAATTTTGGACTATGAAGAAAATAAAAATAGAAATTTTGTCACTTGAAAATTTAATTTTTTTTAATCAATTTTTAGAGACAAAGATATACGTAAAACATGCATGTCTCATTTTTTCTCTCCTTCACAAAAGTTCCATTTCAAAATCGGGTTTCTATTGTAATCTCGAAATCATGTTATGCTTTTTCGCTACTTTTAGGTTTATTCTGTAACTTCGCGGATCGCGGTGTGTTCGTGGATTTTAGTGGGCCGCGGAATTTTTCGTGTATTTGCGAGGATCGCGGTGTTGCTCCCGGATTTTCTCGGATCGCGGAATCGTTCACGAATTTTCGCGAACCGCGAAATTTCTCGCGGATCGCGGAATCTTTTGCGGACCGAAGAATTTCTGACGGATTTACGCAGCCGGCAGAATTTATTGTGGATTTTCCCGGACCGTGGATTTTTTCGCGGATTTTTGAAGATCGCAGTATTACTCGCGGATTGCGGAATAGTTTCTGAGCCATTTTGGCATTAAAGTTTTACATGTATTTTTGTGCATTTCTGACAATCGAATTTGCACTCTTCAATTTTCAACGACCTCGAGTTGCACGCATTTCGAGGTTTCCTGTAATAAATCTCAGCTAGCATAAGGTCATCTGGACTTCGATTTTGCCCCCAATTCGAATTTGCAATGAAAGAATCACACATTGCATAAGTCCATTTAGGCTTATCACTGACTTTTTTCTTCTCCGAGAAAAAGTATATCCGCATATTATGTAGTCACCGATATTAGCTGGTTTTGTGAAATGCCCATGACGATTGACGATTCATAATTTTTACGATTTTCTACAATTTTTTGAAACAACGAGACTGATCGTGAAAATCATAAAAATTCGCTCAGCTGTAATTCATAAGATTTCTCACACAGGGGATGAGTTTTGTTGTTTTGTATTCTTTTTTCTCCTCCGCCTGATCGCAAAAAACTGCAGGCGTGCTGAAGGTCAGAGAGAAAAGGAAAGACATGGTGAAAAATGCGACGCGTAATCTTGTGGCGAATTGCTGAACAATTTTGAGTAGAATTTCTCGGAAGCTCGGAAAGCTATCAAAAGCTCATGAAAATTTCCAATTTGCAGCATATTGTTTAAAATTTAATTGCAAAAAAACTATTAGGAGTTTCTCCAATTCTAATGTACCATTTGAAAGCTAATGAAATGTAGATTGGTACAAAAATAATTATTAATTCGGAAAAAATGATATTCTCGGTACAAAGATGCAATGAAAACTGTCATTTTTTGGACAATTTTCAATTGAAAAATACTTGGAAAATTTGTATGAAAAGTGAAAGAAGTGAAACAGGCATTTTGTAGAGCATGTCTTTAGGAACAAAATTAAAAAAAAATATACCTCTCTATCTTTCATATTATAGGAGATAATGCAGCTTCTTTGTGGCATGTTTTAGGAGTATACGAATGTTTGGAAAATTATATTACGAAAGCAAAACAGTTTTTCAAAAAATTAAAACAGGGAATTCAAAGATAATATAAAAAACTACCATCAGTTAAATTTTCAAGGAAATATCTCAAAAATTGTAAGACTTGATACACTTTTAATTTTGGGTTTTTGTATGGAGACGCCATTTTCTGGCTTTTCGATCCTCTTAAGCTTTAAAGCTGACTTAATAAATTTTTTTTGGGGACATTTTCATTAAAGTGTTTCGGTTGAAGTGTGTCGCACAATTTTAGAGGCTTGAGTAAACAAATTCCGGGGGGTGGTTCACTGAAATTTAGCTGTGTTAGAACTTTGACTTTGGTGCAAAAGGGAGAAGTTTAGACTCTTTTTTTCCAAACTCGTGTACACAAAATAATGTTGGCAGACAATTTTCAACTTTTGTGCCCAGATAGCTCTTTTTTGGCTTTATTGATTTTTTTTTTAATCTTGGACGTGGTTCCCTGGAGCGAAAACCAAATTTATTATGGACATTGGAAATTGTCTTCTTTCAATATGATTGAAAAAAAAAGAATGAAAAATGTGTCTGCAATTATTGAAATTTAGATGAAAATAATTTTGCATTGAAAGAATTGTAAGTACTTCCGTTAACCACTTTCAATTCTTGGAATTTTTACCTCACAACCAAAGACGAGAAATGGAAAAGAAAAATTCATACTAAATTTCTGCAATTATTGTATATATTGTGTCTAATAGGGAAGGAATTGTGGTTAAATTTGCAAACGCATAGCTAAGAAAAAATGATGAGCGGCAAGAGAAAGAGACGAGCAAAATAAGGTGTTTATGAAAAAAAAAGTGAAAAGATTGCATTAATATTGTGGGATTTGTGTGGGATTGTATTGTATAATAAGATTCGTGTCTTCATCTTTAGAAATACACAAACAATCTGATATAGTGCAATAATAAAATTAGTTTGCCCTAAATAAAATTTATTAAATTATCATTTATCAAATGAAATTGTTTATTTACACTCCTCTGATGTTAAATATTCAGTTCGGAAAGAAATTCTGCTGATAAACATGATTTTTCTGGTGATTATGGGAATTTTCAGAAAAAAATGAGTAATTTAAATGAATATAATTTTTTTGTACGCTCTGTAGCTAAAACAATATGAAGCATGCTAAAAAAAAATACAATTCTTTTGTACAGAAAATGTAAGAGAAAGACAATATTTTGTGAAATGACTCAAATTTTCAGAAGTTAATGGCATTTTAGCGCTAGTAATCATTTTTCAAAATTATCTCTTTAAACAATGAACACAACTTCTCTGTCTATCCACGGATTTACCTGTATTATTTGGGAGAGAATTAAATAAAAGGTGTCGTGAGACTTTTCTCAACTTGTTACAATCACTGAAAATAAAAACATTGTTGCGCAGTTTAAAGGAATATCATTAGCATTCAACGATGACTTTAATATTTGGAAATATTACTGCAAAAAAAAAGAAATTTAAGGGAAAGAAAATAAGAAAAATTTGCCATAAAAGCTTAAAAAGTATGAGAGGGTAAACCAATATGACGATGACTAATAAGAATGTGAACACCAAAGTGCCGGGGAATCCTCAGCGTCATTCAACTTCAACCATCAGTATATTGGTATTATTTCAGTTATTGTGGTATTTGTTTCCTACACTCAGCTAAAAGTATTATTTTTACTTTTTTCTTCAACGCAATAATTAGAAAAGGCCTCTGTGCTTATTAAGTTTGTGGAAGCCTTTTAATTTTGAGAACAAGAATTTAAGTAAATTTCTTCTCACAAACATACTAAGAAATCATATTTCAATACATTTAAGAATTTATTAAAATTGTTGATATATACAGCTTTCTTGCCTTTAAATGTAATAAATAACAAAGACACTAAGCTCTCACTCAAGATGTCATTTTGTAAAACAATGGAAATGTAGTTTCGCATTATTTATTTAAATTAGAAATGTTAGTAATTTTTTTCCACTGCATAGTTCTTTTTTATGTTTGTCGATTTACAATCGATTTGAAATGATTTATAAATTATTTTAAAAATTAGAAAATTAAATGTTAAACGGTTCGTAGCTTGATATATGAGAGATCCCTCGAAGATCCCAAGTCGTTATCTCCAACCATTTGGCTTCAGGGTCGGCTTGCAGCCAGATAGACAAAAATCTTGACGTAAAGAACGTTTATAAAGCATTTAATGTGTTAAGGGGGTATGTTTGACATGGGAAAAAAATAATTTTGTCTATTTTTTTATTTTTTAACTATAAAATTTCGTAAATTAAGATTTTCGTCTATCTGATAGAGTAGAGTAAAGTGGTAGAAGTTGGACAGGGCTTTTTTTCTTGATAAATTTAGTACTTCATTTTTATATGTATATTTTTAATGCTTTAGTTTTATAATTTGGTTTCTTGTGCTTAAAAACAAATTTTGTACTGTATTTAACAAGAAAAAAGCCTTGTCCAACTTGTACCGGCGAATTGTCCAAATTGTAACACTATGTTCAACTTGTATCACTTTACCCTAGGCCTTGGCAGATAATTTCACCAGGAAATTTTTGGAAAATTTTCAAAATTGAACCGTTGATAAATGGTATGATCACACCATCATTTTTTCCCTTGTTACGTTTTTTTATAGCATCTAGCTTTATCTTAAATTCATAAAACTAGTATTTTTTTGGATATGAAAGTGGCTCATGCTTAACAGAAGGATTTTTTTTTCAAATTTTGGCACAACTTTTTTCAAAAAAATGATCATTTTCAGCCACTTTTTAACATTTTTTATACTTTAAAATTCGTAAAAATCAATATTTCTAAAAACACTCATGTTAAGCACGAGCCAACTATATCTAGAAGAAGTGTTCAAAGTTTCAGAAAAATTGGTTCAGGCGTTTTCGAAATATCTTGTCAATCGATTTTGAAAATGGTGTTTTGAGAAAAACGCGTTTAAAGTTTTACAACAATTTGCGCGCGAGCGGAATGCATAACTAAAAATGCTCTACCTCCGAGAGTTTTACTCCGATTGACTTGAGATTTTCAGAAAATGTTCTTTACTTATTATCCTATTTAATAAGCAAATAAAAAAATCGATTTTTTGAAGCCTTTAAAACCGCTTACCCCCTTAAAGCATTCTGCGATATGTTCTTTTTTTTGGTTTATCGTTTAACGTGAAGCTTTGGAATAGAATCAGTTACATTATCGTAAGACATTCCTGTTGAGTGCCAGAGATGTCTGTTATATTACAATAGAGAGTTGCGCATCCTAGGGAGAAGATGCATCACACTTTTATTAAATTTAATTAATTATCCTTTTCTTTTAGTTTCATTTTATGCTTCTTTCTGAGTCTTCGCGGTATACTGAGCATTATTGATACACACCCCCATCTCCATTAACTGAAATATTTATCAGTCTGATTATAAATATTTTTTTCACAAATTATACAAAAAAAAATCATTTCCTGGCTAATTCTGCCCCGACCTAACCCTGTCAGACTTTCTATTTTTTTTTTTGAAAAGATGTAAATCAGGGGTGACATGATAACTTATTTTCGATACTATCGACTGTCGTTTCTGAAAACTTTAAACGATAGCTGCGCTTCCTGTATCCAACATAGATGTTTATCAACAGTCTCATTCTTTTAAGGATGTTGTAATGAATGGCCCTACAATCCGTAAAAAGTCGACATTCACTTAATTCAACAGATATAGAATCATCGATACTATCGATTCGATAGTATCAAAAAGTTATCATTCCACCCCAGGTATAAAAGATAAGTAGTGCAAGCTGGGGCAGTTTCACGCAACTGAACTTTTATTCAAGACTCAATTGCTAAACGAATATGAACCGTATTCAAATTAACCATGTTCCATTAGTGTTTCCTTAGTAGATAAAAACGGGCAATTTTTAAATAATCATTTTTCGATCAAAAAGTCTTAATTTTCGAATGTAACGCATGTGTGAAACTACCCCACTCATTCTTTTTATTAAACTTCACTAGGAGATTTTATACATGGAATGTTAGGTAAAATATAGAAAGGGGAAGTGGGGCACCTTTGAAATTAGGATGTTTAAGTGAGACTAAACCATATCATAATGTAATTTAGCTTCTTAATCTGTTTGTGCAGCTGAATAATATCACGTTAAGGCACAATTTTATTTAAAAATAGGTGAAAAATCCCAATTTCAAAGGTTCCCCACTTTCGAAAGTGCCCCACTTCCCCTTATAGCTCATTGCTTATTTTTTTAATTTAGAAAAGGAGATTTTGAATCACAATGCGTTGGTATAAATCTGCTTTTACGGATTCATGAAGAAATTGAGATTCGCTAAATTTTATTAATACTTTATCAAGAAATGGTTAATAAAAGTTACTTTAGGTCCCAGATATTCGGGCAGATGCTTATGGCCTAGACACACTTACGATTTAAACCGAGAGACGACTTTTAGTGGAAAATTATGGAAATGTAGTTTAATCATTATATCAAATATAATTACGCTAAGCCGTCTCTCTGCTAATCCTCAGGTCTGTCGAGGCCCTTAGGATCATTAATTAAGTCCTTTGCGTAAATTTTTTTTGCCTAATCCTTTGCTGCTAAATTTTACGGGATTAATAATCTTGAGGATCAGCCTGAGTCTATTTGCGCCCCTTAGCATATACACTGAAAATTGAAGACTTACCATTTTTTCTCTCAGTGTTCTATGGGGTAGAAAATTGATTCTTGTGGAATTGTCTACGTCATTCAATACGGCAAATAATTCATAAAATGTTTTTTTGGGTATATACATATGTTGTATATAAATGTAGAGCACTTTTTTCAATAGTTTGAGTATTTGTAATACATTCAATTGGGAAAAATTCGTGCATATGAAGGGTTTCACGAAATTCCCTTATTCATTTGTACATCACGTGTGAGCTAGAAAAGCATGTTTGAGGGTTTTCAAAATGAGGGTGAAAGAGATATAACTCTGTGATGATTGGTTCTATTTGGAAAATTACTATTTCAAGGGTGGGTGGTGATGAACAAGAAAAGTTGAAAAAAAAAGTACATAACGGGTAAAATGTAGCGTCGCGCCGTCAAGACATTCCTGCAAAAGCTACAGTGCCGTGGTATTCAGTTATTTGTGGTCACACGATGTTGAAAGTTGTGGCTTAAAGTTCTCCATATCGCAACACTATTTTGTTGTCCCTCATAGTGCTTATTTGTTGTGCTAATAAAGGGTCGAGTGTGTGTGTATATAGAGTGAGGGGTGGAAAAAAAAATAGGATGGGGTATTTTGTGGGGGGATGATTTGAATTGTGTAATGGGTGGATAAAAGGTGGAAAATAGTGGAAGCGTCCGTATTCATTCTGGGTGGTTTCAGTTTGAGCGTCACCTCAGTCATGGATTCAATTGATATTCATCCGGTTGAGTTGCCACCTTCCTGTTTTCGAATCATTAGCATACGGTTATGTTTAAAATGAAAGAAGTAAAAAAAAAATAGTTTAAACGACACTTAATATGCTCAGTTAAGCAGATTTCAAGTGTATATTATATATTGTTTTCTATTGAGTTGCATCAAATTGAAGGTGGAGTGAAAAATGTCATGATTCTTCAATTTAATCTTCTCTACTTTGCTATATTTATGCCATTTTTCCTGAAGATTTTTCGTGTATGGGAAAAGTCTGATTGAGTGTGCGGATAGAAGGTTTATCTTATGTGAATGTGTTAAAGAGTTTGTGCATATCACACATCAAGTGACAAATTTATTGACAATTTTTTTTTGTACCAGAGAGAGTTTGATAAAAGTAATCCAATGCCGAAAATCAATAATATTTGCAAATGGAATTTGGTGTAAATAATCTAACATTATTCAGTATTAGTGTCACACTTGTTTATTTAAAATGGATCACCAAAACAGCAATATGACAAAAATATCAAATTTTTTAAGTGCACTTTTCTTTGGTACACTTTATTAAAGGTTAAATATAATTATTATTTTTTCAAAGTTTAGATTAGTAACATATTATCACTTGACATTTTATCAATTCTAAGTTTTCAAACATACCACCACACGTTTCTATATGCGTTATAAAATTCTTTGTTTTGTAGGTACTTTAAACGAGTAATCTGACAGAGTATTCCCCTATATTCTCAGAAAAAGAAAGCTTAAAAATTTAAATTTAATATATAGTGTGAAAATTAAAAATTTCGTGTTCTGACTTTAGACCTGTCCTTAATTACAAGTTCAAAACTGGTCTATATTTTTATTGTTTAAATCGGTAGATAAACTATCTAAGAATAGACCATAAAAATTAAGAAGCCAGTTTGAAAGGGACAGATAATCCTAACCGGCTTATGTAGGTGAGATTCTTAACGTGAACTAACTCGGAGTGCATGCAAATTCGATTTAGAGCTGAAGTTGGGAGACGCCATTCAGTTATCTTGAATCAAATTCGTGAAATTATACAAATTTTGTATTTAAACCAAAATATCAAGGATTTGGATGAACTGACAGAAAAGTGTTATATGGGTGAAATGTAGACCAGAATGTTCTCTATAATTTTTCCATAGAACATGATCTCATCGATTACTCAGAAGCCAAGATAAGCGATGTTTTCTGTTTCTTAACTCGTTTTTTCATCCAGAGTGCCCCAAGTAGTCACTTGTTGAACTTCAACTATATCAAAGAATTGTTGTATTTTGTGGGACTTTCCATTTAAAACCATATTTTAAGTGTCTTGGTGGAGTAGAGGCAGTCAAATTGGCATCTGAGTGATTTCAAAGCGTTATTATGGGAAAAATTAATTTTTTCACACTTAAACGACAAAATCGGAGTGATAGCGTAGTCTGAGCGGAAAATGATGTATGGACGAAATGTAGAGACAAATGTCCTCTACAATTATGTCGAAGTAATCATCAAAATCGGTTCAGCGACAGTCGAGATAATTGAGGTTATGTGATATTGAAATTGGTTTTTCGACTGTGGCGCCCCTGGTGTTGGTCCCACGAAGTTCAAATATTCTAGAAAGTTGTAGTATTTGGTGAGATCTTTCATTTAAGCCCTCATTCATCAAAATCGGTCACATAGAACCAGAGATATGATTTTTTGAATTTCGTGAACTTTGACCCCTCATATCTCCGGTTCTATTGAAACCACAGCGCACATACGCACCATTTTGGAAACGTCCTAGACTGGACTACAACATACTAAAATTTGATTAACTTGCACAATGCCGTTTTTGAGAAAAATGTCTTTGAATTTTGATGAATTTTGACGCTATCACAGCGCCACCTGTGGTGACTTTTTGAACTTCCATCTGAAAGTGCTCATCGAGACGAAACCAAAAAGGTAAAATTTAGGTCGCTATGTTAATTAGAACCGGAGATAGAGGCCGGTCAATGTTCGAACTTTGACCCCTTATAGCTCGGGTCAGGGGTTATGGATCGACTTAAGGTTTTTTTTGTTTGATAGGTATAATCAACGGCTACAACATACTAAATTTTCAGCCCGATGCACAATGGAATTTTTGAGTTATTTAACTTTTAAGATTTAAAAATTTTCTTTTTAATAATAGCGCCCCTAGCGGTGGTTTTATGAACTTGCGATGTTAGAAGAGGTAGTGGCATTTCACGAGAGCTTTCCAAAAAGTCCTCATTTTTTAAATTCTGACAATTAGAACCGGAGTTATGGCCATTTTAAGAAATTTTTTTTGGACCCTTATAGCTCGGGTCAGGGGGGTCGGGGGACCTTAAGTTTGGTATTGATGGAAAGCTCTAAGGCCCAGCTATAACATACTAAAATTTGAGCCCGCTCGATGCCATAGGGGCGGAGCTATTGAGAAAACAAAAAAAGGGGGGTCTTCAAAATGGCGGAAGGAGGGGTGGGGGGTGGGGGGTCAATGCACCAAGTTGCAATTTTCATGCGATATATAACCTTTGCCGAAAACCGCAAGTCGATATCTTTTTTAGTTTAGGAGCTATTAAGCTCCAAAGAGCGGCCGGACGGCCGGCCGGCCGGCCGGGAACGTAACTTAGCCCCCCATATATTCGTGATCAGGAAGTGGCGAAACACATTTTGGCCAAGTTTGAGCGCGATCGGAGGACATGAAATTTTGTTAGGATTATAGTAGGTGAGATTGTTAAGAATCTCACCTAATATTTCCGAAGAAATAGGGACGAAAAACAAAGAGTGCCAAGCAGATTTGCAAGCGTTCGGGCGAACATCCAAAACTTTGAAGCGCGCTTTCTCATTTGGTAATTCCTTCGAATTGTCGGGAATGATTAAGAAAAAACTTATTGACCAAATGAAATGAATGAAGGCTCATTTTCTCCAGTATTAAATTCTCGTTGAATTTAAATAAATATTGTAAACCTATTTTTCTATGTTTTATAGCATGTTAAAATCAAAATTTTACCCCAAAAATACATTTTTTTACAAACTTTTTAAGAACAGTTCCTATTTCACGATTTTCTTCTGGTTTTCTTAGTTTAACTATGAAATACACTTACGAAAATTGAATATCTTGACGTGACCCGTTTTTGAGCAAGACAAACTTAATTTTAAGCCTCGACACAATTAATAAATTGTGAAGTTTGTTACATATTGATGTTAATTTAAAGGCTTAACCCTTTTAGAACGAAAGAGTCAAAAATTGGGGGTCAGAAAATATCACTTTTTCAGACTTTAGAGCAAATCATAACTTTAAAAGATCGTAAGGAAAATTTCATTTTTGAGTCACCGATAAGCCAATCGTCCTTCACTGAGAGAAATCCGGAAAAGTTAAAATAACATTCCGAAAATGTTAATTTTACCCTGCAGTATTGATCCAAAATCGGTATAAATATTACCCTTTTAAGGTGTATTGGGGGTTAAAGTTACCCTTTTCATGTTAATTTTACCCTTAAAAAAGTGTAAAATTAACATTGAAAAATGTTGATATATCTTTACACCTAAAAAGTGTTAAAGTTATGAGGAAAAAATGTTAATCGCACCCTCTTTTTTTCTCAGTGTTAAAGGCTTAAAGAAATTTAAAATTTAAGAACTTTGTATTCTAAATTTAAATTAAATTGTGATGGCTCCGGCACAACTTTTAGATCAGGAAAATTTCATGAAGTCGAAATTCGAAACCCTTTCCTTCTCACATAATTTGCATATGACTATCTCATTCTTTCGCATACCAAATTCGATTGAACTATATTGAGTGATGTTTAAGAGAAGAAGAACAGTGCAAGAGAATGAGATAGACATATACAAAACATGTGAGAGAGAAAGGGATTCGAATTTCGATTTCATGAAATTTTCCTGATCTAAAACGTGTGCGAGATGACAATATGAATCAGTCTTAAAAGGCCGGTTTAACGGTTCAAGGACGAGTGAGTGACAGGTGACCCAAAAACATCATTTTTCAGACTATTCAGAGTACAAAATAAATTTCTGTAGTTAAAAATTTGTTTTTGCTTTTGGGTCACTCGTTACTCTCTTATTCTTAAAAGGATTAAGATTTAACGTTTAGGGATTTGTATTAAAATTGAAGAGTATTTCTTTATTTTATTTTCATTCAATATTTATTTGGATCATACAATGTTATAATTTCTTTTGTGGTTTTTTATTTCAGCGTAAAAACATATTGAAAGACTATTTAGTGTGATTTAAAAGAAATGCTTGAACACTTTATTTTAGGTTCAAAAACATAACGTTTTGAGAACGTTATTGTTTAAAAAAAATAGGAGATTGTGTAGTATAGGCGGATCGTTTTTCGAATACAGTTTTTTTTGTTGCTTTTTTTTTGGAATACATATTACTCTGGAAATATGAAATTCATATAATGTTCTAGACAATTGATCAGTCAGTTTAGCTTTTGAATATTAATCTTTACGCATCCGACACACCTTTTAGATCAGTAAAATTTCATGAAATCGAAATTCACTATTTTTTCAGACACTAAATTGGGCTGAACTGAATTTAATTTAGTGTGATGTTCAAAAGAAGAAGTAGAAGAATGCGAAGGAGTAGGATAGACAAATGCAGAACTTTTGAAAGAGAAAGGAATGCGAATTTTGACTTTATAAAAATTTCCCGAATAAGAACAAGGAATTCTTAAATTTTTAAAAGTATTACTACATAATAATATAGGTTATGTTGACTCATAGGAATCTTTTATTTAAAAGTTAAACGGAATTTAGACAATTTTAAGCATTAAGGCTTTGCGATGCGACTTACTGAAAAATGTAACCTTTTAAATATTTTTTTTAAATTAAAACTTAGCTTCCTCAGACTTTCTATTATCATAAAGACTCTGTCATTGGACAGTTGTCAAAATGTGTATGATAATTATTCATTATTTTAATTGATTTTATTGATATTTAACATATTCTCGAATTATTGCGTAGTTTCTTACGTCGCATTTCTAATTACAACTGCATAATATAGTTCGCATCGTTTTGTATATTATAAACTAAGAAGAAGAAGAAGAAGTCGATCAATATTTAAGGCTAAGATTGAAAATCTTGCATGTGTAGAAGAAAGAACCTTGGTTGTGTGGAATTTTAATTAAGAAAATGACAATAGGTTTAATATATTTTTATTATTGTTCCATTTGCAGTGGCATTCCGGGCGCTTCATCATCAGGAGGTGTTGGAGCGTCTCGAGGTGGTACCAGTATGTACTCAGCTAGGCATTCAGTCAGCTCCTCATCCGGAGTCCTGATGGTGGGCCCAAACTTTCGTGTGGGCAAAAAAATCGGATGTGGCAATTTCGGAGAACTTCGATTAGGTAAGTTATGAACATTTATTTTTTATTTTTTGAATTTCTTTTACATAGCTCGAGTAAATTTAGATCATTTCTAGGATGGTATCTTTCCCAATGATTATTGCTTCTTTTCCACAATCTACGGCTTTAAGAGCGATTGACTGAATAGTCACTATACCACATCTTATTAGATCCATCCTCAAGGTGGCAAAGAATTGAACAGCTTCAGCAATTCTTTTACCAAATTCAATGGGTAGGAATAGTTTATTCTCTTCCAGTTTCAGCGGTATCTAAATTGAGAAAGATAATATTATTTTGAAAATATTGATTTAAATTTATGTTAGTATATTTACCGTGGCGTAGCATAGAATTTTGGATAAGACATTCGCTTCCTGATTTTCGGCGCATTTTTCTGCTTCATTTTTAATGTCCCATGGAACTTCTAAAGCATCAGAAATATTTGAGAGAGTATCGTTGATGGTTTTTATACCAGTGTCGAATTTATTCTTTACACAAGTTATTCCTTCTGATAAAAGATTTCTGATACTTGTAAATTGTTTTACACAGTTGGAATCCCTAATCTTTTGGGCCTGATTAAATGGAATTATAGTTTAAGTTGCAGTTAAAGATGCTTAGAAGATTAGTACTGAAAATACTCACCAAAGTTTCAATTAATTTGCTTATCTTATCAAGACTGGTATTGACGAATTGCTGTATTGCTTTAGTTTTCTCCATTTCTTGATTTATAAGTTCTTTTCCTTGTTGAATAGCATTTTGAATTGCGATACTCTGGACAGCAGCATCTTGCTCAGCCATTTGTTTGATTCCTTCATTCATAGCTTGTAATGTTTGGTTTGAAAGATCTCCTCCAATTTCTGACATAGGAAAAATATTTCTTAGGTTTGGAAAGGAGGCTTGTGAGTCAGCTGAAACAGACCCACTAGGATATAGGGGGTTTGTTGCCAAATTTAAGCCAGCTGATGTTTTTAGTATCTCAGAAATACTCGATGTCAAATCTCGTTTTCTTCGAGTCCCAGCAATTAGATTATTGATTGCTTCAGTCTGACTTTCGGTTGTTTGAGTTTGGTCTTCTGTATCAGAATTTGTTTGGTTATTAATATTTTCTTCCTGTTTATTCGTAACTGGTGCATTCTTATTCGTATCTTCCTTGTTTTTCTGATTGTCAAAATTTGGATTAAAAAGTGCTGCGAAGTTTTGAAACATAGAATTGATATCCTTTACAATGTCATCAAAAAAATTTGGTTTATTAGACGATTCGTCTGTAATCCACTCAGAACCTGTCGCAGGGTTCTCTTCATAATCCTCCTTAGATTCCGAAATCATGGACTTCAAACCATCGCTAAAAGTATCTAATATTTCAGCCACTAATTCAATATCTTCAGGAGTTGGTAATGATACTAGCAGTGCTCGGCTAATATTTTGTGTAAGATAAATGACCATATCTGTGATGTTTGAAACATTTTGGAAGGATATATTTGTGTTCACAGTGGTGGGTTGTCCTGATGATGATGTTGATGTTGTTCCTGTAATGATTGGAACTGGAAAGAAGACGGATGATACCGTAACGATCTGCAATTTATTTATAAATGTTATTAAAGAAAAAGCAAAAGAAAAGAGAGGTAAAAGTTCTTAAAACTAACTTGATATACACAAACTACACCAAAAGCAATTAGTAACTTCATATTCTTAGCTCGTTTTCTAGAATGAACTAAAATGAAAACTCAATAGTGTCTGAGGTGAAAATGAATTTAACATTTATATATCTTTGATGAAAATGATCTGTTTCTATCGATTTTTCTTTTCTTACTTGTAATATATTGCCATTGAGAACAAATAGGTAAATTCAAATAAATTGCTGTTTGTGCACTTTTAAAGTAAATATTTAAGTGATTATTGTGGAATACGTAACTTCTGCGTTCTCAAGAGAAAAAAATACGATTTTTTTGATGTGGTGTAAAGGAGTTTTTAATTGAAATATTGTCCAATGACGCAGGAAAATGTACAGAATTGACTTTGCGACATGTGAGAATTGAATGGATTTAATAATAATATTTGCAATGTTTGGTTTAATTTAGGAAATGTTATTGTTGATTTTTTTTTAATTCTAAGGACTGTTTCTCTAATTAAAAAAAAGACTGTTTTGCAAAGACGAATCCTTAGAATGTGCAACATTTCGAGTAAGCTCCGCCTAAAATAATTTTATCTCACGCCCCTTTTGTGAGTTACAGTGTTTTGAAGGAAGCATTTTTGAGTTTTCTTTGAAACTGAAAAACTGAAGTAGCGCCTTCTCATCATAAAATAGGACACTCACAATTAGACTTATATTTTAAAATAAATTGTATTATGTGTGCTAGATAAAATATTAATTAAACTTTTTGAAAGTATTGAGAAAAATGAAAAACTTGGTGCTGTCGCATCGTATTGGAATCCCCAATATTTAATCTAATTTCCTTCATTTTTTAACTGATATATTTTTAACAAAAAAAAATAACTTTTAATTCATGAAAAAATTAAAAGATTTTAATATTCAAAGTTCAATAACGGAAGCGTAATTATAAAATCGGTTTTGAACAACTCTTATATGTATACAATTTTTATCGTATTAGATTTAAAAACACTCTATGTTTAGATTTCAGTTTAATTCCTGCATTTTGGATCTAAGGATCCTTCATCAAGACTGGAAATGTTTTAAGAACATTTTTTTAAGAATATTTTTTTTTATTTTCACATTATTTCACGAATTTAAAAAAATATATATTTTTTTAATTTCCTCAGAAAAATGTTTTTTTTTTTTTTAATATTTCGATAAATGTCTTGTTGTTTTAGGACAAACATTAACAAATCCTTCACATTTTTTTTTTAAATAAAATAGGACGTTTTGGTGGTTGTTGCAATTTTGTAAAAATTAAAATTATTTGGGACATTAGCCATTAGCCTCAATTCTGAAACCAAAATCAAAATCAAAATTTCAAGTTGTCAAATATTTCGAAGATCAAAATTTTGTATTCTAACGCGACGTATTTGAAGGACTTAAAAATTTCTGAGCTAAGAACCAGGGGCCCATCAAGCCTAATAAAAAGTGAAGATATTTTTCAGTTTTCATTGTAAACAGATATTGCACCGCGTCTTAAACAAATTTCCTCGTAGTTCTTGTATTATTTCGGCGAGCATAATGAAATATGTATTTTTAGATAGCTCTTAATGCACAATTTTGAAATATATCACACTGATAAGTCAATTCTCTTTAGGAAAAAATTTGCCAATAGTTTTCAGTGCCTCTATCCAAAAACATATGGAAAAATGAAATGTCGAGAGGCCCCTGTAAGAACCAAGATTTCAAGATTTTCCACACTTAACGAAATGACACTTCGGAAAAATGTCTTATAATTTTCTATGCAGAATTTATTTGTTTTCGTTACAAAAATTAGGAAATCTTATATTAGACTTATATTAAATATGGGTCCCGGTCAAAATCCCGAAAGCCAAAATCCCGAAAGCCAAAATCCCGAACGCCAAAATCCCGAAAGCCAAAATCCCGAATAGGCCAAAATCCCGAAAGCCAAAATCCCGAATTATTAAAAGTGTCATAGCTACTCCCACGATTTCACTCGCGCTTGCTGGAGGCAAAGGGAAATCTTCTGTGTCTTGGAAAATTATTCTATACATTTTCCTCCATATAATTTCATCCCTTTCAGGATTTTAAAAATTCGGGATTTTGGCTTTCGGGATTTTGGCTTTCGGGATTTTGGCCTTTTCGGGATTTTGGCGTTCGGGATTTTGGCTTTCGGGATTTTGGCTTTCGGGATTTTGGCTGCCACCGATTAAATATGTATGACAGGTCATAATCATCAATACAGGAAGTTCAAATAAGAAATTTTGATATACGTGTTAAATTATTATTTCAAGAAAACAATAAATTTTACGTCTTAAAATGTTGAAATATGGTTCTAGAATTGGAAATCTTGAATTCCACATGGTTTGTTTCTTGGATTTAAAGATTCGAAGATATTTCACAGATTTGGCATCTGGATCTTTATTTTTTGATTACAGAATACCAAAATCTTGATCTTAGTCTTAAAATTCAATCTAGTTAGGAGGCATCACTTATTGACTCTAACCAATTCTGAATCAGTAGTGATTTCTTTAAACTATGTGCTCAATTCTGAGACTAAGATCAAGGTTAAAATTTTAAGCTGTCAAATATTTTCAAGATCAAGATTTCAAATTCTGATGCGATACTTAAAATATCTTAGCTAAGAACCACGATTTCAAGATTTTCCACATTAAACGAAACATCGCTTCTGACAAGTATCTGTATTTATCTGCTGAATTTCTTGAAATTTCGTCACATAAATTGAGAAAATCAATTTATAGGCCATAATAAATAATAGAGATAGAGAGCCCATATCCGTAAATGTAGGGAGTGCAAACAAAACTTGAGACCTTTGGTTAATCCCGAAATGCTTATGCAAGATATGGTTTTTTTGCCGGTATTTTTAGAGTGTTGCACTTCCATACGTAATTTATAAAGACGTACTATTTCGATTAAATTACAAGATCAAAGGCAGTATTGTTTATAGTAATTTTCTTTTCTTTTTGAATATTTCTTGTAGAAATATTCTAAAAAAATTCTTAAATTCTTCAAAATGTTAGTATTTTGAAAATTCTTAGCACATCTGAAAGTTTCTTGGAATTATTTCAAGATAGCAAGAAATTTGACGTCTTGGAATACTGAAATATTGGTTCTTGAATTGCAAATTTACAAATCCATACGGTATTGGTCTTAGATTTCAAGATTCGAATGGCATTTGATAGGTTTGACATCTTGATCTTGATTTTTTAATTTCGGAATACCATAATCTTGAAATCTTAGGTCTCAGAATTTGAGTTCTATGTTTCAATAATTACTTATTTAACTTTAATAAAAATCAATATTAGTATGTTTTAAATTTTTATGATCAAATTATGCAGAGTTTATAAAAATACGATTCAAAATATTGAATAAAACCTAAAGTTCGTTATACTGTCCCCAGACATAATATTTAGTCGTATGACTCATTTATCCTAATTTTCTATCACGATTTTTTGAAAATGTTTTACTTACTAAAAGGCAAATGACCTTCGACAACTGGGTTAAACTTTTATTCAGAAATACGAGTTACATGATGCAAAAGGCCTGAGTTCGAATCCTCTTTGAATTATCAGAACGTTCCTAAACGTTCGAAATGTTCGAAATACATTAATTAGTGGGTTGTACTTATTTCCGCAGGACATGCGACTGGAATTTCGACTTTTTTGTGTTCAAAGAAAAAAAAATACAAAATTTCTTTCGTGAGAAGGTCTAGTTCTTCTTTGAGATACGTGTTCGCATTATTATTATTATTGTGAAACTAATATGACTATATTTCAAAACATGGATTATTAATTGAGTATTCAGAGAGCATAAAACGATGATGGAAAGATGAGTTCCCAAAACAATGTGGGCTATTGTATCAACTTTTGCATTATACTCAATTAAATTTTTACATAACAACCTAATCAATTTATTAATAGGCAAGCAATAATAGTTAGGTCTTATGTGTTATGTGTGGTCATGCATGCGATTAAATAATGGTAAAGTTGTTCACCCAGTCAAAGGGGGTATATCCCGAGTGTGAGATATAATGTGAATACGATGGTATGGGCGAGAGTGTGAGAAGTGTCAAAAATAATATATTCTTCTTGTATTGAGGCACTAATGACCTCTTCTAAAAATAACACATTTCTATTGAATTTGTGTATCTTAAATAGATTTTGAGAGTAAAGGAGTATCTTGAAATAGTTCCTTCAACTATATTTGCGTGTGGTACTTTGTTATATTGGGTACATTTCAATGAACTGGATTACATGAAGTAAAATGTCTGCAGGTTTGTCTTTTTTCTATTCTATTCTGGTTAGAATAATTTTTTTTTTACTGACAATCCTTCACTTAATATTGTGATGCTGAGTAGTCACGTTTGATATTGAACTAAAACCCATCTGTTTCACTTTTCCTCGTTTAGCCTATATAAAACGCGCATTTTCCACACATTCCCACGGGTTTTTGTGGGGCGTTAGGTGGGAGGGAAGGGAGAATATCCACGTGCAAAAATAAATTTAATTATAGTTTCTCTCTTTGATGTATGGGTATGAACATTTTTCAAAGGTGTAAATCACAATTCCATCATTGAAAAGAAATATTGGTATAAATGGGAGAATCCTAGTAAATGCTTTGCATTTAACACCTTTAACTGAGTATTATATACTGATGTATTATAATATATCATATATGTCAGGAGATTTGTAAATATGCTTTAGGAGTGTGAAAGAGATGGAAATTCCGTAAATACTAAATCAATATTATTCTTTATGCTTACCGTATCAATGTCATATGATCAATATTTGTTCCTAATAAAAGATATATATTCAAAATACATATTTTACTGTTCTAATTACGGTCATCAATATTTTGTGTGAAGTGTTTGGACTTTGGACACTTTAAGATGTTAAAAAAAAGGAATTGGACCGAAAAATTCGTTCGAAATATGTGCAAATTAAACGTCCTATCTCTGTGTCATATATCAACTTCCTGTTTTTTTTTTTTGTTAAATTGCTTTTTCTCTGACAAAGAGGACAAAGAGTAGTGTTCCCCATATTATGCACAATTATCAAAAATGATAATTAACTGTCTTAATTAAGAAATTTTCATTTGGCTGGGGTATACAGTCATGAATTGGGCAGAATATCTTGCATTTATACTCTTTATGAGTATCATCTTATGGTGGTTTCAACATGAAAAAGCAGAACTTCAACAAGTTTGAACAGGTTTCTATCATGTACACTTTATGCTTGTCCAGATGCTCTTCGTCTTTGCCGCGGTGGTTTTGTGTCTTTGACTGAGAAAAAAAAGTTATATATATGTATATTGTTTCTGAAAGCAGGAAGAAGCAGAGATCATGGCAAAAAAAGAGTCTCATTGTATGTTGAGGGATGTGGTTTTGACATAAGAGTTCAAAAGAGCAAAATGAGAATTTTTCGTCAATAGCCCAAATTGGATCTGAAGAATTTCTGATGAAACACTTAAGATAAGCGATTTGATCAATTTTCAGTGCAATAAAATTCGGTTTTCTCTTTATCTCTTTGCAGGAAAAAATCTATATAACAATGAACACGTAGCAATAAAAATGGAGCCAATGAAATCCAAGGCACCTCAACTTCATTTAGAATATAGATTTTATAAATTATTAGGATCACATGGTAAGATATTTCTTTTTTTTTTTAATTCTATTTCTTTTCTATACTATTGATGTTTACTTTTGTTTAGCAGGTTTTGGAAAAATTTGAAAGTTTCTCAGTCTTTCAAATTTTTCACATATTTTATTTTAGATGTTGTTATGAAATATTTCAAAGAAAGTTTTAAAGTTTGTTACGCTAATATTTGAAATTATCACATTATTAATTTAATGGGTGGTCTGATACTTCAGCGTTGAAACGGGATCCAGAAGGCCCGAAATACTAGTGGTTCATTCAGAAATATAGTCCATTGCTGGTTGAACCATTGCAGCTTAATGGCACAGCAATTGTGAACTATGCCAAGTCCTAGAAGCCAAGATTAAATTATTGAAAATATCAATTATAGAAATTTATTTTTTATGAATATGAGTCAAAATTTGTGTTAATTGATTTTAAAAATGATAGCAGAATTATGAACGATGCAATTTAAATCAGATTTCAGCATACGAGTTGAATGTGTACAAACGCATTAAAGTATTCATATCTTTTTCTTATGGCTCCGGCACACCTTTTAGATCAGGAAAATTTCATGAAGTCGAAATTCAAATCCCTTTCTTGCTCATATGCTTTGAATATGTCTATCTCATTATCTCGCACTCTTCTTCTTCTTTTAAACATCACACCAAATTTAATTTAGCCCAATCGAATTTGGTATGCGAAAAAATGAGATAGTCATGTGCAAAACATGTGAGAAAGAAAGGAATGCGAATTTCGACTTCATGAAATTATCTTGATCGAAAAGGTGTGCCGGAGCCATTAGGAATAAGTTGTGCTAGAATAACCTAATTTTTGCTATTTTGAAAAGTTTTTGCGGCGTCATTAAAGAAAACGACATTTGCTTCTTTTATTGTTGACAGAAAAAGTAATGTCGAGCGCTTAATAACTTTTAGTTCTTGTTTTGTGAATATGATTTTGACCAATTTTGGCATTTAAGTCAGAGTGAATGAAATATAGATCCGTTGTCTGGCTTACTCTTATAGGCAGTTTCGAAAACATGTTTATCAAATAAAAGATGTTGTGGGCTGGACATGATTTGCAATGCACAATAATTTATTTTGTAAACATGCTTTTGATGTTTTTGATATTGTCTGTAAGATCGAGCAAGATGACTAATTCTAGTGATTATCACTAATTTCCTTTGAAATGACCAAATTTTTGAAATTATCTATAAGAGTGGATAAGATAACTAGAGTAAGATCTCTATCATTTTGACTGAAATCTCAAAAATATATTTATGAAACCAAACTTATTGTATTTGGGCATTAGGCTTAAAGGTATACGTATAATGCTTAGCGCACAATAAATTTTCTTTTGTTAACATGTTTTTGACATTTCAGTGAGAGTGAATAAAATGTAGATCTATTCATATCTTTCATTGTTGTAGGAATTTTGACAAAATGTTTACAAAACAAAAGCTATTGTGCGTTGGGCATAATGACCAGCGCACAATAACTTTTGTTTTGTAAACATGTTTTTGACTTTTTTATGAAAGTGAATGAAGTCGAGATCTAGTCATCTCGCTCACTCTCACATAAAAAATATGAAAACATGTTTACTAACAAAAGTAATTGTGCGTTGGGCATAATGCCTAAAGCATAATAACTTTTGTTTTGTAAACGTGTTTTTGACATTTCAATGAGAGTGAGTGAGATCTAGATCTAGTCATCTCGCTCATTCTCATGGGAAATTTTGAAAACATCTTTACAAACAAAAGTTATTGTGCGCTGGTCATAATGCTTATGTCCAACGCACAATAACTTTTGTTTGTAAGCATGTTTTCAAAATTTTCTATCAGAGAGAGCGAGATAACTAGATCTAGATTTCATTCACTCTCACTGAAATGTCAAAAACATGTTTACAAAATAAAAGCTATTCTGCGTTGGGCATAATGCTTAATGTCCAACGCACAACAACTTTTGTTTATAAACATGTTCTCAAAATTTCCTAGGAGAGAAAGCGAGATGACTAGATCAACATTTCATTCACTCTCATAGGATATTTTGAAAACATGGTTACAAACAAAAGTTATTGTGCACTAGGCATATCGCACAATAACTCTTGTTTTGTAAACATACTTTTGACGTTTCAGTAACAGATCTAAAATTAGCCATCTCGCTCACTCTTATAGGTAGTTTCGAAAACATATTTACAAAACAAAAAATATTGTAACTTTAATTTTTTAGCGCAAAAAACACATTTTTCGAAGTTTTACTTTAAGTTTAATGAAGATATAAATGTTACAAGTTTATCTAAAAAACATTATTTATTAAAAATTTAAATAGGCCTTGCAAAAAACTTTAAAATTAGTTCATAATAAAAATTAGAGCTAGATTTAGATTGTTTTTTTTCTGTGTGCTTGAAGTGAAAAGCTAATTTTTTGACTTATTTTTGCTAAATTTCAAGCAATTAGTGATCAAACATGCGATTGCTTGACCAACGCGACCATAGCTCATATTAATTTCTTTCAGATAAATAGTTTCTACTAAATAAATTTATAAATACGCGTATAAGTCTATTGATAAAATTTTAAAGGAAAAACTACGGTCAGTGTGCAAAAAATCTGGTAGTCGCATTATAGATCAAATTTAACTAAACACGTTTACAAAATAGAAGCATTTGTGCGTACATATTATTCATAATGCGTTTGTATACACTAAACTTATGTACTTTAATTTATAAAGACACAAGAGAAAAGCAATATTTAAAGAATAGCATAAAAATATTTACATTTTTTTTAACGAAAAGTATGGTGAAAATAATTTATTTGGTATTACAACAAAGTTGTGAAAATAACATAATAGTAATGGCAAAAGGAAATACTTAAGTTGAAAATGTGTTTACAAATTGAAACTCTCTTGAGATATTTCATAATAATTCTCCATGATTTTCTTCTTCTTTTTCTCTCTCTTTCTTATATACAAAATCACACAGAATTTTCATCAACAGCAAATTATCGAGAAATTTTAATTACTTCCCACGCGTTCAATTAATTTGCATTATAAATTTGTGGCAAAGCGCTTAATTATGTGCAGAATTGGCATTCTTCTGGTGTGTTTTATTGTATTTTCTTTTTGTTTGCATTGAGAGAACAGAGACCAAATGAAGAAAAAAAAACAAGAAGGATCAAAGTTCGTGTCTCGAGTTCATAAATCTTAAACCTTGCTATATGTATAAACTTTCTTATACAGTATACAAAATTGTGCGTTTCATGTGCTATTTGTTTGGTACTGTAATATGCAAAAATATTCAGCCAAATGTCCATAACTATATATTGTGTTCCTTTTTGCGCCATATGATTTTATGGATTCATGGAAGTGGTAAAAGAAAAAGTTTCTCGATAATTATGATAAAATGTCACAGTGACGGTAGGTCAAGTAGTGTGTACTCAGAAGAGTAAAGTTATTCTTGAACCATGAGCAATTTTGACGAATGTGACTTTTACTTGGGTTGACACTACATGACCTATGGCATTGTTATTCAAAATTTTGTAATCTCAAACTGACATGAAACTTTAAATATTGACATATGTTTCTTGTTTCTTTTCTGTAAAACATACAAAAGTAGCTTTTTCCTTTTCACACATTAATCCATAGTTAAACAGATTTTCTCATATATAGACATATCTCTTAACTTAAATCCTCTTCTTCCTTTATTGTTGTGACCTTTCTCTGACTAAAAGAGAGAGGCCGATTATATCCATTTTGATCCTTGTCTTGTTTATGTTATCCCCCTTCACTCACCTTTTTGGTCTGGATGTTAAGTATAAATGTGAGGTATGAATATGTGGGTGAATGGAATGTGAATGTGAGAGACTAATGTATGGAGTAATGTGAATGGGCTAAAATGTTATTCCCTGGTCCCTCCAAATGCGAGTATTCAATGCAAACAGCAGCTCGTTCCAATTATACAGAGACCTCATCAAGTTCGTCGACTAATTCGAATAATCAACCTCCAGAGGGGATACCAAGAGTTTATCATCTTGGAACTTGTGGCGGCAGATACAATGCAATGGTATTAGAACTATTGGGTCCATCACTAGAAGATCTATTCAATTTATGTGGAAGACGGTTTTCGTTGAAGACAGTTCTCACAATAGCAAAGCAACTAGTAAGTCCGGGTCGGCAACACCCTCAATTAATCAAACTATATTTTGTTTTTCTTTACTTTATTTATAAGGCATTTTTTATAGTTTTAATTTAAATTTGGGGTGGTGGCACTTGTTTAATGCCAATACCCTATTTTTTGTCGCTTTGAGTAAAATGATAATTTTAGAATTATTTTGCGGTATTTGAGAATTGTCATATTACAAGAGTGAGGCAAGTTCTTGTGGTTCTTGAGGATTTTTAAATACTTGTAGTATTACTACACTGAGAGAAATCCGAAAAAGTTGAAATAACATTCCGGAAATGTTAATTTTACCCTGCAGTATTAATCCGAAATCGGTGTAAATATTACCCTTTTTAGGTGTATTAGGGGTTAGAGTTACCCTTTTTCATGTTAATTTTACCCTTAATAAGGTGTAAAATTAACATTAAAAAATGTTGATATATATTTACACCTAAAAAGTGTTAAATTTCTGAGGAAAAAAAGTTAATCGCACCCCAATTTTTTGTCTCAGTGTAATATTTCCCCAGATTGGAGCAGATTCAAGAAAACATAAGTTTAAGGACAACAGATTTATGTTAAGAATTTAAAATTATAATTGAGAAATGCTGCTGACAAATGTGCAGAAAGTCTGCTCCAATTGGAAGACAATTTTCCTTCTGAGCTTATCTGGCAAAGTAATCCGCCAAAGTTCTTGAGAGATGATGTTGAAACATGGTCGAGCGGTCGAGCCGATAATGAGTGAGAAACATTGCGCTTTCAGACCTTTGTAGAAGTACCACGGATTAGCTTTATATCCAGAAGATGATTGTCTAAAAGGTTTGGGAATATGCCAGCTATTTCAAGCTTTAGGCATAGCGTCTTTTGGATCAGCAAACTGTGCTAACTGCATTTGCTTTGCGTCTACATAAGCATTTTAGTTAACATTTAGCATTAGTGGTTAGCATTTTTTTTGGAAAAACTGCTGACTAGTCAGCATATTTTTGCTGACCGATTCAGCAAAAATAAGCTGAATACGCTGCTTTTTCAGTTACCTGTGCTCGCTGAGTAGTGAGACTATGTAAACACACTTATGCATGTTTGCATACCATAGGGAGCTAGTTTGTCAAATTATTTTTGAAATGCCTCTAAATGTATGCAAATATTTTAGAAAAAAAATGCTGAATATTTTGTATACATCATGGCGTTTCCGTAGGTTATTCCAAAAGATATCTCCTAAGGATATGCAATTTTTCGGTATAACATAAAGCCATTTCGTGCACTTTTTTTCGGTCCATAATTCCGTTGGACCCTTTATTTTAATAAAAATTAGCAATTTTGTCTGGCATCGTCTCAGAATCGGCTACGAAAACCTTTTTGAAGCAGCGAAACCAAATTTAGCCAAAATGAGGCGCCTCCTAGCTGTAGAACGTATCACTCATAAAGATCAAGTGAGGAATGTAGCCGTTCTGTAGCTCATTCTTATTTCTGTAAAGCCATTTCCCGTGCTTTTTTCCTGTCCAGAAAATTATGCATAACTTCATTAGACCCTATAGCTGGATCAAATTTAGAATTTTGCTCGGGATCTTCTCAGAATCGACTGCGAATGCGAAAACCTCTCTGAAGTAGCAAAGCATCGACATGCGTTGGTTACTAACCTGTATGTTCTAAACTCGGGACCCAGATAGAGACTAGCGGTTGGAAGTAGGGGAGACTGGGGCAAAAAGTCACAAATCGAAAAATTCAATATTCAATATCTACCAAGGTAAAAAAGATAGCGGCTCAAATTTTATTCTATAGATAGCCTCCATAGACCTTCTTCAATGTCGTAAGTTTCTTAGAATTCGAACAAGGAATTTAGAAAATAAAAAAATCGAAATTTTTAGCCCTATTTTTGAAATATTTTCCTTGCAGAAGATAACAATTATTACCTACTTATTTTCCAAAATTGATGCACTGGTGAATATTTTCTAAATAATTTGGATTTTTTGAATACGAATCCGCTATCTATTTTAGAATTTCACAAAAGTTCTTTTCTCCAGAAATCCTTTTATTAAAAATGGCCACTTGGGGTAAAAAGTAACAAAAGGTATAGAGCAAAAAGTAACAAAAAAGCGAAACAATTTCTGATGTCTCACGGCGAAAAGCAACGTCATTACCATGTCAAACGATTTGCAGTCTTTTGTGTGTGTTTCTTTTCTAAAATAGCTTGAAAAGCGCTTTTCTCGTAGAGAAAACGGTGTTTTACAAAGGTGTAGTTGAATAAATTTTCAATGAAAATATGTTATCTAGGTATTTTTTCAAATTTACGGAAGCCCGTATTGAAGCGAATCAAAATATGATAATACCCAATGTCTGGTACTATTTGCCCCAGCATTTTTGAGAATAGTCACAAAATTACCTTTTAGAAATTGGCTCGATAAACGTATTTCCTTACAAAATAGAGGAAAATTACTTTCACAAAGTTGTAGAGCGGTAAATTTCCTATAAAACTGCGCTAATTAGAAATTTTTGAAGCGCTCGAGTAGCTTGTAAAAAGAAAAAAATAAAATATCCGTTTTGTGACTTTTTGTCCCAGTCTCCCCTAATAACAATGCCGACATTTTATTCTATGTGAGTTTATACAACTCATGTTTTCCGGTTTAAGGTTTACAGTCTCACTTCTTTAATCTGCCTCACCCTCCCTTATTACATCGAGATCTTGTATTGCAATTCTCAAATATCACAATATTAATTAAAACTATCTATTTATTCAAAATGACATTAAGTGTGGTACTGACACTAAAAGATGTTGCCACCCTAATCGCATTTTTTAAAATATATTTTTAGGGATTTTTCTAGAATAAGTTTTTTTTGTGATACGTTTTTCTGTGTCATTATGATTTTTTGTTAATTTAAAAGCAACATTGCGTGAATAATGAAATTTGCGGATAAAAGCAAGCGTAAAGTAATGATTTCTTTAAAATTTATAAGGTGACTTTTTGAATCAGTTTGCGTCTCATTTTTTTGTTATTTTAAATTAAGTTAAGTTAATTGTAGGTGAGAAGATAAAGCTTAGACTTTAATATTTTCTGTGTTTGTCTATTGGAAAAAAATCACTCTATGTTTTTTTGTGTTCTTTTTACTGTGTGCTGTTTTTTCTTCTATACATTAAGTAATGATTTGGAAAATTAGATTAAAAATAAACACTCACTGGTACAGAGTTGGAGGAAAAGTGCAAAAAAAAATTAGGGGATATAAATATTTTATAATTTATTGGAGTTCGTTTTTGTATGTGATTCACTTTGATTGCGCGATTGTTTTTTTTTGTCAAGTGTTCAAATGTAAAACATTAAATTTGAAAAGGGTGTGTTAGGTATTACAGATACAACTTGCGGGGTCAATTGTATTGGGAAATATCTTATCTAAAAAAAGAAAACTGCTTTATCGCGCTAGTTAATGGTCTAACCCGATAACACAATGGGTGTTGATTGAAAAGAAGGGTTCATCACTACAGAATAGACGACGGTTTGAAAATTGATAGAAGATAGAAAAGTTAACTACTATTGTCTGTCATTGATTGCACTTTTATTTTATTTCAATCTGACTTTCCATATACTGTGCTAAAATTTGAAATTGATTTGCTGTATTTAATGTAATATTGTATCACAGTGCAGATTTTTCTTTTTTTTTCTCTGAAATTTCCTATATTCTAAATTCTGAGATGGCTTATTAAGAAAAAAAAATCTCTGGAATTACAAATTCATGCCAAATATTCGTTATCAAAGTCAATTTATCAGTGAAAGATTAGATTGTATCAGTATTTTTGGCATGTGTCTGTAATGTCCTGTCAACGAAATTGAAATAAATGCTTCATATATGCTTTGGTATAACGTATCAAAAAGTGTAATTAACAAGATGTTTTCTAATAATGGCTATCAGTACCGATCTATCTGATAAAATATTCTCTATTATATCTATTACTCGAAATAGCCTACAGTCCACAATCATATAACTTGTTTGTTGATGTTCAATATTTCTTCGGAATAGACACATATTAATTTAAATGGACTAACCACATATTGTTCAACGTGACATCATTTTAACACACTAAATCTGACATGTGGAATCTCATATTAGGTGTAATAAGCATAATGTCGAATGTACAAACTTATTAAATGTTAAACAAGACCTTCTGTTAAATTTGTTGAACAGGGATAACCGGGATAATCCTAATTCTAGCAATTTGTCAATGATCTTTATATTGAAAGCGGATAGTTAAATGGATTAAGTGGTCAAGCGCTCGTTTTATAATGAAAGTGTCTTGGGTTCTAATCCAGTTTAGGTTAGTGGAAATTTTCTTACATAAAGGTGAATTTTACTGCACCTATTTCCACATCAATTTCAATATGTTATATCTGGATAATAGGCCTTTTGATAAGCAAGGAAAAAATTATAGAGATAATGTTAGTGATGTTAGTTTACGGAGGGAGAGGGGCCACTGATGACCGCTACTCGATATTTCTAATACAAGCTTCAGACATAAGGATTAGCCATAAGACTTAATTGCTCTAATTTATTATCAACACGATTTTTTGGAAAAATTTAACTTAGAATTGGATTATTAAAGATAAATTACCTATTAGGTTCTCAAAAAACAATTAAATTGCTCATTATTTAGGATTTTGAGACGTTTGGAAACTGGGCTAATCCTCTAGTTTGATGACCGCTTAACCATTATAGACTATAGGCGGGAAACAAACTGAAACGAGCGGAATATGGTCTATTTGAGTTTGGGCAATAGAAAAGAACTTGATCCCTTGTTCCGTTCTAAATGCACCGCCGAAAAATAAATATTCAATTGACATTTATTTTCTCCCTAAAGGCCTCTACACATTGGGAGCAATTTTCATCAAAAAGGCTTTTTTTAAACACCATAGCTTTGGTCTTAATTAAAAATTAATGAAAATAGGGAAAAATAATTTTTCCGACATTTTTCTTTCTAATATCCGGCTAGTAAAATTTACTATCCTGCCAGTAAAATTTACCATTCGGCTAGTAAAATATAATATCCGGGGATATTAGAATTTACCATCAGGCTATTAGAATTTTCTATCCATACAATAGATTCTACAATTTTTGACAGTCCGATTAAATATCGCGTTTGCTGGGTGACTTTTTTACTATCCGGGCGTTAGAATTTTGTATGGAGGATGGTAAATTTTACCATCCTAGTTTTTCTCGGTGTACCGTACGTGCGGGTGACTTTGTCCCCTGTGGGTGACGAACAGGAGGGTCGTTCGTAAGCTTTTCTTTGATTCTAATGTTTAAGAATGGTTATCACCGATCAGACGTGGCAGATCGGATCGGTAAAGCTTACGAACAGGGGGTGTCAAAGTCACCCGCAGGGGACAAAGTCACCCGAACTTACGGTACTTACGGTAACCGATTTCAAAGGTGCCCCATTTTCCCCCTAGAGAGAAATGTATTTTTATAAAGGCAACTTTTGACATTCCGTCGAAAATCTTAAAATTAGCCTTCATCCTCTTGCACGATTTGAATTTTTGTTGTCAATTTATTTATTTTTTGGATAGGGGAAAGTACTCTCCCTTCGAACGTTCATGCTTTCGAATGATATGAATTTCTTTTACTTAATAATTGATTACAAATTAACTAATATTTAATAGAAATGTTTAAGTCTCTTAGGAAAACTCACGCTATTCGAAGGCATGAACGTTCGAAGGGAGAGTACTTTCCCCTAGGTGTTTTATCGGTTTTATCTAAATCAATGGAGTTTGTAATGAATTAACGTAAAGATCTTAAATTCAGTGACCGTTAAGACGAGTGTTTGACAGAGGCTTCCCGCGCTCCCACGATAGTTATTTTTTTTTGCTTTTCAAAAAAAAAAAAATAACCGATTATGTTCAATGCACAATAACTTTTATTTTGTAGACATGTTTTTGACATTTCAATGAGAGTGAATGAAATCTAGGGGAAAGTACTCTCCCTTCGAACGTTCATGCCATCGAATAATGTGAATTTTCTTTTAGTTTTCCTAAGAGACTTAAACATTTCTATTAAATAATAGTTGGCTTATCATCAATCGTTGATAATCCCGTAATAATTTAGTGTAAATCTCTTATGTAAAACAAAAGAAATTCACATTATTCGAAGGCATGAACGTTCGAAGGGAGAGCACTTTCCCCTACATCTAGTCATTTCGCTCACTCTCATAGGCAGTCTCGAAAACATGTTTACAAAACAAAAGTTATTGTCCGCTGGACATTAATCTGTAAGGACTTTATTTCAAAATATGAACTTTCTATCTCCAGTATTTCTAGTACATTTACTGAACTAGCTAAACGTTAAGGGCAGAAGCACATTGACAGTAAAATGCTCACCGTATTTCGGTAATTTACGTATTTTCATTGCAACTCTTACGCAAATTTTCCATTACCGTATTACTTTATCTCATACTTGATGGCACAAGGTGAAAATAATCTAAGAAAACTTAAGAAATAAAACAAAAATGCGATAAACGGTGAGCAAAAAACTCTACGAAAAACTGTAGCAAAAAAGTCCTACGGTTTTTTTTTTGTTCACCGTTTATCGCATTTTCGTTTTATTTCTTCAACTTTCTTTTACTATTTTCACATAGTGCCACCGAGTATGCGATAAGGTAATACGGTAATTGAAAATTTGCGTAAGAATTGCACTGAAAATGCGTAAATCAACGAAATACGGTGAGCATTTTACTGTCAATGTGATTCTGCCCTTAAAGTTGAATATCTCAAAACGTTAGGTCGCACTCATACCCAGTTCTTTCCTGACCCATTTTATACACAAAAATATCTTAGCAAGACAATACAATATTTATAGTAGTTATCAATCTGTAATCTCCTCTGGGATCAATTAAATTTTAAAATTGATATAAAGCTACATCATGTTGTAGGTTTTTCTAAATAACAATAAGGTTTTTCTTCGTTGATATTAAGGTGAAATTCTAGAATTGGGGTTACCAGAGGAACATTTTAATCGTTAAGGGATGATTGATTTTGTCCGATACGGATTTATTTTTTATTTATTTTTTAAGTAAGTTAATACAGAACGGATATTTTACTCAAATATAAATATGACAAATAAAACCGTGAATATTTTTATCGACTTTGCATGTTATACTAATATGAGATACCACATTCGAGAGTTAGGATATAAGATCATTTTTGTATATATTACTAATTTAACCTTTTTCCTTGTTTTCTGTTTGAATTTTATAAATCACTGGGCGAATGAAAAATAATGCAGAATGGGAGAAAAGTGAGGAGAAAATTGAGTTAAAATAACAATTTAGCCGACCCGGATTGCTTTTGAAAAGAGAATAGTGTTAGAATACGGCCTTGAAGTTATAGTCTTTTTTTTTATTTTATTCTCCCTAATTTCTTCATTTAATGACTATGTAAATGTATGTATAATGTCCACAAAGAGCCCAATAACCTCTGTGAGAAGTTTTTCTCAAAAATATAGAACAAATTTCCTTGACAACATTGACTTTATAGGTGTAGTAGACATTTAAGGCTAACACGATGTGAGGTGCTCCAATTTTCTCTCCAAAAAAAAAAACTAAAAAAAAAAATAGTGAAAAAGAAGAGAAAAAAGACGAAAAACCTATTCGTGTTTCAACATAATTACCATTTTATCATTTTTCTCTACCATTTCGACCTCATTGAATTCTTGGGTGGTTTTTTTTTTAATACTCTTGATACAATCGTGGCTTTTTGGGGGTGGTTGTGGAATTTTTCAGAAATGTGGGGTGGTTTCTGTGTGCGAGCAAAGTGACGGGTATCTGTCGAGAAGCAAACTTGTACTATTGATTTACATACGTTTTGTTAATTCTACCGTGGTCATGATATATAGAGAGAGTGATAATGAAAAATTCAATAAAATTGCGCTCAGAAGGTCTGAGGTATGGATTCACTTAATGAACCTTAAATACATATAACGTGATGGTAAAATGTGATATTGAGGCACATTTAAGTGAATTTCTTCCGATGTTTCCGATGCATTTTCCAGGGAAGTTATAAGAGATGTTATTTTAATGGGGAATAGAATTCACAATTTAAGTCATTAATCATAATTACTCCACCCTGCTTTGTTCAAACATCTATCCCACTTGTTCGTCTCCGCCCTTAAAGCCCCGAGACTTTCCAAGAGCTTTTTCTTCTTATAAAATAGAAAGATTTCTTAAGTGAAAAGAAAATCACGATGAAGGTCAGTGTATAATGAAAAATACTTATGTTACATGAAAACTCGTTATCCTTCTCTTGTTTTTTTTTTTTGTGTGAATCCTTCGCACCTTTCTGCCATATTATTTCTTTTGTTATTTTTTTTATTTTTCTCGAAAAACCATCCGTGTGTATCAATTTTCTTTTTGTGTACGAGAGAGAGAAATGTATAATTTGAGAAAGAAATAATTTCTATCCTCTCCTACCCTCGCCCCATTTAAAAACCTTCTTGTTAAATAATCTCTTAGTTCTTCTATACTAGAATTTATTTATTTATTTTTGCTATATAATACAAAATGTTTTTTTTTAAGAAAACATAAGAATGAACATTTCCATTTTAAATTATGTTAAATACAACATCTGTGTTATACATTGTATTGTAATTTCACGTTTTTGCTGATGATGTAGCAGAGGGTATTCCCGAAGTATATTATTTCGGACCGTGTGGGAAATACAATGCACTAGTTATGGAATTACTTGGTCCGTCACTCGAAGATTTATTCGATTTGTGCGGGAGGAGATTTTCGCTGAAGACAGTACTCATGATAGCAATACAATTAGTAAGTATTGATTAATGAACAATTTTTTTTTCTTAAATAATCTCTTCTCAAAACACAAATCAGTCACATTTGTTGTATGTTTCTTTTTTTTTTTTAATAAATTTTATGCATTAATAACAAAATATTTAGAATAATTATTTTGCTCTCCCTTGATAAAGCTATTTTATTTAATATTTATTTACTACTACTATTTATTTTTTGTATAAATTTATAATATTTTTCAACAAATAATTTTTTTATATCACAAAATCTTCCTCTGTTTCCCTTGATTTTGGTGCAATATTTGGTTTAAAAAAAATAATTGGGGGTATTTAGCGGAAAAATAATATAGAGAAGCCTTTTAGGAAAATTTAGTCTATAATAGAGTTACAATGTCCTATGCAATAATCACTTATATTACTATCTATCTCGATGATGTGGTACTGTAGGCTTTCTTGTAATTAATGCAATTTCAATATATAGCACATACCTAATTTAATAAAAGTGAATTGTCATGTGTGTAAATTCAATGGAAAATGCATTTAAATTTCACTATCAAAAGGTCAGACTTAAATATGGATATATATACATAGAAGCGTGATTTTTCATCCGATATACTAATGTGATCAAAATTTATTGATTAATCATTAGTTATGGTAATTTGAATAAATTATCCTAACACATAATTGCTTATAGAAATTTAAATTTTGCGCAATATATTTCAATTTTATGATATACACATTAGTTTTGTTATACCATATAATATGCTATGTCAAAAATTTCCCTCTCAAACTTACCCTATGGGGGCTTTTATTTAAACATGTTTTATGTGTAATGTAGAAACTAGTAATATCAGCACCAATTAGTAGTAATTAATTGCTTTTCATTTTCATTTTATTGTATACAATCAGATATTGCTATCACAAATCTTCAGTGATTTCACACACCATATAGATACATTTAGATTTTTTTTCTATATACCTTTCATCGTATTATTATACCGAGATTTTTACAAGATTGGTGAATTAGATCATTTTTATCTGTGCACGCACATTCGAAGTACCTGAAAATTACCTATTGATTGCTTTCACGAATGAACTCGAAATGAAGCATTTCCATTACAATGTTGGTGATTCTTTTAAATGGATATGGTTAAACACAAAAATACAATGATAAAAACGATTCAATTTTTAACACTGTGACGGTTATTTTTTTTTTTTGCACCTTTTAGTGACAAACACTATTAGCACTATAAGCACGTGTTTTATACAGCACGTTTATACGCGAATTTGGTGATATTTGTCCCAACACATGGGGAAAAGCATTTTCCAACAGGAAGATATTTAAAAAAAAAATCTACAAGTCTATTTGGAAATGCACCGGAAAAGTGGGAGGAAAATATTTTAATTCTGATGTATATTGCAGTAAAGAGTGCCATCCATCGTAATGCTTCTTAAAGTGGGTCATTTGAAAAATTTGAGATACATTGTAGTTCCTCAGAAAACATTAAAGTTATCCTTTATAACATTTTGTAATACAATAAAGAAAATGTATTTTACTTTATTGCTTCATTGCCAATTATATTTTTTGGTAAATCTCCAAAAAGTGTTTTTATATATTTTCAACGATACTATTCAAGCATGACTATGATTTATATATTAAAAGATAAATTTTATGTTTTATTACAAAAACTTTTAACTTTAAAGTTGGCAAAAAAAGAATTTTAAACCACAAAAAGACGGAATAGAATAGTTATTTTTGCCCTGATAAAGTACAAGGTCATTTTAAATTAATTTGACGTCAATTCCTGTCTTAAAATATATTTTTCTTTTTTTTTTTTTTAATAATACCAGTATTATAAGTAAAAGAAATTAACTACGGAAAACCAAAGAGTCGTAAAAACCAAGGACGATATGATAACTCCTTTTCGATAGTATCGATTGTCGATTATGAAAATTTTAAATGATAGTCACACTTTTTGTGGCTGTAGAAGTCCTTATCAACAGTCATATTCCTTTATGAATGGCACAACAAGCGGTCCAATAATGATTATAAAATTGTTATTCACTCAATTTACCCGATACAGTGGTGGAATGATAATAACTTTTCGACACTATCGAACCGATAGTATCGATAAATCTATATCTGTTAGATTAAGTGAATGTCGAATTTTTACGCATTGTTGGGCAATTCATTGTGGCATTCTTAAAAGATTGTGACTGTTGATAAATATCAATATTGGTTACAGGAAGTCCTGCTATCGTTTAAATTTTTCAGAATCAACAGTTGATAGTATCGAAAATAAGTTATCGTGTCACCCCAGATTTATCGATATTATCGATTAGATAGTATTGAAAAGTTATCATCCCACCCCAGGATTAGTAACTAGAAAATTTTATATAATTTTTAATTTTAATAGAAATATAAATTTTGGATCAATATATACTCGGAAAGGAAAGATTGTAAAGACTTTTTGTCAATAGTTTATAAAAAAGATATACTGTTGTATAAAATATGGAAAAAAAAAGTCTTCTGAAATTGATTAAAAAAAATTATCAGAGTTTTGAACAGAGTTCTGTTCGCTTGGCACGTAATCCCAAGAATTTTTGTGTTTGTGCACGGAGAGGCGACAATCAAGACTAGTGATTCCCAACTCCACAAATTTTACCCAAATAGAGACAGAAAAACATTCCTGCCTCCACCCAGATTTAAACTGGGACCTTTCGCTGTCTAGGCGAATGCTCTACTAACTGAGTTATGGGGGCATTGACTTTGATTGTTTTTGCCACTGATCTCAACCAATTGCTATGTGCACTTCGACTCGTTTGGACCGTTAAGACCCAGTACGAGCCTAAAAAACGGTATCATGCGTGCAATTGAACCAGCAGTTCTTGTTTTCCATGGAGAATTAATTTATTACGCTGTATAGGCGAATACTCTACCAACTGGGCTATGGACAATCAATTAATTCTCCATGGAAAATACAGGCTGCTGATTCAATTGTACGCATGATACCGTTTTTTATGCTCGTAATGAGTCAAAACGAGTTGAAGTGCACATGGCAATTGGATGAGATTAGTGGCAAAGACAATCAGAACCAGTGCCCCCATAGCTCAGTTGATAGAGCATTCGCCTAGATAGCGAAAGGCCTAGGTGGGTGGAGGCAGGAATTTTTTCCTGTCTCTATTTGGGTTAAATTTGTGGAGTTGGAAATCACTAGTAAAAATACATCCTTCTGAAAAAAAGTCAACAAAATCGCGTCGGTTGGCTACGTAACTTTCCCTTCAGTGTACTGATGAGAGGGGCTAAAAAAGCTATCGTCGAATTACCGCATTTTACTTTTAATTACACATTTTATTAAGTGTGACTACATTTGTTCGTTCGATAATCATTTTATTGATCCACTTTAGGATTTTTCCCAATAAATGTTTTCGGGGGTGTGGCTTATTTTTAATGGGCGGGATCTGTAAGATACTATTTTAATTATAATTGTTGAGGCAATTTGCTTAAGGAGTCTTAGAGTAATTATCAATAAAAAATGTTTCAAAGTTACTTGGGTTTGTCAGTAGGGGGCGTGTCTAATTAAGATTTATGGGCGGAGCTCATGCGTGATCTTCTAAATCTAAAAAAAAAATACCATTGAAATAAAATCGCAGTGAGTGAAAAAATGTCAAAACCTCAAAGATTTGCGGAATGCTTTAACTTAAAATTGTTTGTGTTTAGCGTTAAGCCCCGGTAATACCGAATGAGCGATATAATGTAAATTTAAAAATTATTTAAATTCAAAATTCAGAAAATCATGTAAAAGTTTATAAATTTATTTTTTAATTATTGGGGTGTGTTTTAGAAAATGTTACACTTACAATATTTATTTGGATTACGATTTGCTTTTCTATTTTTTATCGTTAAATCGGTTAAATGAAAAGTTTACGAATTTTTCAGATGACTCAGTATAAGCCCATTTGTCGCTTGGTCTTTTGTGTACATTTTATCCTTCTGTTCCGGGAGGATTTTACAGCACATAGATTGTAGATGATAGTAGAAAGTGGTGGTAAAAAATGGGTTTGCATGTTGCATTCAATTGTTGAGCTAAATTTTCCACATCTACACTGTAAAGGGTTATAGCTGCAGAAATAAATGTATATATGGATTTTCAAAGTCAATTTCATGCTATACAATGTATATAAAAAGGATTCTAGATATATGTATGTGAAAGCGTAAGAAAATTCAATCAATAACAAAGGTCTCTTTTTCTCTCTGAAATTTCTTTTCTACAGCTTCACCGGATTGAATATGTTCATGGGCGCCATTTAATCTATAGAGATGTAAAACCAGAGAATTTTCTGATTGGCAGAACATCAACAAAACGTGAAAAAATAATCCACATAATTGGTAAGTTTTTGCTCTCTGATTCTTCAGACCATTGCAAACATTATAATGTTTCTGTATTGCTTTATAATTGGATGACTTTTTTTTTATTAATTGATTGGTGGATGTTAACAAATTTGTGTTTAATTTATTTTATACATTTTTTTTGCATTTGTGTTATGTAGATTTTGGACTGGCCAAAGAGTATATCGACTTAGAGACAAATAAGCACATACCATATCGGGAACACAAATCGTTGACCGGAACTGCGAGATATATGTCGATAAATACACACATGGGTAGGGAACAATCCCGAAGAGATGACCTGGAAGCCTTAGGACATATGTTTATGTATTTTCTGCGAGGATCACTGCCGTGGCAAGGACTGAAAGCAGATACGCTCAAAGAACGATATCAAAAGATTGGAGACACGAAACGTGCTACTCCAATTGAGGTAAGTTTACAGAATATTCATTTTGAACGATATTGCAGGAATTTTATTTTCAAACATTTAAGGTCAAAAATGTTTCCTTATTGGTCCTTCTTACAAAAAAAAGCGATAAACTCGATTATTATCTAAAATTTTGGAAAATTCTATCTCAGATTGTACATATCACATATCCATGACATGTTTGGTTTTTTCATAATGATAAAAATTATAACAATTGAATATTCAAACATTGACGACGATGAGAAATTACTTCTAACTTGCTTTCATTTTTAACTCGATTTATTATTTATTAATTATTATGCATAAACAGCAATGAAAAACCTACTTTTTAGTTATGCAGAATATTCGATATAAATGCTATATCTCTAAAGGACTTTCGCCTTATTTACCACAGGTTCTTAACCGATTTGAACCGATTCATCAATCACTGAAATGATCCCCCAAAATAGTTTTAAGAGTAATAGAACTGATTTTCGGACAAAAATTGTTTATCGGTTCATAACCGGCTCATTGCTGGTTTATACGCAATTGGAATCGGTTCAGACTTGTCAAGAAATCCAAGACCTTTCCAACGAGCACAAATCTGATAGATCTGATATTATTTGGTTGAGAAATATACTCTCTAGAGCCTTTATTTTTACCTTTTAACGCTCTAACGGGTAAGACCGACGCCAGGCGGTCTTCACAAAAATCACATTTACGATAATAAAGGTTTTATTTATTTAAAAGTGCTATAGTGTCCTCGGTAATAGTCCTATAAACATCTCTTGAAAGTTTGAACTCATTTTGACTCTTTGTTTTGTTGCTATTCCCAGTTTTGTATGACAGATCAGAGAAAAAGCAACAAAAAATATTTATGCAAAAAAACTCATTTCCAATTTCCATAAAAATACCGATTTAAAGTTATCTGACTAAAATAAATTTATTTTTTACTGAAAGATATGTCATTCTACTTTATATATTTTATTTAAAAAATTTGAAAAAACTAAAAATGTGAATTTTAGAAGCAAAAAGAGTTTCAAAAAATTTTTATATTTTCTCACCTAGCGCCTAAACTAAAAGAGATAATGAAGAATGGATGGTTTTTTCGACTTTATTGGATCATAATTATCCTAGAAAACATTGTTTTAGAATTTTTTTCGCATATTAAAGAAAACACCGTTAGAGGGTTAATTTAACCTTTGACTTTGAAAAAAGTATTATTAAGTATGGTTCAATGGTATTTTAGTATAAAGACGAAATGTACGTCTGGTTTATCTGTAAAAAAACATGGTTCTGGAGGGGGAATGTTAGGGGCATGTTAATAGTCCTTGGATCGACTTATGGGGGGTCTCCTGAAATTCCCAAGTTTCTATATCTAACCGTTTGACCTACCTGCATATGTAGTACCATACGGTCGGACGGAGATACAGCGTGACATCATTTTCCAAAAATAGCCTGAAACACTAAAAATTCTGTCGAGAAAAGTGGTCTCTGGCGGTTGGAAGGTGGTAATTTTGGGGGGTTAAAAATCGAAAATATACTGCTCTCACTGTGAAGATCGAGCAGTAAAAATATATAGGTGAAGTGTGCCAAATTTCGACCAGCTTCTAATTTCTGCCACTTTGAGTGTAATTTCGGACATGCAAATAAATAAATTAACATTACGTATGTAATCTTCAAATAGTCAATGAAGTCATTTTGCTTTTAAATATTAATTTATTTTAGGATGTATTAACACAAAGACCGTTAAATTTTAGGTATAATTTAAATTGCGTTGTAAAAACTCAGTGTGGAAAGAGTCTTACAAAAAATGTGACAGATCGATTGTGTTTCTAGCAGTCTTGTGATTTGTGGTGAAGTGCAAAAGTTTTCCTTCGGTGTTTTTCATGAAAATTGATTAGTTTTCATTAAAGATTGTTTCTGTTTATGTTAATAGTGAATCAATCTTTAAATTTCGGATAAAATTTCCCAGCTGGATCCTATATTTCGCGTAAAAAAGTATATACTTTTTGAGCGTCTCTCCGGTGAGGTAGTGTTGCCTATTCCGGCAACATCTTTTCCTTTCCTAAATTTCTTATTCATTTAATGTTTTTTTTTTTCAATTTCTGAGTTCTACAATGTCCAGATAAAAAACAATCGCTTCTATGAAAAATATGATGTGGAAAAGGCATTGGAAGAGTTCAAGAAGGGCAAATTGCTACGGGAATCTGCGCGTTAATTTGAGATGCTACTATTCAGGTCTTCAGGACAAATTACACGGAAGATCTCAAGGCTTGTGGGTCATATAAACGTCTTAAACTAAATATTAAACTCGTTCCGTTTGACGTTTTGAAATTTTCTATCCGTTGTGTTACAAAAGGTGGCCAGAAAAAAGGTGGCCGTAATTTCACTCAAAGTGGCCGGAATACTACCCAAAGCAATGTCCATATTTTTATTAATTTTTCAATATTTTAGGAAGTGATTTAAAGAAAACAAAGATGCTAAACTAGTTTTCAAAGTTCCACACAACCCTCCCGAAAAAGAAGGAACAAAAAATATCAATATGAATTAAAAATATTGCATTTCAAACTTAGGACTTCAGTGCTTATATTCAACTATGCCGAAATTTGGCACACTTACCCTATGTCTTCTTTCATCTCGTTTAGGATTTTATGTGCTTGCTGTACCGTATATACCCAAGAAGAAATCAATTTTTGATCTATTTAAGATTTAAAAAAAAACAACTTGGTTTTTGTGCGTTATTGTAAAATAAATGAACAACCAAATTTAAAATAATTTTTACAAGTATAGTGCTAAATTTTACAGCATTTGGAACACTTTTAAAAAGCGACTTATCCGGAGAAACAGAATCCTTACAGAGTTATAATTCCTCAAAATCTTGAATAGTTTTTAATCTACTCTAAAAAAAAAGTTTTGTCGAGCAAACTAATAGATCTTGTTAAAATTTTGTCAAAAGAATGTTGCTTACCAATTTGACAAAACTTTTTCTCATATTTTTGTATCGAAAACATTCATTTGACAAAATTTTCTTGTTATTTTGACAAGATTTTTTTACATGTATATTTTTTATTAGATCTTTTAAAATAAATTATAGTTTTATTCTAAATTCTTTAGAAAGAGAATTAGGCGTGTGAGGCCTTTGTTTTATTAATTTTATGTGCTTTTTTGTGCTCTCCCCTGGAATCATGTAAAATATTTTGATGGCTAATTTATTAAAAGTATTTTTTGAATTGGGAAACCTTAGCATTTGAAAAAGAAGGATTGAATGAAATTGGTTTGCTAAATATCTTACGGTCCAGAAAAAAGTTCAGTGCCATTAAGTGGATAAATGTTTACAGGAAATTTTCCATTTATTGGCCAAAAAAAAATTATTCTAATCATTCTAATATGTTTTTTATCTTATAATGTAAGTGGACAATGCTATAATTGATTCAAGAATTTGCTGCCGTTTTGCTTAATGAGATCGATAGTGAAATCTATTGGCAGTAGCAATTCGCAATTTTGGAGATCGAATAAAAAATAAATGTCTAATTTTATAAATTCCACAATTTATGGAAATGCAGAAGACTTTATAGCCAATCTTTCTGAAAGTAGTAGGGTAGACCAATTTGGCAGCATTTGATAATAAAGGAAAAAAGATAGATTTTTCATCATAAAAAAAATCTTTGCAATATACTTATCTCAGGTGCTCTGTGACTGTCATCCAGAAGAATTTGCTACATACTTACGCTATGTCCGACGATTGGACTTTTTTGAGACGCCGGACTATGATTACTTGCGAAGACTGTTCCAGGAGCTTTTTGATCGGAAAGGCTACGAAGACGATGGGGAATTTGATTGGACGGGCAAAACAATGGTAAGTTCTCTTCCTCTTTCACTTCTTTCTCAGTGTTGTGCCTTATGTGAAATAATAAAATTTTCAGCATTTAGCATTGTCAATTGCATCTCTACTAGAGCATGCAATGTACGATTTATTTCATATAACAATTCTTCCTTTGTCTTTTTCTTTATTTAAAGATTTTATGATGAGTTTTTCTTGTGTGCGATTGAAGTGGGATAAAATTGGAAATAAGAGAGACAAATGAGAAACTTGAAAGAAATTTAAGAAAAAAAGAGATGAAGAAAAATTTGCAATGAAATCAAGAAATCAAAATTGCTGTCAATATCCGATGCACGCTCAAATTAATGTTCCGAGGTGTATTTTTTCTTATTGTTTGGAATTTCTTTGAAGATAGAAAATTCTTTTAAGTCTCCTTTGAGCAACAATAAAAAGAAAATTATTGTTTTTTTGGTATTATGTTTTGTTTTTTCTCTTTTAATTACCTTTTGTTTAGCCTGCAAATTTTTTTACTATGAGACAATTAAGGAATGCACCTCCATCGAATATTGTTAAAACGAAATCTGACAAGGTGATTTTGAGTTGTTGTTTTTTTTTAAATACTTTAGTACATATTTGAAATTGCTTCTATTGTTTTTATGTTCATTTAGAGAAATTCTATGGAGAAATATTGAGAGAAACTTCCATAGATTAGTTTCCTGTTGGGTAAATTGCCGTGTTGATTGAAGATTAGAGAGACTTATGATCTTATGTGGTTTGCTATTTTACAGAATAGATACCCCCCCCCCCCCTCCCCCCTATAATACTGAAGTTGTGAAATATTGATTAATTTATCAAGAAAATATACAGTGGCGACAAGATAAATAGCACACCTTCAGAGATTTTCCTATTTTGATATTTTATAATACAATATCAATCTTTATACCTGATCATGCTTTATTTTTTAGAAAATATAATGCCTATTATAAATAAAAATGATAATTATTTAATATTTGTGTCTGTTAAAACCATGTGTTTTCGACATTTTATGAATTTAGGTATAATTCGTGCTGCAAATTTAAATAGGACACTTTCATTTTCTCTGAAAATAATACTTGAAATTTACGTTTATTTTAAAATTCATTATATTTCTGTATTTTTGATCATTTATAGGCATTAATGCCACAAATTTTTGTAAAATAAAGTTATGAGAACTGAAAAATCATATAAATAGAGCCTTTAGTGCAGATGTACAGCTTTTAAGTAAAAGAATTTAGGATAACTAATTTTTTTTGTAAATTATATTGTTCAAGGAAGATAACCATCAATTCAATAATTTTTTATGATCAAACTTACAAATCACGCAAAAACTCGAAAATTTCCAGAAAGAATTACGATTTCTATAGAAGATTCTGCCATTGTTCTTATAGTAAAACTGAATTTATTTGCCGTCGTGCCGAAAATAAAGAAACAAATTAAACAAAATTTGAAAAAGTAACTGATGTGAGCATTACTGAAAGCCAATTATGTAAAAATACCCGGTTTAGAAGTGTTTCCAGACGTGCAGAATTAGTATCCACACGAAACCGTACCTGTTGTTTGTTTTTTTTGTGAAAGAGCATATGCATAAGGACCTGTAATTCTGGAATATTATTTGAACAGATATTTTCCTGTTTAATATCACAGGATATGACATAATAAAATATTATATGTCACAAAAGTCAAAAATTTTGTCCTTGATACATAACTAAGAACGTAAAACTTAGCGGAGGTAATTTTATAGTATGGGGTTACATTTTACGAAGTGACGTATTGAGCCCAAACAGAAGTAGATTTTGATTCTCCAATAGTGTCTTGGATAAAAGGTAAATGGAACTCTATTTGCACAAAAAGTCGTTGAAGTTCGAAGAAATCAAATTCAATTTCGAATTTTCATACTAAATTTTCGAATAAGGTGGGGAAAATTTATCAAATATCACACTAGAAAGCTGGCAAAAGAGTTACTCAGTGATTATGGAGTGGTTTAATACTGGGGCAAGAACAGTAAACGTCGTTGTTCTGTTTTTTCCCTCACAACAATGTGAAGACCGTCACATTTTGACGCTTGAGCACTTCGAAATCGAACAGGATGTAACTTCCTCCACCTTGCGAAAGTATTAAGAAGTAAGAAAGTCTCTTTTTTGGATCTTCAAATAGATTTTCGAATTTTTCAAGATCTACTTCTGTACGGAAAGATTGCCTGTTAATGGAATATCAGGCAATATAAAGCAATTTACTGACAAGGACATCTTTGAACAAGACATGTACTTCAAAATCGAAAAGAATTTGCTTTTGGTTTTAATTTTTTTTCCAAGCTAATAATCCCAAACACACTGCCAAGAGTTTTAAAAAGTGGTTCAATCAGAACAAAATTGACCTTTTGGAATGGCCAGGACGATATAGGGACCTCAATTCTGTTGAATTTAAAGGAAAAGATTGACCAGAAGATAAATCTCACGAATATGACTAATTTGGAATAGTTTTAAGCAGATATCCACACTACATGAAATACAATCAAATTAGAATAGTTCCAAATCCTGATTTCCTTAATAATCCTTCGTTGTCAAGCGCTTATTTTTTCCAAAAGTTACTTAACTGAATACTAATTAATCCAAATTTAATTTTTGAATACATTTCGTAAGTTATTAATTGCAGTAGAAGCCAAAAACTATCACTTCTTATAGAGTGTGCTATTTATATTTTCCCCTTAATAGGGTAAATTAAGCTAATTCAAAACCTGCTCCAAATGGAAATTTTTCGCTTTTCCAAATGGAAACGTCATTGTTTTCATGATAAATACAGTACTAAATTATTGTATTTTTTTTTCTATATCACAGTTTCATTATTTAGTTAATTTTGCTCCAAATAAAGCGGAAATTTATTCATATTCACAAATTTTAATTTGATAATTTCTCAAAAAATTAAAAGTGTACATTTTCACCATCGAATTTTTCATCGATAGACCATGTTTTTCATTAAAAAATACAATAAGGGGACTGTTGTTTGTTCATTTTGTTTAACATTTATGTCTTATTTGTGGCTAATTTTAGTTAAATTAAGTGCTAATCTTTATTGTTAACGGTGCGTGAAGTTTTCAAATGAAATAATTACCTATTTCGTGAACAAAAAGGGTTTTTTTCTGAAGAGTCTGCAAATACTTCAATAGGAAACCCCGGAAATAGGGATTTTTTGGAGAGATTTTCTTATTATTTAAGATGGGAAAGGAGAAAAGACCAGGAATAAGAACAAATCCTGCACTCAAGAGCAACTCAACAAGGTTTTGGAAGCCTTTCGTCGCGGTTTCACTTACACTGTTTGTCTCCAATTAGAAACTTTCCCTTGTCTCCATTTGGATTAATATGTTTCCAATAGAAGCATTTTACGCTCGCGTATTTTTCTTGTATTTAAGAAGTTTTCAAATTATATCTAAAGAATTTTCCATAATCAGTAACATTTTAGAAGAGTCATGGAGCAAATTTATGTAATTCTCTTCAGAAAAAAATATGAACTTAAGGTGTTGATTCTTCTGTCAAAGTTAAAGCGTCTGGAAATGGTTTTGAATTAGGACATTTACCCTATGTGCCATTTCAAGAATTTTCTTTACTGTACTAAATTTCTTGACAGAACTTATAGGTTTTTTCTTCATATTCAAAATGTAATTATACACAAGTTCATTTATTATTATTAGTTTCATCATTTAAAAGCATAATTTTCCCAAAAATAAGGCATACATTACAGTATCCGAAACTGTGCTATTTATCTTGTCGCCACTGTATGTGGACTTTGAAATTTATCATCAATATTAGAACTGCATTTTATAGCTTTTGATGATAATAATTTAAATTTTGAAATTCTAATTCATTCATTTAATGAATTATTCTAGCAATAAATTTATTGTTCTCTTTAACAGTCGACACCTGTTAATTCCCTACAAACGGGTCATGAAGTGGTTGTGTCTCCAAACCGTGACAGACATACTCCTGTGAATAAGGTAAGACCTAATCCGTTTTATATTTTTATTCACACATTTTGTTATTCTTTCTTTCGCGTAGACACACTTTTGTGCACACACAGATTTTCTTTTTAATTTGATAAAATTATAATATACTCAATTACAAGCAACATGTACCTCATTCTGAGAAAATTTAAGAGTCTCACAAAGTTTGGGAGATATGTCAAAGAAAAAAGAAGAAGTTGTATACTTGAGTTGACATTGGTTAAATGTTGCAGAAATTTATAATAAGAGCGTAATGAGCTTATATAAAAATTGATATTGAACTTTAGGAATGGGACTTATCATATTTTGGAGATCCCGAATTTGATATGGATGACTGCATACTAATACCAAAGGTCAGAAGGGAATATATAATTCTTATTGCGTGAATATTGTATGACAAAAAAAAATGCGCTATAGAGTAAAATAAATTAGGTAAATTATTTACTTGACGCTAATAAAGTAACATTCTGGCCTGTGCTGCGCCGCACCAGCGTATTTGGGACTTTTACTGTGTATAGAGCAAAAAAAACAGAAAGAATTATGCTAAAGCTTCATTCGTGTAGCACTTTTTTTCATGTATACACTCTATCACTCTCTAATGATATGCTGTGTTGATTGAGAGATAAAGCAAGTTTATTACATAATTTTCACACTGTAGAAGGTGCACTCCTAGCTAAAATTTAAAAAGTGGCATTATTTAGCGAAAAGAGGGATGAAGAATGCGCAAAATTTTGGAATTATCCAACAGCTGGAGAAATTATTAAATTTTCTTGCATATAAAGACTATAAAGAAAGTTTTGTGCAGCTCATGAAAGATGAGTTACGAAAATTTTATCACTATTATCTCATGATTCTTGAAGTAAACTTTATTATTTTGTAACTAGGGTAATCTCGATGAAAAGAAAAATGTGTATAATCTCAAAGAAGAACAATGTATAACATTTTGAACAGGGAAAAAAACAAGTTTCAAGTCAAAATTTCATGAAATTCAATATGATAACTTCAATGAAACTTTATTATAAACTTTGCTATCAATTTTAATTAAATATCAATTTTCAAATTGTCTGAAAATAAATGCATGCTTTTGGAAATATTCAAGGCAATTACGACATTAAAGGATAGTTTTTAACAGGATCGATGCATCTATATTTTCAACTTCTACAATTTATTTCCCATTCTTCGAATCATCAGATCAATATTGCTTATTAGCGATGTTAATAGCATTTTTGTTTTAATCTAAGACAAGGATGCGTTAATATAGATTTATACCAGCTCCCGAAATTTTTCATGAGATCTTTGAAATAGGATACCTTTGAAATTGGGCTTTTTTCTCCTATTTTCAAAACCAATTGAGGGTTATCGTAATGCAATTTAGCTTTACAATTGGTTTGTCGAGCTGAATTATATAATGATAAAGAACAGTTGCATTTCAAAATAGGAGAAAAAAGACCGATTTCAAAGGTGCTTCAATTGAACGGTGCCCCAATTCCTCCCATTTCTTAATAAGTAATTACTGTTTTTTCCTAAAAAATTGATAAATGAATATCTAGAATCTCACCTCTTAAGAGAGATAGATATGGACAATTTTCAGGCTTGAAAACCGTTTTATTGTACACAGTCCTGTCTTGATATTTTTAGGTCTTTTTTGGTCTTTTTTTTCTGGACTGAAGTATATCATTAAGTCGAAATTCATTTATATACAAATACAAACTTTGAGAAAAGTCATCGTTATGCCTTTAGAACAGAATGTCCTTCCGGAGATCGTTGGTGTTATTAAATAAAATACAAAAAATGCAAAGCTTTGTAGGGTCTTTTTTTAGTAGGCCTTTGTTGGGCTTTTAGGTTTCTTTTTGGTTTTTTTTTCTCGACTGAAGTATATCATTAAGTCGAAAATCAAGTATATACAAATACAAACTTTGAGAAAAGTCATCGTTATGCCTTTAGAACAGAATGTCCTTCCGGAGATCGTTGGTGTTATTAAATAAAATACAAAAAATGCAAAGCTTTTTAGAGAAATTTTATAACATTTGCGCTCGCATCTCAGGAGGGCTGTTTCGAAAATGTGATTCTATAGCCGTGGTATTGCTATTTGAGCTCACGACAACGTCAAAAGTCACATATTTCAGATTTCTGACAATTCAAATGACAATCCTTTTATTAAAGAGATCAATCAAGATTTGCTATGCAGAATGTTAGTCTGGAGGTTTTACTGCCTAACTTTGCAACAGTCGAAAATTTTAACAGAATTTTGCCTTAAAACAAGTGATAATGCAGAGACAATTAGTAATAGGTGAACGGTGAACCTTTTGCGTTTAATTATTATTGATTAAAATGTAGAAGATATATTCGGTAATGATTTCTTCGAAATCCTTCGAAATCTTCTATAAAAGAGATGACTAAGTGTCCCAAATTTTCGGAATGTTCGAACTCACGAGATAGAGCTCTTCGTGAATTATCTTTTCGCGTATTTATTTTTTCCATAAAATTTACTTCCCTTTTTCTTTCTGTTTATGTTATGTTAACTTCTGTTTTTTGTTACAATGTAAGTGGCTTATACGATCAGTGATTCAGAAGCTTTCTGCCGTTTTGCCTGATGAGATCGGTTGTAAAGTCGGTCAGCAATCGCAAAATAGGAGATTGAATAAATTAATTGAATTGAATTGCATTGAATTGAATTTCCCAAATTTAAGCAAATCTTAGAAATAGGTCAACAAAGTGATTTAAATTCGATGTCGAAAATATTTTCGGTCACATCTATCTATGGACGATATGTTTGCATGGACTCCCTATAAATCTAAAACGTATCCGAAAATGAAAGGTCATTATTATTATCCTTTTCATTGAGTAACCCTTCCAGAGAGAGCAATATACTCACTCTATTTTTACATGACTAAAAATTTTCATCTTCTGTCGAAAACCGAGTTTGAGAACTTATACGAAAATGTCTTTGAATCATTCCTTATAACGGGTTTTCAAGGTCAAAAAGTTAAAAAAAAGCTCTATAGAGTGAATTTCTCAAATGATTGAGATAAGTTTTGGGTTCATTGAACAGCTCTAAATATCCCTAAGAAATCTGAAGCAATTGGTTATTAACAGATAATTAGTTTTTGATTAAAATTAATATGTATTATTCCTATATATATTGTTGTTTTCGGCAATGTTTTAGATGATCTACCGGTTGAAATTGGTCATGAATTATTAAAAATCAAAAGTCATAAGCACGATGCTATTCTTGCGATGTAGACTTCTAGGCAAACTATTAATCTAGACTAGACAAATATTGCCAAAATATAATGGGGTTATACGGTTATATGCTTTGCTGTATTTCTTTTCTTAATAATCTTACAAAATTGTTTCAAATTGAAGATTTTAGATTTTATTAATGAAATCAAAATGCAACCCTTTCTTTTTTAAAACTTTCTTTTTTTTGTATTGTGATGTCCAAAAGAAGAAGAGTGCGAGAGAATGGGATAGACTTAAAGAAAAAGGTTTAAGAAAGAAAGGGATGTGAACTTTACTTATTGACACACGAAAAATGAAAAATTCCTGTTCAAAATGGTGAGCCGAGATCATTAGATTTATTTGACTACTAAGCCTTAATTTTTAATAGTTGTTATAATTGAGGAGCTCTGAGCAAAAAACGCTAATTTAATAGGGAAATACATACGACTTAGAGTTTTTTTTTGCTCTGAGCGCCTCAATTATTGGTTTGCGTATACCTAAGTTAAAGATATTATAAGGTAAGTGTGCCGAATTTCGGCCAGCTTGTAATTCCGGCCACCTTTTTTGTTCCTCCAATTTCCATGAATTTTTAGTTTTCACATACTCTAGAGATTATGCAATGCAAAATAATAACAAAAAATATAACTCTGACAAATGAGATGACGTGACAAAGACATTGGAAGAATTCCCGAAGGGTATGGAACTATGAGAATGAAAGTGGCCGAAATAGGGCACCAAAGCTATGTCTACATTTTTATTCATTTTAAAATGTATTAAGAATGATTTTAAAGTAAATAGAGACGATGAACTTTCTACGAGGTTCTAAGCAACACTCCTTAAGTAGAAGGAATGAAAATAATCAATTTCTATTAAAAATATTATATTTAAAACTTGAGACTTTGGCGCTTGCATGACACTATGCCGAAATTTAGCACACTTACCCTAAGTTGTTTTTATTGCTTATTGAATTTTATATTTTTGAGTAACTAACGCTTTCAGTTTTCACTAAAAATATTATCTCTCATTAAAACTTATATAATTTTGAAAATTTCAAAGTGTAAAAAACGCTTAGATTTTTTGTTATAGAAAATACTCTTTTGCTCTAAAAGTAAATGATCCTCTCGGAATTAAAAGGCCAGATAATGTTACTTTGTAATTCCTTTAGCGCTATAAATTTGTATCCTACTCGTAAGCAAATATTCCATCCGTGTCTCCAAATAATAAATTTTAAATTGTCCAAGTAACATTGCTGTATGCGTAGTGTGGAGATTATACAGTTCCTTTTGGCTGCAATAGAGTCGACCATATATCGCTGATCTCTCACTTAAGATCTCATTAGAGTTAATTAAGATCAATTGAAGACATTAAACGTGTGGTCTTTAAAGTTTAGGTATAGTACACATTTTGTTTGATAATGTAGTTCAAGTGTATGCTCTAAATGTATTTTTTTCGTGGTCGTCTTTGAAGAATGATGCGAAATGGGGAAGAAGAAGGGGAAGAAATTGTAGACCACTCTGCGCTAGAATTATCCAAATTGCTAATATAATGTTTTGCTTGAATGTTGGGGAGAGAAATAAAACATTGTAAGATAACAGGAAGTGATATTACACTTCTTTTATGTATGACTATCATGTTCTCAGAAGAGAGTTACACTTTGATATGATTTGACACATTTATTATAGGAGTAAATGTAGTGCAGGATTTCCTGCAGTTATTACGTTTGTTTTAGTATACAATACAGTATAATATAGTTTTTTGTTTTGGAATAATTTTTTTTTTGATATTACTTGAGTGAAGTTTTTCTTATTGACACGAAGAATATTTAAAAAAAAATTGATATACTAACCAATGAATTTGTTTTGTGTTCTTTTTTTTCTTTCTTTTTTATATACTTTCATTTTTTGATTGTTGCGTGCCTGTTTTGCCAAAAAAAAATATCATGTTTGCTACTACTACCACTACTGACTACTACTACTACTTCTGCCCCCATTCATCATCGTCACAATTGCGCGTGCTGTGCAATTATCATCTCTATCATGGAATTCGGCAACCTGCTGCATTTTCTTTGTGTTTTGTGATTTTGTTTATATTTAAAATTGTGTTATCACAAATCTATATCATGGGCCTAAAACAAAACTGTGTTATGGTGATGATTGTGCCATCATGTTAAAAAAAAAACAAAACTTAGACAAACGCTAAGGGGAATGTTGCTGCATGGACCGATGTTCCTAAGACTGGCGTGACTTTGGGCAATCTCACACCGGCTGATCGACATGGTTCAGTTCAGGTACGTTATCTTGATTGTGTTTACTAACAAATTATCATTTTGATGGGGTTGTCATTTGGAAAGGTCCTGTCTTTCTGTATTCTAGAAAGGCGTACATAAGGGCAGACTTTCCATTATTTTTTTGCTATTATATGTGAATGATACACACAATACTAACAGAGATGCGAAAGTTTTTGGTCTTGTTGGACTTTTGTTTATTGTGGACAAGATTTTTGTTCGTCTACTAAAACTCTGGAAAGTCATACAAAAAAAAAGAAAGATTATTTTTGAGACTATTTTTAGCCACAAATCCATTGTATAAAAGTTTTTTCTTCTATTCTCTTGTTTCTTGGTTATAGTGTTTGAAATAAAAAGAAAGAAATCAAGGCAAGAAATCTAATTGAAACTGATTGATACTAACAACTAATAAACATTTTTCTCACATACTTCTTTTTGTTTTTTGTGTACTACTCACTCTATTCTCTTATAACTCCTTCCATTCAATTGGATTATTTTTGGCGTAAATTTAGCATTCCTAGTACATATACAATTAGTAACGATTGTAGAAGATTATTTTTCTCTTTTACCTCTTGCGTATAAATAAAAAGAATAGAGTATAATTGTTATGGCTTTTTTTTCATCTTTCGTGTATTTTGAGATGTTGCAAAATGATTTTTGCTTTTTGAGCAACTCAAACACATACACTGTATCATATTTCTCTGTACAATCTATTTTTGGGATTGGTTTTATTTACATTAAAACAGAAATTGTTTTTAATTTGCAATTTTTTTTCAATCAAATAAACAAGTATTTAATTATTTATTTTTTTAATTTAGAACAAAAAGTTGTTTGGATTGAAATTTGATGACGATATTTTTGTACAATTTTGACCTCCGCCAAAGATAGGCCATTAAAAATATTCAGTGGAGTGTATATTGTGATGTGTGCTATATTTGTATAACTAATTTTGATGTACATTGTGATTAATATTGTAAATATTTTTCTTTTTTTGAAAATCATCCAAATAACATGTGAATGTAATCTAAATAATAAACCAAAGAATGTTCAACACTAAGCAACAAATGTTTTTGATTTTGAAATTAAAATAGGCAAGTTTGAATATTTAATTGTAACAAATTTCTGGATAATTATTTTTCTGACACTATTTTCTGAGATACAAAATATTATTTATCCATCTGATCATTCCAACTAAATTAATTATCCCTTTAATACAAATTTGACTACTTTTGTAAGATATTTAAATTATTTGTGATTTTTTTTTAAAATACCAAGTTCGTAAAGCTAAAAATAGACACAGGGATTGGATTAGGGATCAGCTCGAAAAATGAAGATTGATGTCAATACACTCAGAATTCAGCCAAAAATTTGGAGGATTAGGCTGATCTTCTAAATTCGTGTGGTCTAGTGAAATTACGGGAATTAGGCGACATAAGCGCCAGTGCTGAAAATAAAAAGCTTCTCTTTGGGTGTTTTTGGGTACTTTTCGAAATGTCAATTGAATGAAAAAACATGGAGAGTAATGGTACGCAATGTCGTAAAATTTTAAAATTCATTAAGATAGGAATAATGGGAAGGTTAGAGTACTCCTGGCCTATATGAAAAATGCATTAATATTTCATTTAGGAAGTATTTTAGCAATCAATGTGGGCAAATCAAATTTTTCGAGCTGAGTATTCTCGTGGATCAGCCTGTGTCTATTTTCGGCATAAGACTCCCATATTTGATGGATTTTCCACTGATTTTAGAAAACAAGAATAGAAATTTTTGGTTTTATTTTAATTCGTTACTTTTAAACACAAGAGGACATTAGAAACCTACGAACCCGGTCCTGGGGAGCCTACACATCTTTTCAGGAAACTTTCGAGAAAGTCAGGAAACTCATGGGGAACACAAATATTTTTTCGGGGAAGAACTAACACTTTGCAATCAAAGAGAAAATTCGCATGGTTCGAAAGTTCATTGTGTACGAAAAATGCCTACATTCCCCTATATAGGGTAAAATGAGGTAATTTGGAACCATTTACAATTTGGGACATTTGAGATTTTATCACTGTTTCAGATGAGTAAAGAGAAAACAAAGACAGGAAAATAGAAGAAAAAGACGTTTAAGAAGAAAAAGAACAGATTTCTTCCTTTTGAATCTCTAAAACACTGAGAAAATCTCAAATGTCCTAAATTGTAAATGGTTTTAAATTATCCCATTTTACCCTATATACTTTCCCTTAAAAATAGTCTAATAGCGCCATTGGCAGAAGTCTTACGGACTTGGGATGATCATTTTAGTAGAAGATATACCCTGAAAAAAGTGCTTGTAAAAATCTTGTTGCTCCACACAGAAAAGTATTAGGATTTCTGGCTATCCCTGTCTCCATAGGAATCGTTGGAATATCTCGATTTTTCGATCAGGAATAATCTTTATTGTCCTATTTGATTATTCTCTACAGAAAGTATACCGGCATATAATCCTTATGGCCAGCGCAAAATAACTTTTGTTTTTAAACATGTTTTAAAATCTGCCAAAGAGAGTGAGCGAGATGACTAGATATGGATCTCATCAACTCTAATCGAAATGTCAAAAACATGTTTACATAACAAAAGTTATTGTGAGTTGGTCATTATACCCAGAGCACAATAACTTTTGTTTGTAAACGTGTTTTCAAAATTTCCTGTGAGAAAGAGCGAGATGGCTAGATCTACATTTCATTCACTTTCACTGAAATGTCAAAAACATGTTTACAAAACAAAAGTTATTGTGCGTTGAGCATTATGCCCAGCGCACAATAACTTGATTTTAAACATATTTTTGACATTTCAATGGGAGTGAGTGAGATCTAGATCTAGTCATCTCACTCATTCTCATAGGAAATTTTGAAAACATGTTTACAAACAAAAATCATTGTGCGCTTGTCATTACACAGATGAAAATATTTTGTAAAAATGTTCGTTAATGTTTGTGAATTCCTATTGGGAACTCACTAAATGCTCGTAAATCGTATAACCCACAGGAAAGTTAATTAAAAATTGTAATTTTTCACAAACATTACTTATAAAAAGATTACTTGACAAACATTGCTAGTTCTTTTATAGGTTTTTGTTCGTACATTTTTGTTTTTCTGATAAAACTTTACAGCAAATGACAAACTTTTTGTGTGATTACGAACATTTACAAACAAGTGTTTGTAAGAGAACAGAAAATGGAAAGAACAAATGAAGAAATACAAGTTGAAGACAGTACAAACATTTACAAATTCTTTAATGGGTTATGCGACTTATGCCCAGCGTACAATAAGTTTTGTTTGTAAACATGTTTTCGGAGTTTCCTGTGAGTGGGAGTGAGATCTAGATCTAGTCATCTCGCTCACTCTCATAGGCAATTTTGAAAACATATTTACAAAACAGAAGTCATTGTGCGTTATGCCTCACGAGCATTTCGTAAGTCTTCAATAGGAATTTACAAACATTTACGAACAAGTCACTCAATAAGGGTCATGAAAATCATAATTACGATTAAAATCATAATACAATATTCCAAATTGACACAGTTGGTACTGTTAGGGTGCAATCTACTTAAAATTCACGATAGAATTGTACCGTGTGTAAATGGTTTTTAAAGTTATAATTTGATATTTACTTATCTCAACATTTTATAAATACATTATATACTGTAAGTGGTTTATACTATCAGTGACTCAGGAGTTTTCTGCTGTTTTGCCCAATTAGATCAGTAATAAAGACGGTCGGCATTCGTAATAATAAAGATTGAATAAATAAATTAATCGAAGTTCATTTTACGAGAAAGAAGTAATGATGAAATAATAATAATAATAATAATAATAATAATAATAATAATAATAATATAATAATGAAATAGCAAACTATGTGTTTCCAGCGCCATCAGTTGAGAAAATAAAATAAAAATCATATTTGGCATACTTTTACAAGAATCTTTTTGAATAATCTCTGTGCATTCGGTTCTTATAAGATATTTTGTTAAAAAAATAAGATTTTACAAGAAATCCTCATGGCTATAAGGGTGGCCAAACATCTTGTTACTTTTCCATATTAATAAACTTTATTTTGAAGATATTAAAATTGAAAAAAAAACTAAACAGAATTTAAAAAAAAAATCAAACAAACTTGTGTATTTTAATTTTTACAATTTCTACATTTTACAATTTGTCAGTAGTTTTGTTGCTCAGTGTAATTCAAATGTGAAACTAAAAAATATATAATATAAAAAAAAATCTTCCTAGAACGAAATATTAAGGCAAAGTTTTTGGTTGTATACTATACAGACTGTCTTATTTTTGGGCTTTTCTCTTCTACTATTTTCTCTTGATTTGTTCTACATATTTTCAAGGTATTTCCCATTATACAATAACTTAAAAAACATTTGTGAAATTTACAAATACACTTTTATAAATTAATTATAGCAAATATATAGTGCGTTCTTTGTTTGTAGTTATTGATTTGAGCATAATTGCGAATAACGGAATGGCAAGTAATGATTTGTTTAAGTTTTTATAGTTAGTAATATGTAATCTGTTAGGAACAGAAATCAAATGAATGCTGTATGCGCCTATTGATTGGGAATAATTTTTATTTTGCTTCTGTAGGATGATAAAGTTGTTTGTATCAACAAATTTCCAATGGTAATATAGATAAAAAAAAATAGCTTTTAGCTAAAGGAGAATGTTTAGGACTTAGTAGTTGTGTGTTTTCTGGCTACATATATTTACGAAGTAAATGCATAACACACAAATTATTTTGTTTACATTGTAAATGAAAAAGAAAACATATTTTGGATATGAAAGATATTTGTATTTTGCTTTTGGATTTTTCTTTCGCAGCATCGGAATGAAAAATTAAAAGCAAGACTTTCTTACCATCGATTACCACAATTAGCCTCTGGTTTACCTCTAATCGTAACTACGGTCAGTTGCAGCAAGTTGGCAAAATCTATCTTTAAATTGTGTGAAAGTGTACTCACTATTGTCTTTTCTTCCTTTCTATCTGCAATTTTATTTTCTCCAAAACGATCAAAAATCTATCTCTTATATTCTTATCTTAATACAAACACACCAGGTTGATTGCACTAATAAATTGGATTAATTCACAAAATATACTGCAATCATAACTAATTCAGATAGAATGCAAATTTTACACAACAAAAGAAGTTTTTTTTTACAGAACACCACGAGCTATTGCTTAATATGGAGTGAGGGAAAAATGGTCCTATTGTGCAAAAACATAAAACCATTATCGCTTTATTTTATCCATATTGTGTTTGCCATGCAGTAGTTATACGATAAAACTCCATGAAAACTCGCACAAATATGCTCACACTCTTTTTTTTTTGTTAAAAAATATATATATTGGAACTACACTACACAAATACACAGTATCTGCAAAAAAAAATATCACTCTGCAGCAAATCAAACATAAAATATGATAATTTTATTCTCAATAGATGTTCGTTATTTCCAACAAGAGTAAAAATGCTCCACACTTTATAATTTTATTTCTCAATTAAATGATTTTTTCGTGATAACGTTTTAATTTAATAAGTCTATGGTATTAACTAGTGATATATGGTTTAGTTATTGAGTTAATCTGTAGCATGGATGATGTTTACCTTTACAGGTGGTGAGCTCAACAAATGGTGAATTAAATAATGATGATCCTACGGCAGGACATTCAAATACTCCAATCACTCAACAACCTGAAGTGGAATTAGTTGATGAGACAAAGTAAGTTATTGTTTTTTTATCCATTTGATCCTATTTGTCGATTTGCACACAGAAACTGGAACTGAATCTCTATAATTGTACTGATTCATTACTCGATTAATATAAATAGGTTTTCAAGATCTCTGAAACTTTGATATTCAAAACATTCAAAATGACAGCTGCAAGTAAATTCCCAATGCACAATAATGCCGAAAGCACAATAACTTTTGTTTGTAAACATGTTTTCAAAATTTCACATGTGAATGAGCGAGATGACTAGATCTTTGTTTCATTCGCTCTCATTGAAATGTCAAAAACAAGGTTACACAACAAAAGTTATTGTGCGTTGAGCATAACTTTTATTTGTAAACATATTTTCAAAATTTCCTATGGGAGAGAGCGAGATGACTAGATCTACATTTCTTTCACTCTCATAGGAAATTTTGAAAACATGTTTACAAACAAAAATTATTATGCGCGGGGCATATAATTCCCAGCGCACAATAACTTTTGTTTGTAAATATGTTTTCAACGTTTCCTATGAGAGTAAGCGAGATAACTAGATTTAGATTTCTCTCACTCTCAATGAAATGTCAAAAACATGTTTAAAAATAAAAAATATTGTGTGTTGGGCATAATTCAAAAGTTTTTGAATTCAAAAGGATACTTTTTTTTGCATTTTAGCTTTTTAAGGACGAGAAGGTCAAAAATCCGGGTCCGAAAAAAAATCATTTTTTCCTGGCTTTAGAAGAGCAAAACGAAGCTTTAAATCCAGTAGGGAAAAATTTGTTTTTGGGTCACCGGTGACCCAATCGTCCTTAAAGGGTTAAAGAATCTTTCTTTTGACAATTGAGCTCAGAGCAAAAAAACGCTATTTTAACAGGGAAATGCATACGACTTAGAGTTTTTTTTTTCTCCGAGCGCTTCAATTAGCATTACAAATATTTGGTTTGTTTAAAATTATTTTCGTCTGGACGCATTGCTTACTTCATTATGAATTATTCAGGAGGACTACCTGTTTGTTTTGATGTACATGTAGATACTTTTTCCTTGATCTTTGATTTTTCGGTTTTGAATATAGCATTCTGTAGAACGTATGGCCTATTCGACACATGCCAACCCAGTCGGCGACCATAACCCATCAATCCTGATCCTTTATTCATCCCTATTATCCCTATTATTTTTAAACTAATAGGGATTAAAAATTAAATTTTTATTTATCGGGTTGAAAAGATTTAGGTTATGCAACATTTTTTAAGAGGATTTCGCAGAATGTTCCTATTCTCTTATTAGAAGCTGTATTGTGAGTTACGTTAAGGTTCTGAAAACGATTCCTACTGCTTTAAGATAAATACTTTTAAAGCAGAAGTGTATCATTTTTTTTTTCAAAAAGCAAGACTTTTGGTAACGTTCACATATACTTGGACTTGTATCTACCAGGGCAATGGAAAAATCAATATTTTTGTTCCAGTGAACACAATTTTTGATAAACAGAAATTTCCCAGAATTGTACTCAATTATCTGATACGACCTTTCATGGAAAATACTCTGAAATATTTTACTGAATTTTGGTGACTTTTGAAGGTTGCATAACGTGGAATCATCTTCCTGGAAGCAATTGAAATTCGTTCCATATAATTCTAATTTCAACTTTTCTGTTTTCAAGTGAAAGAGCTTTGCAATAAGAGATTTTTCTGTATACTGAAAAGCTTTCTTAAAAAATAATCTGTGCAATTTTATTGGAAAAAATATTGGTGATATCAAAAACTAAAGTGCTTCATGGGAAATGTGGATTAGGGTTTGTTCTTGAAAATCAGAGCAAAATTTTCGATCGATAAAAGGTGAGAATGACTGCAATAGTGCTTGAGATAGTACAAGGAAAAATGTGTATGTGACACGAAATGCTCGCTCATTTTGAGTGGGGCATTTTTATCTTATCGTTGTATGTGCACAGATAAGGAAGGAAAACCTCAAATGTGATCTTTGTCATATAAATATTTTTTGTATGTGTCAAATACACCTGTAAATAGTCATTCTAAATTGAATTTCGATAAGAAATTGATATGCCCTTGGATAGTTAACAGTGGGTTTAACAAATTGGTGATTTATTTGGGACACTTTCTCATCTATGGTATTTTTTTTAAAGATATTAATTTAATGGAAACCTTCGTTTATATTCGTTAATGTAAAATTTTTGATGTGTTTTTGACGAAAATTCATCAAAAAAAAAAACTTTGCAATTTACATTAGGGAGTTAAATTTTAAGATATAGGGTAAGTGTGCCAAATTCCGGCCAGCTTGCAATTCCGGCCGCCTTTTTTGTTCCTCAAATTCCCATGAATTTTTAGTTTTTGCATACTCTAGAGATTATACAATGCAAAAGAATAACAAAAAATGTAGGTTCGACATACGAGATGATGGGAAAAACACATTTGAAGAATTCCCGAAGGGCAAGAACTATGAGAATGAGGGTGGCCGAAATAGGGCACCAATGCTATGTCTACATTTTTGTACATTTTAAAATGTATTAAGAATGATTTTAAAGTAAATAAAGACGATAAAATTTCTACATGGTTCTAAGCAAAACTCCTTAAGTAGAAGGACTGAAAAAAAATCAATTTCTATTAAAGATATTACAATTCAAACTTGAGACTTTGGCGCTTGCATGCAACTATGCCGAAATTTGGCACACTTACCCTATCTGAAAATTACACAGAAAAAGATATTTCGTAAAATTGTTCGTAAATATTTGTGTACCACATTAAATCACATTAAAATTGTAATGTGTCTGATATCGGGGTTAAGTAATTTCCAGTTATAATGGCTCGGGCACACCTTTTAGATCAGGAAAATTTCATGAAATCGAAATTCAAATCCCTTTCTTTCTCATATGTTTTGCAAAATGTCTATCTCATTCTGTCGCACTCTTCTTCTTCTCTTAAACATCACTCCAAATTCAATTTAGCTCAATCGAATTTGGTATGCGAAAGAATGAGATAGTCGTATGCAAAACATGTGAGAAAGAAGGGGATCTAAATTTCGACTTCATGAAATTTTCCTGATCTAAAAGGTGTACCGGAGCCATAAATAATAGTTTTAAGTGACGTCTAATTTAAGTATTATGTCCATTCAAAATTTATTATATATTTATTTATTTTTTAATAATAATTCAATATTGATTAATAATAGAGCAACACAATTAGGGTCAAAGGAACGTCTATTGACACTTTAAGAACTTTCGTAACTTTCCTGACTGATATCTTCTATTATATTAAATTTTTTTGTGTTTAAATATTAACTTATATCAACTTATTAGTTTGACTACCGTTCAGTATCATTCACTTTTCTCAAAATGTTTGAAAAACTAAAAAAAACTGTATTTTTTAAGATCATGACTAAATGCCATATCTATTGACACTTTCGGTATCTATTGACACACGAAATTTGAACACCTATTGGACACTTTTTCTTTACACCTTTGATTGAGATTTTGGCTGAAAACTTCCTTATTGCACTGGATGACTCCATCTGGGGGACTGCCAACCAGGGAATCTATTAAATCTCCATCCAGAATGCCCCGTCCTTCCGTAAGAAACTCTTCCTCACAGAGATTTCTGTAAATCTTATGTCCCTTCACAGCAGCCATTCTCGTGATGATAAACTTCTCTATCCTCATAATCTTACATTGTATTCCTTACAGGATGCAATGGGCAGCTTTTAGATTTATAAAACTTGACACTCTCCTTAAGAATTCTCTCTCAACAGCTTATAGACAATACTATTTCCATTGGGGCATCTCTGGTGCAGTCGAAATTTTTGTCACACATTAGATTTCTGCAGTGCTAGAGCTGTAGGAAGTTCTACTATAAAAATATCACCAGTGGCAACTCACCAACAAACATTCTTAGTCTTTTTTGCGCACAAACACTTAACTTGTTAGTAATTTCACTATTTCTTTCACAAAAATGCACCAACTTTGTTTACTTTTATTCATTCTTCTTATTCTTCTTCATCAAGCTGATACAAAAGTCGGCAATCTGTACCTGTCAATAGACGTTGAAATCGACGATTTTGTCTCGGTTTATTGACACTGTAATTAAATTCATTTTAATTAAAATAAATTGATGCAAATTGTGTATTAAATTAAAATTTAGTTATTTTTTGACTGTTATGCAACAGATATACGTTCATTTTATTAAAAAAAAAAAATAGAAAAAAATTATTTTTGTAAAAGCTTCTTTCTTACACTTTTTCATAAGAATCTTGAAATTTCTCCACGTCGACAATTGAAATTGCTTAAACCTTTTTAAAACCTTCTTAAATTCGCAGAACAGTTCTAGAAAAGGGTAGGTTAAAGGAAAGCAGGTCAGATTATATGAATTTCACTAGATATAAACAATTTATTAAATAAATTTCAATATTTTGATGAGAGTGTCAATAGGGGTTCCCTGTCGAACAGACGTTCCTTTCACCCTAGTATTATAATGTGGAAGCTCTAGAATAAGATGCACCTATAAATTTTACTATGTGTGCAACTAGAAGTGCTCTGTTGACAATAATAATTCACGTCCACTTGTGAAATTTGCTCCAGTACAGTATACACTGTTGGATATGTGATGTTTCAGGAAATTTATATGATATTTACTATACATTAGTCTAAGATTGAACTGGTGGTAGTTATTTGTTCACGCACTTTCCGCGGTATTATAGCATTTCATTATTAAACTTAGTGAAAATTCATAGATTTTAACTTTATAGTTGTCCATTAATTTGTCTCGAAGACGTGAGCTAAAATTATTTCTGTACAAAATGTAGATTTTGAAAATGTACAGATTTTACAAACTTTTTTGTGGGTAATACGATTTACGAGCATTTCATGTAAATTCCCAGCAGTGGCAATCTAAAAACATTTACAAATTTTTTTAAAAAATAAGAAAATTTAAGTTAAAAGTTATACAATAGAAATTTAAAAAATGAATTAAAAGCTAAAGGAACTTCATAAAATTGAAAAAAAAATTATTTAAAGAATGAGTTTATGAAAACCTTTTTACAAGTCTCATTACTACAAGTCCTACAACCCTGTCCAATGAAGTCAAACACAAATTTTACTTTTATTAGCTACATTTCAGTAGTGGAAAGATCAAAGCATTGACTTTGTAACGTATAGAGGCTTTCGGTTTGATTCTTGGCCGAACTGCATCCATTGAGAAACGTTTCGTAAAGAAATGATTAGGGGCAAAAGTGGGGCATATTTAAGTTGGAGTATCTTTGAAAAATATGTTTTTGTTCTATTATTTTTTAAATGAAGCTGGACCTTACCATGATATAGTTTAGCTCCATAAACCAATAAGTGAAGCTAAATTATATTACGATATGGCTTAATTCTGTGTAAAAATTCTAATTTAACCCTTTAAGGACGATTGGAACACCGGTGTCCCATAAAGAAAATAATTTTTCCTGACTACCTAAAGTTATTTTTTTCTTATGTCTGTACATAATTGTAAAGTAGAAGGTTGAAGGAATCTAAAATATTTTTTGCAAGTCTCTAGCTATTTACTTATCCGGCGCTACAACCGATTAATGATCTTGGCTTATGTCGGGGGATGGGGCAGCTAAGAAAAAATCGATTTTGCCAATTCTTGAGATTCTCACAAAGAAACCACAAGAATAGAGTGTAAATTGTTTAAAAAAAAAAAGTTGCAAAAATAGCAAGAAATATTTATAAACGCAGTGCCTGAAATCCTATTCCCTGTCAATCAAGGACACCCTATGATGCTATGACAAAGCAAAAAAAGAAAAAATGTGATCACTGAGTAACAATTGGATTGGAACTGGTTTAGATATGTCAGATATTCCAAGACCTTTCCAACGATCCCAGTATTTTCGTATTTAGGCGAAATGTCCACTTGGACATCTTCTAAAACAAATCCAATAATGAAAAAAAAAAAAATTACACGACTCGTTTTTAAGCAACTTTAAAAAACATGACTTTGAAGGGGTTAGAGAAATGAGTGGTATGTTTACGGCTCTCATTATAATAACTGTGAAACATGGTTAATCTAAAATCACACTGTGAATCATTCCTAATAACGTTTTTTCAAGATCAAAGATTAAAAAGACACAAGAGAGCGCATTTATCAAGCGAATGGGGTCACGTTTGGGATCGCTGGAAAGGTCTTGGAATTTCTGACAAAACTAAACCGGTTCCAATCGGTTTTGAATCGGTAATGAACCGGCTCATACCCGTTAAATAATTTTTATACAAAATTCAATTAAATTACTCCTGAAGTGTATTTTGGGAAATATTTTGAGTGATTTATAAGTCGGTTCAAATCGGTTGTGAACCGGTAAGGAACCGGTTATTTACCAATAAGTATTTTTTGTTCGAATATAATTTTTATTACTCTTTAAACTATTTTGTGAAATCTATTGAGTTATTTATGAATCGATTCAAATCGGTCGAGAACCGGTAAATGGTAAATGATCCGAAAGTACTTTTGAGGTACAGTAAACTTTCACTCAATCGGCACACACACTGTTTTTCAATCGGGCGAAAAATTTTGTTGACAATTTTCACGTTTAATTATGAAGCTAATTTGCTCAAATTCGATGTAGTTCTTCCTATTTTATCGTGATTTTTTACAATTGAGCGCTTTTTGTGGAATTGACGCCCAAATCTATCGATAAACCGGATGACATTTCGCCCTAAATGCCCAATTGAGAGAGAGTCTACTGTATAGCATCTAAGTCACGAGTTCGAGTATTTCGCAAAGCCTGGGATGCTTTGCCACTCCTTTTACTCTTTGTTCGATATTTTATAATAAAAATATTTTAGTCATTTGATACCTAAACGCTTATCATACTCTTGAGGGTTTCTTCGCCTTTTCCCACCTGGCACTCAAACTAAAAAAAATAATGACGAACAGATGGTATCTTTGAGTTTGTTGGACCATAATTAGCCTAGAAAAACTTATCTCACCACTTTTTCTTGCATATTAAAAAATCAGACGTTAGAGGGTTAAAATATATCAAACCTTTAAGTCAGTTCTCTTTAACTCTTTCGTCTCTTTTGGGACTCTGAGTACCCAAATCAGCATATGAATATTCTGTGAAAAACAATATCTTTTAATTATTCAGAACTGATAAAAATCCGATTCTTGTAGATGATTACAAACTAAGGATGTCCAAATGTAAGATATTTTTGTAGGACCTCAATTAATTCCTGAGCTTAGATATTTTTGATTAAAAAATGATGAAATTGGCTTGCAGCATATGTTGCGGTCTGGAATGAGTTAAGAAAGACTTGCTATTAGATTTCAATGCTTCTATGTAAAAACATATGGAAAAATGAATGTCGAGAGGCCCGTGGTTAGAAATTAGAGTAGGGTAAATTAAGCTAATTCAAAACCTGCTCCAAATGGAAATTTTTCGCTACTCCAAAAGGAAACATCACTGTTTTCATAGTAAATACAGTACTAAATTACTATATTTATATATTTTCTACATCACAGTTTCATTATTTAGTTAATTTTGCTCCAAATAAAGCGAAAATCCATTCATATTCACAAATTTTAATTTGTTAATTTCTCAGAAAAATAAAAAGTGTACCTTATCACCACCGAATTTTTCATCGATCGACCATGTTTTCCAATGAAAAACACAATAAGGTGACTGTCGTTTGTTCGTTTTGTTTAATATTTATGTCATATTTCTGACTAATTTTAGTTAAATTAAGTGCTAATCTTTATTGTTAACGGTACGTGAAGTTTTCAAATGAAATAATTACCTATTTCGTGAGCAAAAGGGGTTTTTCTGAAGTGTCTGCAAATACTTCAATAGGAAACCCGGGAATATGATTTTCGTGGAGAGATTTTCTTATTGCTTTAGTTGGGAAAGGAGAAAAGACCAGGAATAAGAACAAATCCTGCACTCAAGAGCAATTTAATAAAGTTTTGGAAGCCTTTCGTCGCGGTTTCACTTACACTGTTTGTCTGCAATTAGAAACTTTTCCTTGTTTCCATTTGGATTAATATGTTTCCAATTGAAGCATTTTACGCTCGCGTATTTTTCTTGTATTTAAGAAGTTTTCAAATTATATCTAAAGAATTTTCACTAAACAGTAACATTCTAGAAGAGTCAAGGAGCAAATTTATGTGATTCGCTTCAGAAAAAATATGAACATAATGTGTTGAATTTACTGTGAAAGTTAAAGCGTCTGGAAATGGTTTTGAATTAGGACATTTACCCTACTCCTCAGACTTTTTAGTCAATTCTCTTTAAGAAAGACTTGATACTAGATTTCAGTGCTTCTATCTAAAAACATATGGAAAAATGAATGTCAAGAGGCCCCTTGGCTACAATGAGAGAAATACGAAAAAGTTAAAATAACATTCCGGAAATGTTAATTTTATCCTGCATTATTGATCCGAAATCGGTGTAAATATTACCCTTTTTAGGTGTATTGGGGGTTAAAGTTACCCTTTTTTCATGTTGATTTTACCCTCAAAAGGTGTAAAATTAACATTAAAAAATGTTGATATATTTTTACACCTAAAAAGTGTTAAAGTTATGAGGAAAAAAAGTTAATCGCACCCTCTATTTTTCTCAGTGTAGAAATTAGAGTATATGCGAAGCCTGAAAGCCTTCCCCTAAATTTCCAGATCGGGAAAATATACAATGTTTATTTTTTGTCATACTTTGCCCCAGGTTTCCCTGTTGATCTTTTTTTCTAAGTGTCGGCGGCAGGAAGGAATATTGCTCAAAAGTTGGGTTGTTTTTTGCAGGTGTTGCTGTTTCTTTAAACGAAAGAAGAAGAAATCATCACGTCAAAAATGACTAGAAGCAGTGCAATGCAGTCCAGAAAGAGAGGCAGTCACATTGCTTCGTGCCACTTCACACTCAAATTCACGGGATAGTGTTCTGAATCCGAGTCAAGATTTCGTTCAGGCAACTTCACAGCATACACTCCGTTATCCATCCGCGTCAGTGTTGACGCCAACACCAACTAACACTCCGACTCTACCATTGTAACCACAGTGCATATATTTTTTTTTTTGGAACGGACACAAGGAAGTCACATTAGTTAAATGATTTGGGAGACATTTTCAGGAGGGACTCTATGCAGGATAATAACAATTTTAGGTTTTTTTTTTCTTGGTTTGCTTGCACCAATTTGCAAAAGTGGATAAAGTGCAATTGATGGGAAAGCCTGTTAATTGCACGAGAGTAAGACAAAAAACAATTGGTAAATTTCTTATGTCTTGATTTTTACCATGTACCTCCTCTCTTAAGTTATTAAGTTAATGTCCAAGTGATTCCTCAGATGATAATGCGGCATTTTCTTCAGCAGGTTTTTTTTTGTGTTTTCTATAACCATGTTTTATTGTATGTTCCAGTGAATATATTTAGTTGGTGTGTATTCATTTTTTTTTAAATTTTATTTTAGATGAAAGCTCAAAATTTTAAAATAATTCCTTCCTAGTGCTGAATTTCCTTTTTATTAGTTGTTGTATTTGAAAAAATATTCAAGTGATCATAATATCGCTTTGCGTTTTTTTATTTAGGAATCTGTTTTTTATCTATTTGTTTCTTTCTGTTAATCGTGATATATTTTTTTATTTAGTCCTATTTTTGCAAGCATAATCATCGATTTTATTGAAGGTTTTAAAAATATTTAGCTGAAAAAAAGAGTTATCTCAAAGAATCAAGTCGCAAAAAAGGAAATGAACGAAGAATTTAACTAATAGGACAACAAATTCTCAAAGAAAAACAAAAAACAAAAAAAAATAAAATCAAAGAAATAAACGAAAATAGTTGCAGGTTCTGAGGAAGTTGAGAAAAACAAAAGGGAGAAGAAGAAGGAACAGAAATGAAAATCGAAGGATGAACAAAGTGAGTAACGTGAATGTGTTAAAAAGAACTTTAATTGTAATATTCTTAGGAAATACTGTATGTAATTAAATGATAAAAAATGTATTTTAATTTTTTGCGTTTAAAAACCATAATACAATTATTATATAAAAACATAAAGAACATGTTACTATATACACATAAGCATATATGCAAAAAACTATATTTTTAACAGGAAAAAAAACATAAATTGAAAAATATTACCCTTAAAAATACAACCACTAAAAAAAAGAAAGAAGTCATGAAGTAATGTGAAAATTGAGAGGAGTTGAGAATGAAATTAAAACACAAATCAGATCTATTTAGCTGATTTCTGCAAAAAAAAATAAAAAATAAAAATGGTGAACATTTCATTGAACAATTTTTTTTAAGTGAGATGAAATGAATTTTTTTAATATGTGTATATGTACATATTTGTAATCAATTGACTTTTCATTGTTTGAGAACATTTTTAAGTAAGATATAATGAAAAAAAAACACCAAATTTTTTGATGAATGATTAGTCAAGATCAAATGAGACAAAAAGAAAAGAAACTGCAGAAAAATAGGAGATTTGAAAGAAAAAGTATTTATAGGTGAAATTTTTGCATTATAAATTTTTGAATGACATGAATTAAAAAGTGTTATTTAGCTATGAAGAAATTATTTTTAAAGTTTATTTTTTAATCCAAATCCCACACATTCCGCCATCCTCAATGAATATTTTCACTCACAAAAAAAAGAGATATTCATTTATTTGCTCAAAAAAAACTATTCTTGTTTCTATTTCTTATCACATACATTGCTCTTTTCAGGGGAGACTTGCTTCTGTCCAGAAGCATTCACATTTTTTTTGGCTTCCTTTAAAGAAAAAATAAAGCTTCATTCTCATAAATTTTCGTAAACATCATTTACACATGAAAATGTTGTGCTTATGGATTCAAGATGGAAAAATGAATGAAAAAAAAATACCACTAAAAACATTGAAATAGCCGGAAGATAATCGCTTGCAGACTACAATTAAAAGCAACATACAAAAATAGGACGCAATAAAAGAAATGAAATAGGGACACTCGTTCGTTATAAATAAAAGAAGCGGAAACTGTTGAAGACAAAAAGGCCAATGAAGGAAAATTTATTTAATCAGAATGAAAGGATATTCACCAGAGTGAAGCGTCAGAGAGAAAAATGATTAATTATTTAATTGAATGCGGAAAGCGAGTAATTAATTAATGTCATTGCATTGTAGAACTGATGTGACATTTCGTTTGGGGAATTGAGAAAATAAAATGCTGACTTAAGAGTGAAATTGAAGGTATAATTGGGTAAGGGCAGAATCACATTGACAGTAAAATGCTCACCGTATTTCGTTAATTTACGACTTTTCATTGCAATTCTTACGCAAATTCTCGATTACGGTATTACCTTATCTCATACTCGGTGGCACTGGGTGAAAATAATATAAGAAAATTAAAGAAATAAAAAGAAAATGCGATAAACGGTGAGCCAAAAAAAACTGTACGATTAATTTCTCTTACAGTTTTTTTTGCTCACCGTTTATTGAATTTTCGCTTTATTTCTTCAATTTTCCTATATTATTTTCACTTATTGCCACCGAATATGAGATAAGGTAATACGGTAATCGAGAATTTGCGTATGAATTGCAATGAAAATGCGTAAATTAACGAAATACGGTGAGGCTACTGCGAGCATTTTAATGTTAATGTGATTCTGCCCTAAAACATAATGTGTGCTGATTGGAAAATGCATAAATCTATTCTTGCAGGAAGCGTACACAAGTGTAAAGAGCATAACTTTCTGAGATAACCTATTTTTCACCATATTCTGATCAAAATGATAAACAAATTATACAATCAATTGTGATTATCCGTTTAATTTTTCTTTTTTTACAACAGTTTTTACACGGTTTGTCCAATATTCTTTGTAGTGAACTTTTATTATCAAAGATTGATGTCTCAGCTGAATATTTGCTCAAAAAGTTTTATAGAAAATTTCCCAAATAAGAAGTTGACCTACATGGTAAAAAAATCGGTACATAGGGTAAAATGGGGTAATTTGGAACCATTTGCAATTTGGGACACTTGAGATTTTCTCAGTGTTTTAGAGATTCAAAAGGAAGAAATCTGTTCCTTTTTTCTTAAATGTCTTTTTCTTCTATTTTGCGGTCTTCGTTTTCTCTTGACTCATCTGAAACAGTGAGAAAAACTCAAGTGTCCCAAATTGGAAATGGTTCCAAATTACCTCATTTTACCCTATTTGTTCCAAAAATTAGTTCGTCTACGGACACCATAATTTTTGGCACAATTTTGTTCATTTTATGAGACTCAAAAAGATAATATTAGTAACGAATTTGTTCCAAAACGTAGCTCTTTCACGGACACCGAAAATTTTTGGAATAAATTTGTGTCTTCTAGGAGAAACAAAAAGATACCTAATATTAGTAATGAATTTGTTCCAAAAAAAAAATAGCTCGTCTAGTACAAAATCGTATCCCTTTTCTCACATTCAGTCACCAGTCACCGAAGCGAGGAGGACGCCAAATCTGTGGGAAATGTTAATGCTAGGGTAACGTGTCGTATTTCGGGACACTTTTTAACACTTTCGAGTTTCAAACAGCTTAACGACTTCTCAAATAATTTTTTTCTTGGTTGATACAAATATTTATGTTCTTTATGTTATCCAGAATAAGATTCTTATCGAAAAATGTTGAAAAATGCATCATTTTTTATACTAAATAGCAAAAAAAAATGTAAAGAAATAAGAGTGGTATATTTCGGGACAGTTGGGTATTTAGGGACAGACAAAAGTCGCTATTATGGAAATAAATTTCATCGAGCCTGATTATTTACCTTTAAGTAGAAGTTCTAAACTTCACTCTTTCATAAAATTTTTTCTTAAATTTCACTTTTAAAGTGACTTAAATCGAATAAAACTAAGCACTGTTTCTAACAATTCACGCGTATTTCACGCTTTAAATCAAATAAAATTTCAGAAGTTTTATGTTTATCTGATACGTAAAGAGCTTAATATTTCGTATAGAACTTAAAAATAATACAGAATAATAAAGAAAACAAATATTTATAGGATTTTTTATGTGTCCCACAATACACAGATTCACAGCGAACAGACTGGGCTTTTCTACATGGTCATTCCTTTTTTACGCTTTCATTGCTTTTTTACTCGTGGAAAAATTATTCAAAAATTTGCGGCACCAAACCAATTTTTGCACCAATTTGATGTTTTTCCGTTCTCTGAGACAATATTTTTTAAAAAGAAAATGATTTATTAGTAAAATTTGCCAAATCTAAACACTTTGAATCAAGAGCAAAAAGCAATTGACCGGTCAATTGATCTTTGCTCTTTCTCAAGGTACTTATAATCGGAAAATTTTAATAATATATCATTTTCTTCTTAAAGAATAATGTCTCATAAGGCATAAAAAATATCAAATTAGTGCAAAAATTGGTTTTGTGCAGCCAGTTTTTGAATAATTTTTCACGTGTAAAAAAGCAATGAAGGCGTAAAAAAGCAATGACCATGTAGAAAAGCCCAGTCTGTTCACTGTGATTATGTCCCGAAAAGCACCTTGTCCAGAAATTAAAAAAGTGAAACCATGTAGGGTACCACACGTTACCCTACATGGTTTCACTTTTTTAATTCGAGATTCCCTTTCCCTCTTGCTGACAGCACTCGCATATGATTTCGGCATGCACGCGTCCGTATAAGACACTCCTAAATTGATTCTTATTTGATGTTCCTTATGAACTTTCGCCACAAAAATCCATCTCAACTGAAGTATAGGCCTTAACTGTAAGACGAAATCTTTTACACGAATTTGTTTCCAACAATGGAAACAAAAAGATTCCCCATATGAATAACAATTTCGTTCCAAAATTTACCTCGTCCACGGATACCGAACATTTTTGGGACAAATATGTTACAGATGTGGGAATAATATTGTTATAAAAAAAAATACTAATTTGTTTCTGACAGTGGGAACAAAACAGCCGAGTGCAATAAATTCTATTCCAACTTTCAAGAACAAATTTGTATAAAACGAAATCAACTCAAATTTGTAGACATTCCACCGTATCAAAACGGTTCCAAAAGAAAACTCTAACAAAATTGTAACTATATTTCGTAACAAAACTGTAAAGAAAACTTTTTAGAACAAAAAAATATCTTCTCTAGGTACAAATTGATTCCAAAAAATTTGTTCCAAGGAAAACTTGTTCCAATATTTTGGTCAGTGCAGTGTCCCAAAAATTTTAAGGGTGTACAAAGCCATGTTTTTTTTAGAAGTTCATCTAGAAGAAGGACGTAATTTTCGTTCTGGAAACTTTCTTAGCTCTTTAAGGACGAATTTCCTTTTAGAGGTTGGAAATAACTCTAAGCCGGCTATGCCCGAAATCATAGTGAATTAAAGGGTTAGTGTGAGTCACAAAGCTAAAGAAACGTATTTTTTCTATAAATATTTCTTACATTGACTGAGAGAAATCCGAAAAAGTCAAAATAACATTCCGAAATGTTAATTTTACCCTGCAATATTGATCCGAAAACGGTGTAAATATTACCCTTTTTAGGTATATTATGGGTTAAAGTTACCCTTCTTTCATGTTGATTTGACCCTTAAAAGGTGTAAAATTAACATTAAAGAATGTTGATATATTTTTACAGCCAAAAAGTGTTAAAGTTATGACAAAAAAAAGTTAATCGTAGCCTCTTTTTTTTCTCAGTGAAGCACATTAAAAATACAACATTTTAACTAATTTTTTTTTAATTTCCATTTTAAAATTTTCAATATTCAGCCTTTGGGCCTGATTTTCTGAAGCCTTTTTTGAAAAAAAAACTTACTTTGTGGTAGTCACAATTACTCATAGTACATTCATCTGAAGTCATGATCGTCATCATTTTCAAGCTCTTATTCCTATTGGAGTCGCGACTCGAACTCTTAACATTTAGTTTAGCAGTTCACCCTTGTTGATCCTTCGCCACTCAGGAAGATGTTCGGGTTCGATCTCAAGGCCCTCCAAGGCAAGATTCTGAATTTGATTCAGCCACCTTGTCCTAGGTCTGCCCTGAGGTCGAGGTCTCCTCACAATGGCTTGCATAGCTTTTCTGGGGAATCTTTTTCTATCTATGCACTAAACATGCCCATACCATCCAAGTTGTGATCTCTCAACACGAAGAAGCAACTTCTCAACTCTTAGCTTCTCACGAACGGTAATTGTTGTATAAAGGGATAGCCAACGGTGGTGGAACTGAGCTAGGTTTTCCAGGACAATTTGTCTTTCCGATGAGCGTCGGAATTTGTTGATCAAATCCAATGAACCAAACACAATTCGTCGCGGGTACTCCTTCTTGGACATTGATATTGATTGATTGACAATTGATAAATGTCCAAGAAGGAGTACCCGCGACGAATTCCCAATTTTCCCTGTAAATCGTCATTTGGAGTAGTGGATAGACAGTGTGAACAGAATTTCAGAGACAAAAGGATTGCACCCCCTGACGTATCCGGAGGGAGTTCATCTACTTTTTTGTAACGTTTCAAACACTTTGAAAAATAAAATATATATCTTCTGATTCGTAGCCAAAATTAAAATTAATTTAAAGTCAAAATTTAGAAAAGAAAAATTTTCAAAGAACTTGGCTGAGCAAAACCACACAAGTTCTTAGAGTGCCAATAGACATTCCCTTAACTCTATTTGTGAAAATGTATTTAAGGAGAGTCAAAATTGGGAAAAAAATAACTTTTCTAATGCAAAATCTTTTAAAAATGTTTTGAGTATTTTTTATTAAATTTTTAACAGAATTTGAAAAGTTTTGTTTTACAAAGTAAGTCAAGATCGAGAATCAAAACGATAGCTAATAAAAAATTATGTAAAAACAGAAATAAGACTGAATTGTCCACCTTGACTTGAATTAATTCTAAAAAAGTTTCATCGAACAAAAAGAAATTCATTGCAATTTTTTATTTATTGAATAAATTTTCTTTGCTAATCCTCTTAATTAGCCTTAAGCTTTTTTGTGGGATGTATGGTTATTTTCAGCATAATGTTTTAGCGAAATTTTATTTTCGAAGCTTTTAGATTTCGCAACGAAATCATAGAAATTTAAGTGATTTAGGAATTATGTCTTGAAATGACCAAGGACTTACAGCTATAAAAGAAAAAAAAGATAAAGCTACTATTTTCTTTCTAATACGTTTCTAACTTGCTTATAATTTCTAAATTATCAGACTTTATTAATGAAAAATCATATTGATTTTTAATAAATTTAAAATGGTCAGTAAAATGCTCTATTTCGGCCATTAAATGATACAAAATTGATCAGTAGGGGAAGTAACAGTATGACAATGTCATATGACAAATTTAAAATTTTTTATATGGTATGTTCGGAATAACTAATTAAAAAGCCAACACTTATTAGTTACTGAGAGCTTCATAGAGCTGCTTACAAGAGCCATTAGATGCTCACTGGGCTTTAATGTGGTCATACTCCAAAATTGACTATGAAAATTTGTCGTATGACATTGTCATACTGTTACAGAATTCCCCTACAAGAATCACTTTAATTTAAACTGTGCTTGAGATGATAAGATAATTCATACACTGAGAACGAGTTTTGTCAAATTAACAAGAAAAGTTTGCCAAAGGATGTTCATCCATACAAAATATAGGGTGAAAGGAACGTCTATTGACACTTTAAGAACTCGTGTCAGCACCTATTGACACCCTACTCTGTACCATTTGGAATATGAAATTTGAACATATCTGTTTATAGGAAGAGGTATATTACAGAAAAAACGTCATACTACTTACATTTTACTAGATACATTAAATAATTTTCAACATTTTGACAAAAGTGTCAATAGGGGTTCCTTGTAGAACGTTCATCCGACCTTAGAAGAGTTTAGAATAGAAGAGTTTTGTCAAATCGGCGCCCAACTTGATTTTGTTAAATTGTGGAAATTTGGGAATGATAAGATTGCATAATTTGGTATATTCTTTCTTAACTAAGTGTTTACGTTAAAAACATTGTTTCACTGAACATCTGTAATACTTTTTAGAAACTTGTCAGAAACGTTTTTTTTTTTAGAGAATCAGATTTTTCAGTCCTAACAGAGTTTGTGTTAATTTATCGAATTTTTCAAGTATTCTTTATCTACGTTTTTCGCTAGACCTTTGAAATAAAATAAATAATATTAATTGTTTTTATGAGACCTTTGTAACTCAATCTTTTTTGTACTTTTCCCGGAATCATTTAACATTTTTGTAGGATAATTTATAAGATTTTTTGAATCAGAAAAATTCCTTCTTACTATAAAGTTCTTATTGAAAACCTAAACTTTTGAAAAAAGTTAGATGGAATGAAATTAGCTTGTTGGATATCTTACGATTCGGAATGAAATAAAATTTTTAAAAAATGATAAGCAAAAATCAAATTTTTCAATAAAAAGTTGAATTTGCTAAAACTTGTGTGTTAATACAGTGCTTTTAATGCTCTAAATTCAATATATTTTTCAAGTTTGATTTTTTATTGCCTAATTTTAGTTTAATACAGTAAAATGATAATTTTTCTTTAATGGCGCTGGCACACCTTTTCAATTGACTTAATTTCAATCGATTGAAATTTTACCTCTTACTCTTTCAAACTGAAATCAGATATAGCCGCCTCTCTCTGTCAAATTAAAATTGAAATAGAAATTGAAAATGAAATTTATTGGCTCCGACCGCTCCGACACACCTTTTAGACCAAGAAAATTTCATAAAATTGAAATTCAGGCAACTTTCATTCCCGAACTTTTTGCATAAGTCCATCTCATTCTTTCTCACTCTTCTTCTTCTTTTAAGCATCACACCAAATTCAATTTAGTTCGACCTAATTTTAAGAGCGAAAGAGTAAGAAAAACTTATGCGAAACGTTCCAGTATAAAAGGGATAGTGAATTTTGATTTCATGAAATTATCTTGATCTAAAAGGTGTGCTGGAGCCATAAGAATTGAAATACAAAATAGGGGGAAGTGGAGCTACTTTAAACTCTGGGGCTACCGCTACATTTGTACGATCTTTTTCGAATATTTCTAAAGGAAACTGGACTTTAACGTAATGTAATTTAGCTCTATAAAACAATTATGAAACTAAATAAAACAATTGTAAAATCCGGCTTTTATTTTTAAATGTAGCCCCAAATTTTAAAATAGCTCCATCTCCCCTTACTGATCAATAATTTTGATTTGGCAATTTTTCAATTCAGCAACATTTTATGAATTTACCAATTTGTTCAAGGTGGTATTACATGAAAAATGGTTTTAAGGGGTAACGTGGGTCAAAAAGATTGAAAAACAACATATTTTCTCTATTGTGTTGTTTCCAACATGATAAATTTATATTTTGTTTTTGGTTTTTAAAAATATCCAAGTACAAAATTTAAACTATATTTTCGAAAATTGTCATTTAAAAATCTTAAAATTTCAGTCGTTAGTAATTTGTTTTCGGAGAACTTTTTTAAACAAATCCTTTACGGTGGACAAGATCTCTCAGAGTATATTCATCTGACGTCAAAAAACTAAATATTTCCTGTTAGCTGATGAGTTAAACTCATACTTGCATTGAAAGGTATATTTTTTCTAAAACCGATTCGAAAAATCACATCCCAGCGCCTGAATTTTAAAAATTTTGAAATCAAAATTTCAGTACATATAGTTTAAATGTTGTACTTTTATGTACTGAAGAGCCCGAATTAAATATTTTTTATTATGTTAAAAAAAAGATGTTAAGAAAATATGCTGTTTTTTTAGTCCGCGTGACCCACGTAACCCCTTTAGTAGTGCTAGCCCTTTAAGATTTGGAAAATTTAGTCTACAGGCACAGGATAAGTTTAGTTTTCAGGTTTCCAATCACCAAATAATAAATGAGACATCATAAGTGCATAGAGTACTGCAACAGAGTTTGGACAAATCGTGTATAATAAACTGAGAAACTTTTTATTTCTCTAAAGGAAAAGATTGCACGTTGATCGTGACGACGGAAAGGGATAAATTTATTATAAAAAAAAGAATACTTCCAAAGCTTAAAAATATAATTAAAATAACACTTCGCTTGTTTGTTCTGTAAATATATACAAAAAAAAATTAAATTTAAAGATAAATTTAACAAATATAAAGCGAATTTTGTGAAAAAGAAGGAAACAAAAAGAACAAGAAACGGGATGGTAATTTTCAAAAGGAAAAAAATACAATTTCGACACACATCATAACTTTAAATAACGAAAATCCATTGCTAAAGTGAAAATTGACAATTACACTGTAAATCACTTCAATTGATAGGAGAAGAAAAATGAAGATACTATGGAATATTATAAATAATATATAAGTTTTGTGATATTAGAAAATGAATATCATAAAGAGAAAAAAATTAAAAAATAAAACATGGGATTGATCTCTCGTCTTATCAGAAAGAAAAAGAAACAGGAACACTGAGTTCTAACAAAATATTGCATTTTTTCATTGATGAGAAAGAAGTAAATAATATTTAAAAAGATCATAATGAAACATTTTTCATAATTTTGCTAACTTTTTTGTTTAAAAAAAAAAATTATTGTAAAAAGAAAGAACGAATCTGAGTTTAAAAAGAAAAAAATTAGTTAGCCAGAGTTGTGCCAATTTATCGCCTGCACTTTTTTCTCTAGCCTCGTTCCTTTATTGTTTATTTTTTTTTTAAATGCAAAGTGGAGTTGAAAGAGTCACAGAAAAAAAGGAAAAATATAACAATCAATTTATTTTAGGACACGAAAATAAAGAAAGGAAGAAAATATTTGTGGTTTGAACAATGAGACAGAAAAAAAAGATATATGAAAATATTAGGTTAATATAAATCCTTTTTAAATTGAGAATCACAAGACTCAATTGAATTAATTTAATGTAAATTTAAATTACATTTTACAGTGAGAAAGAAGAACTATTTTAGTGAACAAAACAACAGCTTATTTATTAAACAAAAAACAAGATGAAGGAAAAGAAATGATAAAAATGGAAAACAGTATAAAAAAAATTATGATTAACACAATCTTACACGAGAAATCGTGGAACAATTGACTTTAAATATCACTAATAGATTCTTTATATTAAAAGAAAAAAATCAAGGATAACAGAATGAAGGAAAGTTTAAAAAAATACTTGACCAATAAGTCTCTTTTTTGTATATGATAAGAACGATAAGAAATGCTAAACTGAAAAATGTATATTATGGTCCCGTTATTGATTAAATGTATTCATTGTAAACTTAAATAAATGAAATTTATTTGCAATTTCATCTGTAATCGTTGGATAAATCCTACAATTTTGCCGAGTAAAATCAGTTGAATCTTTTAAATGGAAATATTAACAAAATAGGAAAATTCGCACATTGAGCTTTTCAGCGAATACAACAACCAAGAAAAGCCCCGCATAATTCAGAAAATCGAGAAGTTTTACATAAGTAGAATTTCGCGCGAAACTCTTTTCCCGCCAAGAAAATAAAATACATTTTCCAAAGCCTTCAAGAAAAGAAAAAAAAGACCATAATGAAATAACAAGAACAGAGAAAAAAACCAATAATCCGATCTTCATCCAAAGCATTTGATGTTGCTGTCGTGCGTGTTATTGGCAATTTGCCGAGAGAAAGGCAAAATATCTAAAGTGAAATTTGTATTGAATTGAAATTTAAATCATTTCAAGGATTTCTATTTCCGAGCAGAATTTTCTATTCTTGCCCCAAGAGCCTCCGTGTTGGAGAGTATTGAACGAAACTGGATGAACTTTTCACTGATGGGCCTGTATTCAACAGATGGCTCAGTGGATTCCCACTTCACTGCCATCACTCAACTGTCGGCTAGAACGGCTATCGATTCTTTATTAATTTCATTTCATATTTTCAAGTTATTTCGGGGAGATTAATGAACGATTGATGAACTTTTCACTCAATTCAATGGTGGAAAATTGCTAATTAAAAATTTCACGGACTCTTCTCTCATCTATATTTCACCCGGGGAATGCTTTTTTTTATCAAGTATATTTTAGAGTCAGAAGAACCAACGAAGAATAAAACAAACGGCAATTGTTTGAGTGGTTTTTTTTTTCTACACATAATCAAAAGCATAAACAAAATTCTTTTCCCGCTGGAAAGTGCTTAGTCCGTATCTAACAGCAGAATATTTTGACACACTTGGAGGTTCTTTATTTCAAAGACATCCAGTGTTGAAAGATCTTCTAAAAAGGTCGAAAAATAAACAAGCTGTGCTATATAGACTGTAAATTGAAGTAACGTTTGGCTATTGTTGAAAAAATAAATTAAGCATTTTGTTAAAGTTAAAAACTATTTCAAGTGATGGAACCTGTGGGAATGAAATGAAATGTCTCAAGAAATGATTCATATTGGTTAATATTTTTAAATTAATATATTGAGAGCAAAAATGAAGTGCGATATTAAAATTATATTCTTTCAACTCATACGAATCTTTTCCAGTATTCTTCCTTTAGATCTAATCAAATGGACATTGTTGGACCTTTTCTCTGTGTGAGCCGGATTATATGTTCGCCTTAGGATCCAGAAAATAGTGTGCTTTATCAGGTGCTGCATAATAAACAAATAATAACTTCAGATAAGGTAAGTGAAGCACTATAAAAATTTAGGAACAGCAGGATTCACATTAGACGGAAATTTATTGGGATAGTACGACCATCTCTATAGATCTTTAGTAAAAAATATAATTGGATATTTATTGATTTTACAAAAAAAAAGATTTATTCGGTCAACTTTGGGATAAATCTTTAATCGACTTAAAAAGACTGATTCATTTTCTCCTCCTATAAAGTTATTTAATTTCAAAGTGTCAAATTTTTTTAAGTCAAATTTAACAATTTTTACAACAACGAACCTGAAATGATGTAAATGCCAAAGTTCTTAACAAGCTTTTTTTTTATTTTAAAGCTTGTTGAGGGGACCTTTTAGATTTTTAAATCTAGAATAATTCTTGACAATATTGGAATAAAATAAAGCGCTAGTGATGATCCTTTAACTCAGAATCGTAATGGGCTGGACAGAGCTACAGCAGCTTACCGTAATTATAATCAAAATAATGATTAGGTACACTACATTCGAATCAGTTTCCCGCAAAGCTGTCTCTCAAATTGAGCTCTAAGTCTGTCTAACACTAAATTATTTAACTTAAATATTTGAGCTTTTCTGATCTCAAAATTAGGAAGTGTGTTTGGTAATTAATAATAGCACCACTCTAAAATTCATTTGAATAGATTTGAGAGTTTTGAAAGCAATTTGCCAACTTTTATTTTGCTACTTCAAAGAATTCTCATAGAATTTGACTACACTTTTAAAATATTTAAACTTAAAGAGATAATGGAAAAGAAAGAATTTATCTTAGGGGGAACTAGGGCAGTAGTAAACTGGGGTAGTTGTAAACACTGTGATTTTTTTCATTAATTTTAAGACTCCAGAGGATAAAACCCATAAGCATTCATAGATACCATGGGGATGTATGTCCACAGATGAATTGGTCAATAAAATCCTAATACTTTAAAAATAAAAATCATTTTTCCCGAAAATGTTGATATTTCAATTATTTTGGTCATTTGGATTTCCACCTGGAAATTAAAAACTGTGTAAAATAATCGAAATGTAGCAATACCAGTTCTTTCCTACATCTTTTAGGATTATATTTATGCATATACTAGAGAAATTGAGATTCATATTATTTCAAAAGAATTAATAATTGGTCAGAAAACAGCATTTGGGGTAGATGTAAACAGTCAATTTCAATTTCACAAATTGAGTAGGTAAAAGAGCGGGAAATTGACCTTCATGCGAAATATCTATAATTCATAGATTACGAAAAAAAATTGGTGGCACTGTGTTCAATAAAAAGTCACATGATGTCAAAATATGGGGAAAATCCATTGAAAAATGTCTTTGATATGCATGCTTTTAGTTTTTTTTGCTATTTTAATTATTCTTTGTAAAAAGTGTCGTGATTTTTTGAAAAATATACAGTTTTTATATATCTCTTAAGTAATTAAAATAATCGAAAGTGGTGCAAAGTTAATTTCAAGGGTGGAAAAAAGGGTGTTTACATTCTCCCCAGAAAGTGTTTACTTCTACCCCAGGTATTTTGTGAAAAGAGAAAAATGCACAGTGACACAAATTTTATTTTTATGGAAAACTCAATTGTTTCCCAGCATCCGCATTACCCTCGATGTATTGCCTATACCCAAGGGTAAAACATGAGCTAAGAAATATTTTCCAAAAAATCACGGTGTCCTTGGAAAATCACCTCAAATTCGCATCTATCGAAAATGGTTACATGTGCCCCAGTCTCCCCTAATTAATGTCTCGATATATTTCATTGCAGTGATTTTTCTTCAATTTATTCTTTTTTAATATTTTAATTAAAATTCAAAAGCCATTCAAGTGTTAAAAGTCTTTCTTATCAATTGCAATTTACACTAGATGTTTTATAGGCATTACAGGGGGATTACATTTTAAAAAATGATTCAAATTATTTGAATTCAAGAGTTGTTCTTTCAACATTTTTATTTTTTATATACGTATATTTTTCACAACATATTTCTAGGACTCACGCGCAATTTAAATAGGAACAGTGGAAATTTTGATAAAAATTTAGAATTTTTAATACGGAAACTCAAAATTTGAAGGTAAATCAGTGCTTAATTTTTATGACTGATAAATTAAAGCTCAATCTGTGTTTTCAAAAAAGTAAAAGCAAAGAAATATGTAATTTTTTTCTGGTAGAGGCTTTGTTAGTATCATGAGGCTCCGTGAGCAAGAAATGATCGTGAAGATTACAACTAACCCCGTTGAAGTGCAAAAATCATTAAAGCCTAATATAGGTCTCAATCTGGAAATTTAGCCCGGTTCCATAAGGTCTCGTAATCTTAAATAACAAGTGATTTAAATATTTAATAGTTTTTCAAAATTGTATGGATTATTTTCCCTATTTACTCTTAAGCCAAAATCTTGTTTGATAAGAAAATAGATAAGTTAAACTATATGGCAATATGGCTAAACTTTTGGTCTGAATCCTGTATAACGTGTAGAACGTATGGCCCATTCGACAATTGTTAACCCAGTCGACGGCTAAACCCACCAATCCCAATCCTTTATTCCTATGACACACCCAACCCATCATCCCTAGGCGGGTGCTGAAGGTTGATGGGGCTTTTGTTCGAGTCAGCTGTTCCTGTACTTCAGTGAGTGAGCATCAGTTGCCGTGAATAGTTCACTCCGAGTGTTGAAAGATGGGTGACACCTTCAGTTCCCAGTTCAGTATAGATGTGCCTCATTAGGGCTTACAAACGCAAATACCGTATTTGCGAATATTTAAGATACTTGGTCATGTCCTGTGAGCCTATCAAGTGAAAATTAAGTGCCATTGTTCAAATTAAACCATCTTCTCTAAAAGAACTATGCAAAATTTTGATTAAAGTGGTGTACTAGTTTTGTATTGAATTTTGAGAAAGGAGCGATTAAAGATGATGCTTTCATCTGGCTTAGCATTCTAAAGGCTTTCTTCTACTTAGAGTTTTAATTTAAATGATATGAAGGTTTGAGAAAATGTTCTTGTCCTTATTTTTATACAGAAAAAGTTAAAAAAAAAATGAATTCAATGCTAATAAAGACGGAAGTTTGGTCTATTCCTATTCTTCAATTTATTATTTTTTACTTTTCAGAATTGTTAACGTTTGATTATTTGATTTTTGATCCATCAAGTTGAACCACTCTAAAAGCACTTTGAAGAAGATTTTTGATGAGAGGGATGTGAGTATAAAAAGAGTCCCTAAAGTTAAAAAAAAACAATCTATAAAGTGAAAAACGAATTTGTAAATTGCAATTAGACTTTGAGAAAGATCCTATCCAGGACGAAACCGAACTTGACTTGCGTTAACCTTAAAATTGTATTCTAAAAACTTTAAAAAATCTATATGTTTCTTTATACTTTTAATCAAAAATGAATTCTTTGAATTTATATAAATGCACAATTATGAGAGTAGGATGACTCGACTCAAGTTTCGCACTATTTAATTTTTTCTCTATTGTTCTTATGAATTTCACCAATAGCTCTTTTCTGAAAATTTGAGGCATGATAGACTAGCTATAAAAATATAATATTATAATGGGTCAAATTTATTTATAACTCTTTGAAAAAAAAAAATGATTTGTGCGAAGCGTAAATCGTCCGAAGGTAGCGCGCTTTCCCCTATAATTCTTAATTGATATTTTTTAATTGAAATATATGATAAAATTTTCAATGACTAGAATAGAACCTAGGCTTAGAAGACAATCAATCAAAAATATAGAAATTCTAGCTCAATCTTGAGCTCAATCGTTAATCTCTCCAATATCTTTATTTTTCCATAATATTCACGATATTTCACACATTCATTGTCGCGAGTTGATTCTAATTAATTCATATCATTATCAAGATATAATGAACCAAAAGAAGATTTTTGTATAATTTTATTTAAGTGTGTGGGGGAGAAGCATACCGCTAAATTCTTCCACCATAGATCCATCTTTGGAAAGCGATAAATAATTAATTTTCTCTGCTGGATCATATTATATTTCATTTTCTGATGCCAGATACTGATCGCGATTCTAATTTTTATTCTTCATGAAAATTAAAATCTATCAGTTTTTTTTTTGGTAAAGTAAATAGTAAATCATTTCATTTTGGAAATTATGAACAACAGAAATTCTTTAACAGAAAAGTTGCGTATTCTGTTATGAACTACAAATAATTGCAATTTTTAATTACAAATTTCTAAACTGAAAAGAAAAACAAACAGTAACATACACTACTGACACAAAGAATTCGCTCAAGGAAGTTTTCTCTACCAGAGGGTTATTGGAGGAAAAGAAAAAGTACATAAAATTGAGTTGGTTCTTCAGGAAATGCTCTTAAAATTGCATAGTGAGAGTGAAGTCTTCTTCACGATGTCGTCGGTTAATTATTATTCACAAACGCAGGGAATTATGGGGATCACCGTCTCAGCTAGTTGTATGGGAGTGTAATTAAATTAAAATAGACACACGAAGAAGTCGAATGGGTGTTTTGGGTTGGAGGAGCACGAGCGAAAATGTTCTCGTGGGACGCGCAATTTCTGGCCGTGGTGGAAATCGTGTCGTCAGTCAATCGGTGTCCGACCATCGGAGTAGATTAAGTTGTTCACGCACTTTGCGAAAAAGATCACACGAAAAATCCAACAAACGAACTTTTAGTGATAAGAAAAATTTTGTTTTTTATTAGGACTTAAATCGAACAATTGCTAAACGACTCCTTGTGGCTTTTTATGTGATTTGTTATCTAATAAATATATTTTGTGCACAATTGAACTTTTTTTTTGCATTGATTTTTGCGCAAATTGAAGAACTATTTATAACGATTTCTTGCTGCTATTGCTCGCAAAAACACATTTCGAACGAGCTTTTTTTTTTAAAAATTTTCTTACCCAAAAGTTATCTTACTGTGGGTGGTGAACATTTTTCACATAAACATCGATTTTACATCCAACGTTTGTGCTGAAAGGATTAAGTCATAAATGTCGTAGCACAATTGTAACAGCTTAAAATATATGACGAGAGAAAGTGCTGAAAGTGCGACAATACAGCTGCTCGTCTGAAGGATAAAATCTGTAATCTGCGGTGAGTTAAAAAGAAAAGTTCTATGTAATAACGCACTAGGCGCCTCCATTCACAACTCAACGTCCCTATGAGCCATGTATTTATTTATTTTTAAAAGATGAGATAATGCCTGTTGACAAATTTCCTGCCAACAATCGCAAAACTTTCCCGTCCAAGGCTCTTTGGTATTTATTTCCGTGTGATTCAGTGGAAAATGCAAGCAAAAGTTGTGCTTCCAAAAATACCACCAAAAATATCTTTGCGGGCCAGCAAAAGAGAGCGTGTGCAATAATTCCCGTCGAAATGTGATTGAAATGGTCATAAAGTGCAAGGAGCAAAAACCAACGAGGTCAAATTCATCTCAACAATTGAGACTATCAACAGTTTTGATGGGTGTTTCCCTGCTGATAGTAACTTTGCATAAATTTCTCGCACCGCACAAATGAATCATGAGAAGTTTCAGAGATGTCCCACCAAAAGAGTTACAAACTTTTTTTTCTGGTGTGTCAATCGAATACTACACAGTCATGATCATTTACATATTACAGAGTTGAAAATGTTTTGTTTGGCACTTTTTTTTGTGAATATAGAAAAATTGTTTATGGAAACTTCTTGGTGATTGATCACAGAATATTGTTTTTCAATGTAGAAGATGTCTCTGTGGCCATGGAGCATGAATCCGCACGTAGGAAAGAGCAAAGGCATGTTACTGACATATTTTCTTAATTCAATTACGTTAAACATGCTCCTCAATCTAATTTTCGTGTCTTGGTATAATTTAATAACAGACATGTATTCCATAAATTTCATTTTATGCAGTAGCACCCAATATAAAATTCTATTGTGGACTATACGAATATCTTTCTTCTTTGCTCAATTTCTAGAAATAAGTTTTGGAAAATATTCTGCCTCTTTACCTAATTAAAAATACAACTTAAATTAAAATTTTAACGACAAGGTATCAGGCTCGAAGGTAACAAAATTGTCTCCTAACCGAAATTAAAATAGATAACGAAACTTTGAATTTTTGACCTAAAAACAGAAAATTAAAGAAAAGAGGGACAATGGGACTATTTCGCAGTTTAATTTTTTTACTATTATTTTTGCTGAGGGAAAATGTAATGTGTTTAATTAAATTGCACATACGACCATTCCACATAGATATTTAAATCCGGGTAAATAAAAACAACCACAAAGTGGTTAATTAACCTACTAATGACTGCAGTATGACTGTATCATACGCAATCTAGAATATATTGGATGATTTATTTCAACACAATTGACATCCGAATTTCGGCGGCAAAGGATTTTGTTTACTTTATTCCTTGATTGATGCATGAAAAATAGCCCAACAGAGGTAATATGTATTTTCGCGGATTCTTATGGAAATTTTGTGCACGAATTTATGAACGGAAAGTTTAACATTGCTCAGATTTTGATAATATTTTCCTTCATTGTCTTTCCAGATTTTAATTCTGGGTGACAAATTCTTTTCTTACATAGTTACACTATGCAAAAGAATTACTTTTATAACTAATTATAATTATTATAATTGTGTTTCAACAAGGAAAAACAATTTTGGCACTATTCTCACGGTGCTGTATTTGATGAGACTAGAAAGATTTTCTTCGACGACCATATGTTCAGACCAAGCGCCTGGCAAGTTGGCCTTTTTCGGTGGCAGCCAAAATCCCGAAAGCCAAAACCCCGAATTTTAAAAATCCTGAAATTGATGAACTTATATGGAGGAAAATGTTTATAATAATTTCCTAAGACTCAGAAGATTTCCCTTTGCCTCCAGCAAGCACGGATACAATCGTGGGAGTAGCTGTGACACTTTTAAGAATTCGAGATTTTGGCTTTCGGGATTTTGGCCCATTCGGGATTTTGGCTTTCGGGATTTTGGCGTTCGGGATTTTGACCGGGACCCGGCCTTTTTATATGGAGCTATTTGAAGCAAATTCCAAAATTGATCTCGGACTCAGCTCTCAGTTCTCCGAGGAATAAATTTATTTAAACAAAAATTTAGTATATTTATCCCTCCATACGGAAAGGTATCTTATAATACGGAAAAACTTCTCACTTTTTAGATATTTAGCGTAACGGTCGCAAGTGCAAAAAAATTACCATATATAAATTAAAATCGAAGTATGAGAAAGTGGCTTCAAATTTCAGGCAACTTGCCAGGGGCTAGGTTCAGACGCCGTTTAGAGGTGGCTGAACGATCCTCTCTGTAGTGTAAAATCAGAAAAATGTTCTACAGAGAGGGTCGTTTAGCCACCTCTAAATAGCGTCTGATCATATGGTCGTCAAAGAAAAACTTTCTTGTCTCATAAATAAAAAAAATATTGCATGACGTGTAATGAGTTTGTTAGTAACTGTAACTGCTTCTCAATAGTTAAAACACCCTTTGGTATTTTAATTGACATTTCCCATCAGTTTCCCACTAACTAATCCGTTTTTTTTAGCTTAATCTGAGAGACAGATTAGTTAGAAACTGATGAAAATGTAATTTCATCATTATTTTTATTAATTACGTAAATTCTTGAAGGACTATTATGTCACCGGTGAGCCAAAAATGAAATTTTTCCTACGGCCATCTAAAATAATATTTTGCTCCAAAAAGGCAGATAAAATGTTTTTTTTTCTGACTCTCAATTTTTGACATTACTTTATGTTGGATGACGATAGGGGCTAGATTATTAGGAAAAAATTTCTGGATGAGAAACTTCTAGTGACCGAGACGCTCGATTATCTTAAGGGTTTCCACCCTTATATGGGTCTGAAGTCTGAAGGCTTTGCCCGGTTCTCGAAGATCCTAAAATCCTAAATAACACACAATTTAACTGTTTTTTCAAGATCATAATGGATCTTTTGCCCTTATTATCCAAACCTCAATGAAAATTTCTCATAAAAAATTTGCGAGAAAATAAAAATAGAAAAATTAAGCCACATTATGGTTCAGGTCTGATGCCCAGATTCCCTGATCGTATCTAATAAATTAAAGTTACTCATAATATTTAAAATGAAAAGAGTTTTTGTTTCATTAGGGATGAAAACAGTTTTAACGTTGAACCCCATAAAAAGACATTTTTTCCTAAAAAAAAAATATAAAGTTCGTCGGATTAATACTTCTATTCTAAGATTAAAATATTATAGCTTAAAGTTAAAGGAATTATTTAGAGTCTATTAAAACTATTAAAAGTCTAGCTATTAAAAGCTGACATTTCGCTTTTTACAAGCTCATTACAATATGCTCAAGGTTTAGTATAAAACTTCGTCGTGAGCTGCTTTAAAATTGAAGACAATTTAAGTTGTAATGATGCTGGCTTCAGCTTAAAGGCGTAAAGAAATTGAACCTTTAAAAATTAAAATTAAATTTCAAGGAATATGTATCAGTTTTTAAAGCATAATGAATTACTTAATTATAGGGGAAAGTGGTCTGACTTTGAATGCGGCAGCCTTTGAACATTTATTTTTTTCTCTTATTTCCCAAAGCAAAAATTCTATTTTGTTAATCGAAGTTAATAGAAAATAGTTAGTTATATTGACTATAGTTTAGAGAATAGGGTTCTTGCTTTGGAAAATAAGAGAAAAAATTGAAATATTCAAAGGCTGCCGCATTCAAAGGCAGGCCACTTTCCCCTACCTAAAAGGAAACTTATAATTCTAAGTATGATACGTAATTCTAATGGATTAAAATTTTTAAAATTATCAATAGGGGGATTAAATAGAAAGATTTATTTTTCTTGATTTTGAGTTTTCTTTTATTAATTTGCTTTTATAGAAAAATAGAATTTATTAGTGATCAAATTTCACGAATGGGATATCCTTAAGGTATCTAAAACTTCTAGTATTTTTTTATTATACAAAATTTTAAGGCAAAAACGCTTTTGAAAAAATTGTTGACCGAATTTCCAGGAGCACTTCTGCGAGGAGGACTCCTCCGAGAAGTCATCCAACTTCCGTTTATCTACCTACAGGGTACTGATTTTAGGAGTCAAGGACTTTATTCAACAGTATTATAGCCCTATCCCTTTTCTTAGTTAATTCTTATTTATCTTATTTTTTTTCTTGTTTTTGGAGTCCTTATGCTCTCTGAGCTCTTTGGGATATCACAACGATCTCCTCTCTGGGATACTTTGTTGTACGCGCCTTTCTTGCTTCAGTTATTAAAAAAAATGTTTTTTATATACAAAATCATTAACATTTTAAAGAGTTTAGGAATATTTACTTTTGAATAGAATACGCATGTAGACACTTATGAATTATGGCTATAAGTTTTATTACTTAAATATTTAATTTCTTTTAAAGGGCAAGACAAATGCGGTGGTATTTTTCGTCTTCAAGGACTTTAAAGTAAAATTAGTAGACATATTCACTATTTCTTTTTTTTTTAGTAACTCGTGCTTAAGTTTAATTACCATACGAATATTTCTTATTCAGTTAAACAATTAACAATTCAATTATTTGGATAGTTGCAAGTACAAAAATAGGTATCACAAAAGATGTTTACTTTTCGAAAATAATTATCGTATTTAAAGCCGTAACATTCCTATTAATTTTTAGAAGCTTTTGAAGTTATAATATTTGGAAAATTTTATTATCTGAAATGCCGAATAAATTATTTGATTTCGTGATTAAACAGTAGAGTACCAATATTTGTTTCCCAGCACATTATCTTCGATAATTCCAGTTTTGTTTGCACATGAAAAGCCACAGAGATTCAAGAGGCAGTTATTGCTGAGTATTGCAAAGTAGGTGGAAGGTTCAATTTCCTTGTCTTACGATTCATGCCTAATGAAATTCCCACGATCGATGGTGACGAATTTGGCCAGATTATTCTTTGGGTTTAAGCGCGCCCGATCTTCATGAATAGATGTGACGAAAGAGGGTGTGGGCGAGTGTTTGGCTGATCACATGGCCAAGTTCAATACTTGATCATAGACTTGCTTATTGCAATATCCATCTCAATAAATCAAATTTAAATTGATTTTTAATATGGGCTTAGTACAGAGGCAAATTGTCATTGTTTGCTTATTTGATTTATGAGCAATGGTCTCCCAAAAAGTCTTCCTCAAGGAAAGGGAGAGGCAACCACACCATAATTGTGTAAATATAGTAAATGTTTTCTCTGAAATATTTCGTTTCAGTTGGATAAATTGATTATTGCGCGGGAAATCAGCAAATTGAGCACTCGGAGTGTGATTGATTCAATTCAGCCCAAAGGAGACAGAGAAGTGACTCAACATCTCTGTCATTGTACTCTGGTTGGACACGAAGAGCTCGTGGAGATTTTCTGGGAGAGGGAATAAAAAACGAAGTGCTGAAAAAAATGGCAGAAATCAAGCAGAAAATCTCCAGCAACAAATTCAATGAATCCGCCAGTGTTGATATTTCTGGTTCAGCAGTGGCAGCAAACGAACGACTAAAGTGCTCAGATGAACAGTGTAAAAAAGTTAGTGAAGAGTGCCAAGTGCATAAGGTTTTAGTGGATAAGAAGCCACCAGTTCCAATTAAGCGCAAAAAGAATGTCCCAGTGACTGAGAAAAGTTCTGTGGAAGTTGATGCTGAGAGTCTAAGCGCCAGGAACACAGTCACAATGAATAAGAGACTCAAAGTAGATGATAAGGTGGTGACATCAAAACCACCACTGCCTCCAAAGCCAGATAAACTGACCTCAGCAAAAATTGCACCAAAGACAGACAAGGTGAAGAGGAAGGCTGAAGAAAATAGAGCAACTCTTGTAGCTAAACTCAATGCTTATGCTGAACAGTTGCGTCTCGAAGTGGCTGATCTCAAAGCCTCCCTCATCACCGAAAGATCCGCCGTCAGAGCTTTAAGGTGAGTTTGCGAGAAAAAGAAATATTAACTAAAGTTTACTATTTTTGTATTTTTTGCAAATTGATAGAGCACAAATTGAGGCAAACACTAGAAGAGCCAAAGTCGAAACGAAGAAGCATCAAGAAGCTTTGCTGAAGAAAGTATCAGTACCTCAAGCATCAACTTCTTCGAAGAAAATTAACGGCCAAAAGAAGGATGAACCCGTAGGAACAGCTTCAATTGGAATTGAGTGCTCACTCCTGCTGGACACGGGAAAACTCAATCAGGAAATTTCCATTTTGCGGGATACGAATAAGTGTCTGGAAGAAAAAGTTCAGGTGAGGAATAATTTTAGTGTTCTTTTACAAACATTTGTTCCTACATTTTTGTTTATCTAACGAAAGTTTACTAACAAATGGCAAAATTTAATGTACATTTTTTGTGTGTTTACGAACATTTACGAACAATGTTTGCGAAAAAGTACAAACTTTTTTGTGGGCAATACGATTTACGAGCATTTCATGTAAATCCCCAGCAGTGGCAATTCACAAACATTTACAAAATAAAGAAAGTTTGAAAATTTAAGTCAAATGTTAAACAATAGAAATTTAAAAAATGAATTAAAAACTAAAGAAACTTCATAAAATTGAAAACAATTATTTGAAGAATGAGTTTATGAAAACCTTTTTACAAGTCTCATTACTACAAGTCCTACAACCCTGTCCGATGAAGTGGAACACAAATTTTACTTTTAGTAGCTACATTTCAGTAGTGGAAAGATCAAAGCATTGACTTTTGTAACGTATAGAGGCCTTCGGTTTGATTCTTGACCGAACTGCATCCATTGAGAAACGTTTCGTAAAGAAATGATTAGAGGCAAGTAAATGATTAGAGGGCATATTTAAGTTGAAGTACCTTTGAAAAATATGTTTTTGTTCTATTATTTTTTTAAATGAAACTGAACCTCACCATGATATAGTTTAGCTCCATAAACCAATAGTAAAGCTAAATTATATTACGATATGGCTTACTTTTGTATAAAAATAAGAGAAAAGGGACAAATCTCAAATGTGCTCCAATTTAAATATACAGTAGACTCTCTCTCAATCGGCTCTTTTTCAATCGGGCGAAAAATTTTACTGACAATTTTGACGTTTAATTTTAAAGCTAATTTACTCAAATTCGCTGCAGTTCTTCCTATTTTATCGTGATTCTCTATAATTGAGCACTTTTTGTGGAATTTACAAAGGCCTTGACGCCCAAATCTATCGATAAACCGGATGACATTTTGCCCCAAATGACCAATTGAGAGAGAGCCTACTGTACAGCCAAATAGCAGCTAGAGTAGATAGGGTAATTCAGAATCATGTTTATTTTGGAATTTTGAGATTTTCTCTCTGTTTTAGATGGTCAAGGAGAAAAAGAAAGCCACAAAGAAGTACAAGACTTTACATTCTAGAATATTTCTTCGTTGTTTTTTCCTTTTGCCATCTAAAACTGTTAGGAAATCTCAAAGTTCCGAATGAGACATAATTCCAAATTACACCATTTCCCCCTGTATTCTAATAAAACAAAAGTATTTTAGGTCTACAAAATATAAGATGAAAAGAACAAAAATGTAAACGACCGGGAAATTTAAGTATGAAAAGTAAATTAGACAATAGAACAACCAAAAAGCAAAAAAAAAAAAACGAAAATATAAAGTTTGGCAAGTGTCTCCTTGCACAATTCATAAAATAATAATGACAATGTTGTTTTTTTTTAGAAGTTTCCCAGACATTTATTTTGTCCATATTACGCCAATGACCTCGTTCTTCTTTAGCTTTTTCAATATTAAATGTTAATTAGCTCTAGTGATCGTTTTTCAATTCAATTGGATTTATTTCAAAAGGTTTCTAATCCCACATCACTTTAAATCTAAGACATGAAATAAAAACCGGCAATGATGTCTTAATTTTATTTTCAATCAAAGATTAACATTTCATTTTGTGTAACTTTTTAAACATTTGTACGATTTTCTTAATATAAACATAATTGTTATAATTATAAAGATAAATTGAATGTATCAGTTCCAAACAGAAGAAATGAACAGAAAAAATTAGTCAATACTTTTGGTAGGGGGAAATTGGGCAGGGGCACTTTTGAAAGTGGGGCACCTTTGAAATTGGGATTTTCATCTATTTTTAAATAAAATTGAGCCTTATCGTGATATAATTAACTGCAGAAACAGATTGAGAAGCTAAATTATATCATGATAATGATTGACGCATAATAACTTTTATTAGTAAACATGTTTTCAAAATTTCCCATGAGAATGAGTGAAATGACTAGATCAAGATCTCATTCACTCTCATTGAAATGTCAAAAATATATTTACTAAACAAACATTATTGTGTGTTAGGCATAGGCTGAATTTTATTTAAAAATAAGTAAAAAATCCCAATTTCAAAGGTGCCCCACTTTCCTCCAATCAATGCTTGAGAATTTACGGAATGGTCGTTAATCGTATAACCCATAAAACGTAATATACTGTCTCATAAACATTATTCGTAATATACTTAATAACCAGCGCACAATAAATTTTGTTTCTAAACATGTTTTCAAAATTTCCCATGAGAATGAGCGAGATGACTAGATCTAGATCTCACTCACTCTCATTGAAATGTCAAAAACATGTTTACTAAACAAAAGTTATTGTGCGTTAGACATAATTCGTTGATAAACAGTTATGCTGATTTGCAAACACTTTGTAAAAATTTGTATACAAAACAGAAAATTTTACAAAGTCGTTCAAATAAATTGCAAAACCTACGAAAATATTTCCAATTAGTATACAAACATTTACAAATGCTTTTTACAATACAAAAATGTTCATCAATTAATCATCTTACGAATCATTACGAACAATATTTCTTATAAAAGGACAATTTTCTAATAATTCGTTAGTTGGTTATATTGTGCACAATTAATTTCAGAAATACACGGTGGCATTCACAAATATTTACAATATTTTTACATTTTTATTTCCGTAAAAATGGAAAGAGTTGGCAAAGTGAAAGAGATTTCACAAAATGATCTATCTAGTGAACTTCATTTCGTTAAGATAATGATAATGGTTTCTTTTATTAAAAATATCAATATGAATGGGTTTTTGATATAGAAGAAAGTTCCCATGCTTCGTACCATCCCAAACTTTGTAATGACTATTTTTTTTCTGTTTCTGAATAAATGTGACTCTGCAATATATTTTAACTATTAAAGATTTTTTCTTTGTCTATAAATTGTGAAAAACAAGTCGGAATCAGGCTTATAAATACTTCAATGAATAGGAAGGGAGTTAATTATACTGAATAAATATAAATTTGATCAATATTCTTTTTAAGGAATACTATAACAACTGTCTGTCTTATTGTACCCCTAAAATTCTACTCCGGTCTCCCCTATTCCCATTTGGAGTTGTGAAAAATTCCCAATTACATCAGGAACTGTATTAGGCTCTTTTAACTTACCGTAAAAGTGGGTGACTTTGTCCTTTGCAGGTAGTGCTTCCAACAACGGTTAACCGGTTTCGTAAAACCGGTTGACCGCCCTATTTTGGAGACGGTTTCAAAACCGGTTTTTAGAGATGAAACAGGTTTAAAATCGTGTATTTATAAAAATTTTAGTATTTCTCTTAAGCTTAAAGCTTATTTCTTGAAAATCAAGATACACTGCAAAATATTTTCTTGACTGTAGAAGGGAACCTGAAGTGCAATATGATTCTCAGTGTAATCTGTAGTATGGTAGTATGTTAATAATATACGAAGAAGTAGTAATGGGTGTCCTGTGCGTTTCTTCCACTCTTAAAAAGAATTATTTGCTTAAAGGTTATCGGAAATTATTTCAAGACTTCTTCACTTGAAAATATTTCATATTAAATCTTAGTTAAATATTTACTGGACTAGAAAAAACAATTGTATACTGAGAAAAAAATTGTAAACGATTTAGTACAATCTTGTAAAATATTGTTTTATGTGGAAAAGAACAAGATATTTACCTCTCCCTGTCAACATATAGATTTTTAATAAATTTTGCTATCTTTTGACTACATATTTTATTAGACCCAAATTCATCAAGATTGTTACACAAAATGCTTCTAAAATTTTTACCAAAATTTGGTATTTATTAGTTTCTCAACCAATGGAGTAAAAAACAATAAAGGTTTCCTTTTATTTATTTTTTTTTCAAAATGCCTATGGAATTTTTTCTATGAAATTATTTGTGAATTTTGTGTATATTGTTACGAACGAAGGGGAGTGGGTACCCCTTCTTCATAAGAAAACACCCTGACCATAGATTCTCCTAATCGAAACAGTCAATGGGGGCTAAGTGGAAGGGAGCGACGAAGTCCTCTGTGTGACTAAAACACCCAACTTGTTCTCTAGAGGGGATCCATTTATTTCTTTACCAAGTACAGACATCTCTTTTCGAACCATAGCAGCTTCATTCTCGTTACTCTTTCAACTTCTTCTCGGCAGCAGCTTTCTCTTTCATTCGGCAGCTTTCATCCTCTAGCCTGTCTCGGTGGCTCCACCCATTTCCTTTACTCTGGGGGGGGCTTAAGCCCGTATTGAGATCGTTCCATGGGGGGGGGGGGGCAGATGGAGAGGCGTCTGCCAGCCTAGGGCGTCTGGAAAGTCTTCGTGTGGATTCGGCGGTCTTCGGGGGCCATGCGTTGATGATTTCTACTTCGGTACTGGCTTCTCCCTCTCGCTTCCTCCGCATCAGCATGCATTGACATTGCGTCCAAACGTCTGGAGATCCTCGCGTGAGTTCGGCGGTCATCGGGGTCCATCGGCTGGAGTTTGACTACAGTCCGGAATTCCCCTCTTCGCTGTAAAACTCGTGGAACGCTTGTAGCGGCTGGTCTCGACGTTTGATTCACCTTCGGTTAACCTCGGTGGTCTTCGGGCACCTTCGGATGGCATTATGGCTCTGTCCGGAATCTCCCTCTCACTAAGGTTTACGCTGCATGACATCTTGTGGCGGCTTCCGACGCTGTGCGGGCCCTCGGATGTCTTCGGCTGTCTTCGGGCAACGGGCTGTATACATGTCCCAGCGCGGACATCACCCTCGAGCGTTGACACAGGCTGTGAGCGTCGATCTTGGCCACCATCCTCTCCCTTGGTACGTGACGTCCCCAAGCTCGGCTGTTGTCTTTGTCTCTCCTGGGGCACAAGTTAGTGCGAGGAATGGTCCCTCTCGCACTAATGCGGTTGTCCTGCTTCCTCCTGTGGCGAAGATGGTGCGAGGAACTGTTCTTTCCCTCTCGCACTGCTGCACTTTGCAGGTCCCTTTCGGCAGCATTCCTTCTTGAGTCAGTCGAGCAGCCTCCCGGCGTAGCAACAGCTATTTCCCACGATGATTGCTGCTGCTGGAGTTGGTCTTCTTGGCTGCTGGCTGGTGGCTGCTCCTAGTCCTGAGTGCTGATGCTGGCTGTTTCTGCTGCTGGTTCCTCCTGGAGATCCCCCTCGGCCTGCTGGCCGGCGACGACTGCCTTCTGGAGCTCTGGAGTGCTGCTTATATAGCCCGATTCTAACGGGATCCTTTTGCACACGTCCCCACTCTGCACTTGGTGCGCTTGTTGCGCCACAACTTCGAGACGGGAAGACTGGTATTTTGCGCAGCACCACCGTGCGGTGAACACATACATTGTTTTTGGCGCGTAATTTTGGCGCGTGATTTTAAATTTCCTCCAGTCTGTGAAATGTGCTCATTTTTACCGCCTTGAGAGAGCCAATTTCGTTACAATATTATAATCATGATTTTCATGATATATAATAACAAAAATTATGCATCGGTATGTTTTCTGTAGAGAATAATCTAAAAAATTGACTTTAGAAACCATTCTCAAATAATTTGACAATACTTTAACAAGATTTTTCAAAAAAAAATTTTATAACGAATATAAGGTAGCGAAAAATCTTGGTAATATCCTTCTAATAATCTTTTTTTATTTAATATTTTTGGGAATATTCTTCTTCTTCCACGATTCAAATCTTCCAAATTTATTAAGTTTAACAAGATTTAACTAGTCATAGGATTTTAAAAATAAAAAGGAAAACTTTCGGTTTGTTCGTTAAAACATTCTATATATAAAATTCTTTTTGTTTTTCATTTTACGAAATCTAGAATAAAATTTTTAAGTATTTCCTCATTAAAGATTGTTAAAAATAACAACATTTTTAAAGAATTTATTAAAAAAATGTATGAAAAAGAGTTATTTTTACGGAAGCAACATTGCACTAGCTTTTCCACGATGCAGGGAAAACTCCTAATAATTTTCGTGCACTCTAAAATTTTCTGAACTATTTTAAATTAGAAAATGAAGCAATAAAATAAATAAATTCTAAACTAATTGAGAAAAACGATATATTATTTATGGGTTAAATATTACATCAAAGTTCAAGTTATGAAAAATTGCTCAAAATTTCACAATCTAATCCTAAATTTGAAACCGGTTTAAACCGGTTAACCGTCTATCCTAAAAACCCGGTTATTTGGTATAACTACTTGCAGGTGACTTTGACACCCTCCTGTTCGTAAGCTTTTCTTTGCTTCTAGAACTTAACTCTTTCCGGACCGCAGCATATGCTGCAAGTCAATTTCACAATTTTTAATCAAAAATATCTAAGCTCTGGAATTAATTGAGGTCCTACAAAAAATATCTTACATTTGGACATCCTTATAGTTTGTAATCATCCACAATAATCGGATTTTTATCAGTTCTGAATAATTAAAAAACATTGTTTTTCATAGAATATGCATATGCTTCTTTGGGTACTACAGTCCCAAAAGAGACGAAAGAGTTAAGGATGGTCTTTACTAATCCGATCAACCATGTCTAATCGGTGAGAATCGTTCTTAAACATTAGAATTAAAAAAAAAAAACTCACGAACAGGATGGTGTCAAAGCCACCCGCTTTTACGGTACCCATTGTGTAGTTTTGATTCTAAAATTAAATTAATTAGTAGTAAAGAATGCAAAATGAATCCGACCATATTGTAAGAATATTTAGAATTCCAGGAATAAATTCTTTTAGCCAGTAAGAAATTAAAATAATCAATATTCTTTTTTAATTTTTACAGTAAGTTCTATTGATTGATACATAAGATGTGAACTGGTCAAGATTCACTTTGATTAACTAGACTCTAGGTCTTGAGATGGTTCATCATTTCTTATTTTTTTAAAGAATATTCAACAGAAATGAAATAAAAATTGCTTTAAAATGCTATTGAAATATTAGTAAACATTGCAGCTATAAATATATTCTAAATATGAACAGCAAAAAACATTTTTTTTTTATTAGGGGTCCATCTGGAAGATGATTGCCCCGAAAAAACATAAAATTGTTCAGAAGTTTTTTTTTTAACTACGTGCTATCAAGATTGTTTATAACTTCTTAATTTTCTTAAAATGATCTTAATGATCATTTTTAGCAAACTACTCTTCAATCTGCTGTAGCCATTATGAAACTATAAATGAACATTTATTTTTTAAAAGGTTAATGTATTCCTGAAGTTTCGTGATAAAGTTTCAACAGTGACATAGATTAATTTTATCAACGAGGTTTTTTTTCAATCAGATGACTTTCCCCTTTTTCGGACAATAACACTAAATACTCAATTTGTCCACGAAATCATTAGAAAAAAAAATGATGAGATGTCATGTGCCACTAACCACCGTCAACTATTCTAAGGGTGAGGCATTAAACACGCAATTCCTCGTACAATTCCGTGCCCGTTATTTGGAGAGTATTTAATTAATTGAAATTGGTGTCGTGCGTTTCACAGGGCCATATAGGGGCTTTTTGTGACACAATTCGTAGATGAATGTGAGTAATCCCAGGACTAGTCCAAATGCCAGAATGTAGAAGGCAGTTTGCATGTGATCAAGTCTCAGAGGAATGGGTCCGTCATGGGTGTCTCTCTCAAAGGTCTTGTCCTTGACTTTCCGTTCCATATACAAATAGTGGTGCCAGTGATATGTCAATCCCATTTCCTCAACTCTCCTCATGATGGTGTTTATCCTGCTGAGGAAAGGCGATCCGTATTCTACAATGTAGACGGTTAGGAAAGGTACTGGACACTCTTCCATGATATGATAAATTGGTCTATCGCGGTAAGTGCGTTTTGTATCTTCCATGATGAGTTTGAGGAAGGATTGTTTGTGAGCATAAGCGACATTGACATTATTCATACCCAATTCCTCATGGAATTTCTTGAAAGTCACTTTCCGCAATCTCTTCACTAAACTTTCATATTTGTCATTCTTGTAATTGAGATTGCTCTCAATTAGCTTTCCATACTTAGGGATGGTCAAGACGGTATAATTGGACTTTTCGAGATCAGCCAGAGTGTTAATTTGGGGTTGTGTGAGTCTTAGAAGGAGATTTGATATTAAATGTGCTAAATAGGCATTGCTTATGACGAAGCAATAGAAGATCCAGCATCCCACAATAACGCGTCCTCGCAATGTTTGGGAAATCCGTGGGATGGTTTGATTCAATTGGATCCTGAGTAATGTCAGAATAGACAAATTGTTGTCTCTTGAGAGGTCGTTTCTGGAAGGAAAGAGGATTTTTTTGGTTCTTATTCATGAATATCTTTGCTAGACGTTTCTACCTCATCTCTGTCCATTTGATGCACTTGATTGACAAGAGCATTGCCAAGAAGATGGTGATGACCATGAGCCACACGTGACTGTCGAAAGAACGAAAGATGTTGGTGATTTTAGGCTTGATTCCGGAGCTCGGCACGAGAATACACAAATCATCTCGTCCATAAATAATTGTGTTCTCGACGATATCACTGAAGTCGCTATAAATCAAGAAGCGCATATTGAAGGCGACATTGCTGTGTCCTGTCGCAACTTCCCACAGGGTGCCATTAGTTGAGCCATTCGTCAAGCTTCCATAAGGATCATCGCCCCGGTAGACTTGAAGATCAAGTGTGGCATTCATTCGTTCCACCATCAGTGTTGCCATGTATCCATCTGCTCCAGACAGGTCGCCCTCGGGGCTAATAATTGCTCTCACACCGTCCGCAAAGAGGCTCACGTGCAACTGATGGAAATTCATATTGATCACCTTGTCAGGGAAGAGATAATCAATCGAGACGGTGTCATTAGTGAGTGGCAGAAGAAAGTCTTCATTGAATGGGGAATAGGAGATGATCCTCAATCCTAACTCCCAGTACATTAGTACAGCATTCAAGTGCCTCTTGAGCCAAAACACCTGGAAGAGATCACGAATCCATGCGCTAATGTCCCTGTCTTGCTTATCCACGGGGCTTTCAATGATGATGAGGAAGTAATATTTGCTTTTGCTGTGCATTTTCTTCTCCACGTGCCTTAAGGCTTCATTTGGATTGATATTTGTGTCTGGGATCAATGTGATCACTAGTGATTTTATTCCTTCCTCAACACTGATCTTCGAAGTTTCCGATCTGCAATGGAAATCATCGGTTTTTATTTAAAATTAATCACCTTTGGCAACGCCATAATTTAGACAAAATGGCAAATTTCAAATGATCATACTGTGCAACGATCACTGGAGATGTTTCACAGTGATTCACCAGAGTGATTGTCTGGCGCAGAAGTTGCGAATGTTGTTGGTTGCCGTGAAAGTAGACATAGATGTTGCGGGCGTGAAGTCCCCTCATGATCTCAGTCAAGTGCGTGACGATATCATGGTAATTATCCAAATGCTCTTCAACGATCCTACTTAAGGCACTGGTGTCCATGTCCAGGAACGTTGGATTTGAGAAGAGAAAAATTATTGCGAAAGAGAAAGTCATAAGTGAACACTTCACCATAACTGACGCGATCACTTTGGCTGGGAGCGGTTTTCTTGTTTGATCTTCAAAAATTTGCAAAAATCTTTGTTTGCTATTTTTTTTTAAAATTCCTTATCCACACTTTACTGCTCTTTTTTTCTCACTGTTCGTCAGGAACAATCACAAGAAGTAGAGAATAAGAGTGAAAGGTTTGAATCGTTTGAATAGTTAAAAGAATAACTTGGATGCTTTTCAGCGCTTGTGCAGAACAATGATTTTTTTGCACAACAATAACCACAAATTCATAAATCGCAATTATATTGTGACATTGAAGTAAAATCCTCGAAGAGAAGCACTCAATCGATGGCAGTTAGAATTGAGAAGGAACACCATGAAAAATAAAGGAAGGCATCGTTGGAGCTTTTTTTCTTCTTTTTGGATGCCAGTTTCGCATTCAATATCTATCGACAATATAACCACAATTGACAGACTTCACGGTTACAAGCAATTCAATAGCTTTTCAAGAGCATTTAATTTGCTTAATTGCCTGTGGATTTTTTAATAGGTGACAAATGTTGAATTTACCCATTGAGACGAACCACTCTATTTGATTAGCGTTTAGAGAAAATTCGACTTTTGCCGAGTGATTAATCCCATTCACTTTTCAATTCTATCCCAAGAAGCTTTTACTTATGTATAAATCTTGTTGAAATCATTAAACAACTTTATAGAACCATATGTTATTAGCTGCATCAGATTGGACAGAATATAAATAAAATGGATATCATAAATTTTAAATGCATAAAACTGGTGAAATATTTTTGGCAAAGGAATAATTAAAAGGTTATGAATCGTCATTGTCTGTATTATTCGTAATTAATAAGGGTGATCTGATACTTTAGCGCTGAAATAAAACATAGAAGGTTTGAAATACTTCTGGTTCATTCACGAATCTAGTCCATTGATATAGTTGAACCATTAAAGCTTAATGGCACAGCAATTGTAAACTAGGGTCGAATGAACTGAACACCTCTTTGACAAGGAACCCCTTTTCACACTTTTGTCAAAATGTTGAAATTTATTTAACGTATCTAATAAAATGCATGTAATATGGCGTTTTTTCATTAATCTACGTTTCTCGATAAAGATAAGTGTTCAAATTTCGTATTCCAAATGGTAGGGTGGAGTAAGTACTTTTGGCCACTTTAAGGTTTCATGTGTGTTCGCGCCACTGCCTCCTCATTGAAGGCAGCGACACCAACGGGAATTTCCGACTTGTAGCTACCTTCACATCGTATGCTGTCAAGCATAAAATCACTCTCTGCCTGCTATCGCGACACGCGCAACATCGTTTTTCATCATCGTCCTAAATTTATCTCAATTTATCATCTACATCGTTCGTCAGAACGCATCATATCTGAGTTAGTTTAGTTAATTAGTTGTATCTGAGTGAAGTGTGAAATATATTGGAAGGAGAAAGCATCAAAAATTGTTCTCTTCTCGCCGGATCTTCAAGTCTTATATATTTCACAGGTATCTCATACTACAATTGTCAAGGAAGTCATTGAGGTTCAGGATCTCATGCTTTTCAATCCATTCTCATAGGTATCTCATACTACAATTGTCAAGGAAGTCATTGAGGTTCAGGATCTCATGCTTTTCAATCCATTCTCATAGGTAAACCCTAACATTAATTGTTCTCTTCTCGCCGGATCTTCAAGTCTTATATATTTCACAGGTATCTCATACTACAATTGTCAAGGAAGTCATTGAGGTTCAGGATCTCATGCTTTTCAATCCATTCTCATAGGTATCTCATACTACAATTGTCAAGGAAGTCATTGAGGTTCAGGATCTCATGCTTTTCAATCCATTCTCATAGGTAAACCCTAACATTAATTGGTCATCGAGCCTACAAGGAGCCAGCACCAGCTGCCACATTCTATACGCTTGAAAGGAACCATTAATTGGTCATCGAGCCTACAAGGAGCCAGCACCAGCTGCCACCTTCATCACACTGATTGTTGCAACAGCGCAATCCTCATTCTATACGCTTCAAAGGAACTGAGACACAATCAGGATGACTTTGAAGAATCAACGTGCGGGTCACAGATCTGCCCTTTCCAAGATCCATAACTCTGTGAGCGACAAATGTTCACAAGAGGAGCTACTACACAAGCTTGAGTCTGCCAGAAATGTCAATTCGAAGATTATCCACCTTCAGAGGGAAATTATTGACATGGCCACTGACAAAGAATCATGTGAAGAAGAGGAAACTTGGCTGACAGAACACGCTCAGTTCTTCAGTCTTCTCGAAAGCAGGATTTTGGAGCTATTGCGCGCATCCAGCCAATCTCCAAACCACGACTCTGAGGCTTCCCATCCGGGAGCAAAAGCCGAAGGGACATCTCAGCTTCACGACTCAACAAATTCCAGCATTCTCATGGCTTTTGTCAATCAGCAAACTCAAATCAATGAGCTCATCAAAGCCGTTCTCTCTGGGCGCTCTGGACAGTCTCCGAAACCTCTACAATTGCCTGATCTAGAAATTCCTAAATTTGATGGCACCTACAAGTCGTGGATTTCATTCCGGGATTTGTTTGTAGCTTCAGTTCACAATAATACTGACATTTCTGACGCTCAAAAACATCAACTTCTCATGGGATTGTTGACACCGGAAGCAGCTTCTAAGGTTAAACACATTCCAATTTCTGATGCAAACTACACCAGAGTGTGGTCTATTCTGCAAAAGAAATACGAGAAACACTACAACATTGTCGCAGATCACGTACAAACCTTCTTGGCACTACCATTCATCAAATCAGCCGACAAGAAGAATTTGCGACAAATTCATTCGATCGCCGAAGAAGTGACAAATGCTCTTGATGCGATCAATGAAAATAGCCGTGATCCATGGCTAATACAGTTCTTGAACCAACGAGTGGACAGCCAGACTCGCAGTCTTTGGGAAGTCAAAAGGAAAAATCTCAACATACAATCTCCAACATGGGAAGATTATCTCGAGTTCCTGAATGATCGCTGCGATGTTCTTGAGGCCTGCAATGACACCTCATTGTCCACATCCAATCCCTCCAAGAAGAATTCTCAGCCTGAGAATTCCAAGAAGAAGTCGACTACGTTGTTGGCCACACAATCCGACAATAACAACAATAATTGTGTGTGCTGTGGGAAAGACACTCACCCCCTTTTCCGGTGCCCAGTATTCTTGGAAAAGAATCCTCAGGAGCGCTTCGACGTGGTCAGGAATTCCAAATTGTGCAGGAATTGTCTAAATTCCCGACATTTGACGAATAATTGTGACAGGTCTCTTTGTCAGCGATGCCGCAGCCGTCACAATACATTGCTGCATGATGCATATGCAGCATATGCAGCAAAGCAAAATGTCAAAACAAATGACATAACCTCAAACCACCCAGAATCTCAGCATTCCGGGAGCAATAATTCTCAACCTTCTGGAACCATCCCGAAGCAAACAGAAATCCCAAGGACAGACAGTCAGCACACCAGTGTAGGGATTCCTTCTTCAATCAATCACTCATCTGCGAATTCTTCACCAAAAGTTCTCTTGTCGACGTGCATGGTGAATGTTTTGGATTCTCACAGAGTCGTTCACAAGTGCCGTGCAGTCTTGGACAGTGGTGCTCAGCAGAGCATGATGACAGAGAATCTCCGGGAGAGACTGCAGCTGAGACGTTCTCCGGACAATACTTTGATCATCGGATGTAACAACAGCTACTCCAAAGTCAAAGGTAGATCACAATTGCTCGTTTTGTCATCCAATCTGGATGACTCTTATGAATTTAACTGTTTGGTTGTTCCACAAGTTACAGGGAAGTTGCCTAATTTCCTAGTCAATCCCCTCTCAGTTCAAATTCCTTCCCAAATCACTCTTTCCGATCCCAATTGGTGCGTGGAATCTCCTGTCGATTTGCTAATCGGCATGGATCATTACAATGATGTCGTTCTTGACGGAGTCATTCGTCAGGGGTCTGACCAGCCAGTCCTGAGGCAAACAGTCTTTGGATGGATACTCTCAGGAGCGCTCAAGGATGCCTCCACTGCTCCACCGCCACATTCTCAATGCAATATGGTCACTCTTGCTTCTCTAGAAAAGACAGTGAAGCGCTTTTGGGAAATTGAGGAAGTCGAATGTGCCAAATCTACTTCTGTCGAGAATGTGGAAGTTGAAGAACACTTTGCAGCCACATTTTCCAGGGAAGATTCCGGACGATTTATCGTTCAACTCCCACTCCGTCCAAATCACACAGAATTGGGCAATTCTAAGAAGAGAGCCATTCGACAACTGAGGTCTTTGGAAGATCGGCTCAAGAAACTCCCAGACATGAGAGCTCTTTACAATGAGTCGATGGACAACTACCTAACCAAAGGATACATGACAGAAATTCCAAGAAAAGATGATGATTCAAACCACTTCTATCTACCACATCATGGAGTATGGAAGCCTTCCTCATCATCTACCAAATTACGCGTGGTTTTTAAAGCCAGCGCAAAAACATCTAGTGGCTTGAGTTTGAATGATGTTCTAAAAGTTGGGCCCACGGTCCAACCAGATCTTGTCACTGTTCTCATGCGTTTTAGGCTTAATCCCTATGCCATGAAGTGTGACGTCTCTCAGATGTATCTTCAAGTCAAACTCCATGAGCCACACGCAGACTTTCAAAGGATTCTGTGGAGAAATTCCGACACAGAGCCCATCCGGGAGTACAAAATAAATCGTGTGTGTTTTGGCGTTGCTTCCAGCCCCTACCTCGCGACAAAAGTACTCAATCAACTGGCAGAAATGGAGAAACAAGAATTTCCTCTAGGATCTCAGGCGGTGACAAGCAATTTCTACGTAGACGATGGCCTGATTTCCTGCGCTTCTCTAGACACTGCACTTCAAACACAATCTCAATTGGGTCAATTGATGGCTCATGGTGGATTCACTTTGGCAAAATGGTGTGCAACACATCCGGAATTGCTAGAAAATGTCACCAAGTCATCACAGGATCCTAAACTTCTCCATTCACCTGACGATGACAATTCAGTGGAAGTATTGGGTATTAAATGGGATCCACAGAAGGATGTCTTTCACTACTCAGTGCCCCCAGACTTTGCCTCTTCAATTGCCACCAGACGAACAATAGCTTCAACAATTGCCCGTCTCTATGATCCTCTTGGGCTCATAGGCCCTGTCATTACCGAAGACAAAATTCTCATACAAATGTCATGGCAAAAGGAACTAGCAGCTGGATGGGACACCGAACTTCCCCCTCAAATCCAGGACAGATGGACGAAGTACGTACAAGGTCTTCATCGAATCAACGACATTCAGATACCAAGATGGGTGTCAGAGATTCACGATCCAGATCTCACAGAACTTCATGGGTTTGCAGACAGCAGCCAAGTAGCATATGGTGCAGCTGTTTATGTTGTGACAAGGGGCAAAGATTCATCAATCTCATCCCACCTTCTCATATCCAAGTCACGCATTGCTCCCATGGACCCTCTTACAATTCCAAAACTGGAATTATGCGCTGCTGAACTCTGTGCTAAGCTGGTCGCTCGAGTACAGAGGGATCTCAACATTTCAAAGGCTCATTTGTGGAGTGACTCTACAGTTGCTCTCTCATGGATTTGTTCTACCAGAGAGAAGCCTAACCTCTTTGTCAGGATGCGAGTTCAGAGTATTTTAAAGCTATCAGATGCTTCACAGTGGAAACATGTGGGTACTTCGGACAATCCAGCGGATCTCATCTCCCGAGGATGTTCACCGGAAGCACTCATCAATTCAACTTTGTGGTTCCACGGGCCATCTTGGCTTTCCCTTGATCCGAGCAATTATCCTAATACTCTGTCCGCCTCCCTTCCCCTTCCCTCTGAGAATGAACAAACCATTTCAGTTAATTTCAGCGCTCATCAAGAAGACACACTACTTTCGAGACTTCTCGATCGATGCTCTCGAGTTTCTCGACTTCAAGGAATTGTTGCCCAGTGCATTCGGGCCACAACTCCATCTACAAGACGCTCAAAGGGTCCACTCTCTCCTCAAGAGATGGACAATGCTCTCATGATCTTGATCCGGCTGGATCAGCAAGCTCATTTTCCTGAATTGATTGAGTCGCTGAAAAACGAGTCTCTCAACAACAAACATGTCAAAAACTTTGCCAATCTTCAACCTTTCCTGGATGCCAAAGGTCTTGTGAGAGTTGGAGGTCGCCTAGAGCGTTCTCAATTCGGCTACGACACAAAACATCCCATTTTGTTGCCATATAGTCGATTGACGAAACTCTTGGCTCAACGAGAGCATGTACGTCAAATGCACTGTGGATCAGAAAGTCTTCTGGCCTATCTGCGTCAAAGATTCTGGCCGATTAAAGGTCGTAATCTCACAAGGGGAGTTACCAGAGCTTGCATACACTGCTTCAGGGTATTCCCTCATCTACAACGACAACTCATGGGACAACTTCCTGAGCATCGCACAACACTGGATAGACCCTTCTCTTCAACATCAGTTGATTTTGCTGGACCCCTTCAGCTACGCCCAGCAAGACGTGGAAGTGCTATCATCAAAGTGTGGGTGGCTATCTTTGTGTGCCATTCCACTAAAGCGATTCACATTGAATTAGTCAGTAACTTGTCCACTGAGGCTTTTGTAGCCTCATTCCGCAGATTTGTCGCTAGACGATCCACACCATCGCATCTTTTCATGGACAATGCAACCAATTTCACTGGCAGCAAGACTGAATTGGACAAGCTTTTCCATCAGCAAGTTCATCAAAACTCTGTCCAGAACAAACTTGTGAGTCTAGGAATCCAGTTTCATTTTCAACCACCTGATGGGCCCCACCACAATGGACTTGTTGAAGCTGCAGTGAAATCGGTCAAGACCTATTTGCACAGAGTTGTGGGATCGTGCCCTCTGAGCTATGAGGAACTACAAACAATCCTCACTCAAGTGGAGGCCGTCTTAAACAGTCGACCCCTCACACCCATCTCTACAGATGCATCTGATCCTGCAGTTCTGACTCCAGTCCACTTCCTCACTGGTGGCCCTCTCACATCTCTACCCGATCCGAGTCTACAAACACTTTCAATGAATCATCTGTCTCGATGGCAATTGTGCCAACGTTTGTACCAGGATTTTGCGACCAGATGGAAGAGGGATTATATTCACCAACTACAAGAACGAAAGAAGTGGAAGAAGTCTGAGCCAAATGTGCGTGTGGGAGATCTCGCATTGCTATCCAAGGACAACGAGCCCAGCATCCGCTGGCCATTAGGAGAAGTCACTCATGTCCACCCAGGCCCTGACCGACTTGTGAGGGTAGTGGACATTCGCACAGCTACCGGAACTTATCGACGTCCTATCACCAGGCTTGCACTCCTACCAAGGGTGCAATTTCTCCGGGAGGATGTTCGCGCCACTGCCTCCTCATTGAAGGCAGCGACACCAACGGGAATTTCCGACTTGTAGCTACCTTCACATCGTATGCTGTCAAGCATAAAATCACTCTCTGCCTGCTATCGCGACACGCGCAACATCGTTTTTCATCATCGTCCTAAATTTATCTCAATTTATCATCTACATCGTTCGTCAGAACGCATCATATCTGAGTTAGTTTAGTTAATTAGTTGTATCTGAGTGAAGTGTGAAATATATTGGAAGGAGAAAGCATCAAAAATTGTTCTCTTCTCGCCGGATCTTCAAGTCTTATATATTTCACAGGTATCTCATACTACAATTGTCAAGGAAGTCATTGAGGTTCAGGATCTCATGCTTTTCAATCCATTCTCATAGGTATCTCATACTACAATTGTCAAGGAAGTCATTGAGGTTCAGGATCTCATGCTTTTCAATCCATTCTCATAGGTAAACCCTAACAATGTGCTTGTAATTTTTATAATCTTTATTTAAATAAAATGAAATTTTGTACAAAGATACCTTAAAGCCGTTTCTTCCTAATAATCCAAGAGAATTTCCAAAATTTTTTTTGGATATTTTAGTGAGAAATTCATTTTATGCAACTATGCATGTTTCAGTGCCTTTAGCCACTTTGTAAGGACTTTTGGCCATTATATGTAAGCACTTTTGGCCACTTATTTCCAAAAGAATATTAATAAAATAACAGAAGAAATAGCTTTCGAAAACTTTCACAAATACACAGCACAAGTCCTATTCTTATTTAACATCAATTTTATGTGATTATTAGAATATTTTAAACGACTTTTTGCACATTATCTATTTGATGTAAAAATCAGTCAAAAGCCACGATTGTGTTTACTGAAATCTGCGAGGTGCGCCACGTGTAAAATGTATGGGAAAATGAATGGCCAAAAGTACTTACACAGCCCAAAAAAGTAAGCTCTTTTAGTCACATCCGATTTTCACTTAATTTGTTAGAAAATCTTATTAATGATGATATCACAATAAAATTTAGTTAATTAAGAAATGGACTTTCATTGAATAACATCAAATACTTTCCTAAAAAATTTGAAATAATGCAAAACAATTTCTCTTAACATTAACAAGTTTTTTAAGAATCCCAAGTTTTTTTTAGTGATTGTTTACCTTGTCGAGAATTTCTTTCAATAACTTAAAATTAATCAAGTCGATAAAAAATCAAATATGGTTTTCACATTCATTAGATTAGAGGTCACGAAATAAGACCCATTTTCCTGTTGTAAATAAACTAATAATTGCCTTACAATGTGATTTTACTTTAGGTGACCAAAAGTACTTACATGGTCAAAAGGGCTGACTCTACCCTACAGAGTAGGGTGACAATAGGTTCTGACACGAGTTCTTAAAGTGTTAATAGGTGTTCCTTTCACCCTATATCAAGCCTTAGAAGCTGAGAAAAAATAACTGAAATAAATTGTTGATTATTGGTTCAATTTTTTCGCATCCTTTAAATCTCTGGATACCCAATAAGAATACTCTGAAAGAGATTGTAAAGAATCTTAGCCAAAAAAAATCTTTTTGAAATATAATCGATAAAGATCCGATTTCTATGGATGATTATAAAGAATAAAAATTTCAAATTTGAGAGATTTATTTGTTGCTTGATTAGTTCCCAAGATAGGGTTGACGGGGGTATTATCGATCAGTTAAGGAAATGATCAACTTTAACAGACAAAAAACCATATATATATTCGTATTTTTGGAGTAAAAACTTGTTATAGTCAATCTTGCAGATGTCCTCTACAAGATCGACCAGTCACATTCTTGATATATTTATTTCGGAGTGTTTTCAAACACGAAAAACTTTTCGAAGTGCATTTGCATGTAATATCGATCAGCTGATGGTATTATAGATCAGTCGATGCTTGTAATATCGATCAAGGAAAAAAATAGGTTTTACACGTACCATCAGGGAATGTGAATATGTATTTTATATTTTCCGATAAAATAAAAAAGAAGATAATTCAAATACTTAGCTTTAATTTCTAAGTTTCTAAGTCTAATTGTTCTTTAAGGGAACAATCAAAATAATTTAATACACCACAAAATTGTTTGGAATTTTCAACTTCCTGCACAACATTTGCATACAGCAATTTAATTTAATTTAATTTAATTTTGTCGCAGGATATATTATATTACGATCCAAAAAGAGTTAAAGATCACCAGTTTTTAGTTTTTACTACTGACCAAATATGAATTATTTACTGAAAATTCTGTTTTAAATATTCACTGAACAATTAGGGGAATGCTTTCAGGCGTCGCACAAACTCTGGCTTCGAACACTTTACATTTTTTTCCAGTATTTCTTTAGTTTTTTCTCAGGAAATGTGTGACTTAAAATTAGCTATTAATAATAATTGATTAATAATTTGGCAATAATACGTGCTCTTCAAGAGCTAGTTGCTTTTTCAAATCTGTTTCTTTTGTGTCTGTCTTCCTATTTCCTTTCCTGTGCCAATTTTTAATTTTTTTTAAACTTTTCATAACGCTTTCACAACTATAATTTTCTTTATCAGTTGTTTTAAAGACAATTATCAAAAATTACGTAAAATTTTTAATTCTAAATATAATAAGCCATTTTGCTTCTTGGGTTTGCAGATCACTTCTGAGGCCGAGAAACGGAAATCTGCCGATATGAGAGAACTTAAGGATTCTTACGAGCTTCGATTGACTCAAATAACGAAATCTGCTAAAACTGAAATTCATCGTTTGGTAAGTCATTTCGCATTATTCCCACTCTCACAAGGCTACAATTTCATTGAGTAATGATCCACTGTGGCATGACCCACGAAAAATTCCTGCATGATCAATTTTCATGAATGAACCGAATATTGCTTATACTCTGGAGAGGTACCACTTTCGGGGAGGGCATTTGTACTTAATGATCCACCAGAAAGCAAAGAATTATCAACACACACGAAAGATTTTCTCATACTCCAGATAAGTGTGATGAGAACGGGATGGATGAATATGAAGGGAATAAGAGGTTGAATGCAATTGTGAGATGCGATGGGTGGATAAGTGCAGAAGATGCCAAAAGAAAGAAAAAAATTAAGAACGATATCATTCACGAAAAAGAATGCAAAAGTGAGCTCCTCCACAAAGTGAAATAATAATCCCCAGTGGGGGATAAATGCCTGGGGCACGAGTCAGTGTTGAGAATAAATCAAAATTACGCCTTTTACTTGGTGAGCAGACGATCGCTGACCAGAGAGAGAGAGAGCCTCCTGGCAATCTGTGCTGTGCAAGTGATCGCGTCTGACTCTTCGCGAGTGCACCTTCACCATCGTGAATGGGTGGCATGTCCGGAGTTGATGGGAAGACTATTAAGTTTCCGTTTCAATTACATAGTCTTTTGGGTGCGTGGTGGATGAAGAACTCCTCAAATTACCACTTTATGCATGCCACAATTTTCATTCTGTCGTTCTATGTACACGAATCGAAATGGGTTGTATTGACAATTACTCAAAAAATTTTTGATACACCGGAGACAAATTGATGACTGAAAAATGAGGAAATGTAAACATGCAGAGTATAAAATGTAGGAAAATTAATTAGTTTTATTGTGATGCCCAAAATTGTAATGGAATAGATTGAGTTAAGAATAGAGTTGCTGAGAGCAAAAGTGGGCTATTTTAATAGGTAAATTCTTATAAGTTAGGCCTCTTTTATGGTCTTCAAACTACAGAGTATTAGCCGAGTTTCCGGACATTTTCAATTTCTGAAATAATAAGCAAATGTAGCTATTTTTAAAAATCTGATGAATTATTGGCCCTTTATATCACTCAGAGGCAGCTAAAATTCTGGAAACCAAAATCCCGAACGCCAAAATCACGAAAGCCAAAATCCCGAATGTTCAAAATCCTGAAAGGGATGAAATTATATGGAGGATAATGTGTAGAATAATTTCTCAAGACACAGAAAGTTTCCCTTTGCCTCCAGAAAGCGCGAGTGCAATCCTGGGAGTAGCTGTGACACTTTTAAGAATTCGAGATTTTGGTTTTCGGGATTTTGGCTCATTCGGGTTTTTGGCTTTTGGGTTTTTGGCGTTCGGAATTTTGGCTTTCGGGATTTTGGCTTTCGGGATTTTGGCTTTCGAGATTTTAGCTTTCGGGATTTGAACGGAACCCCCTTTATATACCTACAATCCTATTTGAAAATTTTCCCGAAAATTTCCTCTTTTAAGAAATGAGAGCGGTTATCCTTTTAAGGACGAGTGAAACATCGGTGTGCCAATAACAAAAACATTCCTTTTTGACTATAGAATATTATTTTGTCCTCTAAATAGTCCGAAAAATTACTTTTTTTATTTTTGGAACACTGGTATTCCGTTCGTGCGTAAAAGTGAAGCTTTAGGTTTGTGGCTCATATTTTGCTCTGAACGTCTCAATTATTTGTCCGGTCGGTAAGCAATAGCATTCTAAGTCGAAACGCAAACTAAAGTATCTGGAAATTAATGTCAATCTCAAAATTTTTTATCAAGGATTAAATGAAGACTAATTTCTTGAGAATTCTATCAGTCAAGGCTCAATAAGAAATAATCAAATGTGACATAATTTATAACAATGTAAGATGAAATAGATGCAGATTTTTTAAATAGTAGGTTAATGTGAGTTAGTATTAATGTAATTTTTTTATTTAAAGTTTCAAAAAAACCTTGAATATTTGACAAATTTCTTGTTTTCTTGGATAAATGTTCTCTGAATTTTCTATGGAATGCATTTATGTATTTGGAAATTGGAATATGTCTTTTTGAGAAAAATACATTCGTTTTAATATTTTAATAGGACATATATATTAAAAAAATGCGGAAAATCAATAAGTATTTTGTTTACTTGACTAGTAAAAAAGTAATTAATTTGAAAGTCACTATGTCTAATTGTCTTCAATTAAAGAATCCTAAAGTCGTAATAGGACTTAAAATATGGATAATATTTCGGAATTCTAAAATTAGTTTTTTAAGCCTTTGTGATTTTAATGTAAAACAACCATAAGAATAACCAATGCAGCAATATAGAAAGAGAAACTTGGTCTTTTCGCAAACTCGGTTTTTAAATCACAAATTCCAGGTATTGTGGATTAAGATTTACTGAAGCTGGATGCGATTTGAACCCCAGTGATGAAAATATAAGTTTCGGTACCAGTATCGACAGTATCGATAAATCTGTATCTCGTAGATTTATTGAATGACGGATTTTTAAACATTATTTGACCGTTTATTGTACTGTTTTTAAAAGAATGTAATTTGTTGTTAATATTTAGATTAGCTACAAAAGATGTAGCTATCTTTTAATTTTTCAGAATCGATAGTCGATACTATCGAAAAGAAAGTATCATGTCACTCCAGTAGGGGAATTCTGTAATGATATGACAATGTCATATTTTTCCTGGTAAATTAAAGAACAGGACAACATTAAAGCCTAGTCAGCATTGAATGGCTGTTGCATGGAGCTCTATGAGGCTCTTAGTAACTGATATGAATTTGATTTTCGAAAATTTTTTCCAAATTTACCACATAAAAAATTTTAAATGTGTCCTATGACATTGTAATATCGTTACAGAATTCCCCTCCAGGACTCTTACATCATAAAGCAAGTCCTCTACCACTTTAACCATATATGCAATGTTAAGGTTTTAGAAAAAACATATTTAGAGATATCAGAAATTTCATTCGCTGATTTTTTTTTCAATTCTTTTTTTGGAAAATAATTTAGAAGAAGTCCAATTGTACTTAATTTTTAACGGTGTAGTGTCAGAGAGATAGCTCATTTTTGCATGATCTTCTTTGCTCCAACTCCCTCCATCATCATTCATATGTCTGCGTCTCATGGATGATAGTGTCGTGGGATAGGGAACAATGTATCAAAGAATCAAATATGCCACATTGTTGTTTGCTCAAGAATACCTCTCAGCACTCCCTCTTGTATGTCATTTATGGTCCCATTGGCATACATTTCTCAAATTATGCAAAATGCTTAATATGGCGAGGTGAGAGACACCGGGAGAGGATGATTTTTATCACAATATCACCACTCTTTTGCATGAGTGGCATGTCCATAAAGCACAATGTACCGGACAACCCATCCACTCTAGTAAGTGACTCATAAATTTGCAAAGTTTGCAATTTTGCACAATGACGAGACGCAGAGCGATATTGTCGTCTTAAAGGTGTCTGGAGTGTTTCCCGTTTGTTGTTCAGCATTCACCATGTCAAATCTGCGACTGACCAACACTGTCATGGTATCAACATTTGACTTTGGATTATAAACACCCATTGAGATCCATAATTCTGCCTATGGTGGTGTGTCTCACAATGAAGCGTGTGGAAATTAATAGTATCTATCGTTCTTGCTCCTGGAGCAGCTAAGACGACTGAATCAACAGTGTTGCCCAATACCCAATGTATGGCTGCGATGGCGTGGGAACTACAGCCTCAGGGCTGCTATTCACTGCTCCAAGAATGTTCTGCATCAGTTGCCGAGGAGATGAAGTGAGTGCGAAAGATGGAGTGAATTCAGGATCATTCTTAATATTTTTTTCCACTACACCACAAAACGCCCTAATGTGAAGATGGGCAAAAAGAAGAAGACAACATATGAATTGGCAAAAGATGCAAAAAGACTACCATTTTTGCGTATTCCTAATGACTAGTTGATGGTGGAATTTAGTAGAGGAAATTTTTTATATTGAGGATTCTACATAGGAAACGATACTGTTTTGTTGACCGTAAAATTGGTCCCGCAGAGTTCGCTTGAGACCATTTTTTCTGCATTCATATCCATTGCGATCCTCATTGGCTCTCAATAGCCATTTCAACCTGGGGATCTTTTAGACGTGCAGGAATTTAAATTGCATGTTAGGAAAATTAGCTATTAATTTGAATAGTGTCTGGAATGATCATAGCAGTACAAAGACCCTTATTCTTTTATCTCTCACTTGCCTGTGAACTTCTTAACTCATGTAATTCAATAAGACTATGCAACAAATTTTTTTCTATTTAAGTTATTATATCATTTTTATTTGTTTGAACCTAATTATTATTCAGATAAATCCTTATTTTTTTGCTTAAAATTTGTTTTTGCATTCAAGATCATAGATTATAGATTTTTTTTGTATGATGCATTTGGGATAGTTGTAAACCAAAGAAAATGTTTCCTCTTGGAGATTGATTAAGATGGCGGTAGATGCTAAGCCAGAAATATATCTTTATGACATTAATTAAATAAATTTACTCAAAAAAGTTTAAAAATTAAATTTTTTCCCAATATAAACGTTTTATCAATGAATGCTTGAATTCTACAGATTTAATTTAAATCTTCATTAAAAGTTCGCGACAATTCTCTAAAACTAGGAAATGTTGGGAACTCAATAAGAGAGGTCTTGTATTTTTTCGGATATAAGAAGACGAAGAAGACTTTGAAAATCTGAATACTTGTACTAAATATTGGCTGATTTAGTACAATTCTGTCCCTAATTGCAAAACATACATAGCCATATGGATGCGTAAGAGCGAAGGCAAAAAAGTAAGTTCGAGGAAAGGATGTCTGAATTAAAAAAAAAATGCTTGATACCCTTGAAAACAAAGGAATTTTGCAATAAACCAATAAACTAAGAGAAAACTGGATTTAATTGCCTATTTGTCTACAGTTTTCAAGGGTTTATCCATTGAGTGTTGTTAAAACTTAACGCGTTTGAAATACTTCCATTTTCACCTCTTTAAATTTAATTTCACTAATTGTAATTTTAAAATTAATTTTTCCTTAGATCATCCACTAATAAAAGATCAGATTGTACGTATGGGAAAAATTTTAAAAATTGGACATAATAAAAACATGATTTATGCTTCATGGTACTATTCGTACTATTCCAATAAAAAATGAACATGTTGTTTTAGCGCTTTACTGTTCTCAAGTGCTTCTACATTATCGACTTTTGTTTGTGTTGGTTTCTGTCTCAACTGTTTTCCTTAGTCCCTGCCGTGTTCTAAACTATCAGACATTCATGTTCAAAAGAACAAGAAGAGCAGTGTAAAAGAGTTGGATGCAAAACATTTAAGAAAGAAAGGGATATGAATTTTGATTTAATGAAACTTTTCTGATCTAAGTAGTGTGACAGATATGTTAGAATTCAGGTTCAGATGATTTAAAAGTTGCTTTTATAAATAGTCTAAGATTTTAACAAAGGGGATGTTAGTATAATCTTGCGAAAGATATTTTGAAAATTCTATATTTAATGCTAAATTCTCTAAAGAATAAAACCGAAAGTGATTCTTTGGATAATAATAATTATAGTCATTAAATTCTTTCTTCAAAGTTAAGAACTTTAACAAAAAAATAGTTTAAAAATCCTAATTAAAATTTATTATTGCACGGTGTAATACATAATATATTGTATGAAATTTTCACTGCCAAGATCACTTTACTAACATTTGATCTTTTCACAATTTTTTTTCATGGTGTATGCAGTTGGAAGAAATAAAATCCAAAGACCGAATGGTACGTCAACTGAAGAAGGAGCTAATGAGGAAAGACGTTAAAAGACTGGAGTCAAATGTGAAAAATTCGAAAAATCACCAAGATGTAAGTACAAAAGCTACTAATTACCATAGCGATATTCATCATAAAAATTGAATATCACCGTTCACTTTCTCACTTGGTGAATACATTTTTTGCCTCTCTCAGTACAATATTGCACTCTACAAAAACGCGTTCAAGAAACACCGGAGAGGCCGGAGAGATCAAAAATGTCAACGTTTTTTTTACGGTGACGCGAAAAATGACCGTCGCGCGTTCTCATACCGTCAATTAAAGAAATTATATGAGTGACACCTTACAAGGTGCGTCTCACTGAGTCATTTTCAGCTGCACATATTGCATTTTCGCGCCATCATTTGGGGGATACCATCATGATCGTGGCTTCTTCATCTTTTTGCCCCATTGAGGCAATAATTTGCCACGGAGGCCAAGATGTTTGCAAAAAGTGCGGCATTATCTAATTATGTGATCGTGCTTATCCATTGTTTTCTCCAAATTTACACAACCACGATAAAAATTAGCTACACAATCTCTAGCACAAATAAAAAGGCACTTTATTGGCACAACACATGATAATCGAGAGAAATATTGGTTATTTCATTTTGTACCCAAAAAAAAAAATCCACGAGTGGAAAATCTCACCTATAAGCTATCATCGTGACCATAAAGAAAGCTCATAAATGGTTGTATCTGTAATCGATAAATTTATTGAACCTCTTGAGTGGATTCTTCAGCGGTAGGGAAGTGAAATTAATGACGACGATAGATGCCACAAACCCAGTTATGATGGTGATTATTCGTCACTTTTGACCAGATTTCTTAGGCAATCTATTAAAAGAAAAAACAGCCTCTCTCAAGTTTAGGGGTACTATATAATATATTGAGCTTAGTATGGACTTTCTTCGTGGAATGTGACCATGTTTGTTTGGCCGTAATTTTCCTTGTATTTACACAATTCATATGGGTGAATTCTTCCAAGTGTCACCATTATAATTTATACATCTTTTCTCCAACCGAACTGATGAATGGAATTCTTTGGCTTTCTCACTTCTATTCATATACGAAACCGATAGGGCGATAGAAGAAATTAAAAGCTCTTTTGTTGTGAATTGTTGTTGGCTTCATGGCAAAAATAGCCAGATCACCGCAAAAATAAGTGATAGTGCGGTATGACCACCAGAAATTATTCTCTCAATTCTTGCTCGACTTTCATCTCAATATTTGGATGAATAGAGTAAATAAATAGTTAGATTTTATAACTTCCTGTATGGAAACAATTCTATTAGTGATATGAAACGTGACACATTAAACTTAGCTTTCTAGTATCCCTAAACTTAGTATTATAAAATATAATAATAATTATTCTTAGCAAGATTTTGTCGTGGTCTTTATTATTGTTTATGAAAGAGAGTTAGTTTTCGAATAATTTAGGGTAAATGGGGTAATTCGGAATCGAACGTAGATTGGAATTTTGAGATTCCCTCACTGTTTTATATGGAAAAAAGAAAATAACTACAAAGAATAATTAATGAACGTAGGACTTATCTTCGTGGTCATCTTTTTCTGTTTGTCCATCTAAAACGCTGAGGAAATCTCAAAGTTCCTATTTTTCCGATTCCTAATTACTATTATAGGGTAATTGGCTAAAATTCTGACAGCGATAAAATTCGGACACACTGAAAGTTGGATAATGCAAAGTCTGCCTTTCACAATTTTACCCTGCCCTACTAATTCATTTTTCCTATCCTTACGGCGTTATCACACTTGCAAATTAAAATTTTAATGTGATTCACATTAATTGTCGCTTGTGAGCGTCAAAATATGTTATTTGTGTCTTTGAGTCACTTAATATTTGGGGTTTTTTTTATTTATTGATAAAGAAGTGGACTTGGCCTGCAAAAATAAGTTTAAATTTACCTAAAGCATAAATATTTTTCACATTAAAAAATTAAAGAGAAAATCGCATTAATTTTTCGCATTAATGCTATAAATCAATTTATATCAAATTTTGCGGGCCAAGTCTACCTTTTTATCAACAAATAGATCAAATTTTGAATATAAAATGATTCAAACACACAAATTACACATTTGGACTCTCACCAGCGACAATTAATGTGAATCATATTAATATTTTAATGTGCAAGTGTGATAACACAGTTAAACTTTTAATAAGTTATTTTATAATTGTTTTTGTTTTTTCCAGTATTATATTTTTGCATTCTCGAAATCCTAAATATAAACCGATCATTCAGTTTCAATCCTAAATAAAAATTTTCCTAAAAATCTTGCATGATGAAAAATTAGATAAGTGAAGTCATAATGCTAAACTGTAGGTTTAAAGTCCGTATTACATTGATGAAGTTAATTATGTTTGATAAAGAAATATTAGGGTAAATGCACCAAATTTCGTCCAATTTGCAATTTCGGCCACTTCTTTTGTTCCTCAAATTTTCATGAATTTATAGTTTTTTCATACGCTAGAGATTACACTGAGCGAAAAACAAGAAAATGTCGCTTCGACGAACTATGTGATGTGAAAAAGACTTTGAAAGAATTCTGGAGAGGCAAAAAACTATGAGAAACAAGGTATGGCCGAAATATTATCTAAAATCTAAAGCTATGCCTATAGAGTGGAGTCTACATTTATGGACGTTATATATTTATGGACAGCGCAGCGTACTAAAAACTTTGGCAGTTCCATGAAACTGTGCTGAAATTTGGCACAGTTCCAAAGTCCTAGTAAGAATTTACAAAATCTTGGTTGCAAAAAAGCTTAATTTTTCTTCGGAAAAACTTATAATTACGGGTCCGATAAGTAATTTTACTGCTCGAACTTCAAGAGAGAGCAGTTTTTTTTATTCGAAAATCAAATCGGTTCAACTCGGTACACGGTAAATAATCTGAAATTACTTTTGAAGTATAGCATCTAACCCGTCAAATCATTATTCTACCTGCCGATTTTACTCTGATGTTTTTTGAATTTTAACGGTATATTCCAGTGTATTCAGAGAAAATCTGTAGATTTTCTGCTGAATTTCTGCTAGAAAATCTGTAGATTTTCGGCAGAATTTCTGCAGAAAATCTACAGATTTTCGGTAGAATTTCTGCCGAGAAAATCGGCATAGTGTCCATTACTTCACAAAAATATTGTTGATTTATGTAGAAACTGTAGGAGTTATAAAGAAAATGGTATGCTCTGCTTAACAAGCATTACCGATTAAACATTTTAAATAAGTAAAAAGATGCGAGCAAAAATACTAATTTTTTTAAAATCGCCCATGGAATGATACAAAAACACGAAATTTAGGTCGATACTCTGCTTAAAGTTTTCACTTCACTTTTCTCTATTTGTAACACGGCGTCGCAGAATTCTTTATTTTATATAAACACCGTGATATCACAAAAAATAACTCTATTGAATTTTGCAAACTTCAGTGAATAATTTTTCCATCTCTTCTGACACATCTTGTCTGGAAAGTCTGGAATGTAGAAAAAATCTACAGAAAATCGGCAGAATATCTACAGAAATTCGTCAGAAAATCTGCCGAAATATTCTGACGAATTTTGTCCCAAGCCCAAATAAAATTCGTAAGAATATCTACAGAATTATCTGCAGATATTCTGTAGAGGTGTAGATTTTCTCTACAGAAATCTTAAAGATATCTGCAGATATTATTTGACGGGAAGTCACGAGTGCTAGCATTTTTCAAAGCATCGAACGATTTGTCATTCCATTTGTTTAAAATTTTTTGAAACTATCACTTCAAATTAGATATCCAAAAATTATCAATTTACGTGAACCAATTCACATTGGTCGATCGATTGTTATAAATTCTTCTTGAGATATGACGCTTGAAAGTTTGGTATGCAAAAACTGATGAAAATTTAGCGCTAAAAATCATAGACGTTACTTGCGCAAGTCTCACCTTCAAAAGATTCTCTCGAAATTATTTTAATTTAAGATTGAAAAATGGATGAGATTACTAAGAATCTTTCCTAATATCTTATTATTCTATTTATTTATTAAATATAATTGCGCATAGATTAGTATTTTAGGGGATGAACTATATCATTTCGTTAAACTGGTTAAATGTATCAGTATAGACTAGAGCATTTTATTTTTAAAACTATTTAATACTTTAGTATAATTAAATAGTAATCAAGCATACCGCCGAATAGTTTAAGCTCTTCTTAGACTTTTACCTTGTGAGTTGCGCTTTGTAAAGTGTGTCATGTGATTCGCGTAGTCGAACAATTTTGCCTTCCATCCATATATACATATACTTTTCCCCTCGGAAATTTTTCCACCATTTCCCCAATGGATTTACCACACAAGAGGATTACTTTCATCTGCTATTGAACATTTTAATGTGACTAGGGTGAAAAATGTCCGCAATTATTTCAACAAATTGTTCCAATTCAATTGACACGATCTAATCGCGGCGTGGTAATGATCTTTTCACCCAGAGTCGATGTCCCCTCCTATACCACAAAATAAGAAAAAGGAAAAGATAATCCCATTCAATTCTTCAATAGTATGCGCACTTATATACCAAGTCGATACATGAGAAATTACCATGAAGAGACGTTCTATGGACCTGCACCACTTGATGCTCAATACACCTGAGGAAAGTAAAAAAGAATTTGGTGTGCTGATCGAAAAAGCCCGAGAGAGAGAGCTTTTGGCCGTTTAGTATGAATCCTAAAGCATGTGATCATGTGCAAGTATGTGTTGATGGTAGGGAGAATTATGTGCGGAGAAACTCCAGTGCTTGGAGCTCTCTGAATTTTGCCACGATCGTCAGTTGTTGATTTAACATCGTGATCAGCAGCAGTGTTCGACCGCGTCAGTTTAGTCGTGGAATCCCAAGTGAGAAGTTTAATTTCACCAAGTGGAGATCACGTCTCTCTCAGGCATATCAAGTGCATTGAAAACTGTTACGTGTGATTTTTAACTATATTTGAACCAATTAATTTTGGTAGCTTTAGGTTACACTTTAACGTCCCATGAAGGGAATTTTTTTCCCACCCAAAAATTCAAATTAACTTACGTGCAGAACTAACTAAGAGAGAACAGAAAGTGCTAATTTTGTGTGGTAGAGTGTGGAAGAATTATAGGAGGTATTTTTGTGCCTCAGCAACTTTTTACTTCTTCTTGTGCATGGTGTGAGGAATTTAATAACATTATAATTTTTCCCTGAGATATGCTGCTACAGCTTTGAGGAAATTGTCCCTGGAACCAAAAAGCCAGAGGTTAGTTTGAAAAACAAAATTTCTTCCATTGAGCAATTTTCTTCTTCTACATGGTTCCCCTTTTTTTGTTTGGTGAAGTGTTCTTGCCCTCGTATCTCTTATAGAGCCTAAATTAACGATTACGGATTGATTACCAATGGCCCACACTTAACTTCCACAGCCAATTAAAAGTACATAAAAGAGAGTCATTGAGGGAATGAACCAAGACAATTTTTTTATCCCTCTCTAATTGATTAATGGGCTATCATTTTGATATTTCAATCGAATAGTAATTAAAAAAAATACCTCAAGAAGCAAAAAATCGGCATTAGTGGAGACTAGGGCTGTAGTAAATATGGGGTAGCACGAATCACTGATATTTATGTCTACACTACTTGGACTTATGTCGACCAATTTCTTCAGTGGACAAGGATCCTTATAGTATCTACGAATTTATATAAGTCTCTTGTTCTCTAAAGTCTAATATCTAATTAAAAAGAAAATGCAGTGTTTACAACTACCCCGTATTTATTTCTACTCTAGTTTCCACTATCTTCATTAAATTTTTAAATTATTTTATTTATTTATTTATTTATTTATTGAATAAAAAAGTGAAAAGAATCGTAGAAAATAGGGTACAGTAGGATAATTTTGAACAAAATACTTATCTGAAATACTAAGACACATACGGAGGGAATAAAGTCCTGATACCATTTTTATCAGACAAATTTTCCCAAGAAATTTTGTCCTTTAATTCTTAATTTATAATTTAAAAATATTTTCACTTAATTAAAAGGGTGTTCAAAGTTTAACGTAGGAATGTAATCAAACAAAAAATAAATTGTTACAATGCTTTATCCATGTGTACTTAAATATTTAAGCTCCTAAAATATTTCAGTCCAATCGCTTTCTCTGATTGGCGAAATCTTCGATGAATGTTTTCGATGCTTTCAAATTTTAATTAATTAGACAATACAATACAACTAATATATTTTAAGGGACTTAATTTAAATTCATATGTATTGCTTAAATTTTACCCATTTTACCCATTAAAACTTTAAAACCAAATTTATTTTTGAAATAAAAAAGTAGGATTGAAAAATTTCGAAATGTGACAAAATTTAATGGTAATTAACCTGTAAGAGTTTTTCCACCGTCTGTCTCTAGATGGTAGGGGAAATGGGGCACCTTTGAAATTGAGATTTTTCTCGTATGTTTAAGTGGAATTGAGCCATATCAAAAAGTAATTTAGCTTCTCAGATTGTTTGTGCAGTTAAATTATATCGCGATAGGGCTCAATTTTATTTAAAAATAGGTGAAAAATCCCAATTTCAAAGGTGCCCCGCTTTCAAAGGTGCCCCACTTGCAAAGGTGCCCCACTTCCCCCTAAGACGGCAGTGACCGCTTATAATTTCACTCATATTGTGATACCTTTTGTAGTGCACTTTATAAGCATTGTTGATGAATATAGCTATTTTCATTTGGCTTTATCATTTCCTTAAGTCTTTTGCTGAATTTTTTAATTGGTCAAAAACCACTATGGCATTTATAAGATATTAAAATTAATTTTTTATTTTATAATTATATTATAAAAAAAATGTAATTGTAAGTACAAGACAAGGAAACATCGAGAATGCTAGTGAGTGGTTAATATAATTAGGTAAATTTTTATTTCCAAATTTTTAACTTGATTTCGACTGCCGCCGTCTTACCAATAATCGCGTGTCAAAGAAAACCACAAAATCTGGTTTTATAGGCTGTATGTTTACACATAAAATCATGTGTAGTCTTTAACGTGCTGCACATTCTAAATAAGAAATTGTTCTACATTTATAGAATATAAGTATTTTTATTATAGTTCTATAAAAGTTTTATTTGAAAATATTATACTAGAACCCTTTTTTTGAAAATATACAAGTATTTTCTCAGAAAATGCTTGATCTTATAATATTTTCGTAACGCTTTTCATTATCAGAAATATGTTCGCAAAAATATTCTTGCACAGAAGTGGGAAGTGGGGCATCTTTGATTTGGGCACTTTTGAAATTGGGCTTGTTTCTCCTACTTTTAAATGAAACTGAACATTACTATGATATAATTTTGATACACAAACCAATTAAATAGATAGATAGATATTTCATCATCAATGACTTAAAAGCGCAATACAAATATAACTTTGTGTAATATTTGTAATTATGCGTCCACCGCCGTCTTAGCGTTGATAACCAACCTACTCCGGAGTAACACGGTAGAAATTTTGAAATAAAATTGCATTATGATAATGTTTAGTTTCATATTAAAATAGGAGCAAAGACACAATTTTAAAGGTGCCCCAATTCAAAGGTTCCTCTCTTCCCCCTATTAGTAATACCACTATTTTACTTAACTATGTGTAGTGTTGTACTTATAGAATTCTATAAGACAATTGGATAAGAAAATGCTGCTTGGGTCAGTATTTCGTGCTTGAGAAAAATTTTGTCCAATTTGGTAAATGAATTGTCTTCTATTTTGAATTCCTTGGTTCCCCACGAATTGGTTGATGTGATGAATTTTTGCCTCCACTCCCTCAAATTCTTTGTTTACCGTCTGTCTGTCCTCATGAGGCATCTCATTTCCTCACTATGACCTCTTCCATAGATATTTTCACTTATATATGTTAACGTACTTCCGATTGTAAATAATGAGGCTTGTATATTCAGTGTATGTGCCCACCAAATAATAAAAATGCTCGTTAGAGTCCAACATGATGAGGTGAAATGAGTGTGGGCGAGTTTTGTGGATCAGAAGCATCACCTTTTTCGAAGGAATGAGAGTGGAACCAATATTACAAATGGTAACCATATATGTTTTTGGTTGGTTTGTGGATCTTTTGCCTCTATGTTTATTTGATTTTTTTTTCCTACACACGGTAATATAAGTTCCTGTATAGTCAAAATGGGAAGGGCTCAGGTTTCTCCTTCAATATTTCTCACTTTTTCCCAACGATGCAGAAAACGAAGGCAAAAAGAGGCAAAACAACAAACTAAAAATTATATACAAACAGAAGATTCGTCAATCACTAGAACCTTTTATAGATGGGGTATGTGACCCTAAAAAAATAACCACGATGGAGATCAATGCCATGGAGGCGAAGGAAGAAATTGTGGAATCATGTTAATTTCATTCAACAACATAATTTTTGTGGCTCTTGGCGAACATAAATCAGCAATTCGCGATTTTTGTTCGTCTTGCTTGTTTTTCTCGCAGTTTCAATCAAAATTTCAGTTTGGAAAGTTTTTGAAAGTGGACGGTGGAGTGAAGAAAAGACAAAAAAAAAGTACAGAGAGATATACTTTATTATATATTATTACATCTTCGATTCCCTTTAGAGGATGTCTGTCATCAATCTCGCCCATCATTCAGTGATGAATAATTCCAAGTCAAGGAGATATTTAATATCATTTTATATGCTGAGCAATTATATAAATATATCTCATGCAAAAGTATTTTAGAGAGATTTTATGCTCAAGTGTAAAATATATACAAATTCCGGAGCATGCACTGATTGTTGATGGACTGGATTGCATGATGGTATATATAGTAATACTCACTGGGCTCTTTCGATTTCATTTCACATGAAGATATCACAATACAGCATTTCATACCAGCTTTTGTCGGTCACTTAGTACACTTGTGCGCGCAGAACATGCGAAAAACTCTTGTGGTTCCAACAGAAAATTATTGCCAATTCTGTGTCAGGTGAAAGGGTGTTACTTGATCTTTAATTACTATTCAAGTTTGGCAATTTGCCGATTGACTAATTTTTTCCACTGTTTTTTTTTCACCTCTTCCAATATTAGTGTAAAAAATTGAAACCTATTATTTCTTTTTTTTTAACATATGGCAAAATAATTAATTTGGAATTTTCACTCTGTGGTTGAATGCCCCACTCCCACAATGCACTTCCCATTGCACCATTGAGACACAACAAATGTTTCACCTCAATTGTAAAGTTTGTAAAATTTGCGATGAGTTAGACTTTGAAATTTTTGCAATTTGAATGGGAGATTTGTTGTAAAATATTATTGAAACTTTATATTTGCATTCAATATTAAATCTTTATGGGTATCACAAGCTCCTAGTTTAAACCATAAATTTATTGAATTTCCATTAACTTATTTCTATCATTTTTTTTTCAAGAAAGAAAATGTATTTTTGTTTGAATTGTAAAATATTTAGATGTATGACTATAAACTGCCATCATCCTACCTATTGTACGTAATGTGCAGAAGGACATTACACAAAATGATGTTCAATATTATAATTTGAAATTTACAAAAATTTAGTTTATTGATTACTGTTTTGTTTAATTTTAACTTACTGAAGTTAAACATGTTTTTATAATGTCAAACTTAAAAATAAACACAAATTTTTAAACGAATTATAATAAAATATAAAGTTGCAATCAACAGTTGTTCTGTCTTGAATAATATTTTATTTACCAAATTAGCTAATTTACTAACGAAAAATATTTCTTTACTATTATTTCAAGCACTCGTTGCGATTATCATACGAAGATGCGACGTTCTGAAAAGTTATTGCATTTTACGAAATGTTTCTTTTCATCCACGATGATCAATTACAAAGACTAAATTCTAAATCCCTAAAGATATTTCTAAGCTGAGAATCTTTATGCTAAATAAATTGGAACTTTTTAATTAAATGTTCAGAAAATAGAATTTATTCTTATGAGTTCATATTTTTATAGATCAATAAAATGCTAAAAGGACTTAGAACACATTTCTTAAAGATAATCAAGGACAGTTACTTCAGTAAGTTTTGCATTAGCATTTTTACCACATGCAAGAACGATAAATTCTCCAATTATACAACAAATCTTGCACATTTTCATTAAAAACAACGAGAACTACACTAACTGAATTCCAATTAGTGAAATAGAGTTGTTCAAACAGGAACTTTTCATAAAAATATATTTACAATTTTATAATACAGTATACAATATGCAAATGTTGTATCAGATCGTCCGCTAGGTCCTTGTGTCTGGTTTTGTCGAGATCGTGGAGCAGTATTCTACCTACATTGCTCCCTCTTCATTGAGAGAGTAATTCTCTGGAATAAATTTCCTAGAGACAGGAAACGGCGTCTTATTCAAACCTTTTCGGCGTCTTAGTCTGCTTTAAATTTTCTTTCTTTTTTTATTATAAGTAGGGGATAGTGCCCATGCTTTGTACGGTCTCAAGCTTTACAATGATTAATTTCTTCCGTGTTTCGGAATAAATGTGACTCCGCAATATATTTTAAAAACAGGACACTGTCCCTTAGTTTTTAAAATATGAATACAATGAGTCATATTTATTGAAAAACATAGGAAAAAATTAGTCATTACAAAGCTTGCTTGGGACTGTTCAAAGCATGGGCAATTTTCCCTAAATCTTATTTTCATCTTATGATGCAAATGGCTCATACAACCTGAGAAAGAGTTTTCCACCGTTTTACTCTGGAGGTTCATTACCAACAGATAGGTGTGATTATGAAGGAATCACACCTAATAGGCAGTGGCCGTCATCACACAGTTATTGAATTCTTTGAACACCTATCTGTCAAAATATTGCCGACGAGTTGCCTTCAAAGTTGAAGCCAATTTCTTGCTTTCACATACAAATGCGTATGGGAATTTTTCTGCACTCGTGACCGTTACACGATATATGTCAAAATTGAGGTGAGCCTTGTGTACAAGACTTTGAGCCTGGTAAAGAGGGATAAATATACTATATATCTGCCTAAATGCGGTCTTGTTCTGAAAAGTGTAAGTTGGAGTTTCTGATCAACTTTTGAGTTGGCTTCAAACAGCACCATATAAAAAAACACTTCGCCGGGGGCTAGTTTAAAGAGCTCTAGCATAAAAGCAGTATACGAATTAAATTCTAAAAAAATACTATTAAAAAAGTATCTACAGAAATTTTTTTCATTCTCAACAAAGACGAGTCAGTAGTTTAGATTGCATAGGAACTCATTTTAGCGTTATACGGGCTTCAGACCTAAGACTTAGCCGTATGGCTTAACTGCTCTAATTTCATATCAATCAAGATTTTTTGGAAAAATTCATCTTAGGATTGGATTATTAAAGGCAAGTGACCTATAGGATTCTCAAAAAACAATAAAATTTCTCGCTATTTAGGATTTTCAGACTTTCGGTAACTGGGCTAAACCTCTAATCTGAAGACAGCTTTACAAATGACTAGTATTAGGGGGAAGTGGGGTACCTCTGAATTGAAGCATCTTTGAAAATATGATAAAGTCATGGTAAATCATGATAAAGTTCAGTTTTATTTAAAAATAAGAAATAAAACCCCAATTTCAAAGCTGCCCTAATTCAAAGGTTCCCCACTTCGCCCTATATTTCCTTTATTTATTTATCCCATTTTTTTTAATAGACTATATTTTTCAACGCTGTGAATTAGTTAGTAAACAATTTATAGGAAATTTATAAGAGTTCAGAGAATACACAAATTAAAAAGTCTCGAAATTACTTATAAGATACTTGGTGATGAAAGGCATAAAATGTCAATGTTTTTTCAATCTCCGATGTACAAATTTAAACTTCATTTATGTTAATTGGAATTCATGCAAAAAAAAACATTTCGATATTTTTTTGAATGGGTGTTGCTGATCGTGCTTCATTCAATGGTCAAAATGGCAAAATAAAATTTAATGATACCTCTTAAGAAGAATAAACAAAAACCAAATTAAACTTTTCATCCAATTTATTTTCACTGTTCAAAAATGGTAATTTTTATTATAAATTTCATAAATTTCACTTAATTTGCTTACACCTCTGTTTCAAGCTCAAAGAATAAAGGGAAAAAAATTCATTTTTTGTTCCATATATTGACTTAATAGCAATACAATAAATTATAGGAAGGTATCAATTTCTATATTAACTTGTGCAGTTGTTTCGCTAGGTGAATGAGGTCGAAGTGGATATTCTTTTATACTCTCGTGGTCTCTTTGCACGCCTCGAAGCCTTGTTTTTAGCTGTGTTTCTTTCTTTTGTACTTGGACACATGTGGTCAAAAACCAGGGGGAGAGAAGGTGGGTGAATTTTTCGGTGTGAATTAAAGTGAAATTTTCACTCCCCTCTTCTGTGGCAGCAATAAATAATGTAATTTATTGTTCTGATGTTTTACAAAAGCAATAATAATTACTGAACATAAATTTGCACACTGGGGGAGACTATATTGAGTGTTTGCTGATGGCTAAAAATGCATCAATGCACGTCACTTTGAGGCTAATTCCAAAACTCGCAATTCCAGTGTAAATTTACATTTATCGCGTCCCGCATCCCATTTCTCATACCTTTCAGTGCAGATAGAGGTTAATTGTAAATTGACTGAGAGTTACCACGCACTTATGGTTTCTTCTTTCACATCATGTGACTCTTAAGATTTTCTCACTGGACTTAAGTCTCAGTTTTTCTAATATCCGCTGTGCGAAGTGAGACTTTTCAGTCTCTTAAACTAATTTAATTTTCTTTTGAAGTCATTTCATGTAAAGAGGTAGTTTCCATTTCACTTGACGAAGTTTTGAAGCAATTATAAAAAAAAGACAGACAGAATCATCTCACAAATCTTTGAGAATAAAATGATTCTCATCCGCAACAATGCTTAGAAGAATTCTCACCCAAAGGAATCTCATGGGTTTCGGGAGAAGAGTCATGCGAGATGTTGAGAAAAAAAAGTTTGAGGGTCTGTATGGTGTGTATGGTGATTTGGAATAAATATAGAAGAAATAGTATAGAAACATCCAAGTGCAACAAGCTCCATAAAGTGGTGCGCACCTGAGAGCAAAACCACAACAATCAGGTGCAATGTACTCGAATAATGTGGCTTTGTTGTGTGAACAGAGCACTAAAGCACTCAGAATATATTGACTCCTCATGGTTAATGCTGCGGAGCTTTTCTCATTGCTGATCACCCATACGCCACTCTTTGCAAGTTGTTGTCCATTGCATTGTGTAAATAATACGTGAGCCATAAGGTATGCGGGCTGAAATTAGACAAAACTTAAATTCATTTTACTTTTTAAAAATAGATTGAGTATTATTTCGCAAATCATTTCAATAAATCATAAACGATTAAATCCATTTTTTCTTATATAAAATATTTTTGTTATTGCGTCAGTTAAATCAGCATTTATCGTAACTTCATTTTTGCGATTTTGAGATATATACATATTTGGAATCAGCGAAATTTTGTTTATTAAACGCACTTGTGAAAAAGAAACTTTTATAAGCCGAATAAAAATTATTTTAAATGAAAATTATCGTAAGTGCCCTTAATTAAGAAAAATTTATCAGAATTTGTCGTAACTTCCATTTTTGGGGAAGTTACGACAAATTTCCATACAAAATTTTCAATAATCAGCATTTGCCGTAACTTCTTTTGCTCACTTACGTGGCTTGTAATTTGTAGCAAAATTGCAATATTTCTCAATAAAACGTTTATAAACTCTTCCAAATATCGAAAGACAGTGCGAATAGTGTAACATGAAATCATTTTAATTCAATATTTGCGAAAAAAAAGTGAGAAAAAATCCCTACCCATCTGTCATTAATTCAAAACAAAACAAGCGACGTGGCGCACAAAATTTATTCAATAAAACTTATGAAATAAAACCTTTTAGGGACAGGGATAACAGTATTATTGGCTAATTTGCTCAAATAAAGGCGCTTATTATCACTAGAATAATTCAAATTGATATAATGCATTTTAGAAAATTGTCGTAACTTCCAGAATCTTCATACATTGGAAGTTACGGCTTTATAAATGATGGAAGTTACGATAAAACATTATTGTGTTTCTTCTAATATATTTCTCAATATTGCAGCTTTTAAATAATTTTATAAAGATTTTCTCGAGTTATCTTACAGTTTATTAGTGCCACTTTCATTATTTTTACTCAAAAGTATCGCATTCGGGGCTCATTTTTAAGAAAAATAATATTGAACTGAAAATTTCGTCTCCTGAAAAGTTGTCAAAAGGAAGTTACGACAAATGCTGATTTAACTGACGATTGGTTTAGAAGACTTTCTTTTACTTCTTAAAAACGAAATAAGTTGGTTAATTGGCGGGTATGTTTTAGTGTTGAAGGCGGCGTATTTCTTAAAACTATTTGAGTTTCTCCAAAAAAAATAATGATCATTTTCAAAAACCTAAGAAAAAACATTTGGATTTTTTATTAATTCCGCACGTGAAGTTGGTCATCATTTGACTCATCCAAAATAACTAGACTTTATCTCATGTTCTAACTTATTTTAAAATTTTGTAGTGATATATGGGAGGTGTGCCAAATTTCGGACAGGTTGCATATATTAGCATCCGTGTTCTGAGATATTTCTTTTCTTCAATTTAAAATAAAGTTTTTTTTAATCTTTTGAAGTAGTTTGCCACCCTTTTTCCTGAAAAAAAATTCTAAAACATTTAGAAATGAATTATAAAAATACAAAAATTGCTTAGCATACTATATCGGACACATTATTATAGAAAAAGTCCATCGTGTGTGTTATATATATTGCACTCGAAGTTTCTCAAAGTTTCTTACACTTGCAGCAGTTTCATACTCTTTTCTGTTTTTTTTGACATTGTTCAATCTTTAGATATTAAAAGAAAAACAAAAAATGTGCAATTTTGAGAAATGAAAAAAGTGGCCGATTTTGGAAACATAACTTTACTCGTGAAACGCTGGCAAAATGTCTATATATTTACATGAGATATGTGATCCACTATTTAATTAATCCACTATTTATTTTCTAATTCTATTTATTAATTAATTAAATTAAAATTAATTCGAGAGTATACCATTTTTTCTTCAAAGTGTCCGATATTACAAGCTGTCCGAAATTTTATACAATTCCCCTGGAATAAAACATCTTATTTTCTTATTCAACATTGTAAATGTTGTTTGTACTTTTCAATCGGCATACGTTACATCAAAATTGTGTGTAGTGTTCTTTTCCAATACAAGAAGAAATTCCCAAGTGAAAATGCAAATATTCTGTGTTGTTTACCCAGGGCACCGGAGATATTGAGATAAATCTGCAAAAATTTCCATTTTGCCTCGTTGCAAAAATGTCTATGAAGTTTAGAATGGCTCTGGAGGCTCTGAGGCAGTTGCTACAAGAACTCACGAAAGCGACCTGAATTAGATGTTTTTTTTGTGCTGTAAAATTTACGAGTTTATGCGCGCGTGTGCCAATCAATTGCACCAAAGTGATTCGCCATAAGTGGAGTGAAAGACCTCCAATTGGCAGCTAGATTTCAATTAGCCATCAAGCCCTCTAACCCGTTACAAACTTCTATCACAATCATTGCCCCTTCCAGCAAATAAAATTAGTCCAGAGAGTGCTCAAATTGCCACAATTCTCCTATTTATCACCTGAACTTCCATCTCATCTGAGAACATCTTCGGTGAGAACTGAAAATTCCAGAGGAAAAGATCTCTTACCATCTTCAATTCCATCTTAGGCACGATCAAATGCCCTCCGGAGGAAACAATAGCAATTCTTTTTTAACACAATGTACTAGAAAATTCAACCAATCTTCACATTGTATGAAAATCTTTTTTTTTTCAAGACCTAAAACCTATGCGTGAGTGCGTCTAATGAGTCTTCTTCTGTGTGATTCTTTTTTTCTTGAAGAATGCCTGGAATTTGAGTTACACGCTGCAAAAGGCAAGTTGATGTAACAATGAATCGCGTAATGGGAATTTAACACCAATAAATTGAGTCGTTTACGTGAATTTAATTAGACAATTGCTAATTGTGAAAAGGTATACTCATCGAGAATTTTTTACAACTTACAAAAACGCATCTTCCACACCCTTTTTCTAACTTTTTCTTATAGAGAAACTCCTGTATATTGCAAGAAGTTTTTTTTTCAAATAATATTAGTTCAAGGAATCATAATTTTAGCATATCAATTTTTGTGAAGGGTGTTATTTTTTGGAATGCTTTGCCCAGGGAGCTAAAGAGGGGGTTTAACTTGAGGCATGTGAATTCCATTAACGTCTAGTCCTAACTTTTAATGTAAGGGATTGTACAGAGGACAGTTATTCCCAATGGTTTTTAATAAATTGAATTGAATTAATATGAAATCAATGATAAAAAATATAGCATTTGTTCATTTTTGAATGAACTGTCGTAATAATGAGCATATGGATAGATAGTGTTATCTTCTTTCTGAGTGCATGAAATGTTCAGGTGAACACGATCCAGTAAATTGTTGAAGAAAAAGATACTTAGGGTAAGTGTGCCAAATTTCGGAATAGTTGCATATAAGCACCAAAGTCCTAAGTTTGAAATACAATAATTTTAATTCATATTGATATTTGAAAAATTCAAATTCCGGCCACCTTTTTTCTGGCCACCTTTTGTAACGTAACGGATAGAAAATTTCGAAACGTTAAACGGAACGAGTTTAATATTTGAGACGCTCAGAGCAGAAGTGGTCTCCTTTGTATGCATTTCCCTATTTAAACAGTCCATTTCTGCTCTGAGCGTCTCATTTAGTTTAATACGTTTGTATGACCCACAAGCCCTGAGATCTTCCGTGTAATTTGTCCTGAAGAAATGAAGAGTAGCATCTCAAATTTACGCGCAGATTCCCGTAGCAATTTTCCCTTTCTAAACTCTTCCAAGGCCTTTTTCACATCATATTTTTCATAGAAGCGATTGTTTTTTTCTCTGGACATTGTAGAACTCAGAAATTGAAAGAAAAAAATACATAAAATGAATAAGAAATTTAGGAAAGCAAAAGATGTTGCCGGAATAGGCAACACTACCTCACTGGAGAGACGCTCACAAAGTATATACTTTTTTTCGCGAAATACAGGATCCAGCTGGGAAATTTCACCCGAAATTTAAAGATTGATTCATTATTAACATGAACAGAAACAATCTTTAATGAAACCTAATCAATTTTCACGAAGGAAAACCTTTTGCACTTCACCACAAATCGTAAGACTGCTAGAAACACAATCGATCTGTCACATTTTTTGTAAGACTCTTTCCACACTGAGTGTTTACAACGAAATTTAAATTCAAATTATACACAAAATGTAAGGGTCTTTGTGTTAATACATCCTAAAACGAATAAATATTTAAAAGCAAAATGAATTCATTGACTATTCGAAGATTACATACATAATTTTAATTAATTAATTTGCATGGGCGAAATTACACTCAATGTGGCCGAAATTAGAAGCTGGTCGAAATTTGGCACACTTCCTCTAGTGGTATTGCTTCTTATTCTGTATGTTTTTTTTGTGTTCGAGCAGTTCGCGAATATTTCATTGCCATAGCTACTTTTATGAACATTTGTTAATTTCATAGCTGACAGTTTTAAGGTAAAAAAATCGCAATGCATATTATATTTGACCGTTATACTAAGACTTCTATAAAAGGCAATGCAAGAGAATTAGAATTTTATCGAATATAAAATTCTATCAATTTTCTCAGTGGTGTAATTTCAAGTTGTTTATAGTTATAGAGCTCTGTTGTCCATTATAAGAGATTAACAGTTTGGATGATTTTTATATGGTGAACATGTGAGTGATACAAGATTATTATTCTTGGGTGGTGAGAATAAAATGTATTGTGTGGGCTTTTGGCCACTGGGTGATCAATATCGCGTGAGAATTTTAAATTTGAGCTGAGAGTGCACAAGATTAGAGCTTTGGAGCATCATCTGATCCGTCACGTGTAATCAATATTGCTATTTAGCGTCTAGATGTGTATAAATCAGTATTATCAGATTGAGGCATTGGACATTGGAATGCCCAGGAGGTGCGCAAGAAGAGAACTAAGATGCAAGTGGAAAAGACGTGAGATGGGAATTATTGTAATGTGATTTGAGCATTATATTAAAATTAAGTGAGCTACAAATAGGAGACTTTTTTGCCGACTGATCTCATAGAGAATTCCACCTAAGTATTGTTGGACTGTTTGTATTATTCCATAGCATGGCGAGTCATGAAGATTGAGATTGGTAAACAATGTCAGTGTCGCTACAAGAATAGAAGATCATGATGGTGCAAACATTTTTAGCTGGGATATACAGTGATTTGTGAGTTTCTCACACTTGGTTGTTTCATAGAAGAAGATATCAGAAGAGTAGAATTTCAACACAGTTTCTCGTCAATTGCACGATACTATAGCGAAAAATTCACCGGTTTTTGCGCTAATTAAACTGAGTCTTGAACATTTTTCATCATCTTAATGGGGGACTGAACGGAGCTTTTAGTCTCTTTTCTGATGTCTGCATGCCTTTAGCCTTCTTTTTCCCTCAAAATTTCCATCTGTCCCATAGAGTAGAAGACGCTTCATTATACCAAGCAGCGAGATGTGTATATATATAATATGATGTTTAAAGGTAATTTTCTTGCCCTCTTAATTAAGTCACGTAATGCTACATGCATTCAAAAACTCATATACACTTCACAATGATGTATTAGAATCAAAGTGAAGTCATCCTACGGTTGATACTTACTATAATTAACATTGGAGTTCATCGCTTCTTAGGCTCTATTCTTGATCCGAAGTAGAGGAGATAGAGTGAGAGTTTAGAAGGAAATTAGTGATGCTCTCGAGTGAAGCAGTCACACTATTATGTGGAAAACATGCTTGATTATGATGAGGCTCTATACAGAAGAATTTTAAACTTATGAGAGATAATTTTATTCGCTCAACTATTCGTCTTCCCATCACGATTCACTGAACAAATTTTACGGTAAGATGAAAAATATTTTCCGTACATTTTCACTTCAATGGTCAGTAGTGTGAAGAAATGATGCGACATAGAGTTTTATGACTCCAAATAATTCACTCTTCACTGATCATTTCCATATAGTAAAAGTCGCGAAGCAAGTCCACAATCCATTTGGTTTGTTTGATACTTAAAAAAAAAACTTTTATCGTAACAAACCTCACCATCAATTGTTGCTCGTGCTGCAGTGAGTGAAATTAATTGATTTCTTCCCGCCACTTTCTTTTTTTTTTCATTACACTTCAATAACACCACCCAAAGCACCCACCCATCTTGCACCTCTATCGCGATTTACCATCAAAATTTACGTCACACTCAAATTTAATTTATTAAAAGGAGGTGCATCAGGCCGCACTTTGGTAAGCACCTGTATGGCATTATAATTGAAAGAAAAACCATATACTTTATTTTTCACCACACGCATCAAACTTCAAACTTCTTTCACTCTCCATCTGAATTATTCAAAGATTTATTGTTTTGTTGAGTGATGAAGTGAAAATGATTTTGCTGGCAAATTTCACTTATTGAGGGATCAAAAATATTGATCACCATGCATTTTCCGGCCTTAAACATACATTTGCGCTTAGTTATGCTTACCTGGAAGTTAATAACTTATTCATATATTCATGCATTTCTGCGTCTTGCAAAAAGATAATAGTTGTTAGATTTGGTTAAAAATGCTAATTGAACGAACAATAATCACCTTTTTTGGACAGTCACATTACAATTCGAACACCTCCTGAGATTATTTTTAAAATTTATTAACAGTATTTAAAAATGAATCACACTTTAGTTAAGTTGTATTAAAAACAAGATTGAAAGCAATGAATTATTAGAAAATATACAAAATACATTTTCGTATTTTATTTCCTCTCGTAAATCATTTTTCTTATTTTATATCTCTTTTTAATTAAAACTAAAATCGACCTGAAATGTATTTTCTGTTAAATGCCACCCTCCACTGAGAAAAAAAGAGGGTGCGATTAACTTTTTTTCTTCATTAATTTAACACTTTTTAGGTGTAAAAATATATCAACATTTCTTAATGTTAATTTTACACCTTTTGAGGGTAAAATTAAAATGAAAAAAGGGTAACTTTAACCCCCAATACACTTAAAAGGGTAATATTTACACCGATTTCGGATCAATACTGCAGGGTAAAATTAACATTTCCGGAATGTTATTTTAACATTTTCGGATTTCTCTCAGTGTCCTAATACAGTTTCCTGATTTTTCATTTTTATATAAAACGAAACCTTTAACAATCGAAAGAAAAACACAGATCATCATCATCATTTTCAAACGCTTATCTCTATTGGGGTTGCGGGCCCATGATATCCAAATTAGCAGCCCATGCTTGTCGATCCTCCGCCACTTCAGGAAGATGTTCTTGTTCGATCCCAAGGCGTTGCAAGGCAAGATCCTGAATTTTATTCAGCCATCTTGTCCATAGGTATGCTTCGAGGTTAAGGTGTCCTCACAATGGGTTGCATAGCTTTTTTAAGGACCTTTTTCTATCCATGCGCTAAACATGTCCATACCACCAACCGCCCGTAGGTACCTCATCTCGGCAGTATACTCGTGATTTAATTTTTTCGGTCATTACCCAAATCTCATGACCATAGGTGAGAATAAGAATGAACACCGCTTTGAAAATCGATAATTCAGCCGAATGGCTAAGCTCGACTTTCCTCATCACGCTTATGCCAAACTCCCGCATTACTGCACTGAGAAAAAAATGAGGGTGCGATTAACTTTTTTCCTCATAACTTTAGCACTTTTTAGGTGTAAAAATATATCTACATTTTTTAATGTTAATTTTACACTTTTTAAGGGTAAAATTAACATGAAAAAGGGTAAGTTTGACCCCTAATACATCTAAAATGCATAATATTTACACCGATTTCGAATCAATACTGCAGGGTAAAATAAACATTTTCGGAATGTTATTTTAATTTTTTTCGGATTTCTCAGTGTGCAGAAGCTTGACCGATCCGCGAAGATAGTTCGTTGTAAAACCTAACATCAGTTGTGAATAACACCCCGAGATACTTGAACTTCTCCACTCGTGTCAAAGATTTTCCATTGAAAAATAAAACAAAACACCGATATAACAGCAAATTTATATCATAAATAAATTTAGAACATGCATGTACTAAAAGTTCCCTACACCCGTGGAGATTTTTTTTCTGTTTGATTAGCCTAGTTTCAAAAAGCCTGGCAGTATCACTCGTAAGAGTGTTTAAAAGTGTGTAGGTTACAGATTTATGTTATTTATTTATTTTTATGTAAGTGATTGTGAGTTAGTGACAGTAGTTTAGCGGTGTAGGTTTTCGGTCATGATAGGCCTAGGGCCTGAGACCTGGGTATAGAGAGGGATGGATGACGATAAAAAAGCCTAGTTTCAATGAAGGTGATTATATAAATCTTCCAAAGTGTACGAGTTTTTAGAGAAATTTTCTATTAATTAAAAAAAGTTAATGTGTAATTGGGTTATTGTAGAATAAACTTACTAAACCGTCAGCGATATTTTTCCGAACGATTCTAAGCTTTAGAAAAAAATTGATTATTGATCATTTTATTCAATAAAATATTTTAACCTTTGATAATGCTTTAAATGCTAGAAAGCAAACACGTATTTATATTATTTGTCATTTAGTACATGAATGTACTAATTTTTTTCTTCCACAAAGTGTTCCTTTATATTTATAATCTATTCCTAAAATAGAAAAAGAAGCTTTTGAATTTGTTTGACAAAACCACTAATAATAATAATGCTAGCACAATATTCCATGAAGGAACAAGGCCTTCCCACAAGGGGATTTCTAGACACGCATTATTATTTTTTCTTATACGGGATGAAATTGTCAGTCCCATGCCTCATGGTATTAAGTGCAGTGAAGCTCACTGGGTGCAATCCGAATATCTTTAACGCCAGAAAAATTCCTGGTGACTTAAAGGGGATTCGAACTCGGGACCCTTGCATCATAGAGCGAGTACTCTACCACTTGACCCATAGAGCGCCTCAACCATAAAAACTGTACTAATTTTTGTAATTTATCATTTTAGCACATTAATTTGCCAAATTTCTCTACCACAGAGGTTTTATTTTTAAAATTTGAGAAAACTATTCAATGAAGAAGATTTATTATTCGCAATATTAATATGTTTGCAGAAAAACATGGCAAATAAATTAATGACCTAATTTCCAATAAGACTGCTTATGAATCACAGCTACTGTAGACTCTTTAATATTCACAGCGAATTTTATAAAATTGTAATTTTCTGCTTATCTTTCTATTTTGGGAATATTGTCTCAAAACATTAAAAATCGAAACCAAGCATTTAGCATAGTTTTCGGTGTCTTGTTTTTTTCATCCGTCAATCTCTGAATTTCCATTTCAAGATTGGTATATTGAAACGTGTTTTGGGTCAATTTTGCTTGATATTTCATTAGAATTGTAAATTAATTGTGTTTTTTTTTAGCTATAATCAGTGGGAGGACTTTCTATATAGCCATACAATTGTATGAGATGATTATATCCCTCATAAAAGTATTCAATATGAACAATACAGTCCGAAAAAAAAACCAACCTAACAAAGAAAGTATATTTTTTCTCCCACAATATTGCAAAATGTGTGATCTGTCAGGTGATTTCTCCAAGATGTGGCATTGGCTATTGACCTCTCCATATTAATTTTAAATTTTATTTATTGTTGGAATTATTTTGCAATTAATTTCCCATGTACCATGCAGTACAATGAGATGTAACGAGATGGAGAGTTTGCTGGCTGATATATTTTTTTTCAATGAATAGAAAATTAAATGTTTTGTGAAGATTTTTAGAGGTGAATGTTTGTTTGGGGAGGGAAAAACTATATGTCTCAATCAAGAAAGTTAAGCTTGAGATCACTAGAGATGATGAAACTACAATCTCTTAATTGAAAAATAATCCCCCAGTCACGACATCATGCCTCTGCATGGAAGATGCTCAAGAGATGTTCAAAAAAGGATAGTAAAGTTCACCAAATTCGACCAGAGGTTATTGAATTTTCATCTTTTGGCGATGAAGAAAAAAGCCAAATGTGCTCTTTTTATATCATCAAACTAACGCAACAAATTGATATAATCAATTACGAAGTCTCGTTTCTGCAAATCAATTATTTAATTTTAGCCAATCGATAAATCACTTTTACTTTTCTTTCAATAATTCGATGCTCGATTTGTTTGAGCTTTTTTGACACAAAAGTTACATATATTATGTATTTCCCCACGGAATTATGATAAATACATCTGGATGTTATTTTTGTTATGCCAGAGACATAACATGTCAAGATATGATATTTGGTCTGTCTATAGGACTTTCTCTTTTTTCGGGTGTCCAAACTTTGACATTTTTATGGTTATATGTATCATTAATTAAGTAGTTGTAATGGGGAGGTGGATGTAGAAAATGAAAGAAATGCTTTTGAGTAAAATTCTTTCACAGCAGAAATCAGTTTGGCGCGAAGTAATTTCAATTTTAATTATTATGTGTGGTAAAAAGTCATTTAAATTTACATAATTTATTTACTGAATTTTACGATCAACACTTAAATCTCACCGTTGTTATGTACTTAGAGACACATGCAACACATAAACAGTTGTAGTGGATAATAATAAACGTTAATCGACATTTAGTGCAAAATTATGCTCTGAGTATAAGAAGGAAGGACAATTTACCAGACGGTGAAGATCTTCCGATATCGTTAGTTATATCAGCAATTGCGCTATCTGTTTTTTTTTGTGTCTGCATTTGTTGTAAACCCCGTATAAAGTAAGGTAGATAGCCCAGTTATTGATGTAACTGATGATAAATTAAAACAATCACTGAAACGGATAATTTCCTGAAAATTAAAAAAGTCAGGCAATTTCAATATTTATTTATTGTAATATCTCTTTCGTCAAACGCACAATAATATATTAATTAAAATTAATAATAATTACATTAGTATTTAATAAATTGTTATTAAATAAAGAAGAAAATCATTTGAATTTCTGTTATTTTCAAAATTAACTAGCATCTAGCGACTTTTATACTAAATAATTAACTTAATTTTGGTTCACACTTTATGTAAAAAACTTGTAAGTTCAGTAAAGAGATTTTATAGTTTATCTTGACGGTTGTTTTTATCTAATTATCATGAAGTTAGCAAGAAGAACTGTCCATCATTATTTATTAATATTGAAAAAGGCAAAATATGTTTGGTCAGTAAAAATTAAAATTAGTCTGCAAAAAATTAAATTTGATCAGTAAAATATATATATATAGTTCTGGTCACAAGAAAATACCTGAATCCTTTCAGAAATGAACCTAATTTATAAAATTCACATCTAAAATGGTTCTAGAGTCAGTTAATTACTGCCCAATTTAAATTTTTGCTAAATAATCTTCTGAAAATTTAGTATTTTCAAAGCATTGCATACAAAGAGCCATAAAGCACTCTCCCTACAATGCAAATATTTAATGTTTCATATTGATCGATTCATTAGAAAATTCACAAAATATTCACAAAAAAAAAACATTGATTTTTGGCGTTCAACTATAGATATAACCCCTTAAATGAGATTGTTAAGGGGTTACGTGGGTTGAAATAGACAAAAAACGGCATATTTTTGTCTATATTTTTTTGCAAAATAATAAAAAAATTTAATTCGAGCTCTTAAGGGATATAAAAGTACAACATTTAAACTCAGCTGCTGGGACGTGATTTTCTGATAGCTTTCTGAAGAATTAAACATACTTTTCGGTGAACAGGATGTCTCGGAATTAGTTCATCTGATAGCCAAAAAGCATATATTTCTTGTTAACTGATGAGTTAAACTAGCCCCTGAATGAGATATTAAAAAAATGAAATTTAAATTTTTGGGAAAATTTCATACAAAAAATACCATTTTTGACGTATTTTACACCACATTTGGTCTTGTAGAATAAGTTGTGATGAAGTAAACAAGAAATCCTTTGTTTAAGGACTAATTATACTCATCAGCTAACAAAAACTGTTGGTTTTTGGAATTTAGATGAACCAATTCCGAGAAATCTTGTTCACTGAAAAGTATGATTTAAAAAAAATCACCAAAAATCAAGTCTCAATGACTGGATTTTTAACAATTTTAAATGAAAATTTTAGAAAATAAAATTTAAATGTACTTTTTTACGCTTAAGAGCTTAAATTTAAATAAAATAAATTTTTTATGAAACTGAAAAAAATATTAGAGAAAACATATTTTTGATTAGTCTGCTTGACCTACGCAGCTCCTTAATTATCTCACCTATTATTTCACATAGCAATTCAAAAATCATTAAATGGTAATGATATAGTTTTTCTAATGATATAGTTTAAGAATGTATTTCGCACAAAAGAACTTTTAATTCTTTTTAAAATTACTACGCGAATTTTACTGACTTATTTGAGCAAAAGACAATCACACGTTTGTAAGAGGTGTGAAGCATAATACTTCCGTCCAGAACATCTTCCCATGCGAATCCATACAAAATTGTGAGAATCTAGAATTAAGTTTCCAAGTCTACCGGATTTCGTGGTAGGAAGTTTTGTGGCACAGAAAAATAGCCTGACACAAAAAAAAAGAAAAGAAGCCTTCAAGCTCGATGGAGTCCAAATGAGGTGATATCGTGTTCCAATGCCCGATGATATCACACTTTTATCGAGTCAATCCATCCACTATGATGACTTTTGATTGATGACAGAGAAGTCAGTGGAAGATGAGTTGGTACAAATGCCCATTTTTGGGTGGCATCATCTACAGTGTCCCTGAAGAATTGACCAGTCCATATGATTGATGAATGAAACCATTTGATGTATCTCGCATGTGAATGTGGAATTTCATTCATAGATCAAGAGACGATTATTCTTATAATGTGACGATTTATTTTATCTGCTTTTGTGGAGTAAAAGAAGGAGAGACAGAGAGATCTTGTCGATATATTTTTCCATTTATGCAACAAACGACTGGCGGTGAAATGTGAAAAGGTAAATAAATGATATCAATTGAAAGATATGGAGAAAAAAAAGTCACAGGGGGAGTTGAGGTGAAATAAAAGCAGATCAACTCAATCACGCAAGTTGTTATTGTTTGGCGCGTAAATGCTGCGAATATGGAGGCAATATAGGAAGATCATTGATGATCACGATGTTGTGCTAAGTACGATCGATACTTCTTAAGAAGATAAAGATGAAGAAAAAAAAATGAGAAACTCCGTATTTGCGCAATCAAGACAATTCGCCATTTGTGGAAGAGAGAGAGAAGTTTCATCGAAGCACGATCGCATTTGTTCACTAAGTCAGAATTGTTATTATGTACGATTATTTTTAGTTTGGGTACAAAATTTATTTTCATTTGTAAATGGTCATCGAAACATATGTACGCTGCAAGAGGAACCGTTATGTGAGCCAGTCAACATGATCAAGAAGGCGGCAAGTGGGTCAGTCAGCATGAGATCAACAGGTTCTCCCTTGTATGTGACTGTGCCATCGCGGCTTCTTTCGCGCCCGTCAAACTCTCATTTCCGACCATCAACTTCTTCACAATATCTCTTCCAACACTGATGTATCGTCCAAGTCCAAAAACAGACACAATCCCTTTTGGGTATGATGCTCCTCCTTTTCACTCTGACCACAAAACTTTTGCTTTTCACCCAATTTCTCAGGCCACCATGCATCTCTTCCCCAGGTGTATGTGCACTCGCTCAGGTGAAAAGCGATCTCTGTACAAGAGGAAAAATTCCACCAATTAACCAACTCTTCCGATGCTATCTAGCAAATTGCTTAATTGACGCGCCAATACTTCCATTTTAAATTGCAATTTAACTTTTTCTTCTACTCATAACACCGCACAATTATTTTATTTGCTATTAGTGAGATTATTGGAATGATTATCGGAGAAAGGGCAGGTGCTGCAAAAAAAAAGAGCTAAAATACGACGAATGAATATCAAATAAATTTCTCGTCTTTTTATGGTGAGGTTCATCAACACCTCAAGTGGGTTTTTATGCTGACACAATCACTTCCATCCACACAATAGAATTAATTTCAGTGATGTTGGCAGATTTGCACCAAATTTTAGCCTGTGAATTATGCCTAATCTTCAAATCACAATAAATTATTTATGTACTCACATTTCATCTCAGATACGAATGGGGTTTATAACAAGTGATATTAAATTACCGCAGATTTCAAATTTTTACACCATTTGCGTAAATAACTTAATTTTCCGTGTAAATATAAAATGTGAAATGCTTCTTGTCCAATATGGTTCTCCGGATCTCTATGCGAAATTAAATCAAAATTGAACTGAATTAAGTCTCCAATGTGATAAAAGTTTAGAGAACATTAAAGTTTATATGTGATTGACACTAGTTGGCGTTTTAGTATTCAATTTTATTACAGCCACAATATCCAAATATTGAGGTTTCAAAACCTCTATAGCACTAACCAAAAGTGTTTGCTAATTTTGTTCCTAATTTTTCATTTTGTGTTTTTGTTTTATAAATTTAAACAGATTATAATAAATTTTTATGCTGCATAAAAATTTGTGAAGTAAATGGCACGGGCTTTACTTCAAAGTATAATTACTGATTCTTAACTGGTTCAATCCAATACAGACTAATTTTTATAATTTCATTTCAAATATGATTTTTGGGAAGTTTTATGCTTAGGATTGAATGTGAAGGACAAATTAGTGATCCATTAGTTTTGGAGAAAATACTAAAATTGGTTGTTGTTTAGGATTTCAAGATTTTTGGGAACTGGGCTAAACCTCTATTCTGAAATCTGTCTAATTGACGCTTGTAAGTGTTTCGCATGAATCCAGTCTTGATCCAAATCGGATATGAAATCTTCACACAGAAAAATTTGTACACAAAATTGTTACACCGAAGGTTGTCCAGATTTGAAAAAGTGTTTGGCAAAATTTTAAGCAAGTGTTTGGTACACAATTTGTTAACGTTTGGTACACAATTTTTTAACAATTGGTACACAATTTTTTAACATTTGGTAAACAGTTTTTTAACATTCGGTACAGAAGTTTTTAACGTTTGTTAACATTTTGTGAATTTCTTGTTTTATTTTTTTTTAACCGCGGTTAACGTTTTGACAAATTTAAAAAAAAAATTTCACAGAAAAAAAATATTCTGTAAAATTGCTCGTGGATGCATGTGAATTACTATTGGGGGCTTACGAAAAGTTCGTAAATCATATAACCCACATTGTTCGTAACAAGATCACTTAACGAGCATTTTTTTCGATAAGTGATGCTCTTTAAGTGATCATGTTAGTACAATGTTAGTGAAAAAAAGTATATACATTTACGATCTTTTTAGCGGATTATACAATTTACGAACATTTCGTATATCCCCAATAAGAATTCACAAACATTTACGAACAATTTTACAAAATATTTTTTTTCTGTTTATACGTTAATATTTTTTTAATGATGTCCCTGTTCCTTCAATTATAGCCTCCATTGTATGCCTTATCCTAAGAAAAAAAAACATTTTTTTTAATAATTTTTAATTAATTAAATTTATTTTACTACAACTAAAAATAAAAATTTATGTATCACATAATTGTTTTTTTGGAAACTATATAGTAATAAGAATTAACTATGCAAAGCGAGAAACACTCCTTATTTTCAATTTCATCAACATGTTTTACAGTCATTTCTTTCTTTGTTTTTACCTTAAAGCTTTGCAATTCAGTGTCAAATTTTTCATTTTTTTGGATTTGGACGAAAGAGAAGAAGTTGATTCGTAATAATGTGAATAACCTTTTTTCTTTCCTCATTATTTAATGATTTTTTCTTTAAAAGTTCTGCTCCCCTCACGATCACAGCCCTTTGTATCTTAAAGTATTCTCGCAGCTCCTGCAATACACAAAAAGCCAAAATTTCATGAAGGACTGAAATAATAGTTTAAAATTTTTAAGGAAAATTTAGATAGAAAATTCTTTGATAATTTTTTTTTTCTTTTTTAATCGCTTCAAGGAAGAAATTTAAAAAATTTCATAAATTATCGAAAAGTTTCTACATCAGAAAGTTTAAAATTTAAAAAAATTTAAGGCCTGATAAACTTATGGTAGCTGAGATTTGTTATAGGTGAATTCGAAATGCGTACAACTTGGGATGCTTTCAACCTGGAATGCGTGAATACAGTGCTGTCTCTCTATATGCACACTCTCTATATGCACAGCTTTTGTGTCGGTTGCATTCAAAATCAATTTGTTTACATTTTACAAAGTAATAAAGAAAATTATTTTCTTGGTAACTATTTTTTCTCGTTTTTAATTATCTTAATTTTATATTTTCTGTCTCATATTATAGTTAAAATAACACGGGAAATTCTAGAACAATAAAAAATATAATAATTTATTAAAAGAAGGAAAAAAACCGTTGGGAATTTCAAAAAAAAGTTGTGCATATTCAGAGAGAGAACTGTCAAAAAAAGTACCCAAACTGTGCATATAGCGAGACAGCACTGTATTCGATTGTGAGTTGAATTTTGGGAGTAAAGAATCGCGTCGAGTAAACTGTTCTCGGTCGAAATGGTTATAATTGGCTCGACGCGATTCTTCACCCCCAAAATTCAACTCACAATCGAATTTTCATGCATTCCGAGTTGCAAGCACCCCGAATTACACGCATTTCGAGGTCACCTGTAAAGAATCTCAGCTACCATAAGCTTATCTGGGCTTATCACTGGTCATTTTCTATTTTAAATAGTCTGAGTGGGGGCCAAAAATTAAAAAAGTTCATTGAAATCGGTTAATAAACATAAGAGATAGAGTCCGGTCCATATGGATATAGAATGGGTCGGGGTACAGTGGGTTGGGGTAGGGGCGGGTGGTATCCATTATTAGAAAGATCTTGCTTTTAGATACAATAAATGTTTAAATTTCATCGAAATCCTTTCATAAACACAGAAAAAGCAGACCGGTCAAGATTTTGGTTATAAATAGCTCGGGTCAGAGAACATCAAGGGAGGAGTGCGATCTACCGTTGGAAAGAGTCTCGACCTCAGCTACAACATACTAAAATCGTCAAGTTCTCAAAATAATTCGAAATAAAATTTTGGAAAATTTTTCGTGATTTATGAATGTCAAAACGTGTAAATTCAAAATTTGGGCCCGATTCGAAGAGATTAGATTTCACGTGTGTCAACAAAAGCTGGGATTGTAAAAAATATCAGTTAATAAATGGGATAGAACATTAATTTTAGGTTTAATAAATTTATTTTAATAGTAAAAGCACGAAATTTTGTAAAATTTCGAAAACAATCTGAAAGTTTCAACAAATGGTTCCTTAAAATTTTCAAGGAAAATTGGGATATAAAATTGATTTTTTTTATAATTGGTGCAAGCAAGGAATTTTTAAAAATTTTCAAAAAAATCGAAAAATTTCAACATCAGATAGTTTCAAATAAAAAAATAGGAAATTATTTTTAGGTACACTAAATTCATTTTTCAAGTAAAAAATACGAAATTTCGCAAAATTTCAAAAACGATCTAAGTTTCAACATGTACTTTAAAATTTTTAAGGAAAAGTGGGAGGGAAAATTGTTTGATAAATTTACTAAATTTATTTTATTTTAAAATTTCAACATAAAAAAAATAAAATTTGGATAAAATTTGATTTTTTTTAATTTAATATTTCAAAACTTTCAAATTTTGCTTGAAATTATCATGTCTAATGCATTCTTTGAAAACTTGGACATAATGGGGCGCAAATGGAGGCTTGGGCGCTTCTGTCTTGGGGAGCCCCTATTTTAATCTTACCCTGAATTGAAAACTTCGAATAGGACAGATTTTAGAGCATTTAAATGTGTAAATTGAGAGGCAGGAAGTTGGCAAATAAAATCTTATGGAAAGAAACAAAGAGAAAATGTGGCGGATTACCTTCACAATGAGCTTGTAAAAAAGTTCTGGTGACTTAACGGGATCTGGTGGTGCCTCCTCTACATGAACTTCCAACTCCCTGCAATCTTGGGGAGCACGGGATGGTCCTGGTTGCTCTGGCAAGGAAACAAGCTTCAGGATAACTTTATTTCCTGCCAATGTTGGGAAGGTTGCCGGCGTCAGTCTTATGCTGCTTTCGTCGTAAATCTCCAGCTTTCCACCAATTATTTCCAGTTGTTCTCGAGATATAGACAAAAAAAACATCATAAAAAGCCTTCTGAATAATTTTACACATTTATGGGAAACTTACCTGCTTTTTCCAACTCTGAATACTCTTTTTTTCACGAAAATCTATGCTCACCCACGCGTCCACACCATTAAATTGAACTACCGCATGTGTAACACCCGCCATGATGATTCGCAAATAACTGTCAGATAATGAGAATATTGCGCAAAACTCTCCATACTGGTACCATGTGACTTACTCTTTCTGTCTTTTTGTGCTATGATCTCTCTAAATCTCTCTCTCGCTGAGAGAGAAAGACTGCTAGAGCACCAAATGTACACGATCTTAGCTCCTTTCGGTGAACAAATTATTGTGTACATTTTTTCGTGATCTCTTGGTGTAACAAATAGTATGCATGAAAAGTTATTATTTTTATGTACAGAAATTTTTGTGTACAAATTTTTCTGTGTGTTGAACTTGAAGTAAAGCTCTAGACACACTTACGACTTAAGCCAAGAAACGGCTTAACGTAATTACAATCAAAATAAATCTTAGACTAAATTCCCATAATTTTCCCACTAAGTCAGAAACTGATGGAAATGTAATATGATCGTTATTAGGTGAGATTCTTAACAATCTCACCTATTGATTATAAATTCGTTAAGTCGTATCTCGCATTAAGTCGTACGTTTATCTAGATTTAAAGTATAACTCTGTGTAAAGGATATCTTATGGTGATTAATGCATATGGACGTATTAACGAAATGGCCACTTGAACGGTCATTGAAATATAGTATAGTCATTCAACGAGAGATGGATCAGCTTTATCATATTGAATACAGTGCCCTCTTCGCAATCCGGATGATTGGGAGACAATATGACAGATGTCCGCTTCGTAATCCGGATGAATTTTTTGAATTCGTTCAACGTCTCGAAAATATAATACAAGGTTTCTTTTTAGTTTTAAATCTTTTAAGTTTTAAAGAAATCTAAAAAGACATAATTAGAGAATTCTATGCAATTATACTTCATTTATTAAACAAAAACATCACAGGATAATTCCCGTCAAATCATTATTCTACCTGCCGATTTTACTCTGAGGTTTTTTGAATTTTAACGGTATATTCCAGTGTATTCAGAGAAAATCTGTAGATTTTCTGCTGAATTTCTGCTAGAAAATCTGTAGATTTTCGGCAGAATTTCTGCAGAAAATCTACAGATTTTCGGTAGAATTTCTGCCGAGAAAATCGGCATAGTGTCCATTACTTCACAAAAATATTGTTGATTTATGTAGAAACTGTAGGAGTTATAAAGAAAATGGTATGCTCTGCTTAACAAGCATTACCGATTAAACATTTTAAATAAGTAAAAAGATGCGAGCAAAAATACTAATTTTTTAAAAATCGCCCATGGAATGATACAAAAACACGAAATTTAGGTCGATACTCTGCTTAAAGTTTTCACTTCACTTTTCTCTACTTGTAACACGGCGTCGCAGAATTCTTTATTTTATATAAACACCGTGATATCACAAAAAATAACTCTATTGAATTTTGCAAACTTCAGTGAAAAATTTTTCCATCTCTTCTGACACATTTGTCTGGAAAGTCTGGAATGTAGAAAAAATCTACAGAAAATCGGCAGAATATCTACAGAAATTCGTCAGAAAATCTGCCGAAATATTCTGACGAATTTTGTCCCAAGCCCAAATAAAATTCGTAAGAATATCTACAGATATTATCTGCAGATATTCTGTAGAGGTGTAGATTTTCTCTACAGAAATCTTAAAGATATCTGCAGACATTATTTGACGGGTTCATTTTCATTTCTGAATGCTCGTGCATACATAACCTCAAAATGATTTTAAATGTAACCGTCGATAACTCGTCCGGATTACGGCGATCTGGATTAGAGAGCGGGCCCTGTATTACGGACACGTTTTTAACGTGAGACAAAAACGAATCTCACTGTTTGTTCATTAAGACTCTAGATTTAAGATATCAATGTTAGAAAAGCCAAACAAAATTTAAAAATATGATTCTAGTGATTTTAAGCATTGTCAAGTTATTATCATTCCAAATATTTTGCATGAGTAGACTCTCGCTATTCGGCTCTTTTAAGATCGGGTTACTTTTTAATTCGAGCAGCAGTTAAATTTGAAAAAAGTTTGTTGACATTTTTCAAGTTCGATTATGATTATCGAATGAAGCAAATACGTCAAAATTTGCCATGGTTTGATTAAGTTATAATGTGATTTTGCATTCTTTTGAAGTTCTAATGCAATTCACAATAAGTATGAGTATCTACATGAACTAAAAATCGTTGTATTTCAAATAGTTTGATGCCCGAATTTCTCTCTAATTCTGGAGATATTTCGGTTCCAAATGCCCGAATTTGAGAGAGTCTACTGTATATTCCTACTCTGAATATATATTTTTAAATTCCTAAAGCAAACTATAAGATTCTAATATCGTTGACTAATTCTTCCCCGTTTCTCTTCAAAACAATTTTGTTTGTGTCTAAACGGAGGGGCAAAATTTACTTTCTGATATACCACCAGTAAATATTTTGTTTATAAAGATGAATTCGTTACAAGTCTTTGATAGGGGATTCACTTTCCTATAACGTTAACTAACATTAAAAAGATAAAATTTTATTACATCTCGTGCTTCTACTTTTCACATTGACTTGCTGTCCTTAGCTTATCCTCAACTAATTTTTATTTCTTTTTTATGAAGAATTTTTAATTATTATTTTTTGTTTTACTTTTACTTATTCTGTTTTCAAGTTACTTATCTTATATAACAAAAATATATATTTTCAATTTTTTTTTAATATCTTTTTTTTATTACTCGAATTAATTCATTGAAAAACTCCATAGATTTTCAGAGAATGTATTTTATCACAAATCTGTATAAGCCGTTGCATTTGAAATGAAGTGCAGAAAATTAATCAAAAGCACCATATAGGAAATTTCGTCACTCTTTTACCATTTTAGTTTCCGCCTTGGATGTTTTTTGCGTCCCGTACAACATAATGCTGCTGGGAACAATAGAACAATTGTTTTAAATGATTTATAATCATCTAGTTTTATTTCGTGGGTCTTGTTTGCTGAATAAATGAATATTTTGCTCTGCACCACCAAATTTTCCCCCATTCAATTGCATAATTAGACAATATAAAGCCCTGTGAACAATACAATTGAGACATTTTATACCTCTCCATATATACATTTTTGCATCATTTCTGGAATTCAGAGTAGAGGAGCTATATTTTCAGTAGGATTTTTTTTTGTTGGAGTCAAAATACACAATTTTCAATGGTGCAATTTTATTGAAATTTTTCGGGGTAGTTAATTCATCTTGAAATGAAAATTACATGTTGAATTAGTCTCTGTGATGACCGAAATATTTCCACGAGTCTGCGGAATTACATCATCCCAATTGTAATGATATTAAAGATCATTAAGTTGTCTCGAACTTCTTAATTTTTTTGTCAAGTCGAAGGTTAATATTCTAAAAAGTGAATGATGTAATTTTTATTAGGTCGACAAATTGAGAGAAATGAAGAAAAAACAATGTGTGAATAAACGTTCAAAAGGAATCATTTTTAAATTATATCAATTTATAAAATTAAATTTAAATTACCCATCAGCATACGGTGATACTGGTTAGAGCAAAAACATGAATTTTCTCCTGAGGTGTTATATGATAATTTATTGAATTTGTTCCGGTCAACTTCCTGTATTTGGGGAGTTAGTGTATCGGCTAAATTTCCATAAATCTTCACCTGTCCGCTGGGCCCAAGAACTGTGCGAGTTAGAGTCCAACCTACACAACTCTTGTATACCGGCGTGACTCCCAAATGCGGCGATATCTCCAAGATGAAGAACACTTGCTGGGCAGAAACTGCCATAGAGATTTTCTGATGTGTGTTCATACTTTCTCCAACGCATTGCTGCGGCAATATATTGGAGGCAATTATGGATTCGATTTTGATAAAGTGGACTTGAATTGGTGTCCGATGTGTAGATTGAGGATGAATGGTGTCGCATGGTGACATAGTAATGTGTGGCTCGCGCCCAGAAGATACTCGCCTACAATATTGCAATGTGAGGAGAGGAAATAGATTAATAGAGGCGTGTACTCTGTTTAAGAGCGCTTTCACATAACACTTATGGTACTTTTTATGTTAAGGTCTGTAATTTTCATGTCTAATATGAAAAATTGCGGTCATGTATTTAGATAATCCTTTTAGAAGAGATTAGAAAAAAATCTTAGTCCATAATGGAAGACAATTGATTTAAATTTCCTTATAGCTCCGGCGTACTATTAAAATCAGGAAAATTTCATAAAGCCAAAATTCACTTCCCTCTCTTTCTTAAAAGTTTTGCATATGTCGCACCCTTATTCTTCTTCTTTTGCATATTATACCAATTTAAATTTAGTTCAGTCAAATTTTAAGTTCGAAATAGTGGGATGAACACTTTTGAGAAAGAAAGGGAAACGAATTATGATTTCATGGAATTTTACAGATCTAAAAGCAGGCATTACAATTTAATAATGTAGAAATATGCAGCATTGTATTTATTTGCCATTATGTATCTTTACAAGTTCCCCCTAATCCGAGCGTCCACCGCCGTCTTAGCGTTAATGAGTAGTCTCCAAAGCCAATCGGCGAAAATGCTTCTTCTTAGGCATAGTCTTTTGTCGTGCTTAACGATATTTTTTGCGTAGAAGTAGCCTGGCAGCCATATGAGAGGGAACGAAATTGAATTATTATAATTGTTGTTAATTTATTGATTAGGAACTAGATCATTTGCAATTTTACTATTAAAAAAAGCCCGTATGAGGAGGTGAAGCTACTTTGAGATGTGGAGCTACATTGATATACGTTTTTTCGTATACTTAAAGAAACTGGGCTTTAACGTAATAAAATTTAGATAGACAAAACAATTGTGGATCTAAATAAAATAATTACAAGACCTTGCTTTCTTTAGAAATATGCGAAAAAATCGTATATAAATGTAGCCCCATAGCTCAAAATTGTCCCACCTGCCCCTACATATTTTTGTAATAACTGTATAAAACAAATTTAAACTCAGAACAAAAACTTATAAAGAAACTAAGTTTTCTTGAAATAAAAAATTAAAACATTATTATTTAATTCTAATTTTTACTATGCATTTAATTCATGTGGAATTAAGTTCAACGACTTAATGCTATTATAACACCTTTAAAGTTAGAAATTATTTACTTGGTGACTTAAAGAAAATTCGACCCCGAGGAACTTGAATTATATAGATCAAGCGCTCTTCAATTTTATCTGTTGTGCGCCTTATTCTGAAAGAAAGTTTAACGAAATACCTAAATTCGTTTGAGTTGTCCTGAACTTTGAAACTGGTTATATGGACATTTAAAGCTTCAAATTTTTCATATAAGCTTCTTTTATATAAGGGGTCATTAATCTTTAGTTATCAGGAAATCTTTAATTTTTTAACTTAAATGGAAAGCTGAAATATTTCACATTCCATTATCTCAGGATTGAAGGAATTAACACCTATTTTTGTATTATTTTATCACTCATATAGGGGGAAGTGGGGTACCTTTGAAAGTGAGGCACTTTTGAAATTGGAATTTTTCTCCTATATTTAAGCGGAACTGAGCCATATCATAATGTAATTTAGCTTCTCAATCTGTTTTTGCAGATAAATTATATCACGATAAGGCTCAATTTTATTTAAAAATAGGTGAAAAATCCCAATATCAGAGGTACCCCACTTTTAAAGGTGCCCCACTTCACCCTAATATTTAGAAGTTCATTAGTTTGCTTTCTAATGCAGAGATAAGATAAAAAAGCAAGAATCGACGATTTGCATTTTCGGTGTGATTTATTGACCACAATTAAAAAGTGAAATGACTTTCTAAAAACCTGAAAATTCTTCGAGAAGCTTGAAATCTGCTCAAAGCTTTAGATACCATATTTTTTGTTTGAATCAACAACTAGGCTATCTGCATTTCCTTTGTATTTTACGACTCAGTCTGTCGATTTATTGTAAAAAGACAGCACTGCGATATAATAGTCATTCTTAAATTTAAATGGACTTTCAAAATGTTGTGCAGTTAATTTTTCACACAATTTTGAGCTCATTAGTAGTGCATTACATCTCTTATAGGAAATTAAGCAGTTTGAAAGATTTAAACAAAAATAATAGTCCAAGAAGATCATAAATTTTCCTTCAAACAATTAAACTACTTTGGCCCATTTTATACATTTAAATGCCATAAATTAGGGATTAATATCAAATGGAGAATTTTAAATGAATTTCAGACAATAGTACAGTCTATCATACATTGCAAATAACTTGCCCCAAATACAGTGTATTTGTGTGTCTTCTTATAATTTATTCGAAATAGATAATACGTGTAACATTAAATAATATAACCTGTGTATTTGGTGAATTAATAAAAGAAACAACGTTCTGAAACAACAAGCAATAACAATACTTTTGAAATATTAATGTTTAGGGAAAAGCAAACCTAATGTCTGAAATAAGGTCATTTCAAGTTTATCAATTGAAGAAGTAAAAACTGGAGAAAATGCCTATACAATTAATGAATCTCAAAATTAAATAGAGCATTTTAGCTCTTAGAAAATTAATTTGCAATACAGAAATTCTCAAAAGACAAGAGATAACTTAATAGTTGCTGAGAAAAGTACAAGATTTGGGCATTGAGTAGAGGATGGAGAAGCTGTTCAATTTATTTATAAAATGCAATATTTAATATGGAAAATAACTTTGGGATAATTTATAAAGTTCAATAGCTTGAATTGTAATGCTGAACGGTTTGTAAAGAGAAATTGGTAATCTGGAACATGGCTGTTACAGTCAAGCACCAGTTGAAGGTTTTTATGTAAATTTCATTGAAAATAATGAAAACGCATTAAAATGCAACAAAGAACGTTAACCTTCTGATATTTAGCATATTCTGTATTGATTTTCCTTTTATTTTAAAGAAGAATGTTTGTGATGAAAAACTGATGGAAAGTTTTCATATTTTTCAATCTTATAATTGTGGTATTTAGCCAGCAACATTTCACCTTGTCCACCCACAATTATTGATGGCAATTGTGGCTAAAGGAGCTGCGACAGAATGTGTTAGTCTTTTATGTCTTTGGATGCATTTTTATATCTCTTTTGGCGCGGTTTTTTCCCACAGCTCACATAAAAGGCAATTAACTTTGCCACATGCCGGGCACCAAAAGTCTGTCTGTTTGAAAGTGTTAATAGAGAAATACACGAGGTATAATGTTGCGTAAATGTTCTCATGGGCACCGGATAAGAGAGTTGATTGAACTACAATCGCACGTTCATGGACTTTATTTGGACGCGAAAAGAAAGTACACCTTATGAATATATGAATTTTGCTACCTTTTTTCCCGTGGCATTTCTTCACTCTAAATCACCATAAATTACCATGGTTGAGGACAAGAAAAATATTCAATTGTGACATTTGATATACAGTTGAAGATGTCGTTTTTTTGTGCCCTCCCACAAACTGTATTATTAATTTCAATTTCTCCATTCGATACACTCAAGAAGAAGTGAATTGATTTCACGTAACTTGGTGCACAGTAGAAAAAAAACAAGTAAGTGAGAGAAATGGTGTGAAGCTAAAAAAAAGAGCTAAAGAATTGCAATCAGAAAAACATTGTGTGAGACAAATATTTATTATGCGAGTAATTTTTTCACATATCAATTTTTATGAATTGGTTGATAGATTTATTGAATGATCCATTAATTAAATATTATGAGATGAACTTTCTCTATTTTGTAGTGTTTTGCTACTTTAAATTAAGATGATGATAGACGGTCATGTAGGGCAAAAAAAGTCGTTATAAATGAACGTGCAACGAACTTGACAACTCACCGCGATGCTGATGATTTTGTTCGCTAAAAAAGAGCGAGTACATTGCTTGTTTTTGTACCACAATACCGTAGATTAATATTAATTGTATTTAACTGACTTTTAAATATGCTATTGCACTCGACAAATGACTCATTTTCCTTCAATCCATCACTCATTGCAACCGCTCTTGTTCACGCCATATGGGAAAGTAAGTGGTCTGGCTCATTCTTGACAATTGACTTAAGCACACTGATGCTAAACTAATTGAACGATATAAGGTATTTACACAATTTGCATCTTTCGTTCTTATTTATGATTTCCTTTTCTGATTTATGGGTTTTCAAAGGTGAGTCACTACTTAAATAATATTAATTTCAAAATAGTATTACTATTCCTCTTAATGATTTTGGGTTGTTGTTAATTGTCTAGTAAGGAATCCCGGTCAAAATCCTAAAAGCCAATATTCCGATAGCCAAAATCCCGAATTCTGAAAAGTGTCACAGATAAGAGGGAAGCGGGACACGTTTGCAATTGGGATTTTTCTCCTATTTTTAAGTGGAACCGATTCATATCATAATGTAAGTTATCTTCTAAATCTGTATGTGCAGCTAAATTATATCACGATAAGGTTCAATTTTGTTTAAAAATAGGTGAAAAATCCCAATTTCAAAGGTGTTTTCCCACTTTCAAAATTGCCCCACTTCCCCTTACTCCCACAATTGCACTCGTGCTCGGTGGAGGCAAAAGGAAAATTTACTGTGTTCTGGAAAATTATTTCACATATCATCCTCCGTATATGTAATTTCCAGCCTTTCAGGATTGTCAACATTTGGGATTTTGGTTTTCGGAATTTTGGTCTTTTTTTTGGTTTTTTCGGTTCGAGATTTGGCTTCCATCAATAATAAGATATCCAAGAAAAATGATACCATAAGTTTGTGATTTTTTTTATATTTCAAATATTTTTTAAGCAAAACCCTTTTGTGAATAGTAAAAAAAATCCTCATACATAATATTTTTATTAGAGTTAAAATTATAATTCATTAGTACCTATTGTCAGAAAATTACTTATATTTTTGGTCTATTTTTGTCCCTATCGTTTATAGAGGTACAAAACATATTGAATCACATTCTGTTGGCTTTTAGAAGGTTATGCCCATTATTGCACTATTACTTTTGTTTGTAAACATGTTTCTGACATTTCAATGAGAATAAGTGAGACTTAGATTCAGTCGTCTCGTTCACTCTTATAGAAAATGTTCAAAACATGTTTATAAACAAAATTTATTGTGCGCTGGTCAATAGATGTAAGACGTTTCATTGATTTTGTTTATAGGTTTTATTTTATTGTCGATTTTCGGTCAGCGAAAAGTGTCTCATCCTTAAAGTGTTAAGTTGTTTTTCAATTTTAAATCTTTAATCTATAAAAAAAAAATTACAATTAGCATGTAAATGTAAAATAATCCGACATCTAAAACAGTTTCTATGCTGTAACTTCTGCATGCATGGTTCTAGGAGTACTGATCAAATACAATTTTTATTCACTGACAAAAAAGACAAAGCCATGAATTATTATATGAATAGAGTATAGATGAATGGAAATTATTATTTATTTATTCATTATTGTAGAAATGTATAATCTATTTCACACATTTTTAATTAATCGTCTTCGGAGACTAAATTTCATTATATTTATTATTTTTCATAGTTGATGAAAATATTTATTACGGTCAAGTTCATCAAATATGAACCCTATAAATATGAGTATGAGAGCCTAAGCCTTTTTCCCTAAGTTCAAGAAGTTAAAATAAAAATGGGCCTAAAACTATAATTTTGATGTGTAATAGTTTATGTATTTTTTCCCTCCTCCACCCACAGGTCCTCAGATCTTAAGAGCTGATTTCAGACCGTGGCACTACTATGATATTTTATTTATTTTTTCATTTTTCAAGTATCTTTTCGGAAAAAACAACTATTACAGGTTATAGAATATTTTTCATGGTAAACATTTACATAAAAGCTTTTGCTCGAAGGGAACTGTTTCTGTATATTTGTGGTTAATTCACAAACGCTACTACTTTGGCAGATCGGTAAAATCGAACTTTTGCAGCTTTGGAAAAGTATCAGTCAAAACTACTGACCACCGACTTTGGGAATTCCTCACTATTTTGGGGATTTTGGGCCACAATATTCAAGCCGCTCTGGAATATTTAACTCATTGATGAATTCCTTAGAATACTGCACAAAACTTAGCACAATAATATTAAAAAACATTCACGAAAAACTCGAAGATAAACACGCACTTCTAAAGAAAAATGGGACTTCATCAGATGTTCTTGTTTTACTTCTGTCAATACAAACATTAGGACTAATCTTCTTATCGTGGGTGTAATTCTTTCACTGCCAGTTCTGTGAATTTTGAACATTTCTTATCATATTTGCATTGTTTGCAAGTGGAATTCTCCACATTTCGCTTTAAATTACTCACTGGTCATTTTCGGAATCAGTAATGTTCAAAACATGTTCTGTAAAACAGATTAAAGGTGTCTCTAATATATCACACCTAATTGAATGCAGTGAAAAATGGGTTTCAAAGAGTCATATATTTATTAGAAAAATTGCATAAAATAGATTTTAAAATGCACGATACTTCTTAGAAAAAATTAAAACAAATAGATGAATGTTCCACCTAAATAATGATGTGAAAATTTCTTTATCCGGGTGTAGTGTTTATGGTGAAAATAATGCGTACATAAGTGAACAAATTTTATACGTAGCTGAGCAAACCGGAGCAGCTTTGTAAAATTTCCAGAAAATTTTCATTTTCCTGTAATGGAAAAACCAAAGATTTCCAGAAATTTTGTAAGGTGGAATTACGAACCCAATAAGAGATTCTTTTTGAAATAGTGGTATAAATTGATTCGGTTTACGTGGCTTTCGGTAAAAATCATGAAACTTGGAATTTTGCTCTAAGTTTGCTCTAAATCATATTTAAGGCACTTTACTGTATTTTATTCGACTCATTCTACTACATTGAGCATTCTTATGTGAAATATTCAACCTTTTGTTCAAAATTTTGATAATGAGGAAACTAAATCTTGTTTAGCAAACTTTGCTAATTGCATTTTATTTTAGCAGAGGCGTATATTAGTCTGTAAATTTAAAATTCAACACTCGTATTCTGATGTAAGCATAATTGTTTATTTTTTTTATAGAATTGCTTTTTCCGTGCTTTCAAATAAATTTTTTTATGAAGTAGGAAAGACTACTATAAAGAGTGAATATTTATAAAAATTTACTATCAGAAAATACAACCAACAAAAAAGACATAAACTTCTCTGTAATAATAATGGTGCAATATGCTTGTAATTCCCATTCATGATTTTTTCTCTTAATTTTCACTGTTTCATGCGAAAATATGCAAATTTCTGTCATCAGTTAGTTTAGTTACATTCATTTCTTAATTGTTCAGTGTTTTCAATGGAACAGCTGTACTTCTGAACTCAAACTTGATTCACTGTTAATTCACGTGCTATAGAATTAAGCAACAAGTTTTTGAAGTATTAAACCTTCACCTTCTCATTATTTATTGCAATTTCTCAGCTGCATAGGTTCTTCTCTTCCACCTCAATTTTAAATATTAATTTTGCTTCTCAATTTCAACTCACGTTCATTCTTCGCCAGAAAGTGAGTTGGTTCTTAATGCACCATCCTTCTGCGTGTAAGGCAATTAAAGTTTCCGTGATTCAGACTAAACTTTCACTGTTAGCAAAAAAATGCGTTAGACATTTTCTATAAAATATTGCAGGAAAATTATGATTGGTTGATATACTAGAGGCAGTATTTGGGAATAACAATCAAGAGAGGGACTATATCTTGTATATCTCTAATACATTCAACAAACAATCTCAATCAGACTGGAGCACTTCGAAAGGCTTCACAATCACTTCCTATCCGGTTATGATCATTATTGAAAGATTCATAAAAATACAAAATATTTAACGATGCTGTGAAGATTACAATCAATCGCGGAGGATGATTTTTGTAAATGGGAATTTTTGCATTATAACTGAGAAATCATTATAATAAAAAGCGGCTGATGCTTTAGAGATTATCAGAAAAAGATGAAAATGAATGACTTGGGTGAAAATGGGTTTGGGAGATTTCTTTGGCGTGTATCACCATATTTGAGACATAAAGTGAATGTTTTGAGCGGCATTTGAAGCGCTTTATAAATCAGGAAAGCAAGAGTTACAACTCTTAATACAAAAGGCTTTACAAGAGAGGAAAGTACACGATGAATGATTGAGTGTCTTGTGCAAAAATAAACATAACTATTATAAGGTGGTTCTCTACTGGAAGTTCAACTAATTTATTTTTTCAATAAGTACCTCACTTCCACTGCACATTGTGTTGTGCCACAGATTTCCTACTTCAAATGCACTTCAACCAGTTTCTCACATGTTTTAAATAATATTTAGTGCTAGAATGCCTGGGAAAATTGAAGTTAGTAGGAATTTGCGAAATTTCCGTTTAGTCTGATGAACATTCCTCTATATAAACAAGAAGTGTAAATATTGGGTTTTATGGTAATTCGCTTCGTTACTTACACTATATATTTCCTCCTGTCGTACTGCATAATTCACAATATTGTGTATATATGGAGAAAAAAAATTAAATGCAAATTCTCCAACAATCTCATCCAATTACTCCCCTTTCTCTGAATCATCATTTTTCCTTAATCACAAATATCCCAGTGTGATAGCAATATGATCTGCTTTTTTATACTCAAATTACCGCATTAAGAGTTGACACTTCCGTGGCTATAAGAAAATTCCCCTTTCATTAAAAACGGTCACGTAATGGGATAATTATTGACTCTATGACATGAAGACGAGAGATTATATTTGCTTGGACGAGATTAAAATTATAAAGGCAAATAATAAGACGTAATAGATATTCAATTTGAGAAAGTAACAAACTAAATGCTGCTTGATAAATAATTTTGCAAGAACATCTTAAGCCCATACATATTGCCAAATGAGTGATTGTGTCATATTACACGCTTACCATCTTTATTTCCAATCTACTATGAAAGTGTTATTCGATGAAAGGAGAAATCCTGAATTTATGTTTTCCGTAATGTTGTTAAATATATTTTTAATGAACAGTTATGAAATTTTAGTAGTTCATAAAAGTATTCAAAGACAAAATATATAAAAGGTAGAAATAATTGGGTTAATAATTGCTAATATTTGTTAAAATTAGAGAATATTGAAAGGGTATCTAGGGGAAACGAGGGCACCACCGATCACGGGGTAGCACCGAACACAAAGGACAAGACGTAGAAATTCATAGGCACTAGGGATGCTTGTACTTTAAAGAAATGGTTGAAATAATTCAAGTAGTTTATAAATAAAAATTAGGTCAGTGCGAACCCATGTTCAGAGGTACCCCAGTTTCCCCTAACTGTATTTATGCATATGCGTGTCGTGTATACTAAAGGGACTTTGTACAAAATACTGGAAAATCGGTATGAGTTTCCCCTTGGTTTTCAACATTCAAAAATTGCTCACGCATAATATTTGAAGTAAAATCGGTAGATAGATAATTTATTTCATCAACAATATTAAATATTAATTTAAAAAATATTAATATGTCTTAATAGCGTCTTACAACAAGATTTATGTGAGATAATAGGGTATATAGTCAGTACTTTTTCGTCAGTAAGGCATTTTTCGCCACATATATTAAAATCACATTTTAAGAGAATTTGGAGTTCATGGAACTACGAAATGAGTATTAAATCTGGTATTTTAGTCTTATGAATAAGAAAACTATATCAGGTTCTTTACCGATTAGATGATTTGCATGTAATTAAAAGAAATTAAAAGAATTAATTAAAAGTACTGAAACGTGCATTGTTGCAGAAAATGTAATTTTTCAACCAGATACCCAAAAACTCCCGAGAAGTTTCCTGGTTCAATAGAGAGATAATGCTTAAAAGCATCTGCACACGAAATTTCATTTTATTTCGGCAAAAATTATAAGAATTACAAGGGTATCAAACCTTAAGGTGGCGAAATGTACTTAGGGTAAGTGTGCCAAATTCCAACCAGCTTGCAATTCCGGCCACCTTTTTCGTTCCTCTAATTTCCATGAATTTTTAGTTTTTACATACTCCAGAGATTATACAATACAAAAGAATAACAAAAAATGTAGCTTCGACAAACGAGATGACGTGAAAAAGACATTTGAAGAATTCTCGAAGGACAATGTTAAAAATGAAAAATCATAGTAATGATTGAGTAAAATAAATTCACATAAAAATTGTTCAAGACGAACGAACGCAAATTTATTTCTTAAGCTCTGCCAACTGAAACCAAACCCAATCCATAAAACTGCTACGTCCCCAACAGGCAAGGAACTATGAGAATGAAGGTGGCCGAAAAAGGGCACCAAAGCTATGTCTACATTTTTATTCATTTTAAAATGTATTAAGAATGATTTTAAAGTAAATAAAGACGATAAACTGTCTACAAGGTTCTAAGCAACACTCCTTAAGTAGAAGGAATGAAAAAAATTAATTTCTATTAAATATATTACATTTCAAACACGAGACTTTGGCGCTTGCATGCAACTATGCCGAAATTTGGCACACTTACCCTACTCTACCCTATTTAGAAATTCTCCTGTATTTTCAGATATTTAATACTCAAGAGAAACTAACACGAACTAGTTAGTTTTAATATGGTTCATATTCGTTTAACATGATTCCTGAAAAAAGTTCAGATGCTTGAAACTACCCCACCCTTCCTTACTTATTAAAATTCATACGTGTTGTAGAATTATAATTCATACGTGTTGTAGAATTATAATTCATACATGTACTGTACTAAACTAATTCATGAGAAAATTTCCTGTTCTGATTACTAAAATTAGTCCCAAATCTTCTGAGAATACTACTGAGAATCCATGCTTTATTTTTCTGGTTAGAAGCATTATAGGGGAAGTGCCCATGCTTGATACCATTGGAAGCATTGTAATGACTATATTTTTCCTATGTTTCTCAATAAACTCGACATATATATTGTGAAATATAGAAAATTTAGTCATTACGAAGCTTTCAATGGTATCAAGCATGGGCACTTTCCCCTAACTAAATAGATCAGTCTTATTTTGAGCCCTATCAATATTGTATTATTTTCAACAAATCATAAAATAAATAATTTATAAGTACACAAACTGCTAACACATAATTACTAAAATCCGCTCACAATTAGTTCCGACATGCTTTGATATATACTTAGCCTAATTACAATTCGTTTCGGAAGCTTTGGTACCAAACTATAAGCTTGTAAGAAAATGGTGCAAAGTAAAGAAAAAAAAACGTTGGCTGTATGTAATTAAATATTCCGCGACATTTAAAAAATATTCTTGTTCGGTGACTCTCCTAATGGAAAAATCTAATTTGAAGTTGCTGGTCTAGAAATAAGCACCAACAAAGAAATATACAGATTTTATCAATTCATTTCATTATGAATTTTAATTAAAGAAAAGCTTTTGCGCGTAGATTGCTTCCTTAATCCATTTTAATTCTCTCGATTGATCACACAAACCACCTCCAACATTATAGAGATAACTATCTTTTGCAGAGCTAAAATCCGTTCAATACTCTTTCTAAGAAAAAGTTTCGCGAAACATTTCACCGAAGCACCTGGAAAAGTTCAATACTCTCATGAGTCCGAGTGCATACATATCGAGGATGGTTAAAAAGCAATTTACGTGCGAAAAAAAATCAAATATGATTAACCAGATGTTGTGTAACAGCTGAATGTGAGATCAAGTGGACAATTCCCACAAAATAACCATCAACATTTCTGCCTTTTTTTCAATTGCAGATGCGAAAACTGAAGGAACCTGAGCGAAGCAGCGGTAGCAGTACGAATTCAAGTAAAATGACGACGTGTGGTGGAAATGAATTCGTTTCAATGGTTAGTTACTCAGTTATTCGCATAACTAAAATGAATTGTTTTGCATGATTGAATAAAAGAAAATAAGGTCAAGCCATATTCAAATTAATATTTTTCTTCTCTTATTACTTTGTATTTTCTCCCTTCATCCCCGCAGCCACACGAAATGCCAACACGAATTTTGGAAGCTCACAATGAACTTCATATGTATAGGAATAAGGTGAGAACGTAGTCAAAATTAATCAATTAATCGCTCTGTGATGTCTGAAATTTTAAATAAATGCCTCAATATCGAAATATGGCATGCAATTTGCATTGAAATTCATCAAGTGTGATTGATTGTTTAAGCATTGATACTGCTTTTGTATGCTACAATAGTGTTACTTATTGGGCCTCTATTTTCTTTTCCAGGACCCCGCGGGATCAGACAATGATTCAGCACTCTCTTCGGCGCCACCGTCTCTAAGTCCACAGCCCAACTCACCTCCGGATGTGTGGCAAACGGTAAGATTGATTATGATTTATCGGAGTCAATGGTGTACCACCACATGATCTTTATGCTCTAATCCTCAATTCACGAGTCTCGCACTGAGAATGATTTGTGTTTTGTGAAAATTCGTCATTTGATCTTTCGAAAGAGATGATTGCCCTCTTGAAACTATATTCTCTTCAAAGGCAACAATATCTTTCTCTCATAGGGATTTATGCTGCATACTTTCATTGAGGAGAGTCTGTGCAAATTTCAAGCAATTGCGCATACTTCTCCACTCAATAAAAGAGAAAATTTGTCAAGCAATCTTTTTTTTTGTTGCTACTTTGAGCTTTCAAGAAGATCACTACAAAATTCAAATATTTTACTACTTAAAGGCTGTATCGTTGAGTATGAATACAAGTTGGAATTTGTGTTACTTTAAGTACCTCAAGTTGACAATCTTTTCTTTGCATACCTAACAATTTTTTTTTTGTATTTTATAGGACAGATTGCTTTATCTACTAAAACTCTATTTTAGAAGAACTATGAATGAAGAAAAAAACTATCCGATTTTAAATTTTTATAGCTAGGGTAAAGTGGTACAAATTGGACAGTGATACAAGTTGGACAATCAATGGTACAATTTGGACAGGGCTTTTTGTCTTGATAAATTTAGTACTTCATTTTTATTTGTATATTTTTAATGCTTTAGTTTTATAATTTGGTTCCTTGTGCTTAAAATTAAATTTTGTACTGTATTTATCAAGAAAAAAAGCCATGTTCAACTTGTACCGGCGAATTGTCCAATTTGTAACACTAATTCCAAATTATATCATTTAACCCTATCTGAGAATATAAAGGAGTACAGGTTTTCTTCGTGCGGTTTAGCTTTTAATTAATAAAAAGGGAATAAGAATAAATTTACAATCAGTTCGCATTTATTTGAGTTTCTTAAAATTTAAATAAGGTATATTTGAAAAAGCTCAGAGAATTAAGAATTAACACTATCAAGGTAAGGTAAAAGAAAACAAATGAGCTGTAAAATATCAAAATTTTTAAATTAAATATGTTATTCTTTACAAAAATTGTTCAAATTTATAGTAATTAATACGTAGAAAAGGGAAACTTAGTACCATTTTTTCCTCAGCCAAAACTTCCGTAATAATTTTACTTTTTTTTAAAAATTTTTTAACTACTGATCAAATTTAACTTTCTACTGCTCATTTGTACAGAGTTTAATAAAACGAGTTATGACCCTTTTTGCCTTTAAGGGCTTGATAATAAACTGCGATACGGTTACTGCAAAAATGTTGTAAATTATAGTGAGATGAGATAGCGAAAATATTTTTAATCAGTAAAATATTCAATTTTTATCAGTAAAAAAATGAAAAAATAATAGAAATGTTTTTAAATCATATTTTAGAAATAGAGATGGCTTACAACTTTTTATTAAATTATCACTTTGCCATTATTTCACATTTTCTTGCAATCAAAATGTGTTTTTTAACATAAAAAAAACTATATTTTTTGACCATTGTTACTTCAATCTGCTCAATCTAGTGTAGTCAATATTATTGCTAATGATTAAGTTAATCATGTGAAAAGCATGAATGCACGTAAAGATAAGCCAATAGATAGATAGGGCATTACAGCATATTCTGAACCGTCTGCTAATAAATCTTAAGATCTAAGGGTTAATTGGTACAATAGTAAACATAGGGTAGTTGCATTGCAATATTTTTATTTAGGCATTAGACTTCAGTATTCATAAATATTATATGGATCCTTGTTGCTGAAAAACAGCTGGCATAAGTTCAAGCATTGTAGGCATAAAAATTAGTGTTTACAACTACCCTATTTACTACTTCCCTAGTTTCTCTATAAAAGCCAAAGATCAGCTGAAGTAAATTGAATGAAAAATTAATTGAATGAATTGAATGACTTTGACACCCTCCTCCTATTCGTAAGATTTTCTTTATTTCTAGAACTTAAGGATGGTCTTTACCGGTCCGATCTACCATGTTTGATCGGTGAGAATCGTTCTTAAACATTAAAATTAAAGAAAAGCTTACGAACAGGAGGGAGTCAAAGTCACCCGTAGGAGACAAAGTCATCCGCACTTACGGTATATAAAATTTTAATAATTGAACAATATTTAATTGTACAATGTGTTCAAATAAAATAGAATAAAGAAAAAATTATTTAATCACATTAGAAAGATAAATTTATTTAAAACAGTTCGCTTATCTTTTATAACCAAGAACCAAATATAACAAAGTTACAACTGTTATTATTATAAATATTTTTATATTCATTAATAGTTCTCATCTAATACATTTTTTTTTTAATTTTTAGAGTATTTGGTCTTTAAGGTAGAAAAATAAATAATATAACAATAATTAGAACAGGATCGAACAGGACAGTTTGAAAGAAATCAGTTTTTTTTAAATCCTTTTACTTAATTCATATTATCTTTTTAAACTACTCTGAAAAACAAATCTTGTCAATTTAACAAAAAATAAATAAAAGGAGAATCTTCCAGACAGAATATGGTAAAGATTTGTCAAATCAGCGACAAACTGGATCTTGTTAAAGTTTTTCAAAAGGCTGTTTTTCCATAGAAAATTTGTGAAACAATTTATTCAACCTGGTAAACAACATCCTTGTGATAAAATGTAAACAAGACCCATTTGTCCGTTTAAGGGTAGAATCACATTGACAATAAAATGCTCACCGTATTTCGTTAATTTACGCATTTTCATTGCAATTTTTACGCAAATTCTCGATTACCGTATTACCTTATCTCATATTCGGTGGTACTAAGTAAAAATAATATAAGAAAATAGAAGAAATAAAACGAAAATTCAATAAACGGTGAGCAAAAAAATAACTATACGATTAATTTCTCTTACAGTTTTTTTGCTCACCGTTTATCAAATTTTCGTTTTATTTCTTCAGTTTTCTTATATTATTTTCACCTAGTGCCACCGAGTATGAGATAAGGCAATACGGTAATGAAAATTTGCGTAAGAATTGCAATAAAAATGCGTAAATTAACAAAATACGGTGAGGCTACGGCGAGCATTTTATTGTCAATGTGATTCTGCCCTAACAAAACATTTTTTCAGAGTAAGGGAAAGGACACTCCCTTCGAACGTTCATGCCTTCGAATAATGTGAATTTCTTTTATATTTCCTAAGAGATTTACACATAAATATTATATATCAATAATTGATAATAAGCTGAAAAATAAGGTGTAAATCTTTTAGGAAAATAGAAAATTCACATTATTCGAAGGCATGAACGTTCGAAGGGAGAGTACTTTCCCCTACTTATATCCTATTTTTATCTCAATTATTTTATAATACCAAAGTACATAAGTTCAATTTCCAATTAACTATCTTGGAACATATATTTTCTAAATTTATGCACTGTGAATCTGTTTTATACCTTTCTACGGTTTCCTTTATATTAAGAATGTTATTACATTTTAATATAGTTGATACTCTGACTAAATTAATTAATTATTCATTGAATATTAAAAGATCATAAATCCAGCTAATAGTTTTCTTTTGGCAAAATTTCTCTTTGATTTTCTTTACTGTGTTTAAGAAAATTTGCGGAAAAAAGAGAGGGAACAATAGCGACAATAGCGAAACTCCTTGTGCCCAAAGATAAACTTGTGACTATTGTCATGCTCCTGTAATTTCTAATAAGCTCTGTAGAGACTGAAAATATAAAATATGCTATAAAATATCGCAAAATAGTAGAAATCAATTAAAATAAGCCAACGTAAGCATTTTGCCTGTAGTTATATTTTACGATACAGTCTTTAAAATACCGTCCTTTACTTTCAATTGTGCCTCTTGTGAAGCAAGTCAGCAAAACCACCAGTTGACGATGTTTGTCGAAGGAGTTGTTGATTCTCCATACAAAATCGCAATTACTGTAATTGGATAGTCATTTATACGGATTAAAGCAAAAACGCAAGAGAGATTACTTCGCCGTTTTTTTTTATTATACTCCATCCTATCATTGCAGTACAATACAAAAGAAGTCGTGTGCCATGGCAGTTTGCAGAAAGAAATTAACTTCCTGCAGCGAGAGAATGATGCCCTGAATGTACAACTGTGTGCAGCACGTGAAAAGATTCGGGAGCTGGAAAAAGCGCTATTGGTGGTAATTTTTCTCAAATAAAAATACCTTTCTTGTTGATACCACAATTTCTCTTTATGTGCTACCAATGGTAAAATTTTCCTTTAATTCTTTTTTCACCAGACACAAAACGGCGATCGTACACAGCATTTGATTGAGAAGATAAGACTTCTGGAGCAGAAGGAGTCAGAACTGAGCAAAGAGGCATATGAGCTGAAAGAGCAAAATGAACTGCTGGAGTTTAGGATTGTTGAATTGGAGGAAAGTCACGACAAGGTAAAAGAGAAATTAGTATTATTTTTTTCTGTATCTTTTTCCTACCTCTTATTTCTGGAACTTTCATTCACGATGACCTCTGGTGATCTTGTTTTCCACACGTTCCACAACACTTAAATGTGTCTCGGCTAGCCACCAGTCGAGACACACTAGAGTGGGAGTGGTGCAAAAGAACTGATCATATGATCGCATTTTATTGTCCGGTTCAAAATTCAAGGAAATATTTTATGAATGAAAAGTATATTTCGAAAGTGACAGCTGATCGATAATACAATATCCTTGATCGAGCACCAAATTGACTCTGGCAGGCCATAGTTCAGCATTTTAAGCACTCAATCATAGTACATTTTCTTGGAAATGATAGTCAAAACAATAGGCAAAGTTCTGGAACATTTGGTCCCTGAGGTTAAAGCTCTGTTGTTCTCTCAATCAACCAAGTACCTTTTTCTTTTAAGATCAACTGACCACATTTCGTAATTTTATCTCAAAAATTTGTTACTTCATTCACTGACAATCCACTCTGGGGAGTTCCTTTTCAAAGTGATCATTTTACGTATAAAATTCGTGTGGTGCGGGTTTTTGTTCTCACCAGCACTGCCGCCGCACTTTTGACGCTATACAGGTGTGCTTTGAGTGTTTTTCTTTCAAAATGGTCAATTGAAGGCGATCGTTATGATTAATAAATTTTATTTATTCGTGTCTGAATGCAATTAGCTGAGTGGCATAGTGGAAAATGACTCACAAAATCGACGATGGTGGCAATTTTTAATAATATTCTCAATGTGTGATCATTTGAATTTCCACCCGCTCCATAAGCTTGCGGTTTTGTGAAAAAAATCGGCTGATAATGTGTCTTATTTCGACTGGGATTAGGGATCGTTTTGTAATTCATGCGGCAACGTTTGTTACTTAATTTAACCCATTATAACCCATGATTCGTCTTTTTAGCATATTAAAATAGGTGTGATTATGAAGGAATCACACCTAATATATACATTCTTTATTCTTGATTCCTAATTAAAAATTTTTTGTATTTAAATTATTTCTGATTTTATTCAAGATCTTCATTCATTGCTTTCACTACCATGCGAATTTAATGAAAAATAAATAGTAGAACATTTTATTTATCTTTTATTTATTTATAACGAATATCACAATTTTCTTTTTGAATGTTAATAAAAAAAACAGACCCAAGATTTATTTTAAATAAATATAATAAAATATATGTAGCGAGAAATATAATCTAAGAAGAATAAACCTCATAAAGCATATGAAATGGTGAAACAGATTTTTATTATCTTATTTTTGATCAAATTTCCTTTTCTTATCAAGTGTGGAGGCTTAAATTCTCCCAATATTTAATTTATTGTCATAAATTTAATAATCATTGGTTTTGTCAATAGAACCCAGTTCAAAACAATGAGACTAGAAGCATTTTATTTTCCATCTCTTATTTTATTTATTTATCTTTAAGAGGTTAGGTGTGAGTCAAAAAGACTAAAAGAAACAGCATGTTTTCTCTACAAAGAAAAAAATATTTCGAAAAATTGTTCGTAAATGTTTGTGAAATCCTATGGAGGACTTACGAAATGCTCGTGAATCGTATAACCCATAAGTTCGTAAAATTTTGTACATTTTTCACAAAAATTGTTCGTAAAATGATCATTTGACGAACGTTTTTTGTACTTTTGTTCGTAAATGTTCGTAAACACCCAAAAAAAATATTCGTAAAATTTTGTCATTTGTTCGTAAAATTTTGTTTGTCTCACAAAAAATTACGAACAAATACGAACAAATGACAAAATTGTACGAACATTTTTTGTGTGTTTACGAACATTTACGAACAAATGTTTGTAAAAGTACAAAAAATGTTTGTCAAATGATCATTTTACGAACAATGTTTGTGAAAAATGTACAAAATTTTACGAACTTATGGGTTATACGATTCACGAGCTTTTCGTAAGTCCTCCATAGGATTTCACAAACATTTACGAACAATTTTACAAAATATTTTTTCTATGTAAAAGTTCTTTTTAACACAATAAAAAAATATTTCAACTCTTACACAAAAAGTGTACCATTTAAACTATATTTTGTCAAATTTTCATATGGAAATTTTGAAAAGTAACCGCTAGAATCTGATTGTTAGAGACCGGTTTTGAAAAAAAACTTACTTCAGCTTTGGACAAAATTTCTTATAAATAATATTCATCTGACGTCAAAAAACTAAATATATTTTCTATTGACTGATGAGTTAAACTATTCTTTGAGTGAAGGGTTTCATATTTTCCTAATCACAATTCATTTTGCTAGACGAAAAATAATGTAAAATACGTAGAAAATGGTCATTTTTGTATAAAATATTCCATTTAAATAAACTATATTTTGTTAAATTTTCATATAAAAATTTTGAAAAGTAACCGCTGGAACCTGATTTTAGGAGACGGTTTTTGAAAATAACTTGCTTCAGCTGTGGACAAAATTTCTTATAAATAATATTCATGTGACGTCAAAAAAACTAAATATTTTCTGTTGGCTGATGAGTTAAACTATTCCTTGAATGAAGGGTCTTCCTTGAATGAAATTAATATTTCCCTGTTCACAATTCATTTTGCTAGACGAAAAATAATGTAAAATACGTCGAAAATGGTGATTTTTGTATAAAATATTCCAAGAATTCAATTTAAAAAACATCTTCGTGCAAGGACTAATAAGTGTTGTACTTTTATAGGTCAAAGAGCTTGAATTAAACAAATTTTTTGTCATTTCGAAAAAAAAATTAGGCAAAATCATGCTGTGTCTTAATCTTTGTGACCCACGTGACCCCTTAAGTAAGACATTGTAGAATCAGACACCTAAATTCTAATATAAATCTTTAGTAAAGTTTTAAACTTGAAAACAGCATTTGAAAATGCTAAATTTCGTAAGGTTTTTAAGCTAAAATACAGGATAGATACAGAATTGAAAATGAAAATTTTAAAGATGATCACGGGGAGTTCTTAAAAATTTAAATTTTTTAATTTTTGAATGGGCTTAAATTCAGACTAAATATATTGTGACACTAAATATGGAAACTGAATTATTAAGCTTCCTCTGTCTCAGAATTTAAAATATATATCTTGCAGATTATGAAAAAATACTAGGAAAAAATCCTTCCATATGGTTCTACGAATATTATTGAAGCATTTCATATTTTTACACAGTCGTAGTTAGTCTTATATATGAAGCGCCGCATTGTTAAGAGGTTTGTCAGTTTATAATATCATTTAAATTCTAAATTCTTAGCTATTCTTTGATACCTAAAAACGGCAATTTTGCGCTTTTTTAAATTTTTGTACAGCTCATTTTTTGCAAGAATTGAAGTGATAGGACTAATAAAAGGTCTTCTTAAATCATTTTATTCCTATTTACTAATATTATATTCTTTTAATTAATAATTTATGAACTTGTCTTCCACGATTGTTATAATTAAGAAATGGGTTAACTTCTTTACACAATAAAATGCATTTTGTTATAAACTCTTTGTTTAATGAATGAAATAATTTAATTGGATGCTATATGATTCAATGGTGAGGGTGTTCTATCTCTCTCCGATAAATTCTTAATTTTTTATCACAATGCTTTCCTGCTGAAAACTGCAATACAATGGCTATTAATAATTCATCTTGTATAATTTTAATTGTATATCATTTAACGACATTTTTTTCAATTAATTTTAAATTAATTTAAAAATCACTACGTAGCGATGTCGTAACTTTTTATTCTAATTAAATTTTCCCACGAATAACTCTTTATATGTTTAAATTTTAGCCTAATGCTTTTTAAATTAAACAGAACGCATATTGAAAGAACTAATCCAGTTCTTCTCGTTGAACCCTACCTTCAACCCGGTTTGACAAACTATCAATTGTTTGAAGTCTAATTATTTTTAGGAATAATTCTTTTCCTAATTATTTAACGTAAATTCTCAGATATTGAAAATCAGTTATTGTGAGAGTTCTATCGAAGATAGAAAAGTGGAAATTTATCGGTTTCCTAAAGAGAAACGTTATGAACTATCATTTGAATTACATCATGATTTAAGACTTTAGATAAGCAAAAAACATCAAAACATTTTTGGTAATTGCTGCCTCTTTTAGTCAGTAAAGAATTAGACTTGGTTATTCAAAAGTCAAATCTAATCAGTGCCCATTGTAAATATCGACAAACGAAAAATAAAGAGTATTCTTTTTATTTGCTAAGTTTATTCTTTCTTAAATTTAGATATCTTTATTAAGATTTAAGTTTTTGTTTACTAAATTGAAGTCTTTGCCGACCTGAAAGTTTTTCTTGTCAATTGATGTACCAGATTCCTTGCTGTCCCTAAAGGGTTAATGGGTTAATCATCAGAAGAATGTGCAAAATGTTGAATAGATCTCCCCAGAATCCACACAGAAAGCAATCGTATTGGACATTCCAGAGAGATTTTCTATTTCTGCTTTTTAGCATTCCGTATGAATTTGAGATAATCTGTGTGGCATCTGCAATTAAGTACGTTTGTAAAGTCCATTCATACACCAAGAAAAATTGAAAAGTTGCTTCTGTTGACATTTTCTCTAGGTTGATCTTTATCATTTTCATTTCATCTCATAATTATTATAAAGAGTTAATGTGAAAGATGGCAAAATTCATAATTGAAAATCCACTTTCGAACATACAACATCGGGTGAACTCAAAAATTGCCCATGCACGTGTGAGATTTGATTAATACGATCCTCACCAGTGTGGTTCAAGCTCATGAGATGCCAAAGAGGTTGTACACTATTGGCAGCCGAGCTATTAAATGTATATAGAAAGTGGCCAACAATATGATAAATTTGTTCTTTTCGTCATTGGGATATGTGTCAGTTTCATAAAAATCGTGATTGACCTAACCATTGTACAGATCCCATCTCTCAGAAAATACTAAAACACCGCCAACAATTTTAGTGGCTACGAAGAAACTTGAGAATGAGGTGTGCAAGATCAACCTTCGCACAATTATGAATGGGTTGAGTCAATTAGCAAAGTATGGCAATTTAAGTGAATCATAATTTTCATCCCAGACATACGAAAGAACAATTCAGAAAAAAATTATATTTGCAATCTTAATGGGATGTAAGAGAGTGAAAAATTCCATGACAAAAATACTCTAACACTTTGTTTTATTTAGTGCATGAACTGAAATATTCTCTTGGACATTTTTGAATCCAAACAAGAACAACTCTATTAACACTATAATTTATACACTACTATGTTCAATTTTCAAGAAGCCAAGAAATCCATGAGATTCCACGGTATGATCTCAATATTCCTCTTTAAAATGTCAGTTTTATTGGATTGAAAATTAATTAGACATATTTTTTTTTAGAAATAAAGAAAACATGCTTAATTGGCGACACACCCTGAGTGATTTATTGCTGCTAATTTCTATAATTTTTCTTCAATTCATGGCAATTGGTGAAGGTCAGTGTTTCAAAAGACGTCCATTGAGACTCAACGGCATTTCTAAAATGCTCGTTGCTCTTTTCCCATGTGCAATCTTGTAAACACTTGTGCAAAAAAAAATATAATTTTGTATACAATTAATTTAATGTTGTGGAGACATAATTTTGCAAAAATTAGCAAACGGTCACTTACCGTTTTGACGCAAGATTTCATGTCTCGTTATGAATAAAATCAACGCAACTCATTTTAACTTAAAATGACTGCAAAATGTTGTTGCAAGAAATGCTAGGTTAAAAAGATAATCATTGTAAAGACAATGTGCTCTTGAATAAATTTAATTTGATATGGATTATTCTTATTTCGTAACACTTGATGATTTAACGTTATTCACAAAATCAATTGCGCGTAGCTCATATCTAATTTTCGTCTGTTTTATGAATTTCTAATAAATAATAATGCCCATAAATGTAAATTTGTTCCGGGGAATTTAAATTATAAAAAAGAAGTTAACCCTTATTGGCGCTTGGATTGTCGCAGTTTCGATACGGAAATTTAGATATCTGAGGAGAGCTGGGGCTGTATTGATTTTGAGCTACATTGAAAACGCTATTTTTTCGTGTATTTCTAAAGGAAATTTAACGTAATGTAATTTAGATGACAGAACAATTAAGGATATAAATTTAAAAAAAGTGTCCCAGCTTTGTGGAATACTCGAACTCACGAGATAGAGCTCTCCGTAAATTAGTTTTTTGCATGATCTTCAGGTGCTTACTGGTCTATCAGAGATCAAAATAATTCATAAATCACAAACATAGGGTAAGTGTACCAAATTCCGGCCAGCTTGCAATTTCGGCCACCTTTTTTGTTTCTCGAATTTCCATGAATTTTTAGTTTTTACATACTCTAGAGAGACTATACAATGCAAAAGAATAACAAAAAATGTAGCTTCGACAAACGAGATGACGTGAAAAAGGCATTGGAAGAATTCCGGAAAGGAAAGAACTATGAGAATGAAGGTGGCCGAAAAAGGGCACCAAAGCTATGTCTACATTTTTATTCATTTTAAAATGTATTAAGAATAATTTTAGAGTAAATAAAGACAATAAACTGTCTACAAGGTTCTAAGCAGCACTCCTTAAGTAGAAGGAATAAAAAAGTAAATTTCTATTAAAGATATTACATTTCAAACTTTAGACTTTGGCGCTTGCATGCAACTATGCCGAAATTTGGCACACTTATCCTATTTCAAAATCAATATAGCTATATCCTACTTTCTTCAGAAATACGCGAAAAAGCATAGTGTTATTAATGTAGCCTACCTGCTCCTACGTGGTTTTGTAGACTTTGTTTACATCACAAAATACTCACTATTTTATTCAATTAAACTTTTATAAAAAAAAAACTCAAAAGGTAAAAAATATATCTCAAAATCACTTGTAAAAATAATTCCATCCTTTTCAGAAGAATGGATCATATTTAATTCTTTCAAAGTTTCATCATCAGTATCTCTTCTCTTTTGAAATTCTGTATGCTTAATTAAAGCATTGTTGCGAGTCTATTTTAAATTTTTGAAAATGAACATGTTTTGTCATAAATTTAATTTCACAACATATTTCTTTCATCTGAGCGAAAACTAAAAAAAAAAATCATTTCAAAGTGTAGAGCGTACGGCGGCCTATTCGACGCATGTCAACCCTGTCGACGGCTGTACCCCACCAATCCCAAATCCTTTATTCCTTTCACACGCCTAAACCCTACCATCCCAAGGCGGGTGCTGAAGGCTGTTATATGGTTCTCTTGTTTCTTATGGCAATTAACATCAGTACTTCGGTGAGTGAGCATCAGTCGCCGTGGACAGTTCACTCTCAGGAAGTTGAAATAAGGATGGCAACCTCAGTTCCCAATTTTCCCTCTATAAGTTTGTAATTTTATTTAGATGAGCCCCATCTGGGCTTGCAGAAGAATCCCTGGTGATCCTTTAAAGAATTTACCAAAAGAATTTACGAAAAATGCTGATTAGAGAAAATATTGTATAAAAACTTGTCGTAACTTTGCCAAAAATGAAAATTACGACAAAATACTGATTAATTTTTAATAATTAAGAACAGTTACGATAATTAACAATTATCATATTTTTTATTAGGATTGTAATTTTTTTCGAATGAGTTTATTAAACAATATTGCGCATATTCCTAATAGCGCGAAAATGAAGTTACGACAGATGCTGATTTTTCTGACGATACCATTTAAGTAGATGACTTCATTTGGAATCAAATCAATAACAGTCTGCTCAATGCCTACAATTCGTTTTCATTTAAAAGTAAATTACTTAATAAGTTTAAATAACTATATCGTGAAATTTAGCTTTAGTAGTGGGTATATCCTAAATAGCGTATACAAAAAAAAACAGACCACGCCTAAAGACTAAAGAGACCATTCTATTTTATTGCTATTCTATTTTATTGTTTTTATTTTATTATTCTATTTTATGATTTACTATACTTTTTATTAGTTCTCTGAAACCAAGTTACATCTATATTTTTCTTTCATTCTCTGCAATCCAAATTTGATTTTTTTCTAGATTCTACCGGAAATATAAAAAAATTATTTATTAAAATTATTTTTCGCTATAAATTTCTTATTGAAGCTTTAAATTAAAAAAAAAAGAAAATAGAATGAAATTGGCTTCCTGAATATCTTACGGAAAGAATTAAACTTTTACAATGCGAAAAGGGCGTGGTTAATTTTCGGTAGGTTAGGTATTTAGACTCCTCCCAGAAATATAAAAAAGGAATTATTGCAACATGGGCTGTTGTAGTAAAAATTTCAATTTGTTATATCTTTTAATAGGACTGTGATTGAGTCAAACCTACGGCTCGTAATTAATATTACAGAAAATATATGGAATTTAATAAGATGAGATTTTTCTCGTCGCTAAAGGGTTAAAAAAGAATATAATAACCAAAATGAAAAGAATAACATGCGAAATTTTCCAAATATCTTCACCAATAAGAGTAATATAGTCTTTTCTCTCACGTGATAATTTTAGGTTTAGAGGTCAATTTTAGTAAATCCAATGTGAAATTTGAAGTGAGAAAATGCCACTTTCAGCTTAATTTAAAGGTCTATGATACATTTCATTTTTTTTTGTGAGAATACTTCTTTGGACGCTATCAGAAAAATTGTGGGAAGGAGAAAAAAAAAAGATCTAACAGAATGTGGCGCCAAGAGTGTTTCATTGTCCTCATTGTGAAGATTATATGTTTCTTTCATGCGGGACATTGATATGCATCGCAAAATATTCACTTCAGCACAGACATCTCTCACCAACTTTGTTAGTCTGGGCTGCAGTGTTAAAAGGAATTTTCCCATGGACTTCTCATATATGAGTAAGTTCTTTTGGTTCATTGAACAATGGTCAACCTATTTATTTGGCGTCTGTGACTGTTTGGGGCGCGAGTTAGACAATTGCGGTTGCGAGGCAAATAAATATAGTTATGTGGACAAGAGAGAACTATAATGGCCCAAACAGACAGGCAATCGAACGACTGCCCTTCCAACGACGGCGTTCGAGCGACACACATACACATTTGCATCAATCTCACTTCAAAAATTCTAGTTTATTCTTGTTTTTTCCCGAGTATCTAATTTTTTTTTAAGTCACAACACTTTTTGGAATAGCAAGAACACTTTTGACTCACTTTCTGAATATTTATTTTACGAAAAATAAAAATTGTCACTGCTTTTCCTTCAAAATGTCATTTCCCAACTGGAAAATTCCAATGGAAGGCAGTGGTGAATTACCAATTACAATATTCAGACATACTTTTGTGTGTGTAGTTGTGAGTTCTTTGTCGAATAAGACTGAATTCACTTATGCTTCTGTGATTCTCATGAATGAAAATGCATTACTATTTTGCAATTTTTGGTTTCCTTGATACTCAAGAGTAATTCATAGATTTCATAGTAATTCATAGTATAGACAGACCAATAACTTTTGTTTCACAATCGTTTGAGTAAATAGTTGTAAGTATTTTTTTTAAATGAAATAAATCGAGAATAAATATAGAAATAAATTATATTATTATATTGAAAGACATTACACATCTACGTAAATCATAGACAATCCACGAATTAAGTACAGTGCCCGCTTCGTTATCCGGATGATTGGGAGACAATATGACAGATGTCCGCTTCGTAATCCGGATGGATTTTTTGAATTTGTTCAACGTCTCGTAAATATAATGCAAGATTTTTTTTCTAGAATTAGAATAAAGGTTTTAAAAAAGCTTAAAGAGACACAATTAGAGAATTCTATGCTATTATACATAATTTATTAAACAAAACATCACAGGATAATTCATTTTCATAGCTGAACACACCTGCATACATGACCTCAAAATGATTTTAAATATAACCGTCGATAAATTGTCCGGATTACGGTGATCCGGATTAGAGAGCGGGCACTGTACATGCAAAACTTACGAATTAAAATTTAAATTGTTTGACCACTTTGACCTTTTTAGATCCAATCCAATTGTTTGACCTATTTAGATCCATAACCATGAAACTTGTTTTGTCCCCTAATTTAAAATTTTCGTTTTGAGAACAAAAATTTTTACAAAATTTAAAAACAAAAAAAAATTAACAAGGAAAGGGTACCAAAAAAGCAAGTGTAACTCTGGACCGCCATATTTTCTCTCGTATTACGATTTTAAAACAAAATATTAATTTTTTTACTAATTAAATTTTGAAAGATGTATTGGATGTATTGCGTTGGTTTATATTGTATTTAATCTATAGGAATAGTGTTCATGTGTGCAAGTGACACCTATTTTTAAATTAATTTCTGTAAATAGTGGAAACTCGAATTTACAGAAATACTTAGATGGGTCACTAATTTTCCAATTGGCACACAAAAATATATCAAATGATGTTTTCGGTTAGGTTGAAAAATATTTAAATTTGAACCAGAGAACATTAAATGCTGCATCACAGTAAAATTTTGCAATTACTTAGAAAAACGAAACTACAACTTCTGAATTTTCTGCACTTGGAAATAATTTGAAATTCGAATATTTTATTTTCCATGGGTTTAAATACAATTAATAAATTAATAAGTTATTATCAAAAATTATCAATTTATCAAATTATTTGGCGCCAGAAAAATATTGGAATTCCATTTAAAATTCCTGGAAATATGCTAGAAACCCGCCAAATTTACTGGAAGTTTACTGGAAACGCGCTAAAACTATTGGAATTTGATTGGAAAGGCGCCAAATTGAATGGAAATTTCCTGGAAATAAGAGTGGTGAAATGTTGTGGAATTCACCACTCTTTCGAAAGAAACTGTCCGGAACGTTTCCTTCGTAGGTTTGTGTGTGTGAGCCTTCGAAAGCCGGCGGCCGTGTGAAAGAGATAGTGTTATATAAATAATACGAGCAAGAACGAGATAAAACATCGTCTTTGGAACGCCTGTCGTTCCTTTGTCAGTTTGTTTGAGCCATAAGAGACGCAAGCTAGAATGAATGGATATAGTGTTTATTATTATCTGTTCAGTACCAAAATGTCCTACATATCCAATTTTACTCTTGGGCTTTTATATTGCAAGAAGAGACTTTTGTCGTGGCATCAAACTAACGATGGGCTCATGACGATGGAGTCTCTTTGTCAGGTTTTGAGGCTTTCTTCTTCCATATGGACTTTTCATCCTAGAGCAAATTGGCGGAATGACTCTTAGCATAAATTTTTCAATTGCATACAGTGAAAAGAGTCATCCTCTTGGGGCAAAATCTTTGTGGAAAATGCACCCAAGAATAGAAGCAAATTTGAATAAATGGACAAGAATAGTGAAACATTTACAGGAGTGTGTGTCTCAAGCTCAATGGACAAACATTTAGAAAACTTTACTAGCTCTTATTATTGCTGTTTACGACTTCAACGTTAATTCTCCATTACACAACCATTCAATCTCATGGAACATTGTGAACACCAAGGCTCGTGATTTATGCGATTATTTTCTTACACTGTTTTTTTTACGTGCAGTTGGGGATGGAGGAGTTTGTATTGGTTTTTCACTCTACAAGAAAGCACACCGAATATGTATGTGAATTGTTTTGTAAACTTAGTGAGTAAAGTCTAAGAAAGAAAGAAATGGCAAGCAACAAGACTCCATGCTTTTGGATTCAATGCGGGAGTCGCGATCACCACATTAGTCTTCAAGTGACTTTGGAACGTGATAGAGGCAGAAATCGGTGATCAATGTGCTCAGGCCAATTTTGGAGGGAAAACACTCAAAAAGGAATTAGACATTTCGTGATCAATAGAATTGCTGAACAGACTATTTGATTTTCTCATATTCTATGAAGTTGTGATTAAAAAAAGGTGCCTTCCTGTCCTTAGCAGTGGGAAGGGAAGTGTCTACTTGTGCCCCATTATCGATTATTGAGCGTTGTGAAAAAGTTTTTCCGGAAGAGCGTGTGTACGATGTAGGAAGAGAGTTGAAGAAAAGTTCAATTTACCAGTTGGATTGGTCATTTGCAGTCATGTGGAAAAATTCCAATGAAAATCAGGAGGACGTAAGCTGAAACCCTGCCCAGACTTAATTAATTCATCAATGAATTTTTCATTTCTCCTCCTAATGATGATGTTATATCTCCCCTCGGGTCAACTACGTCGAAGAAATTGGATGTGGGAAAAGTGTTGAAAAAATTAATTGAGAAAAATATTAATACGGTTTTAATTAGACTCTATGTTAATGTACTCAGTGTGAGAGCAATGTTTATTGAATTTTTCACCAAAATACCGTTGGGAAATAACATTAAAGAGATAGTTTGGTTTCTTCTACACACTTCAAAAATTAATCAAAAAACTTCAATGCTCATTAAGTAAATTGCGCAATCTTTTATCAATGGGATTCACCGAATTAATAACGTAATTATTCTAATAGTGGAAATTTTAGTGCAATTCTGTTGCATTAATTGATGCAACTTTTACAGTTACGGTGAAAGAAATCCCATTGAGATGGGTTTTATTCTTTAAGAAGAAGACAAAACAATTCAGCAGAATCTCGTCTATTTTGTGCCATTATGTTTATGAAGCCAGGTAGAACAGTTGAGAATTTCTTTTCTCTGTAAATCACCATTTGATGGTTGGTAACAGGAGGAAGAGATTCTCTTCTGTGATTTATCCAAAACAATAAAATTTTATGCTAGGGAAACTTGAAGAGGGCGGATAGATCTATGTTGACAAAGATGTACTTTTATCCAGGTGCTCTCTATATCTCTCATTAAAAGTGGCTTAAAGGTATTGTGAATTGAAGTTTTTGTCAAGGGGCAGATAAATGTGGTGCTCGTGTCGAAAAATCGTGTCGATTTACTGACCATTTGTAAAGATTTACCGATCTATAAAATCGTTGTGATGTGTAGATCATTCGAAAGTCTTATAACTGATTTGTAATCATGCGTTTTATGTTGATTGTACCGATCTATCGATCTCAGCCAAAATTGAACTGAACTGCCGATTTCTCCAAAAATTGCACCAATCCACAAAGTTCTATGTAGTTGCTGCTCTACTGGTGTTCATCAGAGAATTCATTCCTCTTCGAATTAAAAGGCCACGAATTTTTGCCAATTGACAATTTTGAAAAAGACAAAAAAATCGAAGTCTTTTAATTTGAAAAAGAACAAATTTACTGACGAACATCGGAAACCGGTATCGGCATACCGACGCCGATTTAGCGCCAAAAATCAACAAATTGGCACAATTTCAGTAGAGCCCAACTGATCGATAAATTCATGGAGATGTAGTTACATCGCTTCCGGTATTCGCCAGAGAATTCCTTTTTTTAAAATTAGAAACTTAGAATTTGAAAGAAACAAATTCAGTGGCGAACACCAGAAAGCGAAATCGGCAAACCGACGCCGATTTAGTGCCAAAATCAATAAGGTGGCACAATTTTAGTAGAGACCAAGTGATCGATAATTTATGGTGATGTAGTTACAGATTTTCCGGCGTTCGCCAGATAATTCCTTTCTTTTCAAATTAAAAGATTTCGAATTTTTGGCAATTGGCAATTGCAAATTGCCAATTGTGCCAATTGGCAAAAATTTGATGTCCTTTAATTTGAAAAAAAGAAATTCTTTATCGAACACCGGAAGAGACAGTACAGCAAATAATATGCTAGGTTTTTGTGCCAGTGGTGTCTCTTCAATTTTGTTTTGTGAAAAGGTATCAAATGTGTTGAATGTTATGAAGATATGATTTTAGATGTTTTTTTGTTAAATGTCTTAAGTTTTGTTTTTGACCACTGTATATCGGGAACTGGTCAAAATAGGTCTCATGACCTAAGACCTGGGTAAAGGGGGTTAGGGAAGGGGGGATACGAAAAAAAACACCGGAAGAGCTGCAACCGTATTGCCATAAATTCATCAGTTGATCTCTACTAAAATCGCGCCGATTTGTTGATTTTCGGCACTACATCGGCGTCGATCTGCCGATCTGCAGTTCAAAGACCTCTACAGAAGCCACTTGTACACCCCTCAGTTTTTGTACACATAAATAGAGAAAGAAAGAGATCAAACAAGAGCTTTTGTTCCCATACATTTTATCCAATAGAGATATAGATTTTGCACCTATTCCATTTTGTACTTCAAATAAATGATCTTTAATATCAGACCGCGCGCGGTTGTTCAATTGCTGGAGTGAAATGGTTGAAAAAGTATAAAAGAAAACACGTTTGGAAATTTTCTGAATAATAATAAAACACAATAGTTAGTGTATCATCTTGTAAAGTTCGTGATTTGGCTGTCATAATGTGTAACATATGAGGAGAAAAAAAAAGAATTTTCACTCTCGAAGAGTGCATGATTATTATTGCCATAGAAATGGTGTTTATTAAATTTCTCTGTGTAAATTAAAAGATTGTAAAATTTTTTTAATGTTCTTTCAAGAGACACCAGAGGCAATTGTTGGTCAATTTTTTTATATATCTCACGGTGTTTATGTTAAATAAACTTCATGCCGAGAGTGAAAGGAGTAAATTGCATTTTCAAATGAGGTTCATTGTTGAAGGTGTTTTTGTGGTGGTCCCCGGCTTTAAAGCAATGATCTCTCACACACCTCTTTTCATCAGACATTGACCAAGATGGTATTTGCTCTCTTTTCAGTGGTCACTCAGAAGCAATTCAACTCCAGACACTCGGGATGTGTGGACAGATACGGAGAAAGAGCACGACGATCTTCTCATGATGTCTGAACGATCGGATTCAGGAGTCACCTCACCGCATAGTCATCATCAACTTGACGATCGAACTAGTTTACCATCACCATGTGATTTATCTGTAAGCCTTCCGGTCCCCCCAAAAAAAAATCAATATCTATTGTACCTCTCTTAATCCTAATTTATATTCCACGAATATGACACCTGGGGGATTTTCAATCTCTTTTTTCTTTGATCAAATCTAGATGATCGACAGCATTCCCAATGATGATGTCAGAAAGAGGATTATTGCAATGACAAAGAGGCCCTGCTATGATGATGATGACAAACTCTGCCTTCTGCAAATACTCTCCCTGCTCAATAATCTCGAAGCCCTGTCGCAGGATCAGGAAATCACTGGAGAATTTCTGAGCCTGGAAATCAATCAAGTGAGTGATCAAATGCTATTGTCATGAGAAAAATTGTTCAGTAATGAAAAAATTCCCGAATGATTGCTAATCAATTGTGAATATATATTGCAGTCCCGGCGAAGTGGATCAACGGAAAATTACAGTGTTTTGGCCGAGGAGACACCAAATCGGCTGAAAAATCAGGCGCGCATTGTTGCAACAGTACAACCCTATAGTAGTGGCTTGGACTGTGAAGAACCTATTAAGCCTCGTTATACTGCTCTACCAAACACTCAAGAGACCTGCCTCAAGCGAAAACATCTCTCAACCAGTAATCTCCAGGAGAGTGGTGTCTTTGACACAGATTCCGCAGATTGCACCAACCAAGCTACTCAGACCTGTCCTGAAGATTTCCCTGTCTTTGAACCCCGAAGTGGTGATCTTACAGCTGAAATTCAGAAACTTAATAAATTCAGGGAACGCATTGAGGAGGTTGTTACTGCAAAGAAATCTAGTGTTGTCAACCTTCTCTCGCCAGAACAAAGTCGATTGCAGTACTACAAAGATCGATTGGAATTGCTGGAAAACAAGATCCTCGTGTACGAGAGCAGTGGAGATCTTCAAGTGAGGCGTTTGGCTGAGAGGCTACAGCGAGAGATTCATTTGGAATCTCTGGTAAAACAGCTCTCTGGGAAGCTTGAGGAGCTCGAGAAGGAGAATAGAACTCTTGACGAGGAACGGTGTGAATTTGAGGAGGCAGAAAACGACACACGGCTCCGGCTTCAGAGGCTCGAGGTTGAATTTGAAATCCTCAATCAGCGCAATATTGAGCTAGAAATGTCCCGAGAGGCACTTCAGTCGAAGCTGAAGGACACAAAGAGGCAAGTTGTGTCCATGGAGGACCAAATTGAAGAGTATCAGATGAAGATTGAAGAAGTGGAGAACAGTAAAAATGATCTCAGTTGTACCATGGAGAAAATCAAAAATGCCATGCCCGTCCTGATGCTCTACCATGAATTCCAACTGAGGCAGGGCCTGTCCAGTGGAGAAATACTCACCCCAAAGATAACCAATGATGGCATTTCAATGAGCAGTGGATCCAGTGAGAATTCCACTGAGAAAGAGCTGAGACAGAAAGTTTCTGAGCTGACAAATCGAGTGAAGGAACTCGAGAAGGGGATTGATGAGCTAAAATTAGCCTACAATGAGACTTTAGAAAATGCCGATAATCTCTGGGCACAGATGGAGAAGGATTACAAGGATCGGCTGCAGCAAATGGAACTCACTGAGCAGAATATGAAGGTGAAAATTGGGCAACTGGAGGAACGTATTATTAAGGATTCACAGTATGCTCAGGAGAGGATAGGTCAGATGGAAGATAGTGAATATACTTTGAAAAGCCAAATTTGCAAACTCAATCGAGAGAACAAGGAGCTCCTGAAGAAGTATACGAGTCTTGTTGATGAGTACAATACCCTCAAGGAGGACTGTCAGAATCTCAAGAGCTATCTCGAGGGTCCTGCAGCAGCAGTTCTTGAGAAGGAAAGAAGCAAAGTTAAGATTCTCGAAGATGATCTCAATCACTCCCAGGAAATTTTGAAATCTCTCGAAGCGATGCATAAGAATGATTCCTCGAGCTTGAAGGCACAGGTGACGAAGGCCAATAAAGAATTGGAACATGTTAAGGTGACCAACCATGAATTGTACGAAGAAGTGTCGACCCTGGAGACGAGACTCAGGGAAATGAGGAAAGTCAAAGCTGCGGACGATGAGACAATTAAGAGTCTATCGCAGGAATTGCGAGCCAAACAGATTCAACTGAATAATTTGCAGCAGATGATCAAACATGGTAGTCCACCCACCTTGGCCCAGGAATTGGGTACCAGCAAGAGGATATGCCTGGGTGATCCAAAACCTCTGAAGAAAGCAACTTTTGAGTTGCAGAACTCCATTAAGAATTTCGAGGTGAGTAGTTGTGTAAATTGTGGAAAAAGACCTTGACTTTTTGCAATTGCTAATTGAATTTTCATTTTTTTTTTATTTCAGGGCTGCAAGAATTGTATGAGTGCCAATCCTCAAGTTGTTGATATGTGCAAAGGTGTTAAGCGTTTAGCTGACTCTCTGCTGGATGATGCTGAACGAGGAAAATCCCCGTCAAAGACTGAAGAGGTGAGTGGAAATGTCGAGATATTGCAAAAGGGTCTAAGGTCAAAGGATAAGTACACTCAAGCCCCTAGCCTTATCCTTCAAGCCTTGGTAACTTCAAAAAATTCCCCATCCACTGAAATCCTCTACTTTAGCAGTAGTAGCAAATCTTCCCATCGGATTCAAGGTAATTTTCTGGGTAGTTAAATGATTAAATGGCAGAAAATCTCTCAATATATTTATGGCTTTTTCTCAGAGAGAAATTCAAGAGCATCCACTGTTGAGAATATTCTTGGGGGGATTATAAAAGAAGAAGGGGGCAGGGAAAATACCTCACATGAAGGTGAAATGTCTGGGGTCGTGGGTGAAAGTGAAGGGGATAACAAAGAGGTGGACAGTGAGAGCTTAATTGCTTCTAGTCATAAGAGTTCAGGAAGATCAGAAGCGTCACACATTACAGGTGTTTTGAGTAAATTGATGGATCTCAAGAGGAAAAGTACATCATCTGTCAGTGATGTATCATATTTTAGTGCTCTTTTTCCAACAACAAAACCCCTGGGTTTTGGCCAGGCAAGATCATGTGTTGTCGGAAGTGGTCAAAAGAAAATACATGACGAATTGAGGGAAACTCCTAAAGTCGGAAGTTCAAAAACGATGGCAGATTTACGTGATGTTGAACAACAACAGTGCTCATCAAGCCAGAAAATTTTACAATCATTCCATGATAATGAAGAAAGTGTGAGCAAAGAACCAGAAAATATTAATGATTTGATTAATGATACTACTGAAAAAGATTGTAGTACTTTCGTTTTAAGAGAGATCTCATCGAGAAATTCCACAAATTGTAGCGAATTGGGTGAACAAGTTGAATCTGTAGGGGAAATATTTCAGTTGAATGATGATAAGTCTAACGATGTAATTGATTCAATTGAGGAAACACCCAAAATTACTGATATTTTGGATGAAACAATTGAAAATATTGAAACTGATGATGGAAGAAAATTAGAAGAGATAAGTACATCAGTTAGTGAAGAAGTTTCTCAAATTGAAAGCTGTAAAACGTTAATTAATCCCGAAGATGACCGAGTTATTGAAGTAATTGAAGATGTACCCAAAATTACTGAAAATTTGGAAAAATCCATTGAAGATCTTGTTTCTGATCATGCAACAATTTCAAGAGATTCGGTTATCACTGTCAGGAAGGACGAATCTAAAATTGCAGACAAGATAATCCCTGTGGAAAATGATATTATTCCTGATGAGTTTTTTGAAGCGATGAAGGAGAGTATTATTTCTCAACTTCCTGAAGAGTCAATTTTTGATGAAAAAATCTCCCTTATCGGTACAGATAGAACAGAATATACAAATGCCGAAGAGCAACCGGTAACAATTCACACTCTTTCATCAAATCCAAGTAAAAGTGATATAATGTTCACCGCAAGAGAAGCCTTCACGCCAAAATCATTTCAAATGGACATCCAGAAAGATCATCAGTTCAATAATCTGATCAAGATTCCGGATAATCAAGCAAAATCAAACAGAGGTCAAATGAAGGACGAAATATCAGACAGTTCTAAGGAATGGTTCTTTGGTGAAAAGGCCAAATTTAATTATGACATGTTCACGAGGAAAAAGTCCAATGATCAAGAGAATGATCAAGGAGAAATTAAGAATATGACTGAGGAAATTATATCTTCCGTAATTGAATGCTTAAGTATTTGCCCTTCAGGTAAAAAGAAAATATTGCAAGTTGATTAAAAAATCTTTCTAATTTGTCTAATATTCCGCATATACAATTATATTTCAGGAAATGATTCTGAAAAGGTCAGAAAGCAATTAATGCAAATCTCATCGAAAAATGGAACTGAAACTTGTCAGAGTATCTCTGATGATGAACAATTGTCCACATTTACTGATATTCTAAATATCAAGAGAGATTTATTTGAGATTCAAGAAAAGATCCCCGAAACATCAATGATGTTTGAGATAACCAGAACCCTTGGTTGTCTTATCAGGGATGACAAGTGCAAGGATTTCTGTGGATCGAAAATTAGGGAATTGACCAAAGTTATTAGGATTTTTGTGAATGGATGGAAGAAGGAAATTGATCCTGATTTGATTGATGTTGAAGTTTCGAAGACACAGGTGATTACAATAGAAACAAAGAGTGAAAGGAGTGAAAGTGATGATTGCCAGGAAGTTGAGACGAAAACTATAGTTACAGCAGCAAGTTATCAGACAATAAATTCTACTGGGCTCAATAGTCTCTGGGAGACTGTGACAGAAATATCCCAGATGGACAATATATCTCCAGGGGAGATCGAGCAGCAAAGTGGATGTGTTTCTGCACTTGAGGACAATCTCAAGGAGCTAGCAAATTTTATAGATCAACTGAATTCGAAAGAACAAAAGCAATCAGGCATGAGGACTGTATCGTCAATTATGAACTTAAATAAGACTTACAGGTCCGAAGCTAATAAGAAGAAGCCTGATGATGGTGCGAAGAAATCTCCAACGTTGCGGAGAGGAAATAAACTTTCAAATAGGTCTAATAAGAATATCTGCTCATACCGAAGTTCTGGTGATGATAGATCCATTGTGGGGATGCTAGAATCCGCCAGAAGTTACATCAATTACTTCTACGACTCCCTCGATAATTGTTCAAGGAATAACTTCAGGGTGACTTATCGGAATATTTCCTCTGCATTAGAATCTCTCAGAATTATGAATGAGTCTGCTGATTTAAGTCCAAACCCGGATGTTTTGAGGATTTGAAATCGAATTTGAAAGAGGACCACAAATTGTAAAATAAATTTTATTTATTTTGTATTTAAATTTAAAATGGGATAAAAAAGACTTTCTCTAAGAGAATAATTCTCTGGCCTAAGCGAAAAATATCAAACCCTTCCAAAATCCTTGCTTTCACTTGACCGGAATATTTTCAGTTGGCTTTTTGCAGCAAACTTAGGGGGAATTGTTTTGTAATTGAGAATTTTCAGTGAAATTCCGTAATTTCCGGGGGTATCCTAAAATCCAATGTGTCCTTCTGAGTGTCCAAATAAGTGTGGACAGGATGATTGTCCTTTCCTCTGGGATCTCGCATCCCGTGAGATTAATAATTTCTTTTGCATTTTCATGGGACTAAAAGTGATCTTCTCTTCAGCAGTTTTACGGTCGATTCGTGACAACTGTGTAGAAAATGAGGAAAAATTCCATAAAATCCAAGAAGAAAATCAAGAATCAAAATGCAGCGGGGGGAAAGAGAAGGAAATTGTGAGTTATTAGAGTTCTAAGAAGTTATCAATTTATCTAAATCTAAGGAAAAAAAATTCTTTTGGAGCAGAAAGACAAGCTCAAGAATCTTCACGAAGCGGCTCATTCTCTCACGATGGCAATGGCTGAGTTTGAGGATAATTTAGTGCGAACGAATACGAAAATGAAGATTCAACTTGTCAACAATGGAGATCCAAGATTGTCGTCAGATCCCAGTGGCATCAATTCAAATATCCATCCAACTATTGAGTCCATATTCCTTGTTCTCCGGAAACTCCTTCCACCTCCTTCTTTTGCAGAGGCCCTCAATCTATACCGGGAAGTGCAGTCATCTCCCAACTGGCGACAAATTGAAGCTTCCCTCCCAAATTTTTGGGTAAGTTCTATTTTGCATTGAAACGGTTTTTTTTATTGCTAATTAAAAAAAAAATACTGCCAATTGTTGCGAATGGAGTTTCTCATGATAATAAATTTTTCTCTGGCAATCTTTTTTGCATAACAGAGTGGCGATGGATATGACATTCCACTATAAATATAGTTACAGTTTGACGAGAATGATGATGAGAACATTAACAAACTAACAAATTCACCCGCTTCATTAATAACATCTCGAACAGAATACAAATATTCGCCAGTTACTGTAAGTGCATGCTATGCAATGTCTGGGAAGGCGCTTTTGCTTGGTTGGAGAATTTTCCCGAACACCAAGATACGTGGATTTGAGGTATATAATGAGACTGATAAGGCAGCTTTATACTAACTTCATACACTATCATTTCATTTATTCTTAATTATTAATCCTAATGTAAGGAATTTAATGCAAAATGTTCAATTGCATTTCTTAACTTTAACCAATTATTTTAACCCATGGTATTATGTTATATATATTTTTTTATAATTATACAACTAATGAATATAAAAGAATGAAATTCCAAGACGTTCTGGAGTTTAGCCAAGTTTGTAATAAACTTGTTGGCAGGAGGCAGACATTAGGTTGCAAGTGGTATAGAGATTTTGAAGATTTTTCATACACTGGTAAAAAAATGAAAAGATCAAATTGATCCTTTTGCAAAAGATGGATAAAATTAACATGTTCTATTATGATAAATGTGCATTCAGGGTTCGAAATTTGAGCCATCCTTAAAAGGATCAAATTTGGATCAATTTTGGTCCTTTTATTTTTACCAATCTATAAATTGCGGAAATGCCAAGAAAAATTCAGGAGGAAGCGTCAAAAGTAGTGTACACATTTTTTCTCATAAATCCCCCATTCTGCTATAAGATTTTTTAATAAGTGGATACAAGGGACTCAAGTAGAGCCTCTGGGGCCTCTGGGTATCTCTACAGCCTGAAAATCACACTTTAGGGGAACCCGGGACCAAGTGACTAGCAAATGAAATTTTTCTTTGCATAAAAATAGTATAAAATTCTTCGAAAAGAATTTTTCCAGTTAATATAGAGATCGACAACAAAAACTAGAACATGCTCCTGATTTACTCTGGGTTCCCCAAACCACTCAAAAAACATTGATTTTAGTCACTCAAAAATTACCTGCTACTTTTTATCTGTGATACCGCTTAATTATTGTACGGATTAATATTTTAGGCAAGATTTAGAAAAAAAAGTGTCTAAATGATCAAAATTATCAAATTATATTAAGTTTATCACTTTCAAGCGGGTAGAAGGGCTCATTGAATTGCAGAATACAGGATTTGTAATTTAAAAAAAAAATATTTTCCGTAACGCTAATTTAAAATTACAGGAAATAAACTTTATTTTTTACAATCTTTAGTTTTTAATAAATTTATAGTAAGAAATTAATAAATTTTCAAATAATCCTAAGCAATTAATATTCTATATAGATTTGTTATTTTTTTTCTATTTTGCTTAATTGGGCTATTCGTTTGAAATAGAGGCATTCTTGTGAAAAGGGGCCTAACTCATATAAGTTGCGCATCTGTTACTCTTATTCCAAAAGGATTTGTTCATTATTTGGTATTACAGGGGTACAAAGAAATTTCGACAACTTTAAATCAAAGGTTTTTCTGATTTTTATCGTAGAAATCGAATAAGCTTTTAACCTTTTGAGAGGACCAATGGATTGCCGCTAACCCAAAAATCTTTTTTTTCTGATTAGAATAAAAAATGACTTTAGACAGTCGGAAAAAATTATTTTTTCTATGAGTCACCGAGGGTTCATCTTTATCAAAGATTTATACGGGATTCAGACCAGAGGCTTATCCATAGGGGAAGTTAGGCATGGTTCGCACGTTTTCTCGAAGTACATTTTTAATATTTTTTTCTGACTAAACTGTGAAATGAACAGTAGATTACGCTTCACCAAATAATCTCTGGTCTTTTGGGTTTCAATATGTGCCTGATTCATTGCCACAAAATCTCTGATTTTTCCTGGACAGGAAAATGAAAAAGGTATGACGATTTGTGCGAACCGTGCCTGTGGAGCCAAGGTTCAACCTATAGGTTCGTCATTGGATTTTTTCCAGGAATAGCTCTTCCTCACAATTAAATATTTTTTACCGATTGCTAGATTAAAGAGTCATGAATCTGTGAAAACCATCATTTCACTAAAAGAATGTCCCTAAAACAATTTTTTTCCATTTATCTGAAGCACTATTTTTCTTGCATTTGAATGTCGACATATCGACTAAAATGTGAGGATTTCGAATGCGACAACATAACAAAATTATCAGCTCAATTTTCTTGGTCTCTCTGCTGAACCCTTTCTTCATCTCTTCCTCCCTTTGTTTTCCTCATTGAGGTTAGGTCCTGATTTTCAAGCTGCTGGAGTTGCCTATTGGGTTGCCGAACCATATCACTTTCAGCGGTTGAACCATTACGCAGTGTAGTATTTGCGAGTTTTTCGCCAGTAGGGAAAAACTTCCTCCGATACAAAGCATTATTACGTAAATATCAACCCACATTAACCCTTCATCCATTGGTGTAAGTGTTTTTTTCTGAAAATGGCCCTAGCTGTAAGAAATCACATGAAATGTGCGCCATCAAAATTACAAATTTAGAGCCAATTTTCTATTTATGATCCTAGACGCTAGGAAAGAAGGGTTAGACTGCCTATTTTTGTTCTAAAGATGTGTTTTATAATTACCTGGTTAAGAAATTAGGATTCATCTCTTTCCCAACAAAGAAAAAAATTCGGATTGTTCGAAGGCTCGCGCGTGCGAAGCATGCCAAACTTCCCCTATGGTTTAGCTTCTCTATTTTTTTATAAACTAATTTTTAAGATATTAAGGGCAACTGATCCAATAATTTTGGTAAACCAATGAAATTGATTGCTATTTATGATTTTGAGGTTTTCAAGAACTGGGATGGCATAATAACTTCTTTTCGATTGTGTCGACTGTCGATTCTGAAAATTTTGAATGATAGCTGCATTTTTAGTAACTAATGTAAATATTTATAAACAATCATATTCTTTTAAGAATAGTACAATAAGTGGTCTGATAATGTTTAAAAATCAGTCATTCACTAAATTAAACAAATGCAGATTTATCGATACTATCGATTCGATAGTATCGAAAAATTATCTTTCCGATCCTGAGCTAAATTTTTAATCTAAAAACTGGTTTAAGAATCGACTTAAAGATTTATCTCAGAATTGAGGTATCATTCTACAAAAATAAAGTTCAGCGAGTAAACTTAATGAGATTAATTGTTCATCCTTACTTGATATCGCTCATTTAAAAATTATAAATTTTTAACTTACTCAAAGCAAACTTTGAGAAAAAAGCATGAATGGTTCTTATGTTGACTCTAAACAAAATCTGGTTATATTTTCTGCTTATCTGTTTTCTGTCTTTTTATTTGAGAAGTACTATTATCAGAGAATCCCATCTAATATTGGAAGTACCAAGCTTTTAAATTTTAAAATGTTTTATTTGCAAAAGAACCCCCTAAAGATCTTAAATTCAAAATTTTCGTAGATCAAGTCCCATAAACATTTGCCTTAAAGAATTCAATAGGGGAATGTGGGCATGGTTCGCACAGAGTGAACCTTCAAACGATGCGAATTTTCTCTTTGATGTATGGCTAAGACGCGACGACCTAGCTCTTTACAAAGAGAAAATTCGCATCGTTTGAAGGTTCACTCTATGCGAACCATGCCAACACTCCCCTAAGACTTCATTGATTTGGCCGATTGGGCTAAGACTAATGGGTATTTCAATTAAGAAAGTTCAGTGAAAGGATGCTTAAAATTTATTTGTCCATTCAGAGAACAATATGGATTTTTTTTTTTGCCAAGGATTCTGACGATACACTGGTAAAAAGCAAAAGGATTAAATTTGTATCAATTTGATCCTTTTATTTTTACCAGTGTACAAGTGCTTTCCTCAATCCTAAAAATCAGTTATTTTGGTCTCTGAATTTTTTCCTTAGCAACTGTATTTGGGTCAAGGTAACATCCATTGGCACCCTATTTTTGCATCATTTGGATTTATGAGATTTGAATATCAATCTTTCTAGAAAAAGGTAAATTAAAATAAAAACGTTATATTACTTGCATTTTATCAGAATAAATTAAATAAAATTCATTGTTTTGATAAAAGTGCCAACAAGTAGTGTTGTTCCCTGCCAAAAATGTGTTGATACGGATACTCTTGAAAAATTATGTTTAGATGTCAACCCTTTTTCTTCTGGCCTTAACTCTTTCTGAGCCGTTTCAATTTCAATAGCGATTCAATTTCACGATTAATCGGAGTCCTGCAAAAAATGTTCTAGATTTAGATATCCTTATATTTTATAATCATCCACTAGAATCAGATTTTTATTGATTCTAAACAGTACAAAAATTGTTTTTCTCGAATATCCATTACTTTCCTTTCGATGGCTTTGAGCATTTGAAAGAAAAATATCGTGCTTTCTTATTTTATGAAAGGATAAACATCTTAACCGATTCCTTACCATGGTATTATACATCATACGCAAATTGAGTGATTTTAGATGATTTATTTCTGGGCAATTGATATTCGAATTTTTGTCGGAAATGCATTTTTAGTTACTTTAGTCCATCAAATACTTGGAAAAAATAGCCCGACAGAGATTAGAATACATTTTGCTATTCTTTTCTTGCTTCGCGTGAAGTCATGCACAAATTTTGCTCAAAATGCCGGACGGAAAATTCGACGTCCCATCGATTTTGTTAAAATTGGCCTTCATCCTCTTTCCTGATTTGAATTCTAGTCGCCAATTTGTTTTATTGGATAGTTACTCTATCTAAAGCAATAGAGTTTGTAATGAATTAAGGCACAGAATTTAAATTCAGCGACCGTTAAGACGTGTGTTTGACAGGGGCTACCCGCGCCCCCATAATAGATTAAAAAAATTTCTTTTCAAAAAATTCATCTATTAATCTGTAGGAAACTAATCCCAAAATATGAACATTCTATCTCAAGTATTTCTGGTACATTGACTGAATGGGTTAAAGACAACCGGAAGGAGTTTATCTCAACTCAATATTTCTTTAGTTTTCTCTACATTACCACTTCTATGAGTTAATTATAATACCCTTTACTAAGACTTTGGGCTTGATACAGCCTTTACAAAAAGTTTTAGTAATAGCTTTTGAAATTGTTGTTCAGCAGATTTCACCAACTTGCTTCCTTGAAGGTTAATAAAGAGCTTCAAAATAAAATTGAACATTCTGCATAAATTCACATTGCTTTCGTTGCTTTCTATCTGCTTCTGATTCTGGGCTGAATATTTTTCTTTTTAGCATAAATAATTTTATCAAAGAGTATTTTTGTCTGACGGTTTTTTTGTTGTAGATTTCCGTTGATGGTGTCCTAGTTAAAAGAGTTAATTCTCCAACTCAAAAAGTGGCGCTTCTCCCAGATGTTGATCCGACAGATGAACATCTAGTGACTGTAAACGCTGTACCCCTCATACCAGGTGATTCTCGATGGATTCCCGCCAAATTTACCTACCGTGGTACGTCACAATCGTCCCGATAAGAGTGAATAATAATTGTTGAAGATTGCATCAAAGACTTTTGCATTGAAATGAGATTTTGCAAAGGAGCAAGATAATGTTAGAAGAAGAAACTCAAAGGTTTCTGCTGTGCCTTTTTCTAGTCCAAAAAAACAAAATAAAATTATTCAGTAAATATATCGACTATTGTAATACAAAGAAAATACACAAAAATGAAGTTTAATGAAAAAAAAATCACAAAACATATAAATACAAAAAGTTTTGCAATTACTTGTTACATTGATAGGATTTTTTTTTTGTCTCTATAGCGATATACTTAGTAATGCAATCACTTTTATTCGTCTAAGATTCATTGCGTAGTTTTTTATATCCCCAAGTACAATTTTAATTGATAATTATATACAATTTACAAGTAGATGAACACACGTTATGTTTTAAGAGATTTTTTTGTCGCCTGTAGATAAACAGAACACCGAATACTGGCATGTTTTTTTTATAATTATATTATTTTGAACAAATATAATCAAGTTGTGAGCTTCCAATGTTGCAACAAGTTGTTTTTTTTTTATTTATGGCAAAGGAAGAGGGTGGAGAGACAGTTTCACGGTGCAAATTGTTGCAAGAGAGGTGTTTTAATTGAATTTCCTGTATTTTCCACCTCGTTGAGTTTCTCTGGCTCTTTGCATGCATCAATTATTCTGGTGTAAACGCCGAAATGCAGGCAAAACGACAGGAAGTCACCAGGCGTCTCCATCTGAAGCACAATGCGACAGTAAATTGTGAGCAGAAAGCGAAAAATTATCAATTTGTAAGTCTTTTATTACTAAAATTACACGTTTTTAATTTTATAGACATGGTTTTGTCACTGAGTTATGACCAATTTACTCCCAGTATTGCAAATATTCAAGAGTATTTTGTGTTTTACACAGAACTTAGCGTAATAGACTTGTTTGACTGGCTACTTGAGACATCTCTAAATTATTACTTCTTGTACCATCTCCTCCCAGAGGGATTATCTAATCCGAATGCAGGGCTCACAGGTGCCTGGTTGAACGTATGCTGGATGGCAATCTGGACATTTAGGATTTTCTCCATACCAGGGTTTGTCACTCTTTGACGGAATTATGAGTTGGAAGGAATTTTTGGCTTCCTTCTGATCAAAACCTGTTCTTGCATCCTTTTCCAGTGGAAATTGAAAGTCCGGAATCAAAAATGTCTTCTTCAACTCTTGATAGTCATGAGTGGGTTCAAGGCGTTTGGGTTTCTCTGTAGATGTGCCTGAATTTTTCGGCACAGATCCAGAAAATGCTCGTGCTGTGGGACTTCGCTCAGACGACGTATTGCCCGTTGTGGCTTTTCCATTCGAAAAAGCCCGCTGAAGGAAAGGATTGTGGGCAAATTTTGTGGGTACTGCAGGAGGAACTCCTTGCTCTCGTTTAGTTGCCGATCCCGTGGAGTTATTTGCCGGCTTAGGCGGCTCCAGCACAAAAGCAGGAACTGCCCATTTCCATTCATAGTAGATTGGAGGACCTTCTGTTGTGGCATCATCATGCTTCCTAACATCTATTCGTGGAGGCAAGAGATCCCGGGCTGGTTCAGGAACACTCGGATTAGGCCTATTATTCAATTGTTGCGTTGCAACTGTGGGTTTTGTCTTCTGCAGGGAATTGGCAATGAAGGGATTCTGAGAAAGAATTCTCGGTGTAGCAGTTACTGGTGGTTCCGTTCGGGGTGCATTTCGTGTCTTTGACACCTTCTCATCGACCGTATCCTTCACACCTGACGCTGTAAATGGTTTTCCCGTGCTCTGAATCTGTGGTGTATTGGGCGAAGGTGGAGGAGTTGTTGCTGGTGGCCGGAAATTTCTATTGTAGTCTGGAAGGAGGAATGGAGGTTCATACAGCAATGAGGGCTTTTTCACTGATCCATTTTTCACGGGTGGTGCTGTAGGCACGGGTTTCGATGGTACAGTAAATCCCGATGGCGACGGCAATACAATGATCTCAGCCTTGCCATCTTTATCAGATGTTTCAGCCACAGCGTCATCCATTCGACGATTGCCCGGCACGAATTCATCATTTTTCACATCACGCCGCACAGAAGCCGTTGCATCACCTCCATTACCATTTTTTGTGCTCCAGTGAATCGGTAAGAAGAGCTGAGGTCCTTGGTAATTTGAATGGGCTGTCTCCAGAGAACCCTCACCCTCAATTGTCTTGCCTGACGAGGCCTTTGGCTGGCTATTTCGTCCCAAAATCGTATTCTGAACCGCTGGAGTGGTCTGCAAGAAATTGGGAAATTTATCACTTAAAGTTGATCTTTGAAATATTTAATGGCAAGAAGAGTAAAATTTGAATTAATTAAGTGAGATTCTTATATTTCGCACCTATTGTAATCGACACAGAATATCAAAGTCATGGAAGAGATCTCGGAAAAAGAACAGAGCACGATTTGTGTTACTCTAGTAACGAAAAAAGCGAGTGATAAAAATGTACTATCTGCCCAGGGGAAAGCGAGCAGAAAGGGAGAAGCGCGCTACCTTCGGACGATTTATGCTTCGTACAATTCATTTTTTTTTCAATGTGTTATAAATAAATTTGGCCCATTATAATATTATATTTTAATAGTTAGTCCAAGGCCTCAAATTTTCAGAAAGGAGCTATGGGTGAAATCGATAAGGATCATTGAGAAAAAATTGAATTTTCCGAAGCTTGTGTCGTCCGAAGGTAGACCGCTTTCCCCTATTTTTGGAAAATTAAAAAAAATAACCGTTTGTGAAATTCGTACGAACCCTCGTACGCACCCTTTAGAACAACTTTGTTCTACATTGATCGTAAGTTTTGTTATCATTCCGAAATTTTATCAACAATGACTCACAATAATGTCTCATGAATGGCCTCAACATCAAGCAATAGGGGGAACTAGGTCACTTTTGAATTGGGGTAGTGGAGACCGGGGTACTTTTAGCCAGCGAATGAGGCTGTTTTTTCGCGCATGATTTGTAAAAAAAAAATGATAAGGTTTGTCTAATATTTTTATGTTTCATAAGTAGCATTAGAATATTGGCTATATGAAACAGTGTAGTTCAAAGCTCTAAAATCCTTGACTTTTTCTAGAGAGGATAATGAAAAAAGTATGACACATTGGCTACACTTGCCCCGGCCTGGGTAGATATAGCCATTTTTGGGGTACTAATTGCCACTAGTTTCCCAGATGGAATTTTAAACTGGAGATACCAAATATTGTTTCGCTTGATACACTGGAACCCACTAATGCTAAATATGTCATTTAACTCATTCCGGACCGCAGCATATGCTGCAAGCCAATTTCACAATTTTTAATCAAAAATATCTAAGCTCAAGAATTAATTGAGGTCCTACAAAAAATATCTTACATTTGGACATCCTTATAGTTTGTAATCATCCACAAGAATCGGATTTTTATCAGTTCTGAATAATTAAAAACCATTGTTTTTCATAGAAAATGCATATGCTTCTTTGGGTACTACAGTCCCAAAAGACGAAAGAGTTAAACCTAAAGAAAAAGGTTTTAGCCGGCTTTTTTTATGACATTTTTGTAATTGCCGCAAAATTGATGCAAACATACTGAAAAAGTCTATTTAACAAATTGTTCATCCGAATTGTAATATTGTTTGGAATATCAATAGTACTTTTTCATCTAACAATTATCCATGTATTAGTGAAAAATCATCAATAGTTTTATCCCGCCACGGAAGAGTGGCTACATCTTCCCCGAGGGCTGTTTCAGTGTTTATCATCTTATATAAAAAAAGTAGATAATTACTGTCCAAGTGAAAAATATCTCTTAATTATCTTTATTAAACCAGAAATAAAGTAAAAGTATAAGATTTGGACTAATAACTTAGAAAACCAAATGCTGCGCCAACAACTGTAATATTAAAACTACAATTTTATACCCATTTTATAAAAATGCTTCTAAATTGTAGAATAACAGGATCAGAATTATAAATATTTCTGGGAATATGGGGATGTGTTCCTACTTTCATTAAAAAATACTTTGCTCAATATACATTTTAAGGGAAACGAAAAAAATCCACTGTCTACTTCTACCCCTGGCTATAGGTACCCCGGTCTCCCCTTCCTTTGAAATTGTACATTTTTCTCTTATTTTAAAGAAAGACCGATTTTAAAGCTGCTCCAATTCCCCCTAAGTCATGTTTAATCAAAAAGATCAAATTCCAGATTCCACAAGTTAAACGTTATTCCCCTGATTCTTTGTGAACTTCTTATGGGCTTTCACATTTCTCCTAAATAAGAAATAAAACACGGGTTTTGACCTGGTTAGGATTTATTCCTTTTTTTTCTTTACGACGTTTCGGGGATTGTTGTCCCCTTCTTCAGGTCTACAAATTAAACAAATTATTTTTTTTTGAAATTTTCAATAACCTAAAAAAAACATGGATCGTTCTGTTGACTTTCACTTACATTGAGATTAATTGGACAATTCAGGTCAAGGTTTTTCTTGTAAATTTCTCGTAAATTTCCCATATGGATTTCCCAAGTTTCTAAGTGTCTGGCCACACTGGTTAGACTTCCGCAAATAAATTTATCCTTTACATAATTTCCTAACATCTAGTATCACTAAAGTCGGGAGAATTACTTTCTAAAATTAAAGCTAAATTTTGGATCCTAAAAATGTGATAATAGAATTTAATAATTATTGACATTGTGGCTGAGCACAAAAACGGTATAAAACATCATATTTTTAGTTTTATCTGAAAATTTATGATTATCACAAGCTTAAATGGAAAGTTTCTGATAGAAATTTTTTAATAACACAACCTCAAATAGTAGATGAGATTATTAAAAATCTCACCTAATACTGCGGTTGCTGATGAGTCAATTTTGAGGTTCCTTTTGGTAAAATTGTAGAAAGCAATCAGACCATTTCCTGGGCTTTAGTTTTCCAAATTATCATTTTTTGACGAATTTGAGATAAAACCATAAAATTATTTTAAAAATCTTACTTTGTATCGAATTTTTAGATTTTTTTAAATGCTGTGCAAAAAAAATTACCAATGTATTTGATAAAAGTCATGTCTACTTTCCAAAATTCAAAAATTTATATCTCCGGTTCTAATAAACCAATTTTAAATATCTCAAGCCTAAGAACACGCCTTATTCTATGATTTATAAATCTTTTAAATATGGCAAGGATCTACTATAATATTAACTCTTTCAGGGCCGACGTGTAAATATACGTTTGATAAATAAATATCCTAGCTCAGGACTTAATCGGGCCCCTTAAAACAATATTCTAGCGATTCTAGCTTTGGATGGCTTTATAGTTTGTTCCCAAGAAGTAAAATTGTTGCCTTATATAAACAAGACTTTGACAAGATTTTTAATAGGTTGTAAAAGCCCTTAAGCCTCTTAAGTGTGTGCTATTGTACTTTTAGTAGTCTCAGTAACGGAAACAAGAGCGTTATACGCGAATTAAAGAATTTTTGTTCTATAATGCCTTACTTGAGATACTTTTACAAGAATATATTAAGGAAATATTGCTCCTTGGGTTAATCATCCACGAAAATTGGATTACGGGGCCATTATCTTATAGATGGGGCTCTAATTAAAAAAGGAATCGGATTATTATGGATATACCTATTCTTAAAAAAATAATAGTGTTGATTAATATTTATTTATATTAGCTGCAAAAAGTGCAGCTATCTGTTCATTTTTTTTTTAGAATCAACAATCGATACTATCGAAAAGAAGTTATCATGCCATTCTATTTTTTAATGTCTTTCTGACTCTATTTATTTAGAATTTTATTCGAATTGACTTGGAACTTTGGGATTTTTTTGACCATTTAGTAAACAAATTTAATTTCTTTTCATAACCCCGGTAATTCTTTTGAAGCCGATTAGATAATCCACTAGCAAGAAAATTATGTTTTAATTGTACTTCTAAATCCAAAAAAAATGAGTGAAAATTGAAACCTGTAGCAGATTGGGGAGTATTTCAGTAAAAATTATCATTAAAAATGAAAATTACTATAAGCTAATAGAAAATTATGGAGTGATAAATGGAGTGATTTTATTACTGGAAATTTTAAATTTGAGGAAGCTGCTTCAAATTTCGGCCAGCTTACAATTTCTTCAACTTTCTTTGCTCCTCAAAATATTAGAATTTTTTTTCATTCTCTAGAGATTGTACAACGCAAAAGAATACGACCAAATGTCTCCACGAACAAGATGTTGTAAGAAAGAACTTAGAAGAGTTCTGGTAGAGCAAGGACCTACGAGAATGGGCACGGCCAAAATATTATTTAAAGCATTTTTTAACATTATTAATAAGAATAATTTTTTAGAGAAAATACTAATGATAAACTATCTACAAGGTTAAAAACAATATTTCTGAAAAAGTACCAAAAAATCATTTTACTTTGGTGCTTTAGATGCAAATATGCTCAAAATTCCGTACAGTTCCCTATTTATTTAATTTTTTGTTACTTATCAAATTTGATAATTGAAAGGCAAAGATGTTTTTCCAATTGACTTCCACTTTTAGATGTGTTTAGAAATATGACTAAAAAATAATAATAAATACATTGAGTTCCCATTGAATAACTAACAGTTATTGGCTTACAATGAGAATCACACATATCATAAGCTGATTCAAGCTTATTATTAGTTTACTAAATAAGTGAATAATTTTGATGAAATGCGAAACCTTCGTGCTCTCCTTAACTTTAATAAAAGACAAAGTAGCAATTCGTGTATTGATTGCAGTCCAATTATTTATATGAAAAACTTATGCAATTGAACTGTATTGCATTCAAATTAATTTGTAGATAAATTTAAATTGATTTTAGCAGTGAATTAGCCACGATTTTGCAACTTGATACACTCAATTACCCATTCAATGGCTTTAAAAATGGACAAATAGGAGCATTTTATGTTTACCTTGAAATGCCTGCGGAAGGATTCGCCGGAATAGTCTGGTGAATAGGGGCGATCGAGAAGATCTGGCCGTGGTGTCCGTAGTTCATGTTCTTCCTCACCCACAAATGGCTTATCACGCTGACCTGCAATAAATCAAGAGCATGAGGTGTTTTTCCGCAAAAATTTCTCAAGTGAACACGTGCAGAAAAGGCACCACTAATTACCGATCAGCAAGTTGGCGGCATAGTTGCTCTCGGCGCGCGAGCAGTTCACCATGTACCAATGATCGCAGATCAGCATACGTTGCTGGAAGAGAGTTGTGTTGGGACAGGCATAGCTGAATTGGCGACCTAGACCGTCACACATGTGGTAGATCTCACAGCCGGTCTCGATGTCGGCATAATAGCCGGCGGGTCTGCCCCGGCAGGAGAAATCTGTCCTCGGAAACACCCTATGGGACCCCACAGGCCGCTGATTCTGCAATAATTCCCAACAATACCAATTTACACACATGATCAATTGTTCCCGTGGCGTTTTGTCTGCGCGCCCAAAAAAGCCACGCATGCAATTGTTGAATTTCAAAATTAAAAAAAAAGAAAATCTGCACAAAACTTTCCGCCAAATTTCAATGTCTATTTTTCAAAAGTTTCTTTTCTATAAGAATTTTTCCTATAGCACCAGCACGCCCACATTGTCCCCATTCTCAAGCGTATTTGCACTCTATGACCAAAGTGATTCTGTGTTGAACACGAGAGATGAAGCACGACCAGCTCCCAGTGCCAATCATCATTCGTGAAGACCAAATTGGCAAATTCTCATCACCCCAGCCACGATTGATTGATAGAAGACAAGTAACTCGTTAATTTTCTCCTCAAAGTGCAATTGCACAATTGCACCAAACACACTCAATGTTTTGCACACTCAATTGCAAGTTCATATTTATGGTGTGGTTTCAACACGGCATCTCATGAGGAGATTCATCAACATGTTGTCACGAAAACATCAGCCGATTGCACACCAAATCCAAGTTCAAGTATTCAAATTTATCTCATTACACTATTTTATGGTAAATCAATATTTCCAAATGAATTGCCGTTTCATAAATGATGGATAATAGGCAAATATAAAGTGTTTTTTAATAGTTCTTAATTGCATACCCTAAAGAAAAACTTTTTTTCTCAATTTGCCTAATTGAAAATTGAAAATTAATTTACTGACATTTATCTTTGTTAATATCGAATTTACGGTGAGGTAGGATTACCGCACTGCAGATCATCTTTTAATGACAGAATATGAACTATAGTTAGTTGATTCTGTTATTCAGTATCTCTAATAATGTTGTTGACTAAATTCGACTAAAAGTTTGAAAATTAAAAATTGAGAACAGTTGATAGCGCCACTCCTGGGGGGAAATAGTGCCCTCACGCGGAGGAAAAAATGTTAGCCTTAACTCTTTCACGTCATTAGGGTCATATATGACTCAGGGAAAAAAGTTTATTTTTGACTATTTACATTAATTGAAATCTATCTGTTTGTGCACGACATCATAATAGAAGGATATAAGATTCTTGGCTAATTTTCTCAAGACTCCAGATATTCAGGAAAAGAAAATATTCAGATCAAAAATCACGAATTTCGATATTTGTGAAATGACTTTTCTTTTTCAAATTTTTTTATATTCATTTATTTTTTTCAACAAAAAGTTCTATAGAAACACAAAATAGAATATCCAAAGATTGTAGGGGAATGTAGGCAGCCTTCGCACGTTTTTTCGTTCTTCATATTCAGGATTTTTTTCTGACTAAACTGTAAAGTGGGCAATAAATTGCACTACACCAAAAAAATCTGTGATCCTTTAGGTTTCTATGCATGCCTAGTCCACTATCACAGAATTGTTGGTTTTTCCTGGACAGGAAAATGAAAAAAATATGACGATTTGTGCGATTCTTGCCCCCAGGGCCAGCGTTCACACGATGGGGGTTTTGGGTTCGTCATTGCTTTTTTTCTCGAAATAAATTTTATCCACAATTAAGAATTATTTTCCTACGGTTATACTGTACCCCCGTGAACCCGCGGAAACTATCACTGCACTAAAAGAAAATCTTTAAAACACTTTTTTCCACATTTTCTGGAGCACTGTTTTTTCTTCCAAATAAATATCGAAAATCGACTAAACTGTCAAAATTAATTGTCTGGTCAGCTGGAATCGCCGGAACATTGAAGAGGTTATGTTAATATTGTTTGTTTTCCTAAAGGTTGCATAAATTATATTAAGAAAGGTGATAAGCTTCTGTGTTTTTCAGAGTGTTCGAGTAACACTCGCTTTGTGAGTAAAATGTTTGGTTTTCCTAATTCTTATTGCAAATGTTTAAAGTGGCTCATAATTTTTTCGATATCCTTTAGCATGGTAGCAGTTTAGTTAGTGACATTGAGTCCCAGGCTAATGGTGAGCATGTTCACACGGTTCACACTGTGAATAAACGTCGTCTCATGGAGATGGGCAGGAAACTACACGCCTGTCGAAGAGGAAATGTCCAGGATTGTCTCCCTGTGGCTTATGAGGCTTTAGTGAAGTTATGGTTTTCAATCTGAAGTTGCCGGATGCATATGCGAATGCTCACACATTCAGTGTTTGAAACCACACACAGTGTAGTACTTGCGAATTTTCCACCACCGTGAAAATAATTTCCCTCCGATGCAAAAAGTTATTACGTAAATATCATCTCTAGTATTCTCTTCATCCACTGTGTAAGTGATTTTTTTAGAAATGAGTTTAAATATGAGAAATCAAATGAAATATGTGCCATTAAAATTACCCATTTTGGGCCAATTTTCTATTTGTGATCCTAGCACCTAGGAAAGAAGGGCTTGGCTGCCTATTTTTACAATGAAGATAAGGTTCATAATTACTTAACTTATGGCTAAGAAATTCGGAACCAACTCTTTGGAAATAAAGAGAAAATTCACATCGTTTGAAAGCACACACGTGCGAAGCCTGCCTACATTCCCCTATATTGCATATTTTGATACAATAAACTACACTTAATTTTCCAGAAAAGCGCGTAGAATTTTCCGGGTCATATATGACCCTATTGTCGGCAAGGGAAAAGTTTATGTAAGTGTTTTCGTGCCAACAATGTAGTTGGGACAGTTGGGACATTGTTTTTCTTTGTGAAATCCAGAAGGAAAGTATCTTGCTCCTGGACATTTCATCTTATATCTGATGAATTATAACATATTTTGCAATATTTTAGAGTATTCTGCAAGCGTCCCATATTGTGCAATTGTATTGTATGTGAAAAATATGTGGATAAGTTTATTTTTGCCAAATACCACTCAAAATAGTGTGACAGAGACTGTTCAAGGGATTACTCAGAAAGATTCCTTGAAAACCAGGAGTACAGTGTTCATCAAAACAATCCAGTTTGCCATGGTTTTGGCCAAATTAATAACTTCAAGCAAAAAAACTCGTAGAAAGTCCGTGGTATAGATTTTGAAAATGGTATGTATACTTCCCTTGCCGACAATAGGGTCATATATGACCCGGAGTTTTTCCGAGTTTTCACGCATTGGAAAATTTTATTCCTCTGAACTATTATATTTGATCATAAAGCATTAGGAAAAACTCAGTTTTACATGAATTCACTTGCTGAATAAAAGTGTGACGCGAAAGAGTTAATGGATTTTTGGCAAAATTTCTACTTCTCTTTCTTTAGAATTTCTTTAGAACCTCAACTTTTGTGATCCCAGTTGAAACCCAACCTCGTCAGATCGGGCCCAAATTTTAGATTTACACGTTTTGACACTCATAGATCACGAATATCATATGCGCTAAAAATCGATTTTCGTGGACGGTCGGTCCCGTCCGTTCTTTCCGGAGTGCAAATACTTCTGGAAAGAGAACGGAAAAAGATAGCGACAAACGGTTTTCGGCAAAGATTAAATGTCGATAAGTGGCTAGAAGTTGGATGATGCCAGATGAACTCTGCTCCACCCCCGTTCCACCATTTTGGAACACCCCCAAATTTTGTTTTCTCAATAACTCAGCCCCTATGGCATCGATGGGCTCAAATCGAATTTTCACGCAATCCGAATTGCAAGCACCCCGAGTTGCAGACATTTCGAGGTCACCCTGGATGGACACTTTCCGGTGATTCTTCCGATTTCAGAATAGCTCGCTTTTGAATTCTTTAGGGACGTGTCGTGTCCACGATCAATTTGCGCAGGTTCTCTATTTTTATCACTTTTCTCAGCCAAAACACAACCTTTTCAATATTTTTTTTTCAGAAATGAAAAGCTGACGAAATTCTCTTGAAACAGAAAAAAATCAAAACAAAACTCAATTCCTATTGTGACTAACTTCATGTCGAAAACTTGGGGAATTTAAATCCGGGACATGCTTTAAGGTCTGATATACGAGGTTTGTAGATAATCTACTGAATATTTTTCGCCTTCGAATGATTTTTCTGACTGTTTTTCTCTAGAAGTTGACAATTGGCACTAAGGCGGCGGTGGACAAAACGAGCACAAAAGTCCTACACTTTTGTAAAATTTTATGATTCTATCATTTGTCGCAAATGAAAATATCTTTTTAGCAAATTTTTAAAAAAAAATATAAACAATCTTATTTTTCATTTAATAGCTTCTCACAATTTTATACGACATATTCAATTCAAACAATTCACACGTAAAAATAGAAATATCTGCCATCAGTTTGGCCCTTACATGTATTAAATTTTTAACCGCAAAGCGGATGTTGTTTTGATGCTCTTTATTTAAATTATTATTTATAATTTTTTTCGTGCAGTGTTTCTGATTTCGTTATTGACATTTACTAATTTCTGTCAGTTACTTTCCAATAGGAAGAAGATGAATTTATCATTTATTTCGAGCTCGATATTCATAAAAAGATTAATTACTGACTTTGTTCAAAGTCAAACAAATATTTCACCTGTCAATATATTTAAAGCTTCCATAATATTCAACAAACTGAATATTTATTAGATCGACAGAATTAAACCTAACATAATATTTCATCAAAATAGACAAATAGCTGAACCATAAAATGCAAATGCTCTTCTAAAATATTATTCAGAATTTGCACAAAATGACGGAATATTTAGAGAATTCACACATCTCTCAACTTCGTAGAATAATACGTGGTTTTTGTCAACTTCTCACGTGATGCCTAATAAATTTTAATGTTTTTGCGGAGGATGTGATCGGATTGTGATGAGCACAGACAAACTAAGTGTTCACCCGCCAAAAATTATTTGTCTTGCACGACTGGGAGGCGGAATAGTTATAAATTCAACCAGACTAAGTAATCAATTAAAGCAGCGATAATCCCTGTTCAATGGACCAAATGAATGAGAGATCGTTTTGTTGGATTTTCGCGATCGGTTGTGTGGGAGTGATCGCGATCTGAGAGAGTAGTTCGAGGGCGTAAGATCAGTCACGATATTCACAGCCAGTGAGTGCCCGCTTTTGGAGATTTGTAAGCATTTCTTTGACAACTGTTTTTTTTTAATTCATATTTATTGTATTGGAGAGGAACACCAACACCGCAATTTTTTTCACAGATGCAATTTACGGTTATGACTTTCGATCTTGACAAGAAATTCACCTCCTCTGAACCATTGAGGGAGGTGTGAGAATAAAGTATGATCCCATTTTTGGGGTGATCAAGGTGATCCTCAAGTTGGTCAGAGAAGTAACGCAATCTTGTAATGAGATTTGCCTAATGATCATTTAGTAAACTAAACGTGATCTCATCATCTAAATTGGAAGAAAAAAGGCTGATCATCATGCAGAGAGATTCAAGAAGCTTTCACGCATGGACACTACTGAGATTGTTAAAAATCTTTCGAAATATTTCGTGGCTAAAATGCTATTATTATTTTGACATTGAGATGATCTTTTATTCGTCTCAGTGGTGATCTTTGGCAGAGACACTTCATCCAACCTAACATGTTGTTCCTCTTCTGATGGATAAATAACTCGAGATGGAGTATGATGCAAAAAAAAATAACAATTACCAAGTGGAATTCCAGGAGAAAAAATCGCAATTCTTTTGCATTGTTACTTTGGCAAAAAGTGCGTCAAAGGTGATGCTGATTGATCGTTTGCTTGACTCAGTGCGATCTTCAAATACAAGATCGAGAGACATAAAAAGAAGAGTCATATATTTAATATTGTAGCGATTATGTACCTACACGGATGTGATATAATGAGCGGGTAAGTGATCTCTACAAATACAATTTGATGGTAATTGCGTACCTCAACAATATCTAACAATCTTTTTGTTGCAATATTGTCGGCGTGCGCTTGTTCCATCGCACTGAGGTGTCTGTCACTCACAAAATGTAAATAGACTCTCTTTATCGCATGAAGAGTTTCATTTACCATTTCACAAGATTTTCATCGCATTTGAGGTAAGATCACAAGAAATGTTAAAGGCGAAACGATAACATGAAAAACAAAAAAAGGAGAGCAAAAAATATGCCTACAATATTGACTTATTTGGAAATTACATCAATAGGGAAAGAGAGGCAGTTTTAGGAAGAATCAATTCTTGAAAGAATTGTATAATTTAAAATTGTTTTTCAAAATTATTTCTGATGGTTACGTGGATAACGAGATCCAATTAAGACCAATTTTCTTTTTGTCTTAATAAAAAATATTTAATTCAAGTACTTAAGCATGTAAAAGTATAATATTTAAAATGTATTTTCTAAATTCAAAAATTTTAAAAATTCTTCAGTTTGGACTTAACTTTCAGAGACTTTTTTGATTTGTTTTCAACTTATTTTAGAAGTTTCAATTTAAAAAAAAAACATTCGTCCAAATACACGTTTAACTCATATGGTAATAGGAAATTTTGGATCTTTTAACTACAGATGTATTTACATTATATTATCTTGTTCATCGAAAAATAAGTTTTTTTGGAAAGGTTTACACAAATCCGGTCTCAATGGGCTCGATGTCTCAATGAACATTTTAGAAAATATAATTAATTCTATTGATGAAGTAGCGGCATACTTCCAGTCTCTGTCTAATTAGACATTTTCATTCAATATATTTGCTACTGTTTCTCAAATTTTCTTAGTTCTTCCACAATTTTCTATTCTTTTCCAAACATTGTAAGAGGGTCGAGCCCTATTTCTTTGTGATAAATAAATATTAGGAAATACTAATTCAAATGTTGTAATTTTATAATCTTAAGAGCTTGAATTGAATAATTTTTCTTATTGGATAGAAAAAAATAGAGATATGTTGTTTTTTAGATTTTCGTGGCTGACGAATGACGAAGGCCCCTACCCTTAAGTTTGAAAATATCGAGAGGATCCTTGATCAAAATGTGATGAAATGGATATTTTTTTTTAACATTTTCTCAGAAGATCTGAGAGAGACTTCTAGTCGAGTTATTAAAAAAAAACATAAATATGGGCAGTCAAGGCATAACAGTAAACATTGAGAAAAGTGGTGTTTAATAAATTTGTGAAGCGTTAAATTTCTTGTTTTGATTATAAATTCTTAGATTTTCTGGAATAACACGAAAAACAAAAATATTCATTTCGTTACGTTATAACTTACGTTATCTTTGCATCAAAAAATATTAAAATCAATTACAGTGTTTTTCTTCTGTAATAATTTGTCTACATATTTATTAGCCTGATGATATGAACTTTTTATATTTATGTGTTTCTATTAACTTTCTTTTAAAATTGATGTATTTATAAACCATAAATTTTACACAGAAAATCAATGTTGATTTGGAAATCCTACCAAAGCGAGAAATCAACCCCGCTTGTGAAGATGGTGAAAATGTAATTCGCTTAGGGGCTAAAATTACTTGCCCTTTTTCTAATGATTTTTTTAAGATCATGCTCTATAATAATTGGATAATATAGGGTAAAGTGGTACAAGTTGGACAATGGTACAATTTGGTCAGGGCTTTTTGTCTTGATAAATTTAGTATTTCATTTTTATTTGTATATTTTTAATGCTTTAATTTTATAATTTGGTTCCTTGTGCTTAAAAACAAATTTTGAACTGTATTTATCAAGAAAAAAGTTCTGTCTAACTTGTACCGGCGAATTGTCCAACTTGTAACACTAATTCCAAATTATATCACTTTACTCTATTGGTTGTTTATTGTTCCAGCTTATACTGCATTAAATAAATACTTCTATATTTTTTTGTATTATGTTCAACTTATTCAGTCAATGTACTGCAAATACTGGGGATCGAATGTTCATATTTTGGAATTAGTTTCTTAGAGATTAATAGATTATTAACATGATAAAAAAAAGTCTTATAAAATGGAGCACGAGGAGACGCTATAGACTACGGATTACAACGGTCTTTGAATTTAAATTCCGGCCTTGACAGACAAGGATTATCCGGGAGATGGTTTATCGTCATTATATTCGAAATAATGGTTAAAATACATTTCGATCATTTTCCACTCACTAAGCCGTCTTTCGGCTTAAGTCGTAGGTGTATCAAGGACCTTACATTAAAATATACCAAAATCCATTTATTTGTATAGTGTGAGTATTTAAGAAGAGAATTTATCACCCAGAATTCAAATAAAAAAAGCAAGTGAAAGAAAATTTTATCAAAATTAATGCATTGTCAAAGTTCCTCATAGCTTGATCCAACAGACAATATATATTTTTATTTCTCTAATTTGACTCGAAATTCTGCATAACATCTCCCAACTTCGGCTAAAAATCGAATTTGCATGCATTCCGATTCCGGGTTGGCTCAGGTTACAGTTTCACTTACAATAAGTTCATCTAGGCTTATGACTATAGTTTAATCTCAACATTCATTTTTCCATACGTTTTTACATAGAGGCACTGAAACCTAATGGCAAATTATTTCCTAAAGAGAATTGACTTATCAGTCTGATATATTTCAAAATTGTGCATTAAAAGCTATATAAAAATACATAATTCATACCTAATGTTCCCTGAAATAATACAAGAACTACGAGCAAATTTGTTTAAGTCGTATAGTGCAATATCTGCAAAATTTTTACAAGGAAAAGTAAAAAATAGCTTCACTTTTTATTAGGCTTGATGGGACCCTGCTTACAACAGTAAGTTTTGATTCTTTTTTCTGTTTCTAAGAGTTTAAAAACTAATTAATAATTCATGCTTGAATTGACCCACCATCCCCTATGTTTTCCTTGATCGAATTCTAAAGTCAACGTAACACACGTTGCGGAGAGATGATCTTCGTATTATTTGAATCTTGGTTTAACATGATCACGACAAAATTACAATATAATGCATAGCAAGAAAATTCCAGTGATGTTGTAATGCAGAAGAGTGAGTCAATTGGCGATACATTTTATGAAATTCTTTCCACAGCATCCCAACAAAGGTCAATTTATTCCACCATCATCACCATCAATGTGCTTTTATTTTTCTTCACTACACACCATGTTAATAAAATATCAATAAACATTTCGCCTTCTTTTTACCATCATTTAAATTAAATTCAGATATACCAAACACCTCAGAATATCACTATTTTCACGATGTTCAGTGTGGGAATGTGGATCAAGTTCAATAGCTTCTCGTTGAAAGTTGAAGAAAACACTCCTTCTTTTTCGTGCTTTCTAGGTTAACGATCACCACCTTTTTTTATATATTTCATTCAAGTCAATTGAATTTCGATGGGACTTTTACTTTCGTTGCAGATGATCACGAATGAAAACGAGTTTCTCTCTTGGGCCCCTCAGTATGACACTGTTGATGGTTTGTAAATTGCCCCAAAGAGGCAATTTGCATAATTAAGGCGCCACACAATTTGATACAGAAGGCGGAAGCCTCATGTCTTCTCCGCTGTTTTGTCTTGTTATAATAAATATATAGCAAAAATGTTTAGAAATTATTTCACGGTATTTCAAGGTTTTTCGGTCGTCTGTGAATTTCCTTGCCCAGAAGCACAGTTTATCATTTAAAAATCTGATATAACATTCCCGTTTTCCAGGCAAATGATTAATTCATAATGCAAATGAAGATTAGAGTGAAAATTTTCCATGAAGAATATGAAATGTTCAAAAGATGACTCTCTTTAAAATATGCAAAAGAAAATATTAAACTGAAAAACTTATAATAAATTACAAATTTAATTTAGACCAGTAAAATAAAGTTTATTATAAAGAATCCTAACATATAATATGATTTTTTTTGTCAGTAGTTAATTAAAGAAATTGTGCTGTAGCTTTTCAAATGGTTAAAACAATTATTCAAAAGAACCTAATAGGAAATCATTCAAAATCTAGCTTATTTTATTTTAACAGGAAAAATTTCGTGAATAAAAATTTGATTACTTAAATTTTCCCATATTTTTCCTCACATTATAAGATATTTAAAAATTATAAAAAAAAATATATCGAAGAAATATTGGACACAAAAGTTTCTTCTAAACTATTGCTTGATGAAAAATTCGATTTTGAAGTAAATAAAATGTTATTATAAATAATTAAAAAATTGTTAAAGTGCATTTGCATAAAATTACCATAACATTAATTAACTTATTTAATGTATAGGAGCTTAATGAAACTGTTTTAATGAAAAACTACGAGTACTTCGTAATTTCGGACAGCAGCATTGCATATAAGCAAATAATAAAAAGATAATTAAAATTTGATTTTATGTTAATTCTTTTAATAATTTAAATATGAATATAAATGCAGACAATGTGTAGACTTTGTGTGCAATATCGGACAAAATTTTGCTTCTTGTCCTTGCGGAGTTCTTCAAAGACTTTTTCACAACATCTCGTTTATAGATACTATACGCTTTTTTGTTTCTTTGGAATTTTAGTAAATGAAAAAGGTAAAAAAAAAAATAGGAATTTTAGGGAATAACGAACCTATTGTATTGCAAGCTGTCCGAAATTTGAAACAGTGTGCCTATGCTAGACAATATCAGAAGTTGAATGTGAAATAAATTTTAGTTAAAAAATAATGAAAATGTTATCAACATTTTGACTGTTTAATGGTTTAACTATATTTACAAAATAAAATTAACATTAGATATTGTGGTTCTTCTTTTTTTTATCGATATGGTGTATCTTGATGGTAAATATAAGCAATTTATTTATTGATAATGATTTAATTTTCCATTTACTTTAACATCTGTGGCCATTTCCGTCTTGTGACAATATGAGCCTCCAGCATGGCAATTCTATAACAGTATGACAATGTCATATGACAAATTTTAAAACTTTTGGGTGGCAAATTCGGATAATTCAATTGAAAATCAAACTTACATCCGTTATTCAGAACTTCATAGAGCTCATTTCAATGGCCATTCGATGCTCACAAGTCTTTTACGTTATCCTGTTTCTGAATTTACTACGAAAATTTGTCATATGACATTGTCATATCGTTGCAGAATTTCCCTACAGGACAAAAGAAGAAGAAGGTCTCTTTATTGATTAAACACTTTATATTTAGAAGGTATGATATTACTAAGGCATATTATAATCGTCCTACAATTATGAGATTACCGTAGATACGCGTGACTGCCCTACAGGAGTGACTTTGCCCCCTGCTGTTCGTAAGTTTTTCTTTAATTCTAACACTTCGATCTCATGTACTATATCAAATCAGCAAAGATCATCCTTAAATTCTAAAATTAAAGAGAAGCTTACGCATAGCAGCAACCAATACCCAAATGATACTTTAGTACAGTTTATATGAATTAAAAAAACGATTGTGAAAAACAGATGACTATCACAAAAAAAAACCCCATTCCGCCCTAAATTCAAGGCCATATCCCTCCCTAATTAAACATAATGAGTTTTCAATACTCTTCAATACCGTTGAAACCGAATAAACGTCAAATGAAACATGTACGTCAATTGTCAAAACGCTACTAGAACAAACTTATTTTGACATTTATTCGGTTTTAACGGTTTTTGCACACCTCTGATTTAAAGCTTTCCCATTGATTTTCCATGCTAATTTTAAGTTAAATTGCAAATTTCGTTATAAATAAATTTAGTACAGACACGTACTAACATTATTAGAATATTTTATTTCAATGTAATAATGCGCGTATATTATATTTCATTAATTCATTATTATTTACTTATAAACTTTTAAATCTAACATGCTTTTTATTTCAATATTTTCCATGAAACTCTAAATTTCTTCTACAAGTCATGTACTAAAAATCTTTACAATGTATGCATATTTTGAAGTTTTTTTTCTATATAATAGCTCTATAATGCATTTTTGAATATATTTGAAGAATTTTTCAAAACTTTTCATAACTTCCTCTAATTTTCATAAATGAAGATGCTTCTCGGTGAATGCTGCGGAACTGTACAATAAATCGTGTAAGAAGTGGGTTGGAAATATGGAAATAAAGTCAAGTTTTCTATTTAAATGACACTCGGTATCCATTTGAATATTTCATATCTTGTACTGAGGCAGGGGAAGCACCTGGTAAAGCAAGTGGTTTAACAAGTGACAAGAGTATTTTCTATGGGCTGCACAGTGAATTTCTACCGATGTGGTGTTAAGGTGAAAAAGTTGATAGACCCATAAAAAACCCAAACTAACAGATGGTGTCCAAATGTTGTAAAATGCAAATGATCAAGCAAATGATCAAGTGTGGAAATTTATTGCAAAGGCGGCTCTCTTTCCAGTTTTCTGAGGATTTTCTAGGTTGTCTAGGAGTATATAGAAATGGATGGGAAATAATGCAGAAGGTCATCATCAAAAATATTTATAGATAAAAAAAAGAAACAAAGATCGAGATGTTTTCCAGTCTCGACTTGATCATGTGAGAATAACAAGTCGTTTGTACCAGAAATCCAGGAAGTTCAATATTTACCAAAAAAAGCACTTTATGTAGCAAAATGGTCCAAATTCAACGAAAAGTCAATGGCAATGATCCTGATCTTTCCCATGTGAAATGAAGGTGATCATCTCGAAAAAAAAGTCGACTTGTATAAATTAATATAAAGCACGCGATCCAATTGATAATGACCCACGGAGGTATTTTTCACTCTCATCAGTCAAACTCATTGATGGTATAACTTCTGACGAAAGTGCAAGTCTTTTTTTTAAACTCGCGTATATGTACATTACATAAATTGAGCAATAATTGCCCGAAGAGTGTAGAAGAGAAAAAATTCAATTCTCTGTTTTTTTTTCTCTTCACGTGTTTTACTGTTTTGAGCGTCAAGTAGATTGTTAATGAGCTCTTATAGACACTATTGTTGGGTGTCGTGAGTTTTCTATGCAGAATTCTTCAACATGCGAGGGTGGCAGCAATTCAATGTAACACTTTTATAGTCTTTTGGCCTCATTGTTAATTTTGTATATTTCTTTTCTTCAGCAATTTAATTCCAACGTGAGCTTTGAGCGTAAGGAAACTAGTTCGCGATTCTTTTTTTTTCTGTAGCTCCATCACAACATTTGAAAAGTTCAACAGCCTCCACCCGCGTTTAGTGCTTGATTAATTGAGCCGTAATTTAATACGAATTGCACGGTGTGTTCCATTGAATGTCCAATTTTCTTTAAGCTAGTTCACAGGATTAATTTAGCACGAGCCGTGATGTCTGTGAAAATTTGAAAAAGGCAATATGTTCCACATCAAAATACTCAAATTTTCACCTTCATGATGCAAAAAGAAATTATTGTGCCGCAAGTACCTCAAAAAGAACTTGCGTATGCAATGCATGAAAGTGAAGTTGTGGGAAAAATTTAGCTAGATTGAGCTTTGATATAAAGAGAGATTTGTGTCTGATGAAACTTGGACACGATGGCGTCATACTGCCCACTTCCATCTAAATAATTTACGATTATTCGCACTTTTGAGCTCTTTCAATTTGTAGAAGCACTTTAGAAGATCACACGCATGATCGAACGTCTTGAATTGAAAAAAAATTGAAATACTTGCCAATGGAATTGAGGCAATCTCGCGAAAAATGCACAATTTAGGAATCTCTGAGGAAACCACCTCTTCTTTTACTGGGTCAATGGAGTAATTTAGTGCTTAACAAATGGTACATTAGGAGTCACTATATCTCATGTGACTTTTTTTTGTAGATTCCTCCATCAGAAAACCAGAAAGCTTCTCACATGATCTTTTCTATTTTGCTTCACTAGAATGTCACTGGTTTTTCACCAGTATTTTTTTATGTAATATCAACATAGTTGGAAGACCAGCGCGACAACAAGAATCATCTCCCTCTGTGCCATTCAATTAAACTGAAACTTTTTAGCAAAACTTGTTTGCACACATAAAATCAACATTAATGAACATTTACCGTGTTATTTTTGCAAAAGCTCAGTCAATATTGTGTTTGTGGTGGAAAAACTCTTCAAATATAGATCAAAATTGGTCAAAATGCGAGTGTGATGATAAACTTGTACAATTTCCATAAAAAGAGGAAAATTTTATTGGAGTGTTTTTTTTTCTCCTTCTTTAACCGCATAAATTTGTCAGAAATGGCAAGAACTCGCTCCATTTATTTCACATTGAACATATTTATGCTCTATAATCCTTCTCAATACAGTCTTGGCTGGGAACAAACGGCAAAAAGTCTAATTTAATCCCATAAACTTCGCCAGGGGGTCCATTTGACATTTTCACGTATTTTGTGTGTCTCTCAATCAATTGGAAAAATTCCCATGTCAAAGAAATTTACTACAGTGATGGACAAAAACATTAGGAAACGATTAAGATTGTCTCTAAAATATGCTTAAAGACTTTTTAAAAAGATTTGCAGAATTGATAAAATTACACGGAAGCTTAACATTTATAGAGTATTACTTTTTCAAAGTGTTATGTTCTAACACTTTAGTGAAGATACATCATTGTAATAAAAAAAATTTACTGAATTGCTTTTGATAATCTTATATATATTCTTTAGCTATATTAAATCTTCAGGCAATAGATTCTGTCAGACAATAGTCAAATGGAAGATATATCAGACTATGAAGCTGATATTGGGTTACAAAACATACAATCTGAGAAGAGACTTTTCCATTATTTTGTCTTGGAGGTTGGTCTCGACGCTAAGACGGAGATGATCGCACGGGAGAAGGATTGGTGGTTTAGAAGAAAGAGATGAAATAAATCCTAATTTCTGGTTGCTCAACCGACACTGAGTATTTCAGGACAAAATTGTCCTTCCGGTGAGCGTCGTTGAGGTGGTATAATCCAAAATTAAAACGTACAAGGTTCCAGAGCTTTTGACACTAACGAATTTTATTTGTAGAAGATAAATTTTAAAATGAAAAATTCGTTAAATTTGTAATAAAATTCCTTAAAACAGCCACTAAAGAAAACTCGATACAATATCGAAAGCTCTGGAATCTTGAGTATTTTAATTTTGGATTAAACCACTTCACCAACGCTCACCGGAAGGACAACTTTGTTCTGAAAAGCGAAATAAATTCTATTCTAGTCTATTTTATTCTATATTTTTAGTTCTTTAAGCATATTTTTGCTGAAAACGATGCCATTTTTTAGCTAACTGTGCTTGTTTGGGGAGCTATTGTTATTTGAAAATTTAATTTTTGACTCCTTATAGCTCAGGAGGGCTTATTTTTTGTAATTGAAACCTCTTAGGTCCAGCTATAACATACTAAAATTTGAGATCGATCAATGCCATAGGAGCTGTGTTACTCAATCTTCTTGTTTCGCATAATGTTTTTTCTTTTATTTTTTAATCCATACAGTTCGATTTCTTTTAGTTTTTAATTCACAGTTCAAAAGAAATTTGAAGTTTTGAACTTAATCCACATCTTCACCTCACTGCTCCAGTTCTCCAAAAATATTAAGTATCTCGGTTTGATCTTCACAAGTTAGTCCACCGCGCCTTATCTGCTCACAAACTTTCTTAACTTTCCAAAGTCTTTTATTAAAATTGGAAATTGCCGTAGTGTTGGCCTTCTTGGCCAAAATAAGGCTATTTTTAGCCTGAACAGCCTTTTTCTTAAAATTACTGAAGAGGACCTTACGCCTTAAAAATATTTTGTTTTGTAAAAAGAATGGCAAAGCGGTTAAGGTTTTGCGAAGTGCTCGAACTAGTGAGTTAGATGCTATACCTCAAAAATACTTTTATATCATTTACCATTTACCGGGTTTTAACCAAATTGATCCGTTTTATAAATGACTCAAAAGATTGCCGGAATACACCTCAGGAGTAATATAATTGAATTATCTTATATTACCGGTTCATTACAAGTTCATAACTGATTGGAATCGATTCAGGCTTGTCAGGAATTCCAACACCTGTCCAACGAGCCGATACATTTTAGCATTTGGTTGAGAAATACGCACTCCAAAGTCTCTTAAAGCTTTGACCTTGAAAAACCGTTATTAGGAATGATTCAACAGTATTTTCATATATGGACGAAATATCCGCCTGGATAATCTATAAAACATTTCCAAAAATGAAAATAAATGCGCGATGCATTTTCGAGATACCCCAAAAAGATTTAGTTTTGTTGAGGGATGGGTTGAAGGGGGTAATGTTAACAATCCTTGGATCGGGGGGTGTTTAAATGGATTACCTGTAGACAAATGCAAGATTAGTATCAATGGTATTAATCAATGGTAGTGCACTCCGGTTCGGAGCATCCGATGATTAGTTCAAAAGCCTATACTTGTGTATAGTATAAATAATTTATTTTTGGTAGTGATTTACCATTCCTCAGGTTAACAATCTTATTTAATTTGAATTTAAATATTTTAATGAACTTGTCTTTCTCTTTTCTCAAAGCTAACTGAAATTTGATTTAATTTTATATTTTTTTATGATTACTATTTTTATCACTAAACTGAAAAAAGTGGGTCCCCGAAGTTCCCAAGTCGCTATCTTTTACCGTTTGGCCTCTAGAGCTGACAAGAGACGGATGGAAAAACAACCTGACAGAGGGATTATATAAATACTGCTCTATCTGTGTTCATTTTGAATAAATAACTGATTATTATAATGTTTTTCTCCTAAAAATCTCTTTTTAACTACGAGATTTTATTTACTGATTATATTTTATTGTTTTTTAAATGGGTATTTTTACCGAACACTGATCAATCTACTGCAGCATCTTTTGCAACATACTCTCTTTAATAATAGTGGACGAAAAGAAATCCGTATAAATCTTTTCTATTGCCTTTCAGTGTAAATTCACATCCAAAAAATTCCCACTGCTTTAAGATAGCATTTCAATTTGCCACACATGATATTTTACGCGGCACTAAGTAAGCGCAAAAGAGATGTGATTAAGAAATCAAATTATTGATCACAAAAGTTAAAACTCTTAAATAAATTCTGTGATGAGAGTTCAAGTGTGAGAATAATAAGTGTTGTATTTGCCAATATTTCCCAATTGCTTCGACTTTCAATATTGACTTTGCCAATAATTATTTTAATTAATCATGAGTGATAAAATAACCACTTCTTCTGCAATGATAAGTGGCAAGAAAATATTCCCAACCCAGGAGAGTGTTTATTTGAAGCACAAAAATTTATTGCTTGTTTATGGTTGTGCCGCGAGAGAATCATGTGATTTCTAGAATGAAATTCCTCAAGAGTCACTTTCACCACCAATTGAGAGACTATATAACGAAAATTACAGGCACAATCGATTGGCATTTTGAATTTTGTATAAAATCACTATCTGGGCGCTAGAGCTAGAGAAGACTCTTTGATGGCAAAGGACGCTGCCAACAAGGTCATTCAATTGCGCTTTTTAATCATCATTCCAACTGTGTGGGTGTTTGCCACAGGCATTTACATAAAATATTCTCATACACACAATTTTTATCCTCTAAATTCAATTTAACAATTCTATTGCGGTAACGCATGCTCACCGTGGTAAAATTAACAGACAATCCAGAAATCTCGCCCAATGGACGCTTAAGATTCTCATTTCGTGCATTTCTTGAGTCAAAACCGATTAAGAATATAATTGCTGCAACACCACTACTAATAATGATTGTGCCATTAATTTACAATTTGTATCCTCACGCAGGTGGTAAATCACTCTCCACTTTTAGACCCATCCATATAAGGTCACGTGGGTTCCTAACCAATGATTCTTCTCGTGAATTTTGACCAGAACATTGGGAGTTTTTGGAAATTAATCCATTATAAAACTGTTTCTTGTTTCACACCTTCAAGAAAACATGTTTTATGATTCACTGAATTTCATTTGAAGAGACCAATGGTCTCAGAAATTCGGAATAAAGTTTTACAAAATAAAATATGAAGACATTTATAGTGAATTTGGGAATAAATGTTTTGAAATAGCGAAGCATTTACTATGGTTACATAATTTTGCAAAATAAAGAATCTGAGAAATGAAATATACTGTGTAATACTTATAAATATCAATCATAGATTTTAAAAATTGTTAGAACTTAATAGTAAATAGTGCAATAACAATAATTTTCCTAAAATTCAGTATTCCTTTTTTAAATGATAATAAAATTTTGATTAGGGACTCTTACAATAAACGGTGTATTTCAATAAACTCGAATGTACTTTTTCGAACACTTTCTACTACCTCATAAAAATTCACTTATTCTAATTATATCAAATCAAAAGTACTTGTGACAACTAAAACCTTACGTAAGGGGAAGTAGGTCACCTTTGAATTAGGACAGCCTTGAAATTGAGCTTTTTCTCGTATATTTAATTGGAATTGGTCCTTACCATAATGTAATTTAACTCAAAAAACAAATTGTAAAGCTAAATTACATTATGGTATACCTCAATTCCTTTTAAAAATAGAAGAAAGATGTTTCAGTTCAAAGCAGCCCCAATTCAAAGGTACCTCACTTCCCCCTATCATTTAAAGTCAATCAAATAGGGAAGACTGGGGTAAAATTTGTGTAATTAAAAATTTCTAAATTCAATATTTTCCAAATAGGTAGACGAGATAGGCTTAGAACTTGCTAAAAACGTACAAAGTTTCAAAGGATTCGAATAAGGAATATAGAAAATAAAAAGTGTTGAAATTTTGAGCCCTTTTTTTAGAATATTTTTCTTACAGAACATATCACAGTACTCATTAATCTTATTGAAGCACATTTCTCGAAAAAATAAAGGATTAAAGGGAGGCAGGGGAAGTTAAAGTTGCTAAAGGGTTAAATCCCTAAAAAGAGTTAAAGTTGCTTTTACGAAAAAAAAATTATCTTTTAAATGTGTAAACGTTATGTCTAAGGAAGTTAAAACTGTCTTTTTTATAAGTGTATAAATAGGGGGGATTGGGGCACCTTTGAAATTGGGATTTTTCGCCTATTTTTAAATAAAATTGAGCCTTATCGTGATACAGGTCGAAGCATTCTCATACATTTTCCGTACAAAAGTATGGTATATTTTTTCTTAAGTGATTTTTTAGTTTTAGTATAAAACCAAATGCAATCATTTTAAAAATTTACCAAATGAAAGAGTATCTAATATTATGTTATTGGCTCAAAATTTATAATGATTGCACGAGAATAACAGTTCTTAAAACCTATATGAAAAAGACGTAAAATTCGCTTTAATCTTTCTGACAAATTTTCTACTTGTAACACCAGTAATATTTTAAATTCAATAAAAATATATTCTCTGTACATGTGCCTACCATTTCGTATTATATTTATTTTTGTGGGATCTAAGACTTTAAGATTATAAAGAATTTAAGAAAAATATAAAATTTCTAAATTAAAATGCTCTATCCGTTAGTTAATTATCCTAGTCGTGATATAATTTAGCTGCACAAACAGGTTGAGAAACTAAATTACAAAACGATATGGCTCAGTTCCACTTAAATATAGGAGAAAATCCCTATTTCAAAGGTGCCCCACTTTCAAAAGTGGCCCCTTCCCCCTACTAGTGGCCGAAGAGCAGAAGTCGTAAAAAAAGTCTATTTCTGCTCAATTCAATTCCGTTTAATTCTTTTAAAAATTTAAGTGAAATATTAACTTTCCTTTGTTGAGAATAAAAAGATTATTTGGGTGACAGATAAATGTTTTGATTTTTTAAACGCATTTCCTGGTGAAAATGGTAAATTTATGTGAGACACAGTAGTACATTCTACCCATTTTACGATTATTCTATATCATCCAAGAACAATTTAAGATTCTTCCTAGCATTAAGTTAAATTCCTAATGCTCCAGCTGACTTGAATAAATATGAAACTTTGGGATAATAAATACCTAATTGAAACTTAGTTGGATTAAGTGAGCTCAAATTTAGTCCTAAATTTAGACTCTTCAATAAAGAGTCATAAAAAAAAACTTTTGCTGTATAAAATTGCCCCATTAACTTCTTTAGTTCTGTCAAACGATTTAAAGCTTTTGAAAGATCACATAGAATACTTATAAGAATTTGTACTCAATAAAAAGAGAAAACGATGTTTGCTACATCACTGTTCTGCCTAGATTCCGCCTTACATTATGTCTTGCACCTACGACTTAAGCCGAGAGATGGCTTAACGCAATTATAATCAAAATAATGATCAGATTACATTTCCATCAGTGTCTGACTAGTCTGTCTCTCGACTTAAGCCGAGAAGCGGCTTAGTCTGTGGGAAACTGCTGAGAATTTAGTCAAATCATTATTTTGAGTATATACGTTAAGCCGTCTCCCGGATTAAGTCGTAAGTGTGTCTAGGGCATTAGGCCTAGTAATTTCAATTGATTAAAATTCAGTTGATTAATTTATGATTCCTTTAGGTGTTTCAATATCAATCTTCTTATGTTTTCGTAAAGGACAGAAAGATGAGGTCTTATTTCATTATGTCAAAAAGAATATAAAATCATTTTAAATGTCGATTTAAAGACTAAGTTGAATTTCCAAATATCAACATTTTCTGGGAAGGTATAATGATTAGTATATCGATAATTTTCATCTCTCAAATTACTTCGCTTTTTTCTACTATTTTCATTTTTACCTAATATCTGAAGTAATGAAATTCTATGTGGAATATAAAATTTATACGTTTCACGAATATATTAAATCAATTTGAGTAATTTTCAATCATACAAAACTGAGAAAATCATGTAAATGTCTACTAGCCTATAAAGAGATATATGTGAACAACCTTATGGCCGTAAAATGCTGTAATATTTGCAAATATTGTAACACTTTCAGTTTCATTTCTATCATAAAATTTTACGATTTTCCTTATTATAATTTTAAATAGCGGCATGATTGAGTTCAAAAGACAACTATAAGTATAGCTCTAAATAATTACAAAAAACTAAATTAGGTGAGAGCAACATTAGATTAGATAATTCTACAAAATTATGTGAAACCTTTTTTTATTATTATTTATTAATCCATAGAAGATTCAGACTTTAATCATTTATTGGCTTAGACATATTTATTGCAAATAAAGAATTATTCTATAGTGATTTAATGCTAAAGAACAATGTTCAAAATCATGTAAATTATTTCCCTCTCTTTGATCCTAAAATGTCCAGCATCTCATAATTTAATTGTCTCCCCATCTATGCCAGAATTGTATTGATAAATTACAATACAATTGAACAATAAATTTGTACATAGGCGGAGGAAATAGAAATATCGTTTACGTTATTGATTCCACCGCATTAACTTCTAACTGCTGATGTCAAGATCATTCTCGTAAATTATTTCCCCAACATGGTAAAAACATCCAACAAAATTCTGATCACCTCTTGCCATAGCGACGAACCATTAATTTGAATAGAAAAAAATTTTTGCAAAAGTTTGTGACCTTTACAAAAAGAGGGACAACATGATTAATAATAAAAAAAATCGCTAATGAGGCAAATTGCATTTTTTTCCTTTTAAATCCACTTTCGCTATAAAAAATTATTAGTGTTAGAATTTGCCTGCGTGGTGTTCAATTGAATTTACGATGATTTTATAATCAGACACATTTAATGTTAGCCAGAGAAATTTGCACAGAGAAAAATATCGTGCATATCCAATGCGATAATAAATTAAATAATAACCAATAGAGCAATATGTTGTGAAGTAATTGTAACTGGATACTTACAATTGGTGTGCCTTTGAAAGTTTGTCCAAATATTGTTGCGGGGAAAATACACAGAAAGGCACAAATGGCTAAGAAATTGATTAGCTTCATTTTTAGCACAACACAGTCCACCGAGAAGATTAATATTTGCTTCCAAAGTATCACTTTCTTTAGGAAGTTCTTTTGCAACTCCAAGTTTCTCCACTCTCTTATAATGACTCAACACACAAATGAGCTTAAGCACAAATCATTTTTACGTCCCAACGCCAAAATGCATGGCGATGTAACCTGGAAGAGAATTGAATAAGATGAAAAAAGAGGTAATATATCATCATGGATATAATTTGATCGGGCTTGTTAATTTTTTTTTTTGTGGGTGGGCATAAGAAGCTAAGAGATCAAACGCCATGATCATTGAAGAAGATATTTCAGATGATTGAAAATGTCAAAATCTCAGATTTCTTAATTAAATAATCATGGGTTATACGGAGTAATTGGGGAATAGAGAATTGTAAAAAGAAGCTTCCAAAACCGCAATAATTTAGACATTTCAGTATGGGAGAAGCATCTGCTCACACTTGCTAATTTTAATGAGATTTGCCAATTTATCTATTTTTTTCTCGAAGAAGTTCTAAGCCTACAATCCCGGAACTTTATGCTTATTCTCTAAATTTTCTTACAAGAAAACACTTAACACTAAACCGAAAAAAAATAAATGCCACTGTTACGTTGAATTTTTGTAGCTTGTAATGTGAATCGAGTAAAATTTATTGTAAGAGAGACACGATCGCGAGTGATCAGACCAAAGCACCAACGTGCACTGATCGTCTTCGAGTGGCCAGAGTCTTGGGGAACCGAGGTGGTATGAATCAAAAAGCTCGAAAAGTGCAGACAGTCAGCCAGTCGACGTGGAAAAGCCATGAACAGAAAAGGCGCTGCTGGTTGATCGAGCGTTGGTGGGAAACTCTTCTCTCGTCTGCCGCCGAGATCGCACAAATTGTCACTAAATTGCATCTATATGATCAACTAATATGCACCACACTAAACATGTTCACCCATATGGTGGAAAAAGTCTTGTGTACACCATTCGCGGAATTTCTCGCGATCGCGGAATTTCTGTTGATCATCGCCTCGAGATTAAGTGAATGTTAGATGAGGAGGTGGAATAGAGACCACAGGAAGATGAGGCAGAGAGACGGGACAGTATCTTTCAATTGTTTTATTAGATGAATTTTGCGTCTTGGGCGCCAAATGGAGAATCCCTCCCGATAGCACATTGTGGCGCGAGATGGTACATATGAAAGATCACGTGAAGAAATGCTTGTAAGATAAATTCATGAATACCGGGGAGGCCAGTTTGGGCAGTCGTCGTCGCATCGTGCTGAAATGTCAGCATGTTTAATTCCTCCGTGGATCATCAGAAATAGTATACCATCTCTCGTTGATATTTCACTCTTGCACAGTTACTCGATGGAAATTACGAAAATCAATAGATCTCGATCAAATGTGGGAAATTGAGAGATGACTCCCTGATCGAGTAATGAGCATCTTGTGTCTTGAGGAAAATCTGTGATGTACAAGTCAATACACCTTCCCTCTATCTCCTTTAACCCAAGCATGATTAATAGACAGAAGATATTTCACCACATGACTCTCAACACATCATCCATTCTGGACTGCACGCCAAGCAAATAAGCTGTTCTTTAGCCATGGATATCACCTAAGTCATTTGTATATTTTTGCAAAACATTGCCCCCCAACATTAACAAGCAAACTAGAGAGATTTGATGGATGATAATTTCTGACTTGGACAATAAAATTGTCCAACATTTGTTTGCAACGAGAGAGCTTGACAAAAGTTTCATGATCAGTGTACTCAATGTACTTTGAATAATTAATTGTGAGCTTTGCGATCTGATTCACAATATCCAACAGGCGAAAATGAAAGGGGACTTTTCTGTGTCAGAAGTTTAAAAGACGGAAAATGGCTGTGGACAGAAATGGAACGACAAATGAGGGCCCCCAAGGTGGGATTAAATGATTACTACAACAATGTTTTCAATAGTCAAATGTTCACTATTACCAATATCATAACCATTTCAAAATTCAAAATGGTCATTTATTTAAGAATGTGTGATAAGCAATACCATAGAAATTAAGTAATTCAATAAATCACATTTTCAATGGTTAGTTGAGTTTAATGGGTGTATAATAGTATAATTTATTATAATTTTTTAAAACGATTTAACTATCCATAAACTTTTTGAATGAGTACTAATTATATGGTTGAAATTTTATTACAAGAAATAAATGACATACCTAAATATTCCGCAATATAATTACCAAAACAAAAATATTACTGGAACATTTAAACATAAACTAATAGTAATAATATATTCACTAAAGCTGTCTACACATTGGAGCTGATTTCATCAAGAATTATTTCAAAAATTCTTGAAAGAAAAATTCCTATTTTTGAAGGAATTTTTGAAGAAAAATGCCTCCATATTGGGTTTGTTTTCCGTCAAAAATTTTTGACAAATTCCTATAATTCCCAAGTCTGTTGCTCTTGTAATTGTTTTTCATGAAAATCGGTTATTTTTCGGCTAAAAAAAAACAAAAAAGTGTTTCTGGAAGTTTCTTGGGATAGTATTTAGTGAATTTATGTGGAAAATTTTCCAAAAATGATAAGGAAGAGTGTTTTTCTGGAGATGTCGTTCGTGGTGGAATCCAATCCACCCTTTGAAGGAACATTTACTCTGATTTTTCTCTAGAAATTGCCGGAAGATAATGCATCAGTGTATTCCTAAGGTGGTTCTTCCTACAGTGGCTTCGTACTTCATGAATTGCAACAGTGTTGGAGAGAAGGAAATTAATAGACCCTTTGGCATCTCTATTGATTTTTCAGATGTGCGAACATAACCTCAAATTTTCATCTACAAATTATTGTGTGATATTCACAGTTTGTTATGAAAAAAGTTGTTTTTTCGCGATAATCTCAAAAACATTTTCAGCAGAAGAATCCCAGAAACTATCTGGAGAAGTGAATTTGTAATTGTAGCAATGATTTCCGTCAATATCTAGAGAAAAAATCAGAGGAAATGTTACTTCAAAGCTAGATCGGATTCCACCAGTAACATCATCTCCAAGAAAAACACTCTTCTTTTGCATTTTTGGAAAATCTACCAGAAAAATTCACTAAATACTATCCCAAGGATCTTCACCAAACGCTTTTCTCACTTTTCTCACTTTTCCAACAGAAAACAACAAATTTTCATGCAAAACAATCTTGAATCGTGATGATTTCCTTCAGGAATTCTGTCAAAAATGATTTTGATGAATTTTTTTCTAATGTGTAGCGGGTAATTTCTATCAAAAATTTTTGATGGAAATTACCTTGAATTGGATACGATTTTTGTAAGAAATTGCCTACACATTAGACAAATTTTCTTCAAATTTTTTTCATCAAAAATTCATACCAATGTGTAGGCAAAATTTTTTTATGCACACTTCTTGTAGAGATCTTAAAAGTCATCCATACAATATATTTTAGGGTATTATGGCCTCTACACATTGGGAGCAATTTTTGTCAAAAATTGCTTTTTTGAAGGAAATTCCCTGCAGCGTTGTAGGGAAAAACGTCAAATTTCTGTCAAAAACGCAATTTTTGACGAAAATTGCTCCCAATGTGTAGACACCTTTAGACGCACAAAATTTATTATCTATTTTTTCTGTCTTTAATGAAACAAAAACACATTAATAGTAAATATCTCGTCCTTTTTAAAATAGCACAAAAAAGCTTAAGAATAATACAATTGATTTTCGATTTAAAATACGTTATCGGTAATAAAAATCGGTTCATAACCTTTTAGAATCGGTTCAGGCTTATCAAGAATTCCAAGACCCTTCCAACGAGCCCAAAGGTGATATTATTCGGTTGAAAAATACGCTTTTCTAGGGTCTTTTTTAACCTTTGACCTTGAAAAAAATTTAACAGTATTTTCGTATATGGACATTAGTGCGGACATATTTAGTAATCTCTAATGTCCTCTAACACACTACAGAAATGTCCACATTGAAGGAAATTTCCGATGCTTGTGTAGGAAAAACTCTTCAATATGGATTATTTTTCTTTAGTGTGTAGAGGCCATAAAACATATCAAAAAAATAAAAACTTTATCAGAGAATAGGATTCACCTGCATAAATGTGTATTGTATACTTAATAATTTTGCATCAACAATAGAAAATTTATAATACATCAATATATTTAAGTCGGGATAAAAGTAATAAAAATTCAAAACCCTTATAAAACTTTTATTTCTTTTTTTTTTTACTATGAAATATATCATTGTTGTATTTCTTTTAAATAATTTTATAGAAGCCTCTTGGGAAAAAAAGTCACGAGAAAATTTAATTATCCAAAGCTAAATCATCTTGCCTTACGTAAATTCTTCTTAGAAATGTAATAAAATTATAGAGCGCAAATTTTAAAAACATCCACAAATAATTACTATCATTACCGAGGTTGTTTATAAAAATACTGAATTAGTAGAAAACCTAAGACATAGATAAATCTTAACTTTAAGAAATTAAAAAGAAGAGAAAAAAACAGTGAAAGTTCCCTTTAGCATCTTAAAATGTTAAATTTATAAATGAGCACCAATTAAATTAAATGTTTTCTTTATAATTATAAATATGAATGGTGGCATAGAGATAAATGTTTCGTGTGTATTTTAAATCAGAGAAAAAACATCTTTCAGTGTTTCAGAATTAATTCACTGCCATTGTGGCTTTGGGATGGGAGGATTGTAATAGTCCGCCCACCAAATTAATACCAATTCTCCCGCATCATCAGCTGACCGCAATTGTCTGGGTATGGACCGGCAATTATATAATTGGAATTTGCTTAACTTTGAGGTCACCGGCGCCAGCCAAATGAGATGCGTCTTGTCTATAAATTGCGCTTCTGAATCTCCCAACACTTTACATGTTAATTACATTAATCTCAGGATCTTGCCTTCACTTCTGCACAATTTCGTTGTGGTACATGCGAGAATTTATCGGATTAGTACAAAACAGCTTCTTCGGAACCCCTTGATTAATCGAAGGTTAATCGAATATCCGTAGTAAATTGATGTGCATACACGTGTTTCTCTCAAGAGACTTTTCTAACCATCATTCAATATGGAGCCCATTAGAGATGAAGAAGAATGAGTAATTGTTCCGGTCACCTTAATTGAATACCATATTGTTCTGACAAAATGATTTTGACCCGAATATTGCTTTTGGTAGGCGTTTTAGTCCACTTAATAAATTAGGTGTTTAAAGATTTTTTTTCACCTTCAAGGTGGACCCATTAAAATTGCAAATTCAGCAAAATGCTACAGTTCCTTTTTTACTGACATCCCATTAAAATCGCTCCCCAAATCTGTAAATTTAATGACACTGATTTTTTTTATAATATTGCTCAGAATTAAAAAAGTGATAAAATCAAAGAAGAAACCCACGATTCAACAGCAAGGAAGATGATGGAATGTCGGACGTTATAAAAAAAGAGCATGATCTGTAATTGCGCAAAAGAAGAGATCGCCTTTGTTTCCGCCCTCAATTTTGCAAAATACCCTCCAATTATTTGCATAATTTCCATGTCATCGATTGCACAATGTCTTTTGTACGTGTGCCATATCAGATATCTTCTGAGTCCATTAATTTCTACTTTGAATCTCAGTTCCTCGATTAAAAGAGCAAAAGAAGTTATATCATAGGGCATTTGCCATCACTGACCAACTGCATACCGCAGAGTAAGTCACACTGGAGACTTGATGAGCATGGTCTCAAACGTCCCAATGAAGCAATCAAGGTGGTAATGACTTTCAAGTTTTTTTTTTAACCATAAAATAAACCAATTCAACTTTTTCTTGACCGGTCACTCAATCTGAATCATTCAATTCCAAATGAGTGCCAGAGTAATTAAAAATTTAAACACTTCTACCTCCTACACAGAATTGGGATCATTTATTTTCTGGAAATTTTAATATGAGAAACACTCCTCATCTTACCGAAATAAAGCATGTAAAAAGGATGACAAAGTATAATAAATTTAGCAATCTGCTCGCTTGAGTGGAAATAAAATTGCACAGAGGGCATGGAAAGGAAAAACATGTTAATTCTTCACATTTCAATGATATTTGGATGGCACATTTTCTACACTAATTCAATGCTTACCTACAAATATATTTTAACGATTTTAACTATCCAAGGAACAAAATAACTGAATGATACAAAATGTCCTTAGATTCAATATTTCTTTTTGTTTGAAAAAAAAATCGAATATTTAGTTCAATATTTCCAGTATTTCCACAGATATTTGACATTATTCTGTAATGCCTGGAATCCCTGGGACCTTTAACATGATTTAGGGAATTCTTCTTAGGGTTAATTTACTTTAATTCACACGAAGGTGCTTTGTTAAGCGGGATAATCTCTTGAATTCCTTCCTCTCCCATAACATAAAAGTGCGTTTAAATGGTATTACAGGGTACCTAATACGGGCATCAGACCTAAGGCTTAAAAATTTGGCTTAACTGTACGAATCCATCACGATTTTTTGGAAAAATTTACTTTAGGATTGGATTATTAAAGATAAATGACTTATTAAATTAAATTAGGGAAGAAAGTCGTCACGCCCACGCCCAGTCTTTTTAGTGCAGTTGAACTAAAACATTTGAAAAAATAAGTAAAATGAAAAGAAAAAATATGATTTGTTCTAGAAAAATCTCCCTTGCCTTATCGAGAAAAAAAAGTTCTACCAATTTCTGAAGAATTTTACATCATACGATATTTCAAAAACGTGATAGACAAATTCAGATTCGATTCCAACATTTCGTCACCCCTGACGATACTACGCGCCGCACCCCTTGCTCTGGATTAATCAGAATGAGCTTAATTAAAAGACTTGCGGAGAAGGGAGGAGCAATGTTAATAGACAATCTAACTCCTTTACTGAACTTGTATATGATTAATGCATTGTACAAAAAAAAAGATACAGAAATTGAAGATGTGCTGATGTGGTGGAAGGAAAAGAGGAGAAGATTCCCGATATTGCAAAAAATTGCTAGGGAAATCTTTTCAATTCCTCTCACGAGTGCACCGTCAGAGACAAATTTCTCGTCCGCCGGGAACCTCATCGCCGCTAAAAGATCAAGCTCGAGACTAAATCCCGCGACGCGACTGTCGGGAAAACTCTCTTCGAGCACGATAACCACAAAATTTTTGGTGATTAGAATGTCTCTTATAGGGTAAGATGGTGTAATTTGGAATCATGTCTAATTTGGAACTTCAAGAATTCCTAGCAGTTTTAGAAGGCAAAAGAAAAGAACAACAAAGAAGTAGTCTCGAATGTAAAGTCTTGTTCTTCTTCGTGATTTTCTTTTTCTCTGTCCAACTGAAACAGTGAGAAAATCTCAAGATAATAGACATGATTTCAAATTACCCATCTTAATAATAAAAAATTCTGAAAGATTTTCCCTGAAATTTATAATTTTTGTTATAGTCACCACAGAACATTCATACATAAAAAAAGGATTCAAAATTCATATATTCTGCTATTTGTAAATGAATATTAAATGTTATTGCTCGAACTCAAAGAGAGAGCAGTTATATAATCCACTTTTTTTCAACCAGTTACATGGCTAGAGGCTAAACGGTAAGAGATATCAACTTCCGCTTTTCAACGACCCCCAATATAACTTTATTGTCTTAAAGGAGACAGATTTGAAGCTGAGATTTTACATGCAGAGTTATAGGATTTTTTAGATTTAAAATTATTATTATTATTATTATTTTATTCGCTCTTCAACATATTTACAATGTACAGGATGTACAGCCATTAATATTATAGATAAATAAAAAGTAATATTTCATTCATCGATAAATGCTTACAGAGAAAGTGATTACTTTTCTTTCTGTTGCGTCCACCGCCGTCTTAGCGTTGGTGACCAACCTCCAGAGGCAAACGGTGGAAATCCTCCTTCATAGGTTGTATAAGCCGTTGCAGAAAAATCTCTATAATTTTGAAAATAATTATCTTTTAAGTGTAATATTCACAGGGAAGGTAGAATGTATAAGAAAGTATCAAAAAGCGAATAACACGATTTTTGTAAAAAATCGAGTTGTTTGACTTATATTCTGAGTGGTCGAAATATGTACCATAAACTTCATGAAGTTTGATCATTTACTTCTTCTCCAAAAACAACCACGAAAAACAGTTATTTTTTGACCTAATAATTCAGAGTTCCCTTTAATCTTTTAATCGACAATCGTTTAATCGTACAAATGCCTACAATGCACTTAGTCCCGTGCATAGAGAAAAGTGAGACCAGTGCCGATACCTATTTGCCCATCCTTCTTTGCGTTTTTTTTTAGAAAAAAAAAACTTATTCATTTGAGTCAGGGGGAATAAAAAATTTTACAAGAATGTCAAAATATAAGAGAAAAGTTGCAAAATTTCTTTTCTAAAAATGTCTTAAGAAAGCCAAGGACGTAAACTTTTTGGATAAATTAATATAATGTCTCCTCCAAAAAGAATGTCAGTTTCTTATTGAATCATTCTTTTAAAGACCACTGACCCGTTGGTCATCAGCCCATTTATGGAATAGTGCACTTCAATCACACATTCTTGCAACAAGAGAAACATTATCAGTATTTTATATTACAAGATCGTCTGAATTTCATGTATTTCCCCAGGTTCGTCGCTCTACCATAAATTGATGTCTTTCGTTTTGTCTATCCGCATTGTGCACTACGTGAATTTTTATGTTATGCTCTCTCTCTAAAGCGGTGAATATCATCGATAGTGCTCTTTTAAACAGGACTATTAAGCAATTAATTTTATTGAGCATAATCACTTTATTCGCTCTTTCGTCACATTCTGTACAACGTCAATGGAAGTTAGTTGCGGTATTGTCTGGGTAGATTAGTGCAAGAAGAGTCATCCTCTCGATAGTTACTTAAGATGCATTCAATTCTCAAACACCTTTCGCACTGTTTTCACCAGAGTCTCTTCATCATTGTGACCTCCTCTCGTTTTGTGAGTCTCGTGCAGAAATTGCAAAACAGCAAATTTCCACTGCAATCCCCAGACAATTGTGAAAATGTCCACTGGGGCTTCTGTGGATTCTTTTACAGCTACTTAGTGCATTTACAAGTGGTCAAGATGACATTTTTATAAACTCTCTTACTCGAATCACACAGTGATGAACTTCTTGTTCACGTTTTGCATAATCATTCCTCATAATTCATTTCATCTGAGCAAATAATCGCTAAAAAAAAGCCACTGGCTGGACAATAAATTCATATACATTGACACACAACAATCTTCTCTATACCAAGATGGTAATTCCCCAAACACTAAATTTTACTGTCATGCTCAAGATTTCTTGCGCTGGTGGTGATATTGTGTTTACCGCAGAATGGCAATTCAATGGATGTTTGTTTGTTATAGAGAAATGCTTAGAGATGAGGAAAAAAAGTATAATTCACGTGATCGACAAGTCAATCATGAGTTCACATTAAGTCTGTCCTTGATGGTGTCAAATGGCATTTATTAGGGAGTGTTTAGTTTAGGTCGTTCTATTCCACTTCCGATCAATTCCAACTGCACTTGTTCACATCGTGGCTAGTGATTCACCCGAAATTGACATTAAATGGCAGAAATTGTCTGTCCATTCTGCCCTCTCACGATTCCCCAAGACAAGCATATCGAAAGACAACAAACTGTAGCTTGAGATTGATAAATTGGATTTCCCGTGATGTGGTCTTGAAGCTCAAGTGGATGGAATTAAGAAGATGCTTCTATTGTGAGCATGTAATTGATGATGGTTTTTTCCCTTCAATCGAATAACTAATTAAATTTGATATTTTTTACCCAATTACGCTCACAATATTCAATCGACAGATTCACGCGAAGATTCAGACATTATGGGTTGAATTAGCAATGGTAAAGAGTAAAGGTGCAGTTTTTCAGTTGATCTCTCAGCAACACCAAACCACTTGGAAGTTTACTGAAGACTAAACAAGGCTTTCACAATTTCAGAAATTTATGTTAAATTTCTTACAAATGAGTTTTGCAACGTGTGCTAAAAATAAGGACAGTCGTAGTTGATTAGAAATCTTTCTGTCAGTATGCTAGTAGCCGGGCTAGAGACCAAACGATAAGAAAGTTTGAACTGCTTAGCCATCCTATTGCTCACCAGATTTACCACCAAACGACCATTTTGTTCCGTAATCAAAAAATTCACAAGAATTGATATCAAACATCTCAAAAATAAAGAAACTAATTTCGAAGAGAAAGATGCCAAGTTTGGCCAGATAAACGAGATTAGAGAAAGGGAGGACGCTCACAATAGGAATATAAATAAATATAAGGAAATTTTTTTGTATCTTTCTTGATCGGAAATATTTCAGACCATCTTTTATATCTCTTTTTATTTAATCAATAAGTGATAAAGAATAAAAATTGTCCGACTCTTTTTTTTAATCCACAATCATCAAATAAAATAGACAAGAAAGAGGGATCTTTGCAGACAATGGACATTTTCTTCTAAGGGGGGACCCTCGTAGAAAACGAGAGTTCTCCCTAATGAGCTGGACATACCAACGGCTCAAGGTGAGAGAGAGCTTAACGTAGTTATAATCAAAATAATGATTAGGGCAAACTGGGGCACCACCAAACACGGGGTACCACCAAACACTAATTTTTATTCCTAAACTACTTCTACTATCTTCACCATTTCTTTAGTGGACAAGCATCCCTATAGTGCCTATAAATTCCTATCGGTCTTATCCTCTGATATCCAATATTCGATTAAAAAATTGCAGTGTTTGGTGGTACCCCGTGTTTGGTGGTGCCCCAGTTTCCCCTACATTACATTTCCAACTAAGCCGTCTCTCGACTTAAGCCGTAAATCTGTCTAGGGCACTAGAATCTCTAAAAAATCGGAGAATTATTAGTGGATCTACTACCTCCTTTATTGTTTAAGTAGTACGTGTTTTATGTACAATCTTAACAATGTTATGCTGAAAATGTTCCAACAAATAAGACCGAATTGTGTACAAACGATTAAGATTATTTTATGCTTAAATAACACGAGTTTGATTCACAATTAAAACCGTTTTACGTTGTAGCAGTACGTGTCTTATGCGTAATCTTAACCCTTTTTTGTTAACGCAATGCGAATTTTATAAGCAATTAAAACTATTTTATGCTAAAACTTGTGCAGGTTTTATACGCAATCTTAACCGCTTTATTCTTCAACAGGTCGGGTTTTACCTATGCACAAAAGCGGCATTTCAAATTCCTAAGGAGACCTTGAATTTTACAGTACGTAATTTCTCAAGAAAAAAGGGAAGCTGATTGGAATCTCCTAAGGCATCTAATATAATAATAAAATAATAATAATTAATAAAACATTTATTAATGCCCCAAGCAAACAATTTTACATTTAAGGGACTATATACAACAATTTACAAAAGAAGAAAATAATCAGAATCAGAACAGACAAGAAAACTTGAACGCGGAGGAAATCGATACAAAATAATGACTCAATAAATAATAACTCTCGGAAAACTCTAATATAACTCTCGGAACTCTCGGCAATCAAAAAACTCTCAAAACACCCGCTTAGTATGCTAAAATAGTAATGGTCAGCCAATAGAGTCACCCCCTAAAAATTCTAAACACCGTAGAATATATGTAAAATTTCAGGTTTATTGCCAAAATTTGAAACTCCTTTTCTTTAATAAAAACCTGAGTCAATTTTTAACGAAAGAAATAATAACTATAACAATTAATAACCTAAGAATATTGCAGATATATAAGAATCGAATGCATTGACTCTGTCGGAGACGTATTGTATTTTCCAACCCCCGAAACATAATACAAGTTACTTAAAATTCTCGGTTTTGCGCGCTAAGTGGTCTTCAGACTAGAGATTTAGCCCAGTTTCCGAAGGTCTCAAAATCCAAAATAGCATTTTTTGGTTTTTGAAAATCTTATGGATCATTCGCTCTCAATATGTAATCCAAATTCAAAAATTTTCCAAAAACCTCGACCAATAATCTGTAAAAAAAAAAGTTAAGCCATTTGACTAAGGCTTAGGTCTGAAGCCCGTGTTATTCTTACTCAACGCTTCAAAAGCTTCAAAATAATAAAAAAGACGCCGGTGGATATCGCAAGTTAGATTTCTCTTAATCTCTGTAACCCGTGTCAAAATTTGAAGCAATTAATATTAGCGATATCTTTGACGGTACCAATTATATTTCAGACATCTTTGTCACCGTCCTGAATTTTTCACATGAGCAAATTTTCACCGCTGTCACAGAGACTGATCGCCGCCGATCAGTCTTCATGATAGGCTATTCGATCTATATAATTAACAATCGTAACGAGATATTTGTATTACAAGGTAATCATTTTTACAATGCCTAAGCCCTAATCCAGCTCACCTAAATAATATTAAGAACTTATTGAGAGAAATTGAAGTACTAAAGGTGCCACTAATTTTTCACTTCGTGAGAGTAAACCGTCCACGGCGAGTGATACTCACTGATGACTGAGGACATTTAACCAACAATAACAGCCCTAAAGTTGCCTTTCAGCACCCATAAGGATGGTAAGAGTTGGACGAATCAAGGGAATAAAGGATTAGGATTGGTGGTATACGACTGTAGACTGGGTTGACATGTGTCGAATAGGCCGTACGCTCTAAAAATGGGGAGCTCGGAGCAAAAAATTCCTCTTTTAACAGGGAAATACATACAACGTAACGTAGAGTTTTTTCGCTCTGAGCGCCTTAAATGCCACATCTCGTAATGAAATAATCTGCCAAGTCCATATTAGAGCGCCCATCAGCAACTTATCATAGGGTGGATGATTTCTTCCTGCTCTCGGTGTTTTTTGAGCGATGATGATGCATTATATTACGCTTTAGGTACATGTGAAAATTGCCTAAATTAGAAATTTAGAACTCAGCACCGCCGGGTAGACTTGAACAACTGTGAGTTAAACCAACGATCTATCCGCCTAAGAGCCAACGCTCCTACCAATTACTTTACGAGATCCTCATCAACGCCCATGATGAATCAACACCGATCAATCTCCATGACCGACTGACTGACTATCAAAGGTAACCCTAAGTGGCAGACCTCTGTGTATCCCTTGGGACTCATCAAAATTACCTCAAGTGATTTTTACTCTTTTTGTTAAGTTTATCGAAAAGTTAAGTCATTTAGAATGTTAAGCTCTACTAATATCTTTCAACAGTTGCCTGTACATAGTCTTATTTGAAAACTCTTCAGTGATCTTTTACAGTTGATTCTTGATTCACGAAACCTCATCCAATATCTGCATATGAGTATAAGTATAAATCGCACTTTATAAGGTATTGTGTCATTTGGTGAAGCTCTCGAGAAAATCACGACAAGGAAAAACAGATGCTGGCATTCGTGAAGAAGACTTCCAAGGAGTGGCGTCAAAATTTCGTCTTTGTGCACAAATATCCCACCTCTTGGTATCATTTTCATAATAAAATCATACTTGTTGATGATTTCTTAGTGTACAGAGAAATTTTTCTCTAACTTTGTTGATTTTTCTTATATGAATATACCTTTTTTTGGGCAATTGGTCGAGGTGAAAAACAGAACAGACTCTGTTTTTTTTTCCTCATCTACCAAGCCAAACCCTAAGTTTCTGTATAAACGCAACTTCTTAGATGATGTGGCTTATTACTCAATATTTTCTGCAGCAATCACATTTGAGGCATCATAGAAAAGAGTGTGACTACAAGACATGCAATACAAAAGGTGCGCAACTTTGACTGATCACCAAATTTGCTTACAAGATATCTTTTTGGTGTTAATGTTTGGAGACGCCGATGAGGTTGATGGTCATGGAGCACAAGGGACAAGTTGTAATTAATGATGACAGAATTCGTCAAGGGTACAAATTACTTCTTCACAGCTGGTTACGCATAATAATCTCAATTCAATTTTTCACCCGCATGGGAGAAAGACAATAAATGCTCAATTTTTAACTGATGATCTACCTGATCTTGACTTTTAATATTCTTTTGCGCTATGCAATAACTGCTTCAATTTACCTAATGTACTCCCTCCTTCTCCCCTCCCATTCGATAAAACAGCTTTTGGGTTGTCTTACAAAGGAATTCCAGTGTCTCAAGAACAGACAAATTGCTCTTTTCCCTCCCCAAAAAAATACTCAAATTGCTGCTTCACTGTCACAAAATCATTTTTATCCCATGGAGAGAGGAAAAAATAAAGCAGAAACAAGGTCAATCCTCAGCTCAAATTGAAGCCGACATCATGAAAAAAAAGAATTAAACAATTTTGTTGTAATTTTGTGTGATATAACCGCGTCTCTTTGCTCTTCATTACACTTTCAATGAAAGGAAGAAGCTCATGTGAAAATGTCCAACAACTTAAGTCTCTATCTGTCTTTCAATTTTCTGTGGAGAAACAATCGAGGTAATATGCAATTAATTTTTGCCTACACCTTTTTTTTGCATTTTTCTCACACCCACAATTGAGATTCATTTCAGAGGTTTAGCAATTTGTGCGCGCTTTTTTTGTGCTGGACAAAATCTTTCACGATTTTCTTATCTCACCGCACATCGAATATTGTGCACAGTGGAGACGCCTGGTTATGCAGATGGAGGTGCCTGGTTAATATATATGAATCGTCCATCTAAATACCTCATCTAAGTAGTAAATCTCAGTTCATCCTTTGCGGCACACAATAGCCAATAAAATGTCACCTAAAGAGTCCCCCAGTGATTGAATTATGGGATTGATTCTTAGCGATATAGTGTGAATGATTTATTCATCATGAAAGAACTGAGGGAAATATCAACACCTGGTTCTCCTCTGTGTCACCTCCTGACACTTTGGAAATCAAGGCTAGGCATTCATGTTTCTCAATGTTCATCATTGTGTCTCATCATCAACAATCTCCGGATGATATTCTATTTCCTGCATTCCTCGCATCACCGACAAAAAGATGCTGTGTTGTGCAAAAACGCTCTCAAAATAGGTTCAATTGCGCAGCCTCTAACAATACATACTAATCGCAATTTATGACGAGATGCCACCGCAAAAAGAAGATTGGACATCACTTCCCATCCCACAAACTTTGCAGTTCATTTACTTTTTATCACAAAAATTGTGTAATGCAGCAATTGAAGCATTTATCATTTCTATTCACGCTTCACAGCACTGAAAACGTCACATGAAATACTAAATACTCAGTAATAAAAAAAGAACAACTTCGCACATTTCCCAAACTATTTCCTCTCAAAACACATCGAGATGATGGATAACGCGCAAAAATTGAGGGGAGTCACGACCACGATGGAGCATCAACGAGAAATTATGTGACTCCAGATGAGAGTGAAAGTTAAATCAATCAGAATCTCCTTCAAACTTCTCAAGCAAAACCATAAAAGTTATATACAATTATGCTAATATTGTATAGATTGAGATAAAAATCTTGAGATGTCCGGTTTATTTGGAGAAAATACTGACTCAAAGTGTTATGATTTGCATATTTCAACGAGATTTCAAATCAAAAGATCGACAATTTAATACCCTTGTGTATCATTTGTCGGTTTTGGTACTCAAAATTGATATGAAACTGTTGATTTGGTTGATTTATTAGCAAGATGTATATAAATCTTAAAAGAGGAATGATTTAAAAACGTTGTAAAAAACAGCGTGTAGGAAGATTTATTTTTACAAAAATGTTTTTTAGAACTAAGCTAAGAAATTTTTTGGGAAACATTTTAACTTAGGATTCTAGCAAAATTGATCTAGACATTGAAAGGATACAGAAATACACATATAGAAATACATTTAACTCATATTTTTTAAATTATTATATAATAAATTAAATAAAATTATTGAGTAAGGGAGGATGGGGGGATTTCATGCGTGACGTTAGAATTTATTTTGAGTATTTTCGGACAAGCAATTTCAATAAGAGGGAACCGGTGAGCGTCGGGGGATGGGGTAGCTTAGGAAACAACAATTTTTCTCAAAGCTTTTAACTCAGACTCTTATGCCGGCTTCAGGCTGGAGGTTTAGCCCAGTTCCCGAGGGTCTCAAAAATCTTAATAACAAGCAATTTTATTGATTTTTGAAAATATAAATTAATCATTTGCCCTTAATATTTTCAATCCTAAACAACAATTTCCTAATAATCATGCTTGATGAGGAATTAGAGGAGTTAAGCCAGACAGCTAAGCCTTATACGGGCTTTAGACCTAAGGCTTAGCCATATAGCTTAACTGCTATAATTTCGTATTAATCACGATTTTTTGGAAAGATTTAACTTTGGATTAGATTATTAAAGATAAATGATCTACTAGGTTCCCAAAAAGCAATTAAGTTACTCTCTATTTAGGATTCTGAGACCTTCGGGAACTGGGCTAAACCTCTAGTCTGAAGATCGCATTAGATCTGAAGCCCATATAAGGCACCCTCAGTGGTCAGACCTCCATACATACCGGCATGAGATTTGGGGAGCTCTACACTTGCTTTCTCTTTGATCTGGTTTTGTGAACCAGTGTCACAGAGAAATCCAAGCCGAAAAGTCCAAGTCGAAAGCTTTGGTAAAAATTGTCTTTATCTAAACTACCCCATCCCCCAACGCTCACCGGTTCCTCATTATTAGAATTTATTATTTTTTAAATAATTTTACTGAGAGACGAATAAAAAAAATTAAAAGATATATCCTGGAAGTTGCAATTAAGATTGAAAGGGCTTAAGAGTAACAATATAATCAGTAAACAGGAAGAACATCAATAAACAGGAGATCAATAATTAATAAAATCGGTCCATAACCTATTAGGGCCGGTTCAGTTTTATCAGAAATTTCAAAATCTTTCCAACGAGCCCTAATCACAGCGAACAGACTGGGCTTTTCTACATGGTCATTGCTTTTTTACGCCTTCATTGCTTTTTTACACGTGGAAAAATTATTCAAAAAATTGCGACACCAAACCAATTTTTGCACCAATTTGATATTTTTTCCGATATTTGAGACAATATTCTTTAAAAAGAAAATGATTTATTAGTAAAATTTGCCAAATCTAAAAACTTCGAATTAAGAGCAAGAAGCAATTGACCGGTCAATTGCTCTTTGCTCTTTTTTCAAAGTACTTATAATCGGAAAATTTGACTAATATTGTAGAGCTTAAATTTCCCGCATTATAGCAATAAATGATCTGCTGAGGCAACCCTAAATATTCGAGACGCAATGGGCTCAAACAGAAGTAGATTTTGATTCTCCAATAGTGTCTTGGATGAAAGGTAAATGGAACTCTATTTGCACAAAAAATCGTTGAAGTTCGAAGAATTCAATTTTAATTTCCAATTTTCATACTAAATTTTCGAACAAGGTGAGGAAAATTTATCAAATATCACATTAAAAAGCTGGCAAAAGAGTTACTCAGTGATTATGGAGTGATTAAATACTGGGGCAAGAACAGTAAACGTCGTTGTTCTGTTTTTTTCCTCACAACAATGTGAAGACCAACACATTTTGACACTTGAGCACTTCGAAATTCGAACAGGATGTACCTCAGCCGCCTTGCGGAATTATCAAGAAGTGAGAAAGTCTCTTTTTGGATCTTCAAATAGATTTTCGAATTTTTCAAGATCTACTTCTGTACGGAAAGAATGAGCCTAATCACAAGTAGATTTTGATTCTCCAATAGTGTCTTGGATGAAAGGTAAATAGAACTCTATTTGCACAAAAAGTCGTTGATGTTCGAAGAATTCAAATTCAATTTCGAATTTTCATACTAAATTTTCGAACAAGGTGGGGAAAATTTATCAAAAATCACACTAAAAAGCTGGCAAAAGAGTTACTCAGTGATTATGGAGTGATTAAATACTGGGGCAAGAACAGTAAACGTCGTTGTCCTGTTTTATTCCCCACAACAATGTGAAGACCGTCACATTTTGACACTTGAGCACTTCGAAATTCGAACAGGATGTACCTCATCCACCTTGCGGAATTATTAAGAAGTAAGAAAGTCTCTTTTTTGGATCTTCAAATAGATTTTCGAATTTTTCAAGATCTACTTCTGTACGGAAAGAATGTCTCCTTTCCAGGTCAGCGCCTCTGGTGATAGTGGAGACGACTGTATTAGTTTAGTCGATCGTACGATCTCAGTGAGTACGGTCGTGAGTTCGTCTTGAGTCGTACAAGTGATAGGACATAGTGCGGACAGCTCGCGACAGTCTGGAGCCCACACCAGTCGATTGCATAAGCAGGTCACCTCCTAAGTATATTAGATTTAAGAGTAGATATTGCTTGCCCCCTATAATATATCATTTTCTTTTTAAAGAATATTGTCTCATAAGGCGTAATAAATATCAAATTAGTCCTAAAATTGGTTTGGTGCCGCAATTTTTTGATTATTTTTTCCACGTGTAAAAAAGCAATAAGGGCGTAAAAAAGCAATGACCATGTAAAAAAGCCCAGTCTGTTCGTTGCGAATATGATCCCATTTAGTTAAAAAATATAGTAGACTCTCGCACAATCGGCTCTTTTTCAATCGGGCGAAAAATTTTGTTGACAATTTTCACGTTTAATTATGAAGCTAATTTGCTCAAATTTGCTGTGGTTCTTCCTATTTTATCGTGATTGTTTATAATTGAGCGCTTTTTGTGGAATTTACAAAGGCTTTGACGACTATATCTATCGATGAACCGGATGATATTTTGCCCCAAATGCCCAATTGAGAGAGAGTCTACTTTATGTTCCATAGAACCCTTTTAACCTTTGAACTTCAAAAATCGTTATTAAAAGTGTTTCGACGGTTTCGACGGTTTCGACGGTATTTTCGTGTAAGGACAAAACAAGGTGGGAGTTCGGTCTATTTTTTTTTGTTCTTCAATTTATTTCCTTAGCCAACGTTTGGATCCTGTATAGGATCTTCTTCAGGGCATCAAAAATCTGGGAGAACAATTATCAGGCAATTATCACTGCTTTTCAACTAATTCTTCTTTCAACACTTCCTCATCCATCACCAGAGTCTTCCACTGGTGGTGTGGAGTCTTCCACTTTTTTTGTGTTTCCAAGTTTCAAATAAAGACTGAGTATTCAATTTTAGATTAATTCTATTTTAAAGCTCGTTTTCAAATTTGAAAATTGATCCTTATTCCCCATAATTGAACTATGAGATTCCAGTATTAATTATTATTAATTATTGATCTTCCTAATTATTGAATTGTATTATTGATCTCCTAATCACGGGTGCGAGTATTTCGTAAAACATTCGCCGCTTTGCCACCCTTCTTACAATTCTTTATAATTCAAAATTGGCAAATTATTTTTTTTATTAACTTGTTTTAAAAAGTTGATTTTTAATGAGTAAATTAAATTTACTAAAATACAACACACTCCAGGCAATGTTTTTTCTACAAGTTATAACACTGAGAGAAAATCCGAAAAAGTTAAAATAACATTCCGGAAATGTTAATTTTACCCTGCATTATTGATCCGAAATCGGTGTAAATATTATACTTTTTAGGTGTGTTGTGGGTTAAAGTTACCCTTTTTCATGTTAATTTTACATTTAAAAAGATGTAAAACTAACATTAGAAAATGTTGATATATTTTTACACCTAAAAAGTACGAGGAAAAAAAGTTAATCGCACCCCTTTTTTCTCAGTGAAGTGAAAATAAGTTTCCAAGATTATTATAACACACATTATTTATTAAAATTCTAATAGTTTAATAGATTTTAAATTGAGGGTTTACTGTTTCAAACTTTAATGGCCAAAATTACCTGAGGTCATGATTCAGTTTTTTTACAAATGTAAATTCAAAGTGTTGTGTATTATGTAAAAAAAAAACTATTCAATAATTACTTAATTTGTCGTTTATACTGCTAATTGACTGACCAAATTTGCAATTTCAGATAATCGACATAATTACGTGATGAAATTCACATTATTGAAAAAGCTTCAAGCGCATCTCTTCAAGTATAATCTTTGTTTAGAGAGAATTGTGTATAGACCTTATGTTGACTTTTTTTGTGCCCATAACAATCCTCCACGATGTGCAAAAATTTATTTCTATCATAAATACAGTGTGATACTGAATCACTGATAAATTAACCAGGAAGAGATTAAAGTTAATGTTTCTACTACCCACAGAATAGCCGCCGACACGCTACAGAAAAGTTCTTTTGGATCATGCAAATTTCCCTTCTTGGAACATTCGGTGAGAGAAATATGCATATAATAATGCATCCACCCACAAATTCTGCAGAAGAAACATGACGGAAAAACCTAACAAAATTCTTCTCAGCTCTATCACGTTTCCTGCATTTGTCGCCATCACGATATTTTAACAATTCACGTCCTATCGTCGTCGGTCGCACTCTCAGAGACGGAAATTTTTCTATAAGCAAAAACATCACTAATTGCCTCGTGGATTCTTAATGAAAATTATTTCTGATGCCTCGAACATTGCAGAAAAATTAGCACGATCACGACGCGACGTTTGAGAGGGGTTTTGCAGAAGAAAAAACATTCTTTAATCGTGTATCAATAAAATCCGCCCAAAAAAATCCCATGTTGATTCACACAAATGACACAACATGAAATTAGAAGAGATTATTCATGGGAATTTGTAAGCAATTAATTCACATTAGAGCCTCTTTGCAAATTCATCTTTTTTCTTCTTACACCGTGTATTGCAAAATTCATTTACGGTACTGGAGCACATGAAATGATGTATTGCAGATGAATTTGTTAAATAATAACTTTTTTCCTCTTTTTCTCAATTCATTTAAATCACTGATGCTCGTCTGTGTAAACAATGCGTATTTTGCACAAGTTACCATGTCTACGCATAAATGCAGACAAAATTAAGTTGAAAAAGAAAAACGAATAGTAAAATTATCATCACAAAATTACCATCTGCTCAATAATTAAATTTTAAAGTGTCATAACCAGAAAATATTGAAAAATAGAAGACAGATGATTCTAATTGATGAATTCTGTTTAACAATTTATTTTGCATTAGCACTTTAATAAAGAATTTAAAGCTCGCAATAAATTCTCCTAAAAAATTAGTTTTATAGAATAAACAAATATCGCTTAGCATCTCTTTTTCTTTAACACTTTGTTTGACGTCAATATGAAAGAGCAACTTCCAAATAATACACATAGGGTAAGTTAAGCACGTACATATATAAACCATGAAGATTGGATTGTCATTCCAAAATAAAATGATTTTTTTGAAAATTATTCGTTAGTTTTGACAAATTCTTTCTTTTGGCAAAATATTTTGTGTGACTAATATAGGGGGAAGTGGGGCACCTTTTAAAGTGGGGCACCTTTGAAATTGGGATTTTTTACCTATTTTTAAATAAAATTGAGCCTTATCGTGATATAATTTAGCTGCACAAACAGATTGAGAAGCTCAATTACATTATGATATGGCTCAGATTCACTTAAACATAGGAGAATAATCCCAATTTCAAAAGTGCCCCACTTCCCTCTAAGACATGTTGAAAAGGACAATTCATTAAAAGCGATAAATAATTTTCAAAAACTCGTCATTCATCCTTAATGGTCGATATATGCTTCACTTACCTTATTCTTATCAGAAAATAAAAATTTGGCCATTTTTTGGACACTCAAAATTTTAATTTCTATATTCTCGCACAATTTTAAAGGCAGAAAGCTATAATTTGTACAGGTTTTCATTAAAATGTTGTAACGAATAAATATATCAAACGAGGTGGAGATCGTTCGTAGGGTATGACAGGAGACGCAGGGGACAAAATGATCCATCTCTCTCATAGTGTACCATCTCTCCCCAATTCACTATTCATTCATTTACTTAGGAACATGAATGAACATAGTCTTGAAAACAGATAAATTTAACAGAACGACTTAACTTAGCCTTCCTCACCACGCTTCCGCCAAGCTCCCTCTCAAGCTTGAAAAAGGGTTAAAGCTTTTAAAGATCGCAATTTCCTCTAAAAGTTATTGATATGCAAAATTTAAAAATAATAACTTTAGAGTAAAAATGTTTTATAATAAAACCATTATACTCCGAACGTTCTCAACCTTTTCTTAAAATTCCGTTGGTATAATGGTACTTTTCAACTCTATGATCTTCACCAAGTCTTTAAGGAGAACATTTCTGTAAAGGAGACAAAAGAACGCAATACTTTCAATGGTATTATAGGACATTCCAAGATATTTCAGGAAAATGTGGATAATTACAAAGAAAATTAAGAGATAATACCGTTGTCGAGAAAAAAAACAAGTTTCATAAAAATAATTCTACCCATTTCTTTTGAACTTCTACTTTAAGATATATTAAAAACTTGACGTGATGTACTATAAGTTTCTTCAGGAGATTTGTTAAATATACACCAAGGACTCCGAAAATATCGGTAGTTTCCCATTAAACGAAAAAAGTTTTCATTTTGTTGCCCTGTAATGCGCGATGGCTTTAAATCAGGACAAGTTTGTATAGGAACTGCCGGATGAAGCAGTTAGAGAACAAATCTAAAAATATTTATTTAAAGCTTAAAAACCATACATCGCATTTGAGCCGAATTTCATTAAGATCGGTTAAGTCGTTTTCGATGAAGAAATTGTCAAAGTTGAGAATTTTCAGAAGGATATCGTTAATTTCCCAAGGATTGACAGTCCTTTTGACGTTGATCTCGGTAATTTTTAAGTCACACTCCAATACCTACAAAATGGGCCTCCCATCTCTGGCGAGGCTTATTAAAGTAGCACAATCTTTTTTAACAGTAATTTATTTTAGAGTTTCTCACTTGGACAGTAGGAGCGCTCTGGTGAAAACGAAATGATGAGTTTAAAAACAAATAGGGGAATTGTTCCAAATTTCGGCCAGCTTGTAATTTCGGCCACTTCTTTTGCTCCTTAAATTTCCATGAATTTTTAGTTTTTGCATACTCTAAAGATTATACAATGCAAAAAAAACTAAAACATGTACGTTCGCTGAACGAGATGATGTGAAATAATTCCGGAAGGGCAAGGTAGTATGAGAGTCAAAGTGGCCGAAATATTACTCAAAGCTACATCTATATTTTTATTCATTTTAAAATGCATTAAGAATTATTTTAGAATTAACAAAGACGATAAACTATCTACAAGGTTCAAAGTAACTTAAAAAGAAGTAGGGGAGGGTGGAGCAGTTTCCCGCCTAAATTGCAAAATGGATTTTGAGACCATTTTGCAAAAAGATGATAAACAGAAGTAAAACTTTATATATTCTGTGAATTAGAGTTGGGTTGAGGATTAATAAAAATAGTAACAATAATCTTTTAATTTCATTAGTCTATTGTGGAGAAATTCATTTCGCTTGAAAGGTAGAATGTGTAGTCCCCCATTCCGGGGCAATTTCAAGATAAATATGAGACAATTTTTGAGAAAGATAAAACGTGTTTATAGGAAACTTGCGATTCCAGAATTGATTAAAATTACTATTTTGAAGTCTTCTAAGACTCTAAAACATAAAAATATAATCGAAAAATCGAACAAGAACTTTATAACAGAATTTTAACACTAATTAGTCATACAGAGAAAATAAAATATCGCCAAAGATTTCCAAGCCTAATTCTCATTAATTGCGCAATTTCTTTAAATTTTTATACGAAAGAAATGTATTTTGTAGTACTAAGCTAATTCTGTACATTGTTGGATGATTATATCACCTTAGAACATGTCCATTTTAGTATAATAGTTTTATAATAGTACTTTAAAGTCTTGAATTTTTACAATACTAAAAAAATTTACAATATCTTGCTGAAAACATTCTGAAAAAATATTATAACAATTAAATTCATCATTTTTAAGCACTTAAAAAACACTGAAAGATTTTTTTTTATTATTTTTTTTATGAACTTTTAGGAAATATTACTTCCCATAATTTCGAACTTTATGGGCAAAAACGGCTACAAAACGTTTTCAATGATCATTTTAAGTTAATTTTGATTGAAAAAGAAAATTGTTAGACACTGAAAACTTCTCCGTGTACTTGCATGAAACTGCCCCTCACGCACTTTCGGAACTCAAATCAAAAATTGTCAGAACCGTCTTAGAATTCATTTAACGCTAAATGCCTTATAATAATCATAAAACCACTAGTAACTTAATACAATTATGTTACTTCAATAGATAAGTGCAATAGTTCACAAATTGTTGAAAATAAAACATTACAAAAAGTTTCATTTTGATGCAGTTTTATAAAATCAATTACAAAATTCAAACGAGAGGCGTCACGAAATTAATTATTTTTATGAACTTGGGTCTCAGTTATCTCTTCAATAACATAAAGGTTTATCGCCCATTCCTTTCAAAGGGATAAGAAGAATACGCAAAAATTTAAACTGCCCCGTCGTTAAACTGCCCAACCCTCCCATAACAAAAAATTTCAATTTATATTAAAAATATTGCATTTAAAACTTAAGATTTTGGCACTTGCATGCAGCTATGCCAAAATTTGGCACACTTACCCTAATCTTAATTATCTTCTAAACTAAATATTCGATTTGGTCAAACTCTTGGGCAAAGTTATAGAAGACCTTCTGATCTACCTTTAAGCCGTATATCATTTTTTTCTCAGTTGCTTTTTCATGATTTTGACTAAAAATTACTGAACAACGTCTTCCAACTTCAGGTCCAAATCGAATTTGTACGCATTCCAAGTTGGCTCACGTTAAGAATCTCACCTGCAATAAGCTGCCCTGCACTATCACTGATATTCTGTGATTTTTTTGATAATTAATTTCAAATGCTTCTCATGACTTTCTGAAAGATCATTTTCCGACCTGATTTGGGAATCTAAAAAAATAATTTTTATCCTTATTCCTCATTCATTCATTTCATTCCTTTTTCGGTTGACAATTGTATCTTAAAGCGATCAGAGCTAAATGCAATTTAAAGGAAAACAAATAGTAGTATTATATTTTGAAGTCCACAAATAATGGAATGAACCTGTCCCAAGAAAAAAAAACCTAAACCGCAAAGCCATGTGAAAAAAGCACAAAATTTGCCCATCACTAAATTAAGAGCCATTTGCGTTGGGATAATTGTAAATCTCATGCGCGGTTTAATTGAAATTAAATGCTTCGCAATTGTGAGATACAATTTTGTGAAAGAAGATACCCACTAAAATACACCTCTCAAGACCCGCCGGAGAGATGGGTGGAAAGTTGAGCAAGAGAGACACTTAAGTTGCCAAGCAATAGAAAAGAGCAGAAAAGTCACAGACCTCCTCCTTTGCCATTAATTGTGTAACATTAGCATACATTTTCACCATAGACTCAACTCAGTTGATTCGCAACACGTGAAAGAATTGAGAGATTTGGGAATGTGTATTGGGTCAGGAAGTGCAGGACAATTCATTTCTCATTTTTTTTTTTGGCAGCCACATTGTAGTGTCTCTCTTTTGGTAAGTTCTTTCGCAAATTGGCACGCGAACAATATTCGTACTCACCGCAATCAAATGGTGGAACAATTTAATCTTCCAGTCAACGTGACTCGGAGGAAAATAAATGGATAAATAAATTTTGCCATTGTCAATTGAGGCATTTTGCAGAGTAACAATCGTGGTGAAAAATATATATTTTCATATTGTAAGATACAGAGCACGTGATAATAGAGACAACTTACTTTTGGCCATCTTCAGCGCCTCTTTCTTCCCAGTGTTCGCTTATTTGGATTTCTCTGACCTTTTCCGCCTTTGGGCTTCTTCATTCCCTTCGATTTGAATTTTGATTTACCCTTCTTACTCTTCCTCGGCGTAGCTTCAGCCTCTTCACCTTCTCGCCTAGCAAAGGAAAAGATAAAGACATTAAAAATACAAAATCAGATAAGCACATCCCCTTTCACTCACTTCTCTCGATCATCACGTTTCTGGAGTGAAATGGCCTTTTCAATGTCCAATTTGGGCCTCTTATTCAGTACACTCTCCACCGCATTCAAATTCTGCGCCTTCTCCGGCTCCAAATGCGATGGTTTGCGTTTAACGCCCGGAATCAATTCTTTAACACCCAAACCTCGTGCCTGCTTATCCTTGGCCAATTTGCCCTGGAACTTCCCAACAGAAGCTGTCGATGCCTTAGCTACTGAAGCTGCTGTTAAAAGCTAGAAATTTCAATGAAAAACCTATCAGATCAGTTTCAGAGGAGACACCTTAAAAGGGAAAGATTACTGGATTTTGCCAGCATGTGAGATTTTTTTTTGTAAAGTCGCGTTTTTTATTGAAGGCATACCAATGGGTATGTGCTTTTCATGTCATTTCATTCTAATATTGTCAAAAAAATTACTTATTGTATATAATACAGATTGTAATAAAAATGAGGGAGTCATTAAAAAAAAATATATCAGTTTCAGGTAGATGAGATTCTCAACATGAGCCAATTCATAAACTGCGTAAACTTAAAGCTAGAATTTGTAGAAGTACAATCATCACTTGCATCAGCAACTGTCCTAACTACTGCAAAATATCGCTTAAGGCCTCAAGTTTTACTAAAAAGTGATCAATGCCCTAGACACACTTATGACTTAAGTCGAAAGACGCCTTAGTAGAAAATGATGGAAATGTAGTTTAACCACGATTTCTAATATAATTACGCTAAGCCGTCTCTCGACTAATCCTCAAGTCTGTCAAGGCCCTAATATTAGTGACTATATAGTATAATAAATTATTAATCAAAGTCCTTATAAAGATTTATAAAGTCCTTAATTAAGGCATTTTTTGGTCGAAAATACTGAACATCTAGCGATATAAAGTGGAAAATGGAACATATAATGCGATAGACACGTTAGTTCCTCATTAGATTAAATTATTCTGTTACGTCAGAAAAGCATAACTTAGAAATATTATCAAGGGTTATAAAGTAATTTTTTAAAATTGTAAATTAGTGAAATTTAATTTAATTTGGTAAGTTTAATGGAATATCCTTCATTTAGCTCTAAGAGGTTTGAAATTCTGAAATGAAAATTAGTTCACAAATATCTCAAATTCTGCTAAATATCTTCTGTCATGTCATTTTTTTTACTTGACCTTGAGTTTGTTCCCAAGATAGAGATCAAACGGTGAGGGATATCGACTTCCGGTCTTCGACGACACCCCATAAGTAGACATGATCTCGGACGGTCTTTTTTTCTTTTTCACCTACCTCCCCTCCATCCCAACTAAAAAATGTTTTTTAGATTTTTCTCAAAACTGACCCAATCTTTTCAATGATTTTCGGTTATACTTTGCAAGTACCAGGTGAACATTTAGTACAAACATACCTATGACCGGAAAGTTCGCCATTTTGAATTATTGAAGGTCAAAAAGGGCAATAACTTTGAAGGGCAAAATTCTTCAACCGATTTGGTTGAATTTGATTTTTTGAAATGTCTTATCATTTCGTATCCGGTTTCCGGTTATATCAATCCCAAATGTAAATATGTTGGTAATGGCAAATTCGAAAATGCAGACTTCTCAGTCAGTGAATTTTCTAATTTAGAATTGTTTTCCGATTTGTGAATAAATTTAATCGTTACTACACCCAAAAAAAACATCCAAAAAGATAATTCATGGATAAAACTATCTCGTTTGTTCGAAGATTCTGCAAAATCGGGTCGCTTTGCCATCTCTTTTGTACATCAAATTAATAAATATTTCTTTAAACTTGTGAAAACGCATCGTAGATAGATAGAAAAGTTTGGAGAAGAGCAGAAATGCGTTCAAGGATCACAGATACTTTTACCATGTCAGGGACATAAACGGTGAAAAGGGTGAAAACGCTATGACCCCATTTTTATTTTGATCAGAGATTTGTGAAGACTAGCAAAAATTGAACTCAGTTATAAAAGGTTAACTTAAAAATTTTAGTGACAAATAAAATAAATTTGAATAATTTAGGAATTATGTGTCTATAATCATTACCCCTTTATTCCTTTTGTCTCTTTTACGGCGTTATCACACTTGCACATTAAAATTTTAATGTGATTCACATTAATTGTCGCTTGTGAGCGCCCAAATATGTTATTTGTGTCTTTGAGTCACTTAATATTTAGGGTTTTTTCATTTATTGATAAAGAAGTGGACTTGGCCTGCAAAAATAGGTTTAAATTTACCTAAAGCATAAATATTTTTCACATTAAAAAATTAAAGAGAAAATCGCATTAATTTTTCGCATTAATGCTATAAATCAATTTATATCAAATTTTGCGGGCCAAGTCTACCTTTTTATCAACAAATAGCTCAAATTTTGAATATAATATGATTCAAACACACAAATTACGAATTTGGACTCTCACCAGCGACAATTAATGTGAATCATATTAAAATTTTAATGTGCAAGTATAATAACACAGTTTATGACACTAAGCATCCCAGAAGAAAACTTTTTTTTTGAGCTAACTTACTTATGGTTCTTTTAGGCAATTATTGTAAAATAAAATCTCTTCAAATCTAAGATAAATCTTTACACGCATTTAGTTAAACCTTTGTAATACTTTCAGTCCGTCCTAATTCATAAAATATTTTAGGGGCTTTAAATCTACATCACTGAGAAAAAAAGAGGATGCGATTAACTTTTTTTCCTTGTAACTTTAACACTTTTTAGGTGAAAAAATATATCAACATTTTTTAATGTTAATTTTACACCCTTTTAAGGGTAAAATTAACATAAAAAAGGGTGACTTTTACCCCTAATACACTTAAAAAGAGTAATATTTAGACCGATTTTGGATCAATACTGCAGGATAAAATTAACATTTCCGCATGTTATTTTAACTTTTACAGATTACTCTCAATGATTGTTCATTAGATTTTTAGAACTAAGTACTATACATTTAAATTCTAAAACTCTTTAAGACGAGAATTTAGTTTTTGATATACTTTTTTGTGATACTACCGAACCAGGCAAAATTTTGGAATACTAATAATGTGGTAGACACCCTTACACCTTAAGCCGAGAGACTACAATTCCAGTATTTTCTAACTAAGTCGTCTCTCGGCTTAAGTCGTAAATCTGTCTAGGGCATAATAGCTAAGTTCTTGGATCAGGAGGCTTATTCCGCTATTCGGAAGTTTCTCACGTGAGTACGAAAATCGAGGTGCATTATTTTAATGAGGTTGACTCGATTTTTCCTTAGTAAACTTAGTGTGTTTCTCGGCTTGCTGGAGATGGGGTCAGGAAAAAGTTAATAATGTCAAATTCTTACCTCTTTTGAAGAAGCTGCATCTGAACTTGGAATCCCAATTCGAGGTATTTTAACTTTCTGCGCCCTTGCAATATTTCTCATCCGCTGAATCTCATTTTTAGCAACTCTCTCCTTCCGGAGTTCCTGCTTCTTCTGAAACTGATCCTCCATTGGATCCGCATTTCCAGGTACTTCTAGAACCCAATCGCGATCTTTCTCAGCTGCTGCACGTTTGTAGCCGTAAGTAGGAACCCATTTCTGCAAGAAAATACCAATTAGCACGAATCATAGCTTTGCCCAATGATTCTCACCTCTTGCTCCTGATCGTAGACTTTCTTCATGCGTGGCTGTTTCTTTATTCCCTTCTCCTGGGCAAACTTTTGCCATTTGGTCAGGGGTTTTGGTTCAGGAATCTTCCTCTCGCGTGGGAGTTTGTGATTTGGGGCTGGTAATTGTGCCAGAACAGATTCCTCAACTGTTTCCGTAGGTTGCTGCCACAGATCATTGAGCAGGAGCTGGACATTGTCTCTAGTCAAATTCAGCAGGTAATCATCACAGTCTGACCTGACAAGCAAAGATGAGATGTTATAAATTGACCCTGAAGTAGAAAATATGCCCAAAAAGAACTCACTTCAGCTTCTCCTCCTCCAAATCATTGACGTCCGTGCAGAGAAGCAATCCAAGATCATTTTGTACTTCCAGCAACTTTTCCACTGTGATTGGCTTGTACTTGGCCTGTTCCTGTTGTTCTCTCTCGAGAATTTCATTCACTATATCCATATTTAAGCTTAAAATTACACTATTGATAGAATTGTATATTTTTTACTGCACGTGGAATGAAGGAAAAACAAGAACACATAACCTAAAAAGCAGGGATGAACTGGTGATTACTATACACATTACACTTCGTAATGAGTTTTTATAGCACATCAAAAAGGGAGTAGGGGAAAGTTACTCTCGCTTCGAACGTTCATGCCATCGAATAATGTGAATTTTCTTTAAGTTTTCCTAAGAAACTTACACATTTCTATTAAATATTAGTTAGCTTATTATGAATTATTGATAATTATGCGACGATCATGTGCAAATCTGTTAGGAAAAGTAAAAGAAATTCACATTATTCGAAGGCATGAACGTTCGAAAGGAGAGTACTTTCCCCTACTTTCCCCTACAATTTAATTCTAACTTACTTAATTTAAAGTTGTGATGAAGAAGTTGTACTTACTTTCAGGCAACTGGCAAAGACTTGAGTATAAATAAAGTATAAATTTAATGAAAATAACGATTTATCTACAAGTGGAGATTAGAGATTAATTTTAATTTGGGGAAGTAGGGCACCTTTGACTAGGGTACCTTTAAAAGACTTTTTCTCCTATTTTTTTTCCAAGAGCTGGACCTTAACATAATATAATTTAGCTCCACAAAACTAATTACAGTAGACTCTCACTCATTCGGCTATCTCACAAAATTAACACTAAACCTACCGACCGTTTTTGGACGTTATTCGATCAAATAACAAACCGAGGTAGGGTAGGATATACTCAAGAAATTTGTCTTGGAAAAGAGCAAAAAATTAAAATTTAAACACTGAAAAATATATTAGATGCATATTTTAAGAAATTCATTGTAGAAGCAATAAAACCCGCCATAAGCAACAAAGGCTCTGCTTTGGTAAAATTCCCACTCTTTTCGAGACAATAGTCTCCTTCCCAGGACCAGAACCTCTGAGGGTGGTGAAGAAGACTGTCAAGCGAGTATCTTATAGGACTATTAGTAATGAATATGCATGCAAGTAGAGAAAGGGAGAACTCTCTCTCTTCTTGGCGGACCGTCGTGCAGTGCAGACGTGTTTAGGATTAGCTCCTCGCGTACAGTCGGGGGCCCACCCCAGTTAATTGTTCGCAAGCCGGTCTATTCCCCATTTAAATAAAGTATTAATCCGCATTGCCCCCACATCATAAAGTTTGATAGTGACATTGTACCGTTTAAATATGTGTTAATTTTAAACCGGTTAATTTGACCGAATCTTGGCAGGTTCAGTGTTTAGTCCCATATAGGTTCAGGCTTATCCTCTAGATTTTGCGTTCAAAATTTGATATGAAAAACCATGTTTTTTTTCATTTTTGGATTATGTTTTAAAGGTTAAGACCCTTGACAGACATGAGGATTAGCCGAGAGACGGCTTAGTGTAATTATATTAGAAATAATGTTCAAACTATATCCATCATTTTTCACTAAGTCGTCTCTCGGCTTAAGTCGTAAGTGTGTGTAGGACATTATTCAGGCGGACACTTCGTCCTTATACGAAAGTCCCGTTGAATTATTCCTGACAATAGTTTTTCAATTTCAAAGGTTTAAAAGACTCTACAGAGCATATTTCTCATCCGAATAGTACCATGTTTGGGCTCGTTGAAAAGGCCTTGGGATTTTCGATAAAACTGAACTGATCCCAATCGGTTCTGAACCGATTCGATTACAAGTAAAATTCAATTACAGTAAAGTTCCTCAAATATGAACTTTTGGGGGGTATAGAAGACTTCACACACCTCAAATTTAAACAATATTTTCAAAACATACCGGATTTTATGTAAAATTCACTTTCTCTATATTAAGAAAAATAAATTAATATAATACAACAATAATGAGGAAATACCACAAATAAACAGTTCTAATTCATCCTCTCCTACGAAAAACTTTCAATAAGTTATATTATTCCTAAGGTTATATTTTTTATGTTTTGAGTCATTTATAAATCGGTTGTAAACCGGTTATGAGCCGAAGTGTTTTTTGTTCAAAAACCGAAAATCAATTTTATTATTCTTAAAACTATTTTGAGGCATCTTTTAAGTGATTTATGGATCGGTTAAAATCTCAAAGTAATACTACAGAGAAGACGTTCGAATAAAAAATCTGTGAGTTTTCATATGAAATAATTCTATTAACAAATTCAATCACTTCACGTTTTTTTTTTAAATTTTTTTCTTCTACACCTTTGTAAAACACCGTTTTATTTCTATTTGAGCAAGAAAAGCGCATTTTAGGCTATTTTACAAAAAAAAAACACCAAAGACTGCAAATCGTCTGACTAATGCAAACAACAAGCGGCGACACATAGCATTGACGTTTCTTTTCACCGTGGAACATCAGAAATTGTTTCGGTTTTTGTTACTTTTTGCTCTATAGCTTTTGTTACTTTTTACCCCAAGTGGTCGATTTTAATAAAAGGATTTCTGGAGAAAAGAATCTTTGTAAAATTCTAAAATAGATAGCGGTTTCGTATTCAAAGAATATCCAGATAATTTGGGAAATATTCACCAGTGCATCAAATTTAATATAAGTAGCTAATAATTGATATTTTCTGTACGGAAAACATTTCAAAAATAGGGCTAAAAATTTCGATATTTTTTATTTTCTAAATTCCTTGTTCAAATTCTAACAAACTTACGACACTAGAAGACTCATGGCGACTATCTATGGAAAAAATTTTAAGCCGCTATCTTATTTATCTTGGAAGATATTGAATTTTAAAATTTTCGATTTGTTACTTTTTGCCCCAGTCTCCCCTAGATGACGCAAAAGTACTTTTGAGGTGTAGCGTCTAAGTCACGAGTTCGAGCACTTCGCAAAACCTGGGATGCATTGCCACCCCATTTATTAAAAAAAATCCACTTGGTTCTGAATTAGGCTAATTTACCCTATCCAATTATCACACGGAAGATTATCGATGGAATCATTCGCAGAACAGTGAAATAAAAAAATTCTGTCATCCTTTCTCTTAAATCATGGTGCTATATTTATTTATTTCTCTTTTGTTATATTTCTAAGTCATTTTTAATTTATTACTTTTTTTACATAGTTATTTTTAGGAATGCCAATTAAAAATACATAAACTTTAACACAATTTCTATTGGTGTGTAAAAATAACTTTCAATTTTTTCTTCATTTTTTTTGTTTAATAAGCTCCATTATTAAAACTTTTACTTCCTACACAATCTTATTCAATATTCATCTCTTCTTATTTAGGGTACTATTTGTTATTTTTATAATTTTGCCATATAATTTGAAGGGGAAAAAACAAATGACTTATGTAAATGAAAAAATAATATATTAAAAAATAAATCAATTGTAGAATTTCCAGACAATCTCTACTTTTTTTTGGAATAGATTTGAGTTTCTTTTTTTTTTCTGCATCACCGTCAAGATTCATTCAGATCAAAGGTTTTTTTTGCTTCTCTAAGTTCAACATAATATTTTAATATTTCTTTTTTCAAAAATTATTGTCTGGGTCAAATATTATTCGACGACTACGAATTTTCGCGGTTTTTTTTATTATCAAGGAAAATCAAAATCAAATTAATAAGAATGAGAAATAATCCTGAGATGCTATATCGTTTATATTTTTTTTCGTCAATTTCATTTTATCTGCTTTTTAATTGTTCAAATTTATTTTATTATCAACTCAGTTCTTTGTCTATTAAGTATATTTATTATTATTTGTTGTATTGAAAAACAAAACTTTTGGGGGGCTTTAGGGAATTCTTTAAGTGAAATCCAAGGAAGAAAAAAGATTTTGAAGTTGCAAAGAAAAATTATTTTGCAAAATATTTGGGATGTTTTTCTTTTTTTGAAGAAAAGATTAGAATTGGAGAAAGGTAAGTTGTCTATGAAACCAATTCACTGAAAAAATATAATTATCTAGCAACATTTTTTTTGCATCTTGATTTTCTTTCACTTTTAAACTTGTTTTTTTTTTAAACTCCTAGTTCTTCATCTACTTAATGTGTGTGTATTTATGTTTTCAATTCTTTTACTTTATTTTATTTACTTTTTTTTTCTTTATCTTTGAAAAGATTACAATAGCTATTTTCATAATGTATCTCTAAAAATGTGTAGGGGTGTTTTTAATTGTTCTCACTATTAATGAAATCACTCTCATTTTGCATGCTGCTGATGGCTTATTTTTTCTTATTTTCTTTTTTTTTCATTTGAAAATGGGAGAAAACCGTGTTTTAAATTTGTGTACATTACCGTTGCTGTTTCTCTTCTTCCTTTTGCTTTTCTCATCTAGATAATAGAATTTGTTTTTTTTTTAATTTAATAGACGCCCACGTCCATGGACAGAGAGAAAGGATTGCGTGCCCCCTCTAAACCACCTGTTCCATCTCCTCTCATCTATCGAACTGGCGAAAGAGCCTCTCCCAGTCATTCAATATTCCAGCACTCGGCCGGTTGATTAGTGGTGAATGGCGTAATGCCATTGTTAGCCATCGACTCCAGGACATCGCTTACATAGGCAGCTACATCCGTGTGACTCCGTTCGCCACGCTGTATGAACGGATGCTGAAGTAATTTGCTGTACTTGGGGCGATTGCTTTCGTCCTTAATTAAACTGCAAGAGATAACATTATGCAAATGGGAAATTTACACAAAAACAACCAACTACTACAAGAAATTAGATTTGAAGTAGTTTTGCACACAAAAAGGTAAATTTCTCTTATCACCTGCAATCTCATTTCCACATTCATTTATTGACTCATTTTTTACTTTGCATTGTTCTTTTTTTGGCAATATGATAAGATAAAAGAAACATAAGACCAAATATTGTCATTATTGAGATAAATTTTCTTTTTCAAAGAAGTTCCCAAACAAAACATTTGGCATAAGCATTATGCCCAGCGCACAATTACTTTTGTTTGTAAACATGTTTTCAAAATTTTCTACAAGAGCGAGCGAGATGACTAGATCTAGATCTCACTTACTCTCATTGAAATGTCAAAAACATGTTTACAAAACAATAGTTATTGTGCGTAGGGCATTATGCTCAGCGCACAATAATTTTTGTTTTGTAAACACGTTTTTGACATTTCAGTGAGAGTGAAAGAGATCTAAATCTAGTCTTCTCACTCACTTTCGCGGAAAATTTTGAAACCATGTTTATAAACAAAAGTTATAAACAAAAGTTTGTCATAATGACCAACGCACAATAATTTTTGTTTTGTGAACATATTTTTGACATTTTAGTGAGAGTGAGTGAGATCTAAATCTAGTCATCTCGCTCACTCTTATAGGCAGTTCCGAAAATATATTTACAAAACAAAAGTTATTGTGCGTTGGGAATAACACTATGCAACAAATTGACAACTTTTTTTTGGCACACGGATCTCACATGGTACGTTTGGTAGAGTCGAGTCTCCTGATCAAGAATCTGTTCTTGGTTTTTCTCCTATACGTTACAATTTTCTTTTAATTATTTTTTTGTTTTTGCTGTTTTGTCTCATATTATCAATTATTACTCCGGTTCTAGTGTACAGAACTTAACAAATGGGTATCCGTTGGAAAGGTAAGTAGTTGTGCTTCAACTTGAAAATTATGTGAAATTTTTTCAAAACATCATTGTGGGCGGAAAAACAAAATCTAACTAAAATTTCTCAAAAATGACCTAAGAAAGCAACTTATCATATAAACTAAACTAAACTAAATATTAATGCACTCTTTTCAGCACACAATAGACTCCACTTAATACTACATTTTTGTCATAGAAGACATCCTGCAACGATACCTCTAAATGCCTTATTTTTTTTATTTTAGTCATTTTCAAACAACACGAAATCTAGCAATTTTTTGCCAAAAAACTTATTTTCTCAACAAACTGATGATAATATCGACTTGGAATGTTCTGAGTACCCCCCATAAGTTGATCCAAAGAATCCAAATTTCGCTTCAATTTCATCCCAACGTCTATCCTTCTACTCCAGAAACCACTCTTTTAGGAATATCTAAAGAACCAGACCATCGATGCTTTTCATTTTTGAATATGTTTTAGAGACCATCCTAGCGGACATTTCATCCATACATTCCAAAGACGTCCCACCTCTCCTTCCCCCACATGGTAACAATCTGGTCAAAAAAAGAGCATTTCTTCTGGAAAATTTTCTGACAAAAATCAAAAAAAAAAAATAAGGCATTTAGAGGTATCGGAGCAGGATGTGTTCTATGGCAAAAATGTATTCCTAAGTGAAATCTATTATATGCTGAAGAGAGTACATTAATATTTAGTTTAGTTTAGTTTATATGATTTTTGAAAAGTTGCATTCTTAGGTCATTTTTGAGACATTTTAGTTTGATTTTGTTTTTTCACCCCCCAAGGATTTTTTGAAAAAATATCACATAATTTTCAAGTTGAAGAACAACTACTTACCTTTCCAACGGATGCCCATTTATTAAGTTCTGTACACTAGATCCGGAGGAATAATTGATAATTATGAGACAAAACAGCAAAAACAAAAAAAAAATAATTAAAGAAAATGTGAATATTTCGAAAACCAGACGATGCTTTTTCTTTAAATTTTAGTATGTTGTAACTGAGGTCGAGACCTTTCCAACGGAGGGGCGCACTCCTCCCTCGATGTTCCCTGACCCGAGCTATAACCAAAAATGTCTTGACCGAACTGCATGTTTGGTGTTTCTGAAGCGATTTCGATAAAATTTCTGACGATGAGGTCCCATCCGTCTCTACACCAACCCACTGTACCTCGACCCTTACTATATTCATATGGATCGGACTCTATTTCGAATGTTTTTATGAATCGATTTTCATAAACTTTCTTTTTCTTTTGTTGGCCTTCTGTACTCAAACTATTTAAAATAGAAAATGACCAGTGATAAGTCCAGATAGGCTTATGGTAGCAGAGATTCTTTACAGGTGACCTCGGAATGTGTGCAACTCGGGGTGCTTGCAACTCGGAAAACGTGAAAATTCGATTGTGAGTTGAATTTTGGGAGTAGGGTAAATTAAGCTAATTCAAAACCTGCTCCAAATGGAAATTTTTCTCTACTCCAAATGGAAACGTCATTATTTTCATGATAAATACAATACGAAATTATTATATTTATATGTTTTCTATACCACAGTTTCATTATTTAGTTAATTTTGCTCCAAATAAAGCGAAAATCTATTCATATTCACAAATTTTAATTTGTTAATTTCTCAGAAAAAATAAAAGTGTACCTTTTCACTATTGAATTTTTCATAAATCGACCATGTTTTCCAATGAAAAACACAATAAGGTGACTGTTGTTTATTCGTTTTGTTTAACATTTATGTCATATATTTCTGGCTAATTTTAGTTAAATTAAGTCCTAATCTTTATTATTAACGGTACGTGAAGTTTTCAAATGAAATAATTACCTATTTCGTGAGCAAAAAGGGTTTTTCTGAAGTGTCTGCAAATGCTTCAATAGGAAACCACGGAAATATGATTTTTTGGAGAGATTTTCTTATTGTTTTAGATGGGAAAGGAGAAAAGACCAGGAATAGGAACAAATCCTGCACTCAGGAGCAATTCAACAAGATTTTAGAAGCGGTTTCACTTACACTGTTTGTCTCCAATTAGAAACATTCCCTTGTCTCCATTTGGATTAATATGTTTCCAATAGAAGCATTTTACGCTCGCGGATTTTTCTTGTATCTAAGAAGTTTTCAAATTATATCTAAAGAATTTTCACTAAACAGTATCATTCTATAAGAGTCAAGGAGCAAATTTATGTAATTCTCTTCAGAAAAAAATTGAACTTAATGTGTTGAATCTTCTGTCAAAGTTAAAGCGTCTGAAGTGGTTTTGAATTAGGACATTTACCCTATACAATCGCGTCGAGTAAACTGTTCTCAGAGGCAGAAATGGATAAAATTGGGTCGACGCGATTCTTTACCCTCAAAATTCACCTCACAATCGAATTTTCACGCATTCCGAGTTGCAAGCACCCCGAGTTGCACGCATTCCGAGGTCACATGTAAAGAATCTCAGCTACCATAAGCTTATCTGGGCTTATCACTGGTTTAAATTTCCTTGGAAAGAATATCGAGCAAACTATTATTTATTCAGAGTAATTAATTAATTATTCATTGAAATATTTATCAGTCTGAGTCAAAGATATTTTTTCTTCTTTCATAATTTATAGGCAAAAAAATCATTTGCTGACTGGCCCCTGTCTCCCCTATCAGAAAAAAATCTTAAAGGGTGATTAAATCTGAAAAATTTATATTTTATTGAGCTTTCTGAATAATTCTGAATTTGGAATGGGTTCTTAAAAGTCCTTTTCATAGCCTTCAAATTCTTTTCCTTACTATCCTCTTTTGATTATGTAAATTTTCCAGGGGCCTCTCGACATTTCATTTTTCCATACGTTTTTGCATAGAGGCACTGAAGACTATTGGCAAGTTTTTTACTAAAGAGGATTTACTTATCATTCTGATATATTTCGAAATTGTGCATTAAAAGCTAAATAAATATATTTCATAATGCTCGCTGAAATAATACAAGAACTACGAGGAAATTTGTTTAAGTCGCGGTGCAATATCTGAAAAATTTTTACAAGGAAAAGTGAAAAATGTCTTCACTTTTTATTAGGCTCAATGGGCCCCTGAAATTTTCAATAAAATTTTCAGATCATTTATGTCAGTAAAATTCTCTCTGAGCCAAAATCGAATTCTACCATTGCTTCCATTGTTTTTCTTCATTCGAAACTAATGAAGTGGGGACAACAAAAAAGAACTAAATTAAGCAAACAGTCATCAATTATAAATGTGTGAATCACTATACTCAAAAGCTTATCACACTTTTTCCCTCCTGCCTCATTTGAGTTTCTTGTGGAAGAGTAAATTGCGTACAAATCTCTTGTTACACTTTTTTTTTCTCTGATAATATTTATAGTGTAATTAAATAAGACTTACCATGTATTTACAAAAGCTACAAATTCCTCTGAGAATTCCATCCCATTGTAGGAGGTAGTCAAACTGGGTGGCTCTCCTTGGACGACCTGGAGGGAGATTTCAATGTGGAAAAAACTAAAAATTTGAAGGGATTTTGGGGAGATTTTTTTTGTTAATTTACCTGGTAGAGTTGCTCAAAGACTGATCCCCATTTTGGATAGGGAAATTTTCCCGTGGCCACTTCCATGAGAGTTATTCCTAATGACCAAACATCGCTGCGAACATCGTAGCCCTTCGCTCGCTGTGGATCTATCCGTTCAGGCTAAAAAAAAGGGAGAGGGAAAAAGATTATTACACTGAGAAAAAAAAGAGGATGCGATTAACATTTTTTCCTCAGAAATTTAACACTTTTTAGGTGTAAAAATATATCAAAATTTTTTAATGTTAATTTTACACCTTTCAAAGGGTAAAATTAACATGAAAAAGGGTACCTTTTACCCCTAATATACCTAAAAAGGGTAATATTTACACCGATTTCGGATCAATACTGGAAGGTAAAATTAACATTTCCGGAATGTTATTTTAACTTTTTCGGATTTTTCTCAATGTAGGAGGAAGGTCAGTAGGGACATTGCGAAGTACTTACAGCCATATATGGCCGGCATCCGGCATCTTTAGTTCTCGCAATGGAGTCGACTAGCTGTCCGGAAATGCCAAAATCACAAAGTTTAATGTCCCCACGTGAATGAAGCAGAATATTGCTCGGTTTCACGTCACGATGGATGATTTTTAACTTTTCCTTTAGGTAGTTGAGCGCCTGAACAGTGGCCACGGTGATTTTAGCCAGAATGGATTCAGGAATCCGCTGATTCTGTCGCTCACAGATGAATTTGTAGAATTTATCCAAGGATGTATCCATCAATTCCATGCAAATCCAACAGTCACCCTGCAAAAAAAGTTCAAGCAGGCTTTGTTTCGGTGATGACCAGAGGAGCACGGGAAAGCTTCTGCAGGACTCACCTCCTTGAACAGTGCCCCATAGAACTGTACAATGTAGTTGCATTCATTGGACTTCATCACCACTTCGAGATCCATCAAGAGCTGCTTTTGCTCACGTTCATCCACAGTGGACCGTATTCGCTTCACAGCCATCACAGTGTTGGTACGCTTGAAAATCATCTGATTAACTGCTCCGAAGGCACCCCGTCCAATTTCACCCAAATCCTGAAGGTCCTCAGACGTGAAATCATATTCCTCTCCAGGCGTCAATTGTAGCTTTCCCGTTGCCTGAAGTTTTATCCTATCTCTAAAACCGACAAACAAAATCCCCTTTTGTCAGGAAACAACACACCACACCCCGCCTACTATTGCCCCCCCACTGACCTCGTTCTGTCCGGCAATGGTGTGGGCTTCACGGATTTCAGGGTATTATCCTGCTGGAAACTCAATTTCTTCAGCATTTGGCGCCTTCTCTCACTCTCGACGGGATTGGCATTTGGACTGAAGTCCATCTTCTGAAATCTCGACCGATCTGCAGATTCAACCAAAAAACCCACAAACAAAACCATCAGTCCCATCTAATCCCCAAAAAAACACTGGAAAAATGGGGCTTTTCCCCCCGAAAAACTCGTCCCTCTCTCTTACTTGACAAATTCGGATCCGCCATCTTCTTTTTCCTTATTTTTGTATGAAATTTTCAATAAAAACAAGAACACTTTAACAAATACACTTTACACATTGCTTTTCGTACTATTTCCCGTGTCAATTGTCGTCTCTTTGCGGAGTCATTGTTTTTGCAATTGGGAAAAATTTACACTTAATTTTCTTTCCAGCACACACAAATCTTGTTTTGCACCTTTTTTTTCCCACTGGAAGGGTTCCGAGATGCCAGCCCGATTTGACAACTGCAACTTTATAGCACAAACATAGAATCGCCTCTTCTACGTTTTCTAGTAGAAAAAAAAAACACAGAGAGGAACTGAGGAACCAAAGGAAAAAGTCATTTTTCTGCTTTTGTGTAGTAGTCGCCAGCATTAAAAAAAAAAACGTCGCCGAGATTGCTTTTTAAAGCCAATTTGTAAAGTTCAATTAATGAAATTCCAATGAAAATTGATGCTAACATAAAGAAAATAGTTTTTAGAATTAGTTTAGTGACATAGAATTGGTGAAAAGGCGTGATTTGATAGGAAAAATTGGCTAAGGATCGCCCAGCGACTTTTGCAACATTTCATAATTCATGGAATATTATGAAAAATATGCAGAATATCGGTGATTTGTAAATTGGAATGGAAAATTGCTGAGTTTTGGAAGCATTGTGATTATTTATTTTTTGAATTGTTCATAGAAAATCCTCGGAAAAATGTCTTGAAAAGTGCTTGCTTTACTCGATTAAAAACTTGAAAGAGAACAGACGCCTAAAATTTCAGGTGAGAAAAAAATTAATACAGTGAAACAAACGTTAATTCAGTGAAAAATAGCATACAAAAGCACAAAAGTGTTTAAATCGAGGGATCAATAAAATATTTCGAGATTTGATATATTCGGTGAAATAAATTGACAATTTAAAGATTTTGACAACATACCCCCCAATTCTGCTAAGATTTATTATTTAAGATTTTAAGATTATTTATTTTATTTATTGCTAAGATTATTTAAGATTTTAAGTTAAAGCTTTAACTTTGACATTAAAGATTTCGAATTCCGAGTTATAGGAATTTTGGATAATAAGGTAAAGTACCCTATGTCGACCACTTAAGCATAGATTTTGTGAAAAACTTACGAAAAAAAGAGTTATAATTCGTATTTTTTGATAGGGGTTTTACCTAAAACTATAGAATAGATCTTTATCTACCTAATTGTGAACTTCATTTAGCCATAATATAATTTAAAATCAGAAAAAAAATAAAATGTTTTAAAAATGCGAAGTGTTCCTCTATTCGACCACTTTGATATCAGATTCCCTCTACTCGACCGCCTGGGGTTCCTCTACACGACCACCCATTTTTTCTTAAAATTCAATAAACATAAAACTATAAAGTAATTAATTTAACATAGGCTTTTTGTATACTTCACGGATAACACTTCAAATTCATTAAAATAAAATAGGAAAACAAACTTTTAGGAATTATTGCAAAATAAAACAATATTTCAATGAAAAAAGCTTCACTTACTATGATTTGTCGACCGGTCGAATTGTGGAACATCATATTTAAAATAAACCTTCAATTTTAGGACTCAAAATTAATATTTATCTTAATCATAGAACTTAAATGGATGCAAAGTAATATACATAATGTCTTTGACTTGCGATTAGACTAAAAATTTAAATTTTCTAGTAGTTTTTAAGAGTAATAATTGAAATAATTCCTTAAGAGAAAAGTCAAGAATGTCAAGAAGCATGCCATAATTTGCTGGAAAATTACGAATTTTTATTTAAGAAATTACTTTAACACTTCGCATTTTTATTATTTTTTCTGTCTTTAATAGTCAATTTTTACAAATTTCCAACTGATTCGTATTATTTATGAAATAACTGACTCAATGGTGTTAAACCATTCGCTAAATATTATTGAAAAAATAAATAAATTGAATAAATATTTCCACCGGCCGACTTAAAGGAACTCAGGGTGGTCGAGTCGAGAGGCGGTCGACTCGAGGATACTTTACCTTATAGCCTTTAGCGCCCCTAAAGAAATTTGATTATCCAAGATGTCAAAACAAGACGTTCCAGTTTTAATGATGCATAGTTCCGATTTATTGTCAACAAAAAGAAACAATCTCCACAGTTCCTCCTCTCCTCAATGTCGCAATTTCGCTGCAGTAAATCAAGCAGAGTTCAGTTATCGCCGAAATATCTGCAGTTGCTCCACCAAACACCAAACCCATTCAGCAGAAGGCACAGGAAGATACTCATACAGATTTCCCAGTTTCAGATTTTTTTTTCTGGCAAAAAATGAGCAATTCAGGTCAATTAATTTTGAGTGGTAATTCAAACAAGAAGTGGCTGTAGATATGTGACGATGTCAATTTATGGTTCCAGAAGCTTCATCTGGGCCGAAGAAAAGAAAAAAGGGAACCAACACACTTCTCAACCAAAAGGAGTGCTTCGTCAATTTTGTCCTGGAACACAGAGATACTCTGGACGCATTAAGTGACAGATATGATCCCCTTTGGTCAAATGTCACGGAAAAATTGAATTCTATGAGGCCACTGAGAGGAACACGGCAAAAACATTATGTAAATGATCAACTACGTCACACTCCAGATACACATCTTTGTGATAAATTAAACTCACCTTTCTGATTAAACACACCTCTTGAACAATTGACAATCTCAAATTGAACTGGACTTAAAGGTTTAAAAGGTCCTATCGAGCAGCTTTCAAATTAAAGGCGATTTATAGACGTTTGACATCTTTAAGTCTGTAAAACTTTAGCGTAGAATTCGAAATTTACAGTCTTAAAGGTTTAAATAAATTTGACACTTTAAAATTTAAGATTTTATCAGAGAATACGCATCGACCTTCAACCCTTTAACGACAAGACACTTTTTACGGACTGAAAATCAACAATAAAAATTAAACTGAGAAACATAAATCAATGATAAGTCTGACATCTAACCTTGGAAAGTTCAATAGAGTCTGATTGTGTATATTGTGCTTCTATGAACGATTGGCACAAAAATAGCCCAAAAATAGCACAAATTCTTGACGAAAATCAACATATTTGGGATTAATGATGATTAGACTATTCTTGACAATAAGGATATTTTGAACTAACGACGATATGAACAATGTAAGTGAAACATAAACACAGAATAAAACAATAATAAATAAAGTTAAATTATAACAAAAATGAAAACAATAACAATAATAAATATATTTTTTGTTATCAAAACAGATAATGAATTAAAAGAAAAACTATATGAATTAAAAGTAAAATATAAAAAATTATAATTTAGTAATGTTTTTAGAAATATGAGCAAATCACTTCATGAATATTATACTTTTTCCATTAGCTTACAAAAAGATAACAGATTTCTAAAATTTAAAGAAAAAAACTGCGTTCCTTAAAAAATTTAAAAGAAATTCAGTTGACAGTATTACAAATATATATCTGTAATTTGTATCCTTCAATTAAAAAAAACTGATCAAAACCAAAAAAAAACACTACACGACTAAACTCATGAAAAATTAATGAATACTTAGAAAATTAACTTTATCAAACATTAAAAAATTTATTAAAATCATCTTACGACTTTTAATTAAAAGGTCTGTGATTTGAGAGATGCAGATCGTGCAATATTAAAAATATGCATTACAATGAAACCATAAAAACATTTTTAAAAAAAGCATAATTTTTTGAAGCAAATTAAAACAAGAAAAATGTAAACAAATTAATATCACAATGCAAATGTAACCGTTCGGCTATATGGATTTTTTGAATCCGACAGTCGTACAAATTCAAATAAGGAAGAAGAATAAGTACAAAAAACATAGAATTTTATAGCAAACCCCTCAACTGTCAGGGAGAAAAGGTAAACAAATACACGCGAAAAATGTTCAGAAGAACACTACTCCGAATTTTCCACCCTCCTACGCTAAATCAGCTTCGTCACCTGCCCAGAAAGCCACGATGGGAAAATCCAGGGATTGATGGACGAATTGAGATGCTGAAAGAAGAGAAAACTGCAGTGATAGAGCCTGAAGATGTAGAAGAAGATTTCGAGAGTGATTTTATGAATGTGGGAGAAATGCATAAAAAGTACAAGGAAGAGGAACGCTGGCACAGGGAGAAGGTAGCCTACTGGATAACCAGGGATAAATATTTCAAAGTCAAGCAACAGAATTTCCTGACATGGTCGGAGAAGGAGCAAATCCGCTTTCTAAATCGTGACTCACCGTCAGAGTGGACAGCCGAGAAGCTGGCAGATAGTTTCCCAGCGGACCTGCTGACCATCAAGAAAGTCCTGAAATCCAATTGGCTTCCTGGGAATGAACAGAGGATTCTCAAGCATGACAATCAAGTGCAGAGGAACTGGGAGGCATTTCGCAGAGGGAAATGTGAGAATTTGTCCAAAGAACTGAGAGAGCATTTGCAGAAATTTGCCCACAGGAAATTCAATTCAGCTGCCACTCCAAAGATTCATCTGGAGAATACCAGGGAGAATGCCCTAAAGCTTCCATCGGGAGAATTTGCCAAGATCATCACGAGCTGCAAGGCGTACGAATCTCCCAAGCAAGTTGAGGAAAAACCACAAGAAACAAAGTATTTAGAAGCTTCCGGAAAGCCAGCTTCTAAACATACTCACATCACCCTGGATGAGCTCAAAAAATCTGAAGATTCTTCCCGTGGAACAACTTCCGAAGACTCACCTGTTCCGATTTCGGTAGATGAAATGCAGATTTTCAACGTGAAGCAGTTCAATTCCGCTCCAGATGCTAAGCAGAAAGGAATTTCCGGAACAAAAGAAGACATTCGCGAGAGGATATACATCCCACGGAGGCTGTGGAAAAGAGGAGGAACATACAAAGTTGATGATTGTTTCTACGACGATGACGGGGAGTTTCTCTACAGAGTTCCGGGAATGACGGGAATGACTGGTGAAAAGTAAAAGATTCTCAAAGCAGCTTAATGTATTTCCTACATTTGTATACCAAATCAGTCTGTAAACTGTTAAAAATTTACTATAAATTTCAAGAAATAAAAAAAACTACATTTGTTAGAAAAATAATCGGCCTCTATTGAGCATCACAGAATTCTCTCATACTCCCATTTAGTTCTCCTCCTCTGAATCACTGGACAGATTCAGAGTGGGACTCTTGATGGAGGATGAGAGTTTAAAGCCACTGGGAAAATTGTGAAGGCCGCCATCAGTTTCCATTGCAACAGGATTGTATTCGTAATGAGTTTTTTTGCAGGACAAACTTATCTTGCTCTTCCTGACATACCAAGCCACTAGGCTTGGAATACAGCAGAGCAACAGCATGAAGATAATCAGAGTGATTATGAAGACACCTTTGGAGAACCCTAAGACCCTCCTTTCGGGCTTCTTGAGACAGAAATTGTCTATTTTGAGCGTGATGAGATCATATTTCTCAGTGCAAGCTGTACATTCAGCCTCTGATGGTCCTCTGCATCGCAGGCATGAGGAATGGCACGGAAAACACGCTTTGGGATCCAATATTTTACCCAAACCACTAATTTCTCTCTTATCTGGCTCCAGAGTTACATAATCTCCAGCATCTTCTGGCTCTAGAAAGCCCTGGGTTGAAGATCTCAGAGACACATGTCCCTCCCGATGACGACTCTTGGGCACATTATCGGACGTCACATAAGTCCCATCTGGACAGGATTTGTAGCATAATCCATCGTAAAGGAATGTCCCTTGCTCACATTCTGCAAGAAAAGCAGAAACAGGAAGAAATTGTCAGAAATTCCATTTAATCCAATATGATTGAGTTTGGGTTGGATAAAATTGAATTAAAAAAAAAACTAAATCATTCAAATGATACCACTAGTAATGATGAATTTTAGTTCAAGTTCTGAAGATATTTTTCTTCTTTTATAAGTCCAAATAATTAGGAAAATGCATATTATTTTTCCAAAAAAAATTGTTTAAGCCCCTGTAATGTAGGCAAAAGAAATTTTCCGACTTTTTGGTGATTTTTTGCTCTTTACTCTCATTCTACTGATTGGATTTTTATGTTCATAAGGAAAATATGAAAGGTCTTTGAATGGTTGATAATTCTCTAGAACTTGCATGGTTCGCAAAATTGACACCAGAGGTACAGTGGTAATTACCGTAAGTGCGGATAACTGACACTCTCCTGTTCGTAAGTTTTTATTTGATTCTAGAACTTAGGAATGGTCTTTACCGATCCAAGATGTCATATCGGTGAGAACCGTTCTTAAACATTAGGATTAAAGAAAAGCTTACGAACAGGAAGGGGTCAAAGTCATCCGCACTTACGGAAATTGGCTTTCTTAAGGGGTTACATGGGCCACACAGATAAAAAAAAACAGTATATTTTCTTTAATCTTTTTTCAACATAATAAAAAAATGGTTTGAGCTCTTAAGAAAATAAAAGTACATTTTTTTTAACTATATTTTTAATATTTTCTGCAATTTTCACTTCTAAATTTAAAAAAATTAGTCGTTGGGACTTAATTTTTGTAGACGATTTTTGAAAAAAAACTTACCTTTCGGTGGACAAGATTTCTCACAGTATCTTCATCTGATGTTACAAAACTAAATATTTCCTGTTAATTGATGAATTAAACTCGTACTTGAACGGTGAGTTTTTTATTTACCCTAATTAGAACTAATTTTACAAGACGAAACGTGGTGTAGAATAAGACGAAAAATATTTTTTTGTATGACATTCTCAAAAAGAAAATAATATATCTTTTTTTTTCAAAAATCCTTCGTTCTAGCACTAGTTTAATGGTGCTATTCCAATGAAAAAATCAGCATGTTTTTTAGCATATTACTGTTCTCAAGTACTAAAAGGACCATGACTGTTCCCACGTGTTATTTCAATTAATATCGGTTGGGAAATCGACAAGATTAATTTAATGTTTTCACTTTCATAGTATTTTCTACATTTTCTTTATCATGATTGACAAGATATAAGGTTCTTCTCTCTACACAAAAACTTCATATTTTCCCCAGTTTCAAAATCATCAAATAGTTATGACAGGAACCGACATATAAGAAAAGTTTAACGAAAATCCGAATTCGAATATTCCCTCCGAACAATCTTTCACCCGATCGCAATGCCATCTTGACATTCAGTCAGTGTGGGAGTAACGTCGGATTTTCCCAGGTTTTCCATGATTTTCCCGTGAGTTCTCAGTGGTGAAAAGTCAGCGAGCAGCATTAATATTCTCTACTACAGTGCTGTCTCGCTATATGCACAGTTTGGGTACTTTTTTTTTGACAGTTCTCTCTCTGAATATGCACAAATTTTTTGAAATTCCCAACGGTTTTTTCTTTCTTTTAATAAATTATCATTTTTTTATTGTTCTAGAATTTCCCGTGTTATTTTAAATATAATATGAAACAGAAAAAATAAAATTAAGAAAATTAAAAACAAGAAAAATTAGTTACGAAGAAAATAATTTTCTTTATTACTTTGTCAAAATGTAAACAAATTGATTTTGAATGCAACCGACACAAAAGCTGTGCATATAGAGAGTGTGCATATAGAGAGACACCACTGTAGTTATTTTCCTTGAAATGACGTATGGGAACCGACATGGTCTTTTTTAGTACTTGAGAACAGTAATGTGCTAAAAAACATGGTCGCTTTTTCATTGGAATAACACCATAACTCATCAGCCAACATGAAATATCGGGTTTTTGGATTTTATATGAACCAGTTTCGTCAAATCTTGTCCACCGCAAAATATGTTTTTATCAAAAAGGCCTCTAAAAATCAAGTCCCAGAGGCTCAATTTTTAAAATATTTAAATGAATATTTTAGAAAATATCATTTAAATGTTGTACTTACACATGCTTATGAACTTAAATTATAATAAAAATTTATTATGTTGAAAATAAATTACAGAAAATGTGCTAAATGTCTAGAAAATTGAAGCTGTTTTTTTAACGTGCCCTCTTTTGTTCTTTATAAATAATTTTATTCATGTTTTTCAATTTAATGTAGCTTTTTCAGAAATTTATTTATTTTTTAATTTATGGAATGGAAATTAAAAATAAAGTAATGTTATAACCGTTATAACCCAAATAGAGAAAATATTTTTAATTTTCCATATTTTCATTTTATTATTTAGAATTTAGCAGACAATCAATAATATTTTAATATGGCCACATAATTTTTGGAAATTATTTTATCTGATTAATATTTTAATAAAAAGCTTGATAAATTTAATTAACTACAAACAATTAACTTCAAAACAGTTATATTACTTGTATTCAAAAAAAAAATTGTTAAAAAATGTCCAACTTTATCTTAAGGGCTCCGGCACACCATTTAGTTTAGAAACATTTCATGAAATCAAAATTCACATCTCTTTCTTTCTCAAGCGTTTTGCATAATGTTTATCCCTGTCTTTCGCACTTTTCTTCTTCCTCTTCTTTTGAACGTAACAACAAATTTAGTTTAGTCGAATTTTGAGAGCCAAAGTGTCAGATAGACATATGCGACATGTTTGAGAAAGAAAAGCATCTGAATTTTGATTTCATAAATTTTTCTGATATAAATGGTGTGCCCGAGGAGCCTAAGTTATTAAATTAATTATTTCTTATGAACAAGCACCCTTTTAATTATTTCCCACATTTATTTCTCAAAAATACATTTTTCTGTGGCTCCGGCACACGTTTTCGATCAGGAAAATTGCATAAAGTCAAAATTCACAACCCTTTCTTTCTGAAAAATTTTACATGTGTCTGTCCTATTCTTTCATATTCTTCTTCTTCATTTAAACATCACGACAAATTAAATTTAGTTTAGTCCAATTTTGAGTCCCAAAGGGTGGGATAAACTTATGCAAATCTTATGAGACAGAATGGGATGCGAATTTTGATTTCATGAAATCATACCAAACTAAAAGATTTACAAAAGCATAAGTTTCTAATTTGATAACAAAATATGTGTGACAATAGCAGTAATTTAAATATTAAAAGAAACAGAATCCAAATAAAACTATTTTATATAAAAAGGCCTCTCGTGATAATTTTCCGTCAAAATAGAGCATTTTGAAGTAAATGGCTGAACATGTTTTATTTTGAACAAAATTTATTGTTATAATGTAGGGAAAATGCCCATGCTTTGTACGATCCCAAGTTTCGTAATGACTCAATTTTCCTATGTTTCTGAATAAATGGGACTCCGCAATATATTTTAAAAACTGGAAACTTTCTTCTTTTTCCCTTGGGATCGTACGAAGTATGGGCACTTTCCCGGAGAGGCCATTAGACATTGAAAAAACATTATTAAAATCTCTTCTGATACTTTAATTAAATCTGTTAAAGTTTTTTTTTTGTAAAAAAAATCAAATTTACAATGTAGGGGAAACTTCGGACGACTCAAGCTTCGAACAATTCAATTTTCTTCTATGTTTTTAATGGATTTCACCCATTTTCTGGAAATTTGAAGCATTGAACCAGTTATTAAAATATAATAGGGGAAAGTGCTCTCCCTTCGAACGTTCATGCCTTCGAATAATGTGAATTTCTTTTGTTTTTCATATAATAGATTTACATTAAATTATCACGGATTTATAAGCAATGGATGATAAGCCAACTAATATTTAATAGAAATGTGTAAGTTTCTTAGGAAAACTAAAAGAAAATTCACATTATTCGAAGGCATGAACGTTCCAAGGGAGAGTACTTTCCCCTACTAAGATGGCCCAAATTAATTTAAAACACATTGAAAAAATGAATCGTTTGAAGTCGTTTGAAGGTAGCGCACTTTCCCATAGTTTGACCCAGACGCAATCAAAGCGCCTTTAGTGTATTTCCGCAAATAATATAAATTCTAAAAAATAATCGATGATTTCGAGACCTTTAATATTTTCTTCATAAACATTAAAATCGAATCAGTAGAGCCAGAGTTAAGAACACTTAAACACCAAAAGTGACGAAATCAGTTTTGCCTAAATTAAGGGTAAATAACCGGTTTTTTGGCAACACAGTACCAAATTTTCATATGATTAGATCCAGAAAAATAAGAAAAATATCACATAAACCTGAACACAAGTACATATCAAAAATTGTTGCATAGTGTATTAATTAAAATTAATTAGTCATGTTAAATCAAATGGAAAATTAAGACACAATACCCAAAAAAAACAGTACTCTAGAGGAGTTTTCCTACAATCTGTGTGATTCTTTCAGCATGCAGCAAAATTTCCTCTATATCATCCAGAAATATACCATCTCCTTTTAATTACTCAAAAATAAGAAGTGTGAAAGTCACAGGAAGTGGGAGTGAGCAGTAAATTGGATCAAGAAACACAAACACTATATAACTTTTCCACAAGTGCCATATGAAAAAAAAAACAAGAAACAAGCAAAAACAAAAATATGCGAGCATACACCCCATACTCAAAAAAGCATAATATTTTGAGAAGACAGAGATAACTCAAACTCACCCGAGAATAGGTAGTTAGATGAGGTGGACGAGCAGAATCACAAAACTGATTTTAATATCACACTAAACAGAGAATTAAAGAATAATAATACTTTTTTTCAGCTTAGTTAAAAATATCATTTCCCATGTTTTGACTCGCTTCTCTGCGAATGTCAAGAGAATATATCAATAAATGGTTTGGAGTGGAAGAGATGCTTCGGACGCTCATTCAGTCACGTTTCTTTTTATTTTTTCTTTATTGTGGGTCAACTCACTTGAAGAGTTTTGCAACGGAAGGCTAAAGTGCTAAATTACTTGGCGCCGTTTTTACGTGCAACTTTTATCTGGTTGTAAATAGTTTAGCAAAAACTTAACAAGTACATGAAATATTTGTCAATTGAACATTTAGAATATGATTTCCATTTTATTTTGTTTCCCTAAAATTTATACTGAATTTTACAACACAATTTTTCAAACAAATTTATTGTGCATATGGTGTATAGATTATAAATGAATGAACGCAAATATTTATGGAATTTTAAGCAAATTAATAGCTATATTTCAAGCTCATTTTTCCCTATTAAAGTCGTATTTTTATTTAAAATTGCGTTGAATTTCACTCAAGAAAGTGCAGGGAAAAGTGCTCATGCTTCGTATGATCCCAAGCTTCGTAATGACTAAAATTTTCCTATGCTAAATAGAATAAATGTGACTCCGCAATATATTTTAAAAACTGGGCATTTCTCTCTAGTTTTTAAAATATAGCTGAGATGACTCACATTTGCTGAGAGACATAGGAAAAATTTAGTTGTTAAGAAGCTTGGAGTCGTACAAAGCATGGGCACATTCCCCTATATTACTAGGGCAAAATGTTCTTCTCTTTCAGTGTTCGTTTCTGTACAGTTTTAGATAAATATTTGCAGTATTTTGGAAGTATTCACATTATTAGCAAAACGTTCGCACTATCCATAAAATATTCGCTGTGTCATTATTTATAAAAATAATACCTTGATAATTACACAAATTTGTGTTCTGCTTTAGCCATGTGAAATACTTCTTGAGTTCGATCTATTGATGTGAATAAATAAAAGTAAATAGGGGATGGCTTTCAGGCTTCGCACATACTCTGGCTTCGAACACTTTTTGTTTTCCCATATTTCTTTAATGAATCTAACCTATTTTTCTTTTAACCCTTTAAGGACGATTGGGTCACCGGTGACCCAAAAATGAAATTTTTCCTACGGTCTTCTCAAGTTGCGTTTTGCTTTAACAAGCCAGAAAAAGTGTTTATTTCTGACTCTCGATTTTTGGCCCTCTTGTCCTTAAAGGGTTAAAGGAAATGTGTGCCTTGAACCTAGCTTTAAAATATATTATCATAGATAGGTCAGATTGATAAAAGGAATATGGGAAAAATATGAAATGTTTGAAGCCAGAGTGTATGAGCAAAGTCCGAAAACTATCCTCTATTTATTTTTGTTAATGCACACCAATGATTTATTGAAATATTTCGCAAATAAATTAGGGAAAACATTTAAAAAAAAACTAATTCCATAAGAAATACTGAATTCAATATTTTTATATTTCATTCATTGGTCTACTGCAAAATATTTTTTTGTAGATAACATTCCAAAAATATTTATAGTTTAAATTGAACTATTTTATAAATTTGTTTTATTTTTCTTTTAACAAAAATTAAGATAAAAAAAAACAAAAAAATACTTTTATCACCAAAGTCTTAGAATTAAGAATTTATAATTCTCAGCTCAATGAATTATAAAGAAGTAGAATTAGATTTCTTTAATTTGTGCACAAGTTTAAGTAAATCTAACTTACACTTCGATGTTTAAAAGAAGAAGAAGAGTGCGAAGGAATGAGGCAGACTTAGGGGAGACTGGGGCACATGTAACCATTTTCGATACATGCGAATTTGAGGTGATTTTCCAAGGACACCGTGATTTTTTGGAAAATATTTCTTAGCTCATGTTTTACCCTTGGGTATAGGCAATTCGTCGAGGGTAATGCGGATGCTGGAAAACAATTGAGTTTTCCATAAAAATAAAATTTGTGTCACTGTGCATTTTTCTCTTTTCACAAAATACCTGGGGTAGAAGTAACCACTTTCTGGGGAGGATGTAAACACCTTTTTTCCCACCCTTGAAATTAACTTTGCACCACTCTCGATTATTTTAATTACTTAAGAGATATACAAAGACTGTATATTTTTCAAAAAATCACGACACTTTTTACAAAGGATAATTAAAATAGCAAAAAAACTAAAAGCATACATATCAAAGACATTTTTCAATAGATTTTCCCCATATTTTGACATCATGTGACTTTTTATTGAACACAGCGTCACCAATTTTTTTCGTAATCTATGAATTATAGATATTTCGCATGAACGTCAATTTCCCGCTCTTTTACCTACTCATTTTGTGAAATTGAAATTGCCTGATTACATCTACCCCAAATGCTGTTTTCTGACCAATTATTAATTCTTTTGAAATAATGAGAATCTCAATTTCTCTAGTAAATGCATTAATATAATCCTAAAAGATGTAGGAAAGAACTGGTATTGCTACATTTCGATTATTTTACACAATTTTTAATTTCCAGGTGGAAATCCAAATGATCAAAATAATCGAAATATCAACATTTTCAGGAAAATGATTTTTATTTTTAAAGTATATTAGGATTTTATTGACCAATTCATCTGTGGGCATACATCCCCATGGTATCTATGAATGCTTATGGGTTTTATCCTCTGGAGTCTTAAAATTAATGAAAAAAATCACAGTGTTTACAACTACCCCAGATTACTACTGCCCCAGTTCCCCCTACGCAAATCTTTTGCAAAAGAAAGGGATTCGAATTTCGACTTCATGAAATTTTCCTGATCTAAAGTGTGCTAGAGCCAAAAAAGTGACCAAGTAACTCCTTTGATAGCTTCAAATTGCAGTATTTCATGTTTAAAAAAATACTCGAATTTTTAGAATAATGGCTCCAGCACACCTTTTAGATCAGGAAAATTCCTTAAAGTCAAAATTCACATTCTTTTCTTTCTCAAACGTTTTTTCATGTGTCTGTCCCACTCTTTATCACTCTTCTTCTTCTTTCAAACATCACCATAAATTAAAGTTAGCTCAGCTGAATTTTGTGTCCGAAAGAATATGATAGACTTACGCAAATCTCTTGAGAAAGAAAGAGATGTGAATTTGATTTATTGAAATTTTACCGATCGAAAAGGTGTACAGGAGGTATAAGAATTCGAAATTATTATCAATTTTTCGAAAATCAGCAACATTTTGTGCAAACGGCTAATTTACTTTTCAAGTCAAGACACTTATGGACAATCGGACTCCAGCTGTGAACACACCGGATAATTCTCCGATTAAAAGAAAATTGTGTGTTGGACAACATAATTAATGTTACTCAAGTCTAATCTAATTCTTCTTCAATAAAGAGAAATTGGTTACCAATTCTGTCTCATTAGGCTAGACAAAATTTTAACAAGGGTAAAGTGAGGTTATTTTATTTGGAATAATTTCTACAGTAGACTCTCACTCAATTGGACTGTTTCTCAATTGGGCGAAAAAAATTTGTTGACAATTTTCACGCAAATTTGCTTCCAAAATTTGCTGAAATTCGTTGTAGTTCTTCTTATTTTATCATGATTCTTTATAATTGAGTGCTTTCTATGGGATTTACAATGACTTTTACGCCCAAATCTCTCGATAATTCGGATTCGGATGACATTTTGCCCCAAATGCCCAATTGAGAGAAAGTCTATTGTAATATGGAATTTTGATATTTCCTCACTGTTTTACCCTGCTATCACACTAGGATTTTTTTCTATTTGTAAATTCAATTTAATTTTCAGATAAATTGTTCCTACGCATTATTTTGCATTAAAAATCATTTGAAATAATAGATCTTCGTTTATTTATTGATATAAACTAATACTTGTCCCAGAAAAACATGTTTAAATATGCTAAAATAGCATAAATGTGGTTGCTCAAATTAATTTCAATTCAGCAAATTAAAATGTTAAAATTGCTCAACAATTCCAATTTTAGGCGATATAGGCACCCTCATTTTCGCTGTTTCTTTTTGAAAATGAGGTCCAACTACTCTGAAAAAATTTAATTGTTAAAAGAACAAATGGATTTTGTTGAAATTTTGTCAAAAGAATGTTATTTACCAATTTGACGAAACTTTTTCTTGCATTTTATATGGAAAAAAACCCTTTTGGCAAACTTTTATCAAGATCCAGTTGGCCGCCGATTAGACAAAACTTTTCCATATTCTGTATGAAAGAACATCCTTTTTACGAACTTATCTTGTTAATATGACAAAATATTTTTTTCAGAGTATGTAAAGTAGTTCCTCAAATTCTTCGGTAAGCCATACGAAGAAAATTGTTGTGTCTAAAAAAATCACCAGTTGCGATATCATCATACATTTTTTCAATGAATCCGTGGGCATATCTCTCTTGGATCCATTTTCTGGCCCACACTGGACTCAATCATTTTTCTAATAATGTAACAAAATCACAAATGACAAAATAAAACAACTGGCATTCAGCGCGGCTTTTTTGAATTTAGCAAATTTCTCGCAAAAATGTGTCCTGGCTATGAAAAATTTCAAGTGGTTCTCGGAATTTTAATGACCAGTGCACAATAAATTTTGTTTGTAAACATGTTTTCAAAATTTCTCATGAGAGGGAACAAGATGACTAGATCTAGATCTCACTCGCTCTCATTGAAATCTCAAAAACATGTTTACAAAACAAAAGTTATTGTGCGCTGGGCATAATGCTCAATTTGCTGAGTTCAATTTAAAATTAAATTTTGAAAAATCCTATTGTGATAGCACCGTTAAATGCCAAAAAAAAACAAAGAAGAGCTGTTTTTCCTTGCTTTTATCTTCTATTTCGTGGTCTTCTTTTTCTCTTTGCCCATCTAAAACAGTGTTGACTCTGTCGTGAATAAACGAGAAATGCTGCAATGTACAAGTTAACTAGAATTGTCAATTGGATTTCAGACCAAAACCAGACAACTGCAGTATTGATTAAATTAGAATCAAAATTACCAATTTTAACCGGTTTCGTTCGTGAACAACCTATTTTTCTCACTATTGGTGTGATTCAAAACGTAAATTCATCTTCCAAACTTAATTTTCTAGATAAATAGTAGTATTTAGCACCATTTAGCAATGTAAAAGCACACAAATCTAATTAACTAAAACGTAAATCACAGTGCCATTTTTATCAAAAAAAAACTTTTACCATAGTTATTTTTGAGTTTTAATATTTAAATATTCAACGAAACTAATGACTAAACAACACAATCCACGGCCGAGTAACTTAGCACAGAGCCATTTGCATAATTTATCATTGACTGCAGATGAGCGCTATTTGCATGATTTTCCTCTTTTTCTCAATTATTATTCACACTTGGCTGGGAAAAGTGTTGAAACTGTTATCATAAATTTTCCAAGTATCCACCAACTTGGTAAGTGTTTATATTTGGAAAAATAAAAATTTAAGCGATAATTGGAGTAATTTTATAATTTCTACAAATTAAACACCTTTTACCTCCGTTAGTGGATTAGGTGGTTGAGCTGGCCGTAGGATGGAATTATTCTTATTATCAAGCACCCTTTATCACCACTTACAGCCACATGGAGTAATATTATCATTGTGAGTCTACAGTGTCAGACTCACAGAAGAAGCAGAAGATGGAAAAGAGGAAGTATTGCAGTAAAGGTAGAAAAAAAAAGAAAAGTTGAGTTAAGTACTCTCCAGAGGTGAAAATTAACCTCTATCCGATTTGATAAAAAAAGAGACGGACGTTTTAATTAGCTGGGGAAGAAGAGCTGTACTCAATGGCTTAACAATTATTCCCAATGCAAAAATGCATCGTGATTTGCAATTGGATCAATATTAAGGCCATAGTGTGGTATCAATAGTCCATATTATTGCAATTGTATTGATTTTGCATGAATGCTTTTAAAATGACACGATAAATAGCTTTTTGTTACAAAATTGGGGATGAGTAACACAACAAAAAATGGCGTAATTTCCCTCATAGAACGCACTCTCTTCTGCACTTCATGGAATTTCAATTTTGGACCAGAGGGAAAAATAATTATGTTTGCCATATCCATTTGGGTACAAATGAAATTAACCATAAACGATTTGTTGCAACTACTTTTTTTTTCCCCAGATGTTGGTCGGTGCAACTCTCGTACAAAATGATGAAACAGATTGACAAGAAAATACTCCAATTGGTTTTACATGCTGTAAAAGTGCAAAATGTTTTGTTTTTTGTTTCAATTTTACCGAATTTTTATTTTTTTTAATAGTTCTTTTTTCTTTCGCTCATTTTTTTATACTTTCATTTTCCTTTCATTCTCAAATAGCCATATAAATATATTTTTATGTGATGCACTTATACTACTAAGTAATTTTTACTTTTATCATAATCATAAATTCCTATCTAAAAGATATCAATATGTACTTGTTTTACCTTTTCTATTATAGTTACTTTTTTTTCTTCATATAAATATCAATTACAAATTTTTTTTTATTAATTTAATATCAATTCAGTTTTTGTTTTTATCGTCTACAGAATATACACCATTCTTTTTATAAGGTATCGAACGATTTTATTGTTTTTTATTTATATATTTTCTTTGCCAATTTGCACTCCTCAGTGGCAAATTCATGCACGAATTTCTAATTCGAATTATTTTATCGATTTCTATTTCTTTCTGTAATAAAATAACATGGAATTTTTCAGAATTCGTGGGTGTGTTTTCATAAATTATTTTTCTATTTTTTATTATTGTAATCGTTTATATAATACAAGAACATCATTTTTAAACATTCACATTGCCATATGCAGAAACAATTTCTTTAAGTAGAGTATAGTCACAATATTTTTCGTATTTCTGCTCTTGTTTTTTTCTCTTTTAAAAAATAAACTTTATTAACGTACGTGAAAATAAAGAGAGTGTGATCATGAATAAATCCAGTGTACTTTTGAGTATGTGTGAGCGATATGTTAGCATAAAAATTAATTTTACATAAAACATTCAAAACCAAAACAGATTATAATTAGTGGAAAAACGTTAATCCGTGAATTTTAATGATGTTGCTATTTGGTATAGCGCTTCAACAATTACCACAGAAATTTAATTACATGATCTTGATGATATGATAAAATATGATCAAAGAAAACTCAATTAATTTATAATTTTATTGAGCATCTATTGTGTGAGCACTTTAAAAATTTATTACCAGGCTGCAAAAGTACTTGATTTCATCAATATTAATATGTAATATGCAAAAAAAAAAATTGTGCATCTATACTTTGCTTTCAAACCCAACTTTTGCTTTTAAAATAAAATCTTCAGAGAACAAATTCAACAAATTATTCCATTCGATATGCATTTGTTATAATTCAGCCCGTAAAATTGTCTTGTCCACCGATTTAAATCAATGCGTTGTATTTTCTGTTTAATTTTTTTCAATTTAAATTTATAAGAAATATTTCGATTTGAGCATTTTCAGCTTTTAATACATATGCAGGAAGGTAGCATTAGATAAATCAATTAAAATGTCGTATTTTTTGTAGATAATGATCTGCTGTAGAAATCCAGTCTAAGACAAACCACGCCTACGTGGGCGTGGCTTAAAATTACCTCTACAATTTTAGTTCTTTGGAAAAGATGTTTAATTTTACGTTATAATCGATTAAAATTATACAGAATGTATCAATAAGCTTGAATCACGTCATAAAATTTTCACAGCAAATCTTTTAGAATGAAAAAGAGCATCAAGTTTTCATTGCGCGTAATTACGAAAAGAGGTCTGACGTATTTTTTGGACCTTTTTTGCTTTAACATTTTAATTAATATTCTATTTTGTGAAAATAGTATTTGACCTCTTAAATACGATTAAGGGCAGAATCACATTGACAGTGAAATGCTCACCGTGTTTCGTTAATTTATGCATTTTAATTGCAATTCTTACGCAAATTCTCAATTACCGTATTACCTTATCTCATACTCGGCGGCACTAAGTGAAAATAATATAAGAAAATTGAACAAATAAAACGAAAATGCGGTAAACGCTGAGCAAAAAAGAAAACTGTAAGAGAAATTAAGCGTACAGTTTTTTTTGTTCACCGTTTATCGCATTTTCGTTTTATTTCTTCAATTTTCTTTTATTATTTTCACCTTAGTGCCACCGAGTATGAGATAAGGTAATACGGTAATGGAAAATTTGCGTAGGAATTGCAATGAAAATACGTAAATAAATTAAATACGGTGAGGCTACGGCGAGCATTTTACTGTCAATTTGATTCTGCCCTAAGACTTATTTTTTGGCAAAATCAGGATATTTTACTGATCAAAATGGAATATTTGACTGACCCATTTGAAATTTTTACTGACTAAATGGTTAATTTACTAAACACAGACTGTACTATTTTCAAAGAAACAGAAATTTTTAGATGTTTTATAAATATTTGGATATATAAAACAAGTCATTGTGAATTAGTCAGACTAGAAATTCAATGCCAATGAAAAGTAACCCTTAGACCTGCGGCCTAAAACAGTCTTCAGGCTAAAGGTTTAGCCCAGTTTCCGAAGGTGTCAAAATCGTAAATAGCGAACAATTATATTACTGTTTTTTAGAACTTTATAGGTCATTTATCTTTAATAATCTAATCCTAAGTTAAATTTTTTCAAAAAATCGTGATTGATAAGAAATTAGAGTAGTTAAGCCATATGACTAAGCCTTAGGTCTGAAGTCCGTATAAAACGAGAGACGGCTTAATGTAAAATTTGTGGAAATGTAATTTCATTATTACTTCGATTATAATTACGCTAAGTCACTGCTTGGATAATCCTCAGGTCTAAACAGCGCTATGCCCCACCCCTATAAGGCTTTTTATAAAAATTTCAAATTGTTAAAATACGATTGTCAAAAGTATTGAGCAAATAGAAAATTGTCCAATAAAACACAACGTAGGAAAAATTAGGTAATTTAATTTTCTCTCAATAACCACATCTACTTATCTATAGTGCTGTTTTTAAGCCTTGATTTTTAATCACAATCATGAGAAAAATGCATTGAAAATGCATATAAAAATTATGCCACGCCCACTTGAAACCACGCCTTTATACTAATTCATTGTCCTAATCCCTAATCCAGTTTTCCTTCTATAGTTCACAAAGGTCAGAAAGATTAATTAAATTATTTTGCGAAAGTAAACATTGCTGAAAAATAATCAATTTTACGTTCATACTTTTCACTTAAAAAAAGTTTTATAAAGGGCGTGGCCAATTGTTTCTTGTACAAAAATCTAGGCAGACAATAGTAGTAACGTTACTTTGCTTGAAGGGTGTTATGAATTTATTTAATAAACTTTAGTTGAGCATATCTACTAAAATAAACGTGATTGACAATAAATATTGAGTTCTAATTGAGATTTTAGCAAAAAAAATTTATTCAATATTAGGGTTAGTGTACCAAATTGCGGCGTAGTTGAATGCAAGCGCGTCTTAAATTTGAGATGTGATATTTTTAATACAAATTGAATTTTTTGTTACTTCTTTTTAAGGAGTGTTACTTGGAACCTTGTAGATAGTTTATCGTCTTTGTTTTTTCTAAAATGATTTTTATTAAATATTACAAAGAAAATAGACGTAGCTTTGAGTAATATTTCGGCCACCTTAACTGTCATAGCTCCCTGCCCTTCCCGAAGTATTTTAAAGCCTTTTTCACATCATCTGGTTCGTCGAAGTGACATTTTTTGCCTTTCTTTTTTTGCATTGTATATTCTCTTGAGTATGCAAAAACTAAAAATACTTGGAAACTTGAGGAACAAAAGAAGTGTATGGAATTGAAATCTGTCCGAAATTTAGTACAGCTTCCCTATTTACCTTAGCTGTAGACTTCTTTTGCTGTGATCGCTTCATCTAAGAGGTCAATTACTAAATATGTGTTAAAATATAAAAAAAAGTAGGGGGAAGTGGGGCACCTTTGAAAGTGGGGCACCTTAGAAATTGGGATTTTTTACCTATTTTTAAATAAAATTGAGCCCTATCGTGATATAATTTAGCTGCACAATCAAACTGAGAAGCTAAATTACTTTTTGATATGGCTCAATTTCACTTAAACATAGGAGAAAAATCTCAATTTCAAAGGTGCCCCACTTCCCCCTATTCAGAAAATATTGCCACTATTCATATTATGTACAGATCATATACATAGATCTAATACTGCTTTCCTGCATAATTTTTTTTTCATAATTTGGAAATGTTAAAACTATGTGCTTTGGTTATGCTACAATCCGTGTATATTTTTTTGCACTTTTCAAAAAAAAAAATTGAGGAACTATTGAAATACGATAACATTTTTTATAGTTTTTATACTATTTCATAATTTTTTGATCGTTTCTCATTTATCACTATGGAATTTAAAATTATTATTACGTTGTGTCTTTTTAATAAATGATTGTTGAACGAATAAAGTCGTATATAAAAGTACAATTTATTTATTAAAAAAGAAAAATGGAAAATGGTATTAATGATGACGATATGATTCCCTCACATTTCATGCGAAAATGCATAAATTTTAATGCCACAGTATTGTATCGTTATATTAGATTGAATTCCTTGAATCATTTATTTAAATTTTATGTACAATTTCATATTAGGATATCTCTTTTGCAGTATCATAAAGTACATTTTGCGTACACACACAACATCCAAAATCACCACATCTATAAAAGTCTACTAATATTATTATGTTATTTCGCTTCGGTTTTCTTCATGGACATTTTACATTTTTATTATGACGTGCCTAATCTGGTAATTCTCTATATTTGATAGTTTAAGTAACTTACTGGAAAATGTACAATTTTCGTTTGATCAAAAACGCAAAATCGCACAACGGGCGGCCCAAAATTTCGCTTTCTATTATTCTTGCACGAGTTTTATCTACAAATTTATAATTCTCTTTTCAACATTACGTGAATATCTATAACTTTTGGTATTCTCTTTTGCTAACAATAGCAAAATCTCTAAATATGTTTCAACTACTTTGATTCTCTGTGATACCCACCACACTATATACCAGTCTTATACAGTGAATACAATTTGTTGTATAGAAGCAAATTGAAGAAGAGAGATAGATAAGTTTAATGATGAAAATAAAATTATACCAATTATCGTTTATATCTCCACACACTCCCGAGACAATCGCAATGAAGAAAAAATATGATTAAAAGCTTAAAATGAGATTTAATCATCTGGAAATTCTCATTAGACGATCGATAAATTACAGGAAATTATTCTCATTGCCAATACCATGTCGTGTTCATCGTCAAGCAGGAAAATTACGGTGTTTCGTGAATATAAGTACTGCATAAGCATAATTGTAATGCATAAAAAAGTGGGTGAAAAAAAATCTTTATGACTTCACATGGAGGACTTTCCTCGTAAAATTCTACACACTTGAGATACATATTTTATTGCAAAAGTTAGATGCTTCAAAAGGTGGAGAAATTTTTATTTAATTTGACTGACACTTTTCAAATGCATTTGCATGAAAATTTAATGAAGCAATTTGTCCAAAAAAAAAAAATAAGTAGACAAGTCAACAAAACTTTGCAGAAAGCTAGAAATTCGTGAAATCGATGCTATGTCCTGATGATTGGCCAGACAATCGTGGTCACAAGTTCGATCATTTCCACATTACAAGTACAATCTCATCCTGTTTGGAATTTCTTTTTTTACTTTACAAATGTCGTCGGATTCGTAAGGCACCCTTCTTTTGCTATGTAAAAGTAATTTCCAATTAAATTTTGGATTGAAAATCAATTTTATAGTCTATGTTCGGTTTATAATCATTTAGAAACATTTAGAATATATTCAGGATCCAAAGACCTTTCAGATAAATTCAAAGTTGACTCAATCGATTAAGAAATATATTCCACACAACCGATTAAATTGTGAATCTTGAAAAATCGTAAAACAAAATGGATATCGGTTTTAAACGATTATAGACAAAACAGTAGAAAGGTATAACCTCTATACTCGGTAAATGCATTCAAAAGCAAAATTTTCCCTGTAATTTTAGTTTTATGCTGGATGACTAAGCTTGTACCTAGTCAAGTCAGTACCAAATACGATACAAACATGACTTAGTACTGTTACTCACAAAACATTATTTTTTAGAGTTTTCATGAAGATATTTCCACTGAACTGCGCATGTATAATAATGAAACTACTTGTAAATTTACTCCACAACTCACTTCTTACGTGTAATTATTATTATTAACACGAGTTATTCACAAGAATCGCGGAAAGTGACTTAAATCGCGAGATGGCTTTCACCTTTTACAAATAATTATAATTATCAATAATTATTGCACATGATCTGAAAATAGTTTTATTTTAAATAGAGTAACACGTAGATGTATTGCAATAAAAATATCTACATAAAAGACCCTAAAAAGATATGTTTTATGAGTTACAGTGATTGCTAAGTTCCGTTTAAAGTTTGTAAGGAACTAATTTAGGTATAAACGAACTTTGTCGTCTCTGGCCTGTGTCATAAATGTGTCCAGTCCAGTACGATACTATTGAATAGAATATTCCGAAATCCCGGAATCCCAAAATCCTGGAATTTTGACTATTTTAAGATCAGAATCAATCCTTGGATGGAAGAATTGAATAAAATGGAGTCCCCGAAGTTCGGATATGGTGTCCGGAAATCTCTGTATAACTGCCAGGATTCTCGGAATCCTGGAATATTCTGAGGGATGGTCTGATAATTCAGAGCTGAAACAGGATCCAGAAGGCCCGAAATACTTCTGGTTCATTCAGAAATATAGTCCGTTACTAGTTGAAACTTAATGACATAGCAATTCTGAATACCAGGTCCTAGAAGCCGAGGGATATTCTCGGTCCTGCAATATTCGAAGTCCCGAGATTTTCGGGGTTCTGGAAATTATGTATTTTAGGGCTTTTTGCAGACCCTGTAAGAGATTATAACTTTTGAGATTTTCTCTCCATTTTTATGAACTTTGTCACTGACGATGGAGTTTCTAATATAAAATTTTCGGATTCCAAAATCAAGGGATTTCAACAGGTTTAGGAACGCCGAAGTATCATATTTGTGTGAACTTAGAATCCTGAAATTCAGAAAATACTGGGATTTTGGAAATCCTAATTGTCAGCATTTGCAATTACCAGCAATACAAGATTCAATTTTATAAATTAAAGTTTACGATTCTTTGACAGTCTTGATTATTAGAAGAAAATTGCTACGGAATATAAGACGGTCTTTAGACTATACAGGTTTAAACTTACTGCTAGCAAAAACAAAAATTTAAATAATCCAAAAGTTTACTTGTATTTTTCAAATTAACTAAAAAATTCTAAATAAAACTCTCCTGTTTTTAAATTATAGAAGTTACGTAGATAAATCTCAAGTCTGAAGCCCGTTATATGTTTATAATAGTGTTTAAAAAATTCAAAAGGAGGAATATCGTCATGAAAAATATGGGATCCAAGGTGTTATCTAACAAAATAAGGTAATAAAATATTGTAGGGATTGTTCAGATCATTTTCTATTAATAAACGTATATTTCCTACACAAAACTTCTGATTTCAAATGCATACATATACCGGGTAAATAGAAGTAATCCTTGGGGCTTTTCCAATCTTAAAAAAAATAGTTTTTAAAAAGGAAAGTAGTATGGGAAAATAGAAATCATGTTTATCATCCAAGAGTCAACTTATAGAAGGGTTTCTCAGAAGACTTCAAATCGGTATATCTTTCCATTTGTCCCCTAGAGTAGGGTAGAGTAATGCATGGACGAACATAACCGACAAATATCGTGATGGGACTTTTCAATGGCAAAATATGACTCCCTAGGGGAAGAAAGATGAAATATAGGTATGGAAAAATATAGGAATCATATGACATTGCTCCCTCTGTGGAGTTAGAGCAATAAAAACTATTCACTTTCTGTAGTGCATATATAGTGAAAGGTGCAAAATAGCAAGAGACATGTGGAAAAGTCAGAGGTGTTATAATGGAAGTAAAATAGGAAAAACCCTAAATTAATTTTACTCAAATGAATGGGACTAATTATATATTCAAAATGTAAACTTTTCTCTCAAAATCGTCCAACGTGTGGTACAACAAAATTTATGCAATGCGCACCCAATCCTTTTTTGCCAAAAAGGATACACATACACACGGGTAAAACTGTTTAAACTGAAGCCTTTATAGAGTTTCTACTAAAATTTTCATTGGTCATTTTGTAAAGTTATTCATTTTATAACTTGTTAGAGTGTCGGGTGTATCAAAACCAAACTTATTTGCCATTTCACTGCAATATATACGCAATATAAATTGCAGAGATATATATTTGCTCAGTGCAACTAAAAGACTACTCTCTGTTGAAATTTTATGTGACAAAGACTAACAGGAATATAATTCTACACCGGCGTATTCTGCATCACTTGCACTAAATTTAATCTGTCACCTTTCGTCTCCCCCGCCCCCTTAAAAATTAAATTTCTTCACCCACTCAAAAGTGAATAAGTACAACAGTGTGATACATAGAAGAACTTTCAGTTATCCCAAAATTGTTATTAGAGAAACTCTTTACACAAAAACAGAAAAGTCTTAAGGATCAATCATCTTAGTTAAACTTTTTACACAAAAGTGGGTACAAGATATGAAATTAAGTACCACCACAATATTAATCCAAACAAATAGATTTAGCCATCCATATGAAATCCCTAAAGTCCATTCTATTTCATTCAAAAGAACATCTATCTTCCACTTGCTTTCTCACCCCATTAAAATTGGCATGTATTGCAAAAGTCGAGAATTCTTACAAAAGATTAATTTATAAATTTCATATACTCTTCATTTGTCTAGTAATTAAAAGTTTTGAGCTTTGAAAAAAAAGAATATCACAGGCAATTACAAATATTTTGCACTAAATTGCACTGAAGATATTTTAAAATCACAGAATTGTTTTTCTACATAATTAGTTCATAAAACTGCAATCTTGGTGAAATACAGAGTAAAAGAAATCTAAAGGATTCCGGGCATGATCAGGACGTTCAAAAGAAATAAATCACACTACACTGAGAAAAAAAGAGGGTGCGATTAACTTTTTTTCGTCATAACTTTAACACTTTTTGGGTGTAAAAATACATCAACATTTTTTAATGTTAATTTTACACCTTTTGAGGGTAAAATTAACATGAAAAAGGGTAACTTTAACCCATATTACACCTAAAAAGGTTAATATTTACATTTACACCGTTTTCAGATCAATACTGCAGGTAAATTAACATTTCCGGAATGTTATTTTGACTTTTTCGGATTTCTCTCAGTAAACGATTTCTTCGAATGTGATCAATTTCTTATAAAATGAATTCAGCTTTGTAATGCTCTTCTAGACACACTTACGATTTAAGTCGAGAGACGGCTTAACGTAGTTATAATCAAAATAATGATCATATTACATATCCATAAGTTTCTGACTAATCCGTCTCTCGGCTTAAGCCGAGAAACAGCTTAGTTTGTGGGATACTGATAGGAATTGAGACAAATCAATATTTTGATTATAATTATGTAAAGCCGTCTCTCGGCTTAAGTCGAAAGTGTGTCTAGGGTATAAGGGGTACACTGAGAAAAAAGGGGGTTCTATTAACTTTTTTTTTCCTCGTAACTTTAACACTTTTTAGGTGTAAAAATATATCAACATTTCTTAATGTTATTTCTACAACCTTTTAAGTGTAAAATTAACATGAAAAAGGGGTAACTTTAACACATAATACACCTAAAAAGCATAATATTTACACCAATTTCGGATCAATAATGCAGGGTAAAATTAACATTTCCGGAATGTTATTTTAACTTTTTCGGATTTCTCTCAGTGTAGTAATCTATTTCAAATTTCCATTTATTTCAATCACTTTTATATATTGAATTTTTTTTAAGCGTGATATAATCTTATAGTACATAAAGGTAGCGTCCACCGCCATCTTAAGATTTGGTAATGAACAAAGCAAGACAATGGAATATATCCTTCATAGGTTGTTGTATACATATCATATAGCGAATGGATACATTTCGACATACTTCTTATCTTTACTCCCCATACTTGACACAATAATGCTGTATTAATACAATATTCAATGAAAACTTTATGAAAACTTCATGAAATTTCAGAAGTTCCAACATATCAGCATTAAAAAAAACTTTAATTAACTTTTTTGAATCTCAATTGACTTTTAAATTTCTTCTGAAACTAAAAGGAGTAAAGTTAAAAGTTACTGGAGTTACTATGATTCCTTTTCCAAGTTTCGTAAATAAGAATATAAAAACTTTTATGCATTACTTTGAAACTTTTTATATCTTTCACTACCTAAATAAGTAACAAATGCTCATAACACAGGATATTTAAAATTGAATTTTTCTTTGACTTTTTTTAAACAAAGATATATAGAGAAAACATGATATTTTCGAGAATCCATATCAAACTTTTCAGAAGGTATAAATGATATAGAATATGAGGTTTTTTATTGTTTAATCCGGGCAAACGATAGTAAAAATTCATTTTAAATAACCTTTTTATCTTATTCTCCGAGGCAAATATAACCTAATTTTATTTAGAATTTGTTTTTTTATTATTTTAAATGGTAAGTATTGAGCTTTGGAAGTTTTATGGTCACTTGGAAGAAGAAACATCACCAAAATTTTGCATTAAAAACTTTTAAAACATATCACTGAAATAATAAAAAAAAACAACCTGACAAAATGATTATATTATTATACTGGCTCATGGAAGTGACATCTTGATATTTTAATGAATTCATTTTGAATTACACAAAATTTAAATATTATGTATAGACATTACACATTAATGTATAGTTACAATGAAAAATCACGTTAAAAGTTAATAATTTTGTTAAAACTTTCTCAAAAAGATGTTATTTCTTAATTTGACAAAACATTTTCTGTAATTTTATACGGTAGAACATCTTTTTGACAAATCCTTCCTGTTAAGGTAACGAAACTTTTTTTTTCAGAATTGGGGAAATTGGGTCAGAATTACCCTAGGAATTCTGTAAGTGATGTGATCAGTTCACTTGTGTTTTGAATTATTTAATTGTGATATTTTGTTAAAAACAAATAAAAAATATTGATTTTTAACACATTTTCAGATCTATTCTTACACAGAATAAAATATTTTGTAAAATTGTTCGTAAATGTTTGTGAAATCCTATTGCAGACTTACGAAATGCTCGTGAATCGTATAACCCACAAACAAGTTCGTAAAATTTTCTACTTTTTCCACAAACATTGTTCGTAAAATGATCAATTGACGAACATTTTTTGTACTTTTACAAACATATGTTCGTAAACACCCAAAAAATGTTCGTATAATCTTGTCATTTCTTCGTATTTGTTCGTAAATTATTGTTTGTTTGGCAAAAATTTACGAACAAATACGAACAAATGACAAGATTTTACGAACATTTTTTGGGTGTTTACGAACAAATGTTTGTAAAAGTACAAAAAATGTTCGTCAAATGATCATTTTATGAACAATGTTTGTGAAAAAAGTACGAAATTTTACGAACTTGTTTGTGGGTTATACGATTCACGAGCATTTCGTAAATCTGCCATAGTTTTCACAAACATTTACGAACAATTTTACAAAATATTTTATTCTGTGTACAGAGTTTTTTTTAATACATCATACTAATCTTACCAACTTGGTGAATCCATTCACTTTCCTGGTGAATCGATCCATAAAATGATAATTATCAGCCTGAATCAAATTTTTTGTGAAGCAAAATTTCGTTTGATGTCTAATCCTGCCTCGGTCTTCCCTATGTATTTTTTTCGTCAAACATCGCAAGATTGCACGTTTTTTGTACAAAGATCACCAGATTGCAGCTTAATCTCAAAGAATCTCAAAGGAAGACAAATGGTGAAACTAAACTTTCTTTGTGTAATTATTTGAAAAGCAACAATTCCACCGTATCTTCACTGACGTATATTAAATTTCTGATGTCTTTTATTTTATGAGTTCAAAAAAATATTGGAAAACAAAAACTTTTTTAATAAGACCTAAAGACCATAAATACGCTTAAGTCTTTAAAATAATTTTATAATCGATTTTATTGATAGTTCAAATGACAAAATCGTTTTAAAAACAATTTCTTTGTGCTAGGATTTTTATATTGGACGATGAAATTATATATAAAGTTGATTCTGAAGTTCTATCAAAAAGATTTACATATAGCTATATATATATATCTTTTACTAGTACAGAAAATTGCAACCCCCAGAAAACTGGAAACATTCGAAATTTTCCTGCTTGAGGCATCCTCTAACTTTGTCAACTTGTAAAATGAAAATGTTCTCAGAGAAGACTTTGTCATCTAAGCAATGGTAAATATTTGTTCAAATGTTGACCGGAAATATTGAAAGTAACTTTTACATTTTCACCAATATCTCTCTCTCTCTCTGTATCTCTTCCTCCTCAAATATCCCAATTTCATCATTTTCTTGGCCAAAAGGGAGGACATAATATGAGTATATATAATATAAGAATATTGGAAGAGAAAGTGAACGCAAGCAATAAATGCTCTATTACTCCCACTACATAGAAAAAAAATATTTTTCACCCACAAAAATACCAGCAGATAAAAAGAGATAATCAACAATGTCCTTGTGATTACTGAAGTCATTCACTATAAGTTAACATCCCCCATATGTGTCTATTGATTTTTTTTATCGGGTTCCTCTACAATTCTTTCTCTTTGCGCACAATTTTTATTGCATCACTTGTATCAACGGCATATGTTAGATAAACAAATTGATAGGAAATAGAAAAAAAATTGTTAAAGTGATATTTTCTTTTTTTTTCATGGAGTTGGTGGTTTATAGAAATTAACGTAACATGTTGATATAGCTTTAAAAATTGACTTCCCAAATAATTCATATAAACAACTTGTGAAGCCGTGAACTTTCTATGAATTCCCTTAAATATTTTATTTGTATTTAAGATAAATTGTATAATACATAATATACACAATTATATATATACAATAATACTGTTGATGAGGAGATGGCTATTAAAACATCCCTTTAATTTGAAATGTGCCTATACACCGAATCTCTCTGTCGTAATTAATATTTGTATTGTTAATGCCTTAAATGAGTCTCTTGACGAATAGAGAGACAGATCATATTAGTGCGCAAAATTGAGTATAATATATATATATATATATATATATATTATTTAGAGAAGAGGAAGGATTGTTAATTTAGGGAGAAAAGATAAATTCAATATTAATTGCGATACAGGCACCAACCGCCATAAGTTCATTTTTATAAATATTCCATTTTTTTTTCCACTTAATGTCTCTCTTTCCCTTCTACATGTTATTTATTTATAAATTTATCATAAATTTTGGCAACATCAGACACTTGTAATTGCACTTGATGGGAATTCAATTTTCCTTCCCTAACATGTCCATTTCAACTTTTCTCATATCCATCCTTCTCTCCCTACCCTCTTCCCCACATATATTCGCACATAATTTATCCATTTTCTCGCTTATGTCTCTCATTAATTGGATTCTTCTTATCGTCTGTTTTCATTTGTTGTATCTCTGTCTGTTTCACCATATAATACCCTTTGCGCTACTCATCCTTACATCCTCACCCACCTCCCTAAATGTATCATCAATTGAAGGAATTTTCTCTCCGTTTTTACCCACGATTTATCCTATATACACACATTTATTATCAATTATCAGTTTAAGTCACACATTCACATTTTGAGAAATGTGAATGGAATTTCGGTAAAGAGGAATTTCTTTTTTTTTTTGTTCTTTTGGCACATTCTACGGAAGAAAAAATAAAAATTTGATTGCTTTTTTCTATTGTTCGTTTTTTTTTTGACTTTTGATATTTTTCCGATTTTGGTAATATTGACAGTTACTTAAAAAAGAGTTATTTTCTATAGTTAAACACTTTTCGACGATTGTTTTATGAATGAGCTGATTTAAATTGATCGTGAACTTCTCTACTTGGAAATACTAATTTTGCTTTTATTTGAAAATTAGATGGATTTTTCGACCTTATTAAGGCTACAGCCAGCTACAGTAAACTTGGAAACTAATAGCCAAAAATAAGGTTTTACTTATGACAAAGGAAAAATGAAAAAGTTATGAACGATTTTGGAATTTTCAGTTTGATTTAAAGGGGTTTATGATCAGTTTTTGTACTGTTTTAACTGACCATTTTGAATTATTTTCTGATCAATTTATTTGTTTACTGATTAAAATGAAAATTTCTTGATCAAAAATATTTTTACCATAACCAAATACTATGCTTCTCTGATTACTGATAATTTATTGATCAAATAATAAGTCTTTATATATCCAGCGTACTAGCAATTGGTTACGCCCTCTTCGTATGCACTCAAAATGAAAAAAACATAAAAAACATTTAAAAAAAATCAATATTTTCCTGTGAGATTGTTAAATACCTTAGATAAACATAAAATAAGGCTAAAGATAGCAGGTAGAAATCAGGTATAAAAGTTTCTTGAGACATAAATTCTGGACAAAGAAAAGGTAATGACACGCCCGACCCGCCCCTAAAAGTTACGCTCTTTTATTGTATTTACCTAACCACCTGAAACCATTTTTTTCTTGCTGCGTTTGTGGTTCAAACACTGAGAAAGAAAAGAGGGTGCGATTAACATTTTTTCCTCATAAATTTAACACTTTTTAGGTGTAAAAATAAATCAACATTTTTTAATGTTAATTTTACACCTTATTGAGGGTAAAATGAACATGAAAAAGGGTAGCTTTAAACCCTAATACACCTAAAAAGGGTAATATTTACACCGATTTTGGATCAATACTGCAGGGTAAAATTAACATTTCCGGAATATTATTTTAACTTCTTCGGATTTCTCTCAGTGAAGGAGAAAACCGACTTTGTTTTTGAAAGAATAACTGACTTTGAAAGAACAAAGGAAGGTTTTGAGGCTGATAAACAAGTACCAGTAGGGGCATTCTGTAACTATATGAAAATGTTATATGACAAATCTTTATGGTTAAATTCGGAAGCAAATGACCATTACAAGCAGCTGTATGGACCTTTTAATGATTGATATGGAGGCATATTTTTGAATAGTTTTGCCTATTTTACCACATAAAGAAAATCTAAATGTGTCATATGACATTGTCATACTGTTCCAGAATTCTCCTACAGGACTAGAGAAATTAGCACATGACCGACATAAAGAAAAAAACTGATAAGCGAGTCGATGGCAGATGACGCTGATGAAGCAAGTTCACGATGCGTCCTTTACCAATTACGAATTCAAGAGAGCAAATGCGTATCTGGCATTGGAAAAGTTGGAGGACGATGTATTGGGGTATGAAAACTGAGAGAATTGTAAAAAGTCTGAGATGTAATAAAAAAGCAAGAGATATGGATAAATGGTTTTCAAGAAAGATTAATTTGTGGGCGAAAGGGGCGAAATATATAAGCTGGTGCTGTCGGATTTATCCCCTTTGAATTCCAATTTTAGTGCATGTTATAGCTGAACTTTATGAATTTTTAAATAAAAAAAAAACCTTGAACCTTATAAGGAAGATTCGAAATCGAACTACTTGTCCGAATTGCCTTGAATTATCGAAAGCGCAAATGAAAGGTTTCGTGAAATGTTGCAATTCTTTCGAAGATTGTAACTTCATAATACCTCTGCTAGGGACGCTGGAATCTAAATATTGATTTTCGAAATTTCAATGTCGAATATCTCTAAATTCTCATTTTCGATTACCGAATCGATATTATCCACTTACGAAAATTCAACTAACAATCGAATTTTTGATATTCCGAGTTGCAAGCAACTCGAGATACGAAACCTCACCAGTTGCTTGTAAATAATTTCAACAACATATCCACTTACCTAACAAATTTGTCGAAAGAGTCAAGAGAAACCTCGTACAAGTAAAATGATTGACCTGTTTGTGGCCTAAAAGCCTAAATAGGCTCAGACTGATCCTCAAGAACATTTAGCCGATAAAATTTAATAGTAAACGGTTGGGAAAGGGAAATTTATTTAAAGTACATTTAATGGATGATTCTAATCCCTCAGTGTATGACACTTTACTGCCAAATATTACTGAGGATCAGCCTGTGTCTATTTGGGCCCTAATATTAAAAGGGCGTGGTTTATTTTTCAATAGTCTTGTGTCAAGAAACTTCCTACAAAAAATAACTGTTGATAAAGAAGTTGCAAATTATATTTTTCTGTTGACTGTAAAAAGGAACGAAAAGTAATACAGTATACTCTCACTTATCTGTGCATTTGGGACCAACATGTAACTGGATTATAGGATGGACAGACGTCAATCTGTTTGAAATGGAACTATTTTTTTCGGTGAGTTTTAATTTACCAGGGTAAATACACTATCGTTAAAGAGAAAATATCGAGTCAAACAAAAAATGTCAAGAAACTTTTAAAAATTTAACTGACATCTAGATTTTTTTTATTTCATACGGTCGAAGAGTAAATGGATAAATGAGACTCTACTGTAAATTAAAAGATCATAAACCTGAAGGCGTGACTGTTATATTCGAATATGTACTATAGGAAAACAAAAGTACTATTTCCAAGTAAAGTTGTGCTTTAATATTACTTTTACCAATATTCACTGATTTAAGTATGGGCAGTCTAATAAAAAAAAACACCAACTAATTGTTAGACCGCTCAAGAAACTCTAATAAATATCTATTTCTTTAATTATTTGTTTCACAGAAGATAAAAAAAAATTGTTTGACAGTTTACCATTTTGATTTTTCACGCAGAAAAAAATATTTCGTAAAACTGTTCGTAAATGTTTGTGAATTCTTACTGGGGACTTACGAAATGCTGGTAAGGCGTATGATCCATTAAAAAATTCGTAAAAGTCTGTGCTTTTTTACAAACATTATTCGTAAGATGATCACTTGACGAACATTTGTTGTACTTTTATAATCACGTGTTCGTAAATTTTTATCTCACAAAAGTGTACAAACAAAATGTCAAAAATTTACGAATATTTTTTGTGCATTTACGAACATTAGCAAACAAATGTTTGTAAAAGTACAAAAAATGTTCGTCGAGTGATCATCTTACGAGCAATGTTTGTGAAAAAAGTACAAATATTTATGAACTATTTTGGGGATTATACGATTTATGAGCATTTCGTAAGTCCCCAATAGGAATTCACAAACAATTACAGACAATATTCCGATTTTTTTATGTGTAGGGAAAAAACGTCAAAAATGTTATATATTTATCCAAAATCTGTAATATTTCTCAATAGCAGGAAAAGTTTTTTTTACGATTGCGTCATACGAGGGTTAAACCTGCTAAACACGAAAGAATAATACCGTGTTGCTATATCTCGAGTTTCAGTTTAATTTGAAACCCAAAAAACCATGTAAATTTATTCTAACTCTCTTGTATTAAATATAGCTTTGAAAGTGGTATTATTCAATTTTTCTGTGATTCTTTTTCTATCTGTTGGAATTTAAATTCGGTTAAATTTTGACTGCATTGTTTGTTTTTCACCTATATATTATAATAATGTTATTTTAACTTTCGGTTTTTCGGTATAATGCTATTTCATAGAAAAGAGTAATGAAATTATTTCAAATTCCAGAACCATTGTTGAAACAAATATAATATGAAATGCATTTTTTTTTACCCCTAATAAATTCTCTCTCGCCGCAAATATGTGCATCCCAAATAAAACTATTTACAATCATACTCGTTTCTGTTTACAAAAGAAACATTTGATTTAAGTATTTCCGCAAGTATTCGCGCAATACGTGTTCTCAACCTCATTTTCGTTTTTTTTTATCATTTTATATATATTTTTTTAAATCTATTAACATGTAAATTCTCCTTCCCCATTTTTTTTTCTATACACATTGCTATGTCCAACTATGTACATAATTAAAAAATAACCCGCATATACAAGAAGAAAAAATTTGCCCAATAGGTAAAATAAATTATAATACAATCAATAGAAGTTAAAGCCTTATCGAATTTGCATGAATAAATGCATTCGATTTTGTATCACTTAATATTTGACTATTTGGTCTACTAATGGTATTATCTTTAATATTACATTCACAGTTGGTAATATTGTGATTATAGCATAATGCTCTACTCACAATTTTCCTATCTATTCGCTCGGTCTGTGCTGTAACGTCGCGTATTACCTCCGTATTAAATGTATTATCACTTTTGGCGCAATTATTCGTAGAATCTATCGATAGCATGTGGATAAAATAGCTTGAAATGATTAAGAAGAGACACAAACCTAGGCATTTCTTATCTGGCGTGTAACTGAGGCAGGCATGATCAACAACATCACCAGATGCAGTCCGCTGGACATCTACATGACTTTCACCGACCTGCAAACAAATAACCGATAGACAGATAAATTAATGCTCCTCCGCTATATAATATGCATTCTCATGGTTTAAAATCTATTGGCAAACAACAAAACCTGTCCATATAAAATGCACATAATTTACTTCCTCTCTTCACATTTAAGCGCAAAATTGTATCTCCCTTACATCCTCTATACTCTCTATACAAATCAATAAATCCAACTATACACCATCATTAAAAATAGATAAAAAATAATTATGTATGGCACATACATAATAATTGCATTAACCTGTAAATATTCCAATTTGCGGGATTCAGAATAATTTAAAAACCTTTTTGTCTTCTGAAAAATTACATACAGTTTTCATAACAAAGCAGTTGGCACGTTTTTTAGCTCTTTGATATGCTGACCTCTTGATTTAAATGCTATACCCTAAAAGTAGATTCACATAATTTACCTATAAGTAAAGTTTTCTAGAAGTCCTGGGGACTTGGGGAACACCGGGAACACAGTTATAGCTGAGATTCTTTTTTTTTAATATTCCTGGTTTATGAGCGGTTTGAACTGATTTATGAATCACTTGTTCAATCACGGTTCATTACCGATTCATGACCTTTTGCAATCGGTTCAAGATTGTCGGAAATTCCAAGACTTTTTCAATGTACTCAAACATGATACCATTCGGCTGAGGAACAGCTCTCTAGCTCTAGATACTTTTAAATCTTTAATCTTGAAAAACTCTTTTTAGAAATAATTCAATGTATTATCGTATATGAACGATATGTCCGCTAGGTAACCTAAGTTAAACACTCGGACAGACAAACACTCGTGTCACGTGACGTCAAAAAACTCGAAATATCAACATTTCCAAAATTGTACAAATGTATGTTCCTTTAAGGGGTAATGAGTTGCTTAAAATCGAGAAATTATACGGATTAGGAGAATGTTGGCGTGGTTCGCACAGATTGAACCTTCAAACAATGCAAATTTTCTCTTTATTGCAAAGATCTAGTTCGAAGTTCGTCATTTCTTAGCCATAAGATAGATCATTATTAAGCTCATGAAACGAGATAAGAAATGGTTGGTCAGCTCTTTGCAAACAAAAAGAAAATTCGCATCGTTTGAAGGTTCACTCTGTGCGAACCATGCCTACTTTCCCCTAGTGTTCTCTCGGTAGCCAAAAATATTTTATTAGGAAGCTCTTCAATTAAAGGCAAACTTATACGATTTTTTGAAGCCTTAGATACGTTATCAAAAAATTTTTTTATTGAGCAGTGATTTTGTCACTCCCACTTCTTCAGATTCTCGACTTTCCACTCTCTGGGGACCACTTTTCTGAATATATCCTTAAGTTTCAGACGATTTATGAGAAATGACGCCGTGCTGTTTGTCCATTTGTCCGCCTATCAGTCTGATCGTTACATCTAGACGTCAAACCGGCTAAACGGTTAGAGATATAGACTTCGGAAAGTCCTCGTCATGTTCCGAAACCACCAAATAGTTTTGACAGAAATCAACACAAAGAAAAGTCAACTATACAAAATCACATGAGAACAGTCGTATAATTAAAAATTGTTTAGGACAAAGATTTCCCCTTTTCACTTTCAATTGGAATAGTACCATAAAACTTAAGCAGCACACGAAGGCATTCAGCGAATATATGTCATAATAACGGTGTTAGACCTTGAAAAACCGTTATTAGAAATGATTTAGGGTAGTTTCGTATCGGCGCCGGAAAAAATTCCGAACGACAAAAAATCGCAAGCCAAGATCCCGAACACCAAAATCCCGAAAAGCCAAAATCCCGAAAGAGCCAAAATCCCGAATGGGTCAAAATCCCGAAAAGCCAAAATTCCGAAAAGCCAAAATCCCGAAAGCCAAAATCTCAAAAAGCCAAAATCCCGAAAGCTAAAATCTCAAAAGCCAAAATACCAAATGCCAAAATCCCATAATGGACAAAATCCCGAAAGCCTAAACCCCCAATGTTCAAAATCCTGAAAGGGATTAAATCATATTGAGGATAATGTGTCGAATAATTTCCAGAAGAAGACACAGAAAATTTACCTTTGCCTCCAGCAAGAACGAAAGCAATCGTGAGAGTAACTATGACACTTTTAAGAATTCGAGATTTTGACTTTCGTGATTTTGGCTTTCCGGGATTTGGATTTTCGGGATTTTGGTGTTCGGGATTATGACCTTTTCGGGATTTTGACCTTTCCGGGATTTTGGCGTTCGGGATTTTGACCTTTCCGGGATTTTGGCGTTCGGTATTTAGGCTTTTCGGGATTTTGGCGTTCGGTATTTAGGCTTTTTGGGATTTTGACTGAGTTTTCGGGATTTTGGTCCATCCGGGATTTTGGCTTCTCGTGATTTTAGCTTTCGGCATTGTGACCCATTCGGGATTTTGGCTTTCGGGATTTTGACCTTGTCAGAATTTTGGCCATTCAGGATTTAGGCGTTCGGAATTTTGGCCGTTTAGCTCTATTATTATTATTAACCGTTTGGTTCTATTTACGACCAGACGAAAAAGCAGTACAACATATTTTTTTCAGAAAGTAATTGAACTTGTTTTATCTATAATCGGAAATCTAATACGGTTAACCATTTCAGGGTTTAAGAGATTATTTTGAACAAAATAATGTTTTGAACCTGTGTTTTTCACTTTACCTAAATTATTTTAAGAAATCCAAAACTTTTTCGATAATATTTAAAAACGTATCCGAACTTGAAGATCCATTTTACTATTTTGGATATTCTCAATTATTTCTGCTTAAACAAGTTTTGAAAAGCTTTGTCGATCCGAGGTGATGTGATGCTTTTACAGTTTGATAAAGAGGATATTTCAAGCACAATCACTTACGAAAATAAAGTCAGTGAAAACTTTCAAAATGAATTGACTCATTTAGAAAGTTATTCCACTAAAAGGATATTATCTAAGAATTTCGTGCATAATTTAATTGAGCTTTATCAAAGTCTTCTTCTTCTAAAGTTAAACAAAAAAATCTTTTGCTTCAAATTTTCTTTCTAAAATTCATGTGAAAGAATGATTAACTAAAATATATTGATTGACGTGTTTTTTAAGTCTTTAAAAATATTCAATTCCTGCAATTATAAATTCTTAACTAATAAAATAATAATAATAGGTTGAACAATTGAAATTTGATTGCAGCGTCTCATTCAAACTTCAAAATGGCATAAATTGAAAAAAAGAGAAAAGAAGTTCTGCTGTGAAAAGTTTTCAAATACTTTTTTCCACTTAAATTTTTCAACAAACACTAACACTTGCTAAATCGAAAAGAATCTGTAATTTTGCAATATACAGTGCTAATGGATGGGGTTCAAATAAATAATTTACCTGATGAGTTTCCCTCCACTGTCCACTGGCGCGTTCACCCTCGAATTCCAGTGAATTGTGGTCTAAATCTGGCCCCATCTGTCCGGGCTTCCCAAAACGGGGTGGATCATTTGGTTGGGGTGGAATTGCTGTACCGTAGAACAATAAACGCCAATCCGTAATTTGTGCTGCAATGTTGAAGAGAATACAATATTGATATGCAATACTGATGGGTTTTTTTTTTGGGGAGACATCTATATACCATAAGATTTATAAAAATTAGGCTCTAAATCATTAAAACGAAATCATTAAAGTCTACATTGAGCCTCATTCGGTACGGACCTGTTTTTTTTCCATGATACTTCTTTCATACGTGCATTCATTAACATTTTCTGCAAATCCAGCTATTTTCTTTTCACAAACAATTAAGCAATTTTCGTGGTTAATTTCCATGTCAAATTGTAAATGCCATATATTATATTTTTTTATTCTTTGACATTTCAACTGCAGATGCAATAGAATAATTTTGTAATATTCAATACACGTGTACGCAAACTACAAACGTGCTTTATTAACCTTTCATTGGATTCAATAACCGAATATAATTGAATTAGAATGCAATAAATTTATTTATTGCATTTTAACGGATGAATAGGCAGTGTTTGGTGCAAAAGTGTCCAAATAAACGCAAGCCCACTTCATTTCTGATCCCCAGTAAAGTTAATTAGCTTTAGAATCTCCAATCAGTAGTCCCTTCTATGCTAGTTTTGTATTTATAAAATATATCCATGCACAATGTAATCTCATCAATGGCAGATGGTCGTCGATTGTGAATTTTAATTACAATTTTCCCGCAGAATTCGTGCGTATATAACATTAATTATATTTACAAGAATATCCAATTAATTCAATTTCCCATTCTATATAGCGCAAGAAGTATCATGTTGCCGTACCGCATATTTAAGACAACAGTGGCACATTTTTTTTTGCTCGCTTAACTCTTTTGAATCTCCCAGGACACTAACAGTACCCAAAGAAAATGATAGATATTCTGGGAAAAACATTTTTTAACTATACTTAAAATCGTTAAAAATCCGATTTTTATGGATGATTACAAAATAATAAGGATATCCAAAGGTATGATAACTCTTACTGGAGTTTGAAAACTAAGATATCAAAAATTGTGAAATTGACTCCATGAATGTCAAACGGACTTCAAACCTAGCGGTTAGCCTTATAGCTTTTGACAAAATTTTTACTTATTGTATATTTATTGGGTAAAATCACTTCAACTGCTTCTTTTTCAGAAAATCCAGACCTTCGGGAACTGAGCTAAACCCTTAGTCTGAAGAGAGCTCTAGTTAAAAAAAAATCGTCGAAAGAAATCGACATCAAATACCTCAAAGCTCCTTATAAAACCATCATTTGAACTGTTCGAAATTTTTAAATTTAAAAGGTTTGAAGTTGAAATAGAGAGCTAAAAGAGCTTTTTTCAACTTGCTTAATGTAATTTTTCTATTAAAACCGGAAAATTGTTGAAAACCGGTTCTACGAGCGCAGTTACAGACATACTTTTTCTGAAGTCCGTTTCCATTTCTTCAACAACAGCTATTTGGGATTAGTTCAACGACTGGTTTTTAGTAAACACGATAAAAAAATAACAATATCTAACATAAAAGTTAGTCACAAAGTTATATGTACAGTAATCAGGGCAGAAAACACTGATTGTCAAATTTTCACTTTCACCGTAAAATTCCAACCGTTTTTTTTTTAGCTGCATTTTTTCATAATAACAGATTTGTGCTACTTTTGCGATTAACTTTTTTTTCCTTGTAACTTTAACACTTTTTAGGTGTAAAAATATATCAAAATTTTTTAATGTAAATTTTACACCTTTTTAAGTGTAAAATTAACATGAAAAAGGGTAACTTTATCACCTAATACACCTAAAAAGCATAATATTTACACCGATTTCGGATCAACAATGCAGGGTAAAATTAACATTTCCGGAATGTTATTTTAACTTTTTCGGATTTCTCTGTGTATGATTCAAATCATATTCATATGATAATTTTTTGAACATTCCTGCTTCCGTATATAACCAGCCTCTAAAGTGGGGTCCGATTGGTCGGCCGTAGCTTGCAATTTTGATAGTTTTGATAGACTTCACGAATTGTAATTAATTGATATTTTTAGTGCTACTTTAATATCCTTTAAAATTGTGCTATATTCAAAAATTTGTATAACCGTTTTCAAAATATCGTACTTCGAAAATTATATTACTGAAATTTTTGTTATTTCTTTTGGCTTTTTACTTAGTTTTCTAGATTTTACTTAATTTTCTATAAATTTTTATTGAGCCAACAAATCCAATTTTAGAGTGATAGTACACACAGTTGCTATAACGCTTACAATCCTATCATTGACGTCATTCAAGATTCAGACACTATCATTCAAGAGTTGCAATAAAATTTTGATAAAGGTTAAAAATGTGTGACGACTAAACTGTACAATTCATACGTGTTCACTTCTATTTTCTTATTGGTTTTTTTCTTAATTAAGAAACATAATTATTGGGAATTTGTTCGAGAATCATAAACAGCCTTCAGACTAAAGGTTTAGCCCAATTTCCGAAGGTCTCAAAATCCTAAATAAAAAAAATTCAACTATTTTTTCAGAATCTAATGGATCATTTACCCTTAATATCCAATTCTTGGTTGAAATTTATAGAAGTTAACTCTTTCGCGTCTTTAGGGTAATGTCATGACTCGGGGAAAAAAGTTTTTTTTGTGTATTTACATTAATTGAAATCTATCTGTTCGTGCACGACATCATAATAGAAGGATGTAAGATTCTTGGCTCATTTTCTCAAGACTCCAGTTAGATTTCAATTAATGTAAATAGCCAAAAAGAAACTTTTTTCCCCGGGTCATATATGACCCTAAAGACGCGAAAGAGTTAAGTCATATGGATGAGTCTTACATTCAAAGTCCGTATAATTTTGAGGAAAAATAATAAAGCGTTCGCAGTGTGCGATAACAATCTGACGATCAATGTATTTCTGAACTAATGTTGAAATTTTAATTTGCTAAAAAAAACTTTTTCCATTTATCACCTTTGATTATTTGCACAGTATTCAGAGAAAAACAAATTTGAATGTGTCACTGTTACTCTCACCAAGCTACATGCATTTTTAATCACCTATCAAATTAAAACCAAATTTTTGGCTGAAAAAAAAACGTAATGTATACAACTGTCAAACAAATGAGACTATTAAAATGGCTGCAAAATGGCTGGAAAATAAAATGAGAAAAAAAAATTAAAAGTAATATGTAGGAGAATTTGGGTCAAAATGTGACAAGTTGAAAAGTTAAAAATGCAATATTTTCCGTGATAAAACGGGCCAAGACTTAAACTTTTTACCACTTAAATAGCCATCATGAATATTCCTAAAGTCCAAATGATTTGAGAAAATCGAGCAAGAAATATGGAAAAATTTGAAGGAAAGAAATTTAAATAAAATCTCATTTTCTTTTCTTTTAGAAGAGATAACAATTGTGGAAAACGTGTTTTCTGTATTTCCACAAGAATTTGAATTTGCTTAGTTTGAATTCATCTCTGCATTATGGAGGACAAAGTGGCAAGAATCTGCACTAATTAATGGTGCTATTCTAAAACTGAACATGCTTTTTCAGAACTTTACTGTTCTCAAGTGTTTATATTTATTCCCGTCATGACCGTTTAATGATTTTAAAACACGGCGAAGACTTCAGGAAAACATCCTACATAGACACTTGAGAACAATAAAGTGCTAAAAAGAACATGATCCTTTTCCATTTGAATAGCACCATAAAAGTGACATTTCTACCCGATTCGTCTCCAGTTCGCCTTTTCTACTTGTTCTAAATCAGCGAACAGGTTTTTTTTTCGACAAAAAGAAAACTTTTTGGAAAATAGCATGAAAAGTTCACTTCAATGGTTATTTCTTTGATTTGCGAAAGTCCGAAAGAAAACAAATTAAACGGTTACAAATTACTCTATGCCTGTCAATGTTAGCATCATAACTTTTGACAATCTACAGAAAATTACTTTTAAAAATGGTTCGAAAAGCACATTGTTCTTGAAGACACTTAAATGGTCTTCTTGGAAATCCAATGGAGTTTCTACAAATTACGAAATGTAATTTTTGTGTCAAAAACGGAAAATCGTTTAAAACAAATTTGGTAAAAACAATCTTAAAGGCATTTTCACGAATTTCTTCTCAACTCCAATTTTTGACAGAATTGCTGAAAACTGGATTTTGGAAAAAGCGCGTTTGAGACAGCTTTTATAAAACCTGTTTTGATTTGATGAGATTCAATCAGCGTGTGAAGTAGTAAGCGAGTGAACCTTAAATGTTAGGCAGATCGGCTGATCAGCGCCGATCAATCGTCATAATTAACTGTTCGGCCTCGATCAATCGCTCTGATTGACTGTTCGGCGTTGATGAATCGCTCTAATCGACTGATCGGCGTTAATCAATCGCTCTATTCGACTAATCGGTACCGATCGTGCCGATTAATCGCCATATTCGACTTTTCGGCCGCGATCAATCGCTCTGATTGATTGCTCAGCGTCGAAATCGCTCTACTTGTAGACTAGCGTCAAATAATCGCTCTATTCGACTAATCGGTGCCGATCAATCGCTCTGATCAACTGCTCGGCTCTGAGCAATCAATCTGATTGACTGCTCAGCATCGATCAATCGCTCTACTCGCAGACCAGCGTCAATCAATCGCTCTATTCGACTAATCGGTGCCGATCAATCGCTCTGATCAACTGCTCGGCGCCGATGAGTCACTCTAATCGTCGAAGATCAATCGCTTTAATCGGTGTCGATCAATCGTTCTACCCGGTTGACCAGCGTCAACCAATCGCTCTATTTGACTAATCGGTACCGATCGTACCGATCAATCGCCATAATCGACTTTTCGGCCGCGATCAATCGCTCTGATTGACTGCTCAGCGCCGAAATCGCTCTACTTGCAGACTAGCGTCAACCAATCGCTATATTCGACTAATCGATGCCAAACAGTCGCTCTGATCAACTGCTCGGTTCCGATGAGTCACTCTAATTGACGACGATCAATCGCTTTAATCGGTGTCGATCAATCGCTGTGTTCAGCTGATCAACGTCGATTATTCGCTCTAATCAACGATTAGATTCTCTAATCTCCTGATCGATAGCCAAAGTAAATCTTTAGAGACAGATCTGCTCAGTTCCTTGATACAATTTTATTAGAACAGTTAAATTATCTTCAAGACTTTGTTGATACAAGTCCCTGAGATTTTGTCACATTTTGGCGCCATATGCTCCTTCTAATATAACACTCTAAAGACATCTAACTAGTATTCTTACATGGTGCAAACTGCAAACCAACATAAGAATATTTTTCATTCAGGATTAGAAAATAAAATTGAAAAAGCAATATTTTGGTGTGCATTCTTGCATAAGGGATCTTTTCCTTCTCACGGTGTTTGAATAAAACTGGGATAAGCTTTTTTTTCACCAGGAATAGTGTCTGGTGTGCAATTCATGAGATGGATTTTGAGAAAAGAACTACGCGAAAAGAAAAAAAAACGGAAATGCACACAAAAATATTCTTAAACTTGACGTCGAATATAAAAGAAGATGTGGAAGATTTTGGGAGGTAAAACTCAAAGGGGGACGTGAGGAGTGCAACATAAAAAAAATAATAAAAAAAAGAAAATATTTGGGGTAGCATTGGGTGGAATGCAATAATAGGGAAAAACGCAAAACGAACACTATAGCTTCTTCATAAATCTGTGATGTATTACAATATGTGTTAGTGTGTACCCTTTCCATTTCGTTGCACGGATGATGATGCATCCATATAATGTGGTCGCATCGCGGAAGACGAAGGAGCGCCTCCGGAAGAGCTCTGTGGTGGTTGACGCTGTTGTGATCCAGCTGCTACAAAGTCTGGATCTGGGAAAAATATAATTTTCGAATTTTCCCGTGATGGTTTTCCACTACCACCACCACCACTGTTGTATCCGTTTGAGATGCCAGATTGGTATGGAGTATACTTGGGTGTAACATTGGGGCCGGTATATGGATGGAGTTCCGGATAAATTTTCTGTACTTTCTGGTACTTTTGAAAGACATTGGGTATCCTTGGATGTACCGTGGGTATCAGTTCAATCAATGATGAATTGCCAAACAAATTCTCTTTGACTTGTTTAGGTGCCTTAACAGCCACTTTCTCTTGAATCGTCGACAATTGACCATGCATCTTTTCACCCTTTTTGGCCAACACATTGCCCGGTTGCATTTGGATTTGTTGATGCAATTTGGGTCTCTGTGTTGTCTGTTGGCGACCACTTAGAGTATATCCCCCAAAATCTGGCTTCTTTGTCTCTTTGCGTCGACCAAAGAGCGCGGTAAAATTGGGTCGTGGCGTTGTTGTACGATTATTTTTGCCACCGCCACCCTTTCCGGCATTTTTTGATCCTTTGCCATTCTTTCGCGTACCCGCGCTGGCCACGTTCCCACCACCACCACCTGGTTGCTTCCGGTTGTTATTTTTATTGCCACCACTTTGTCTCGATACACCATTAATGGGCGGATAATTATTGAGAGATATTGGGGATTGCTGTGAAGGTCGTACTGATATTGGGTCATTTTTATCTATTGGGGTTTTCGTGCCGTAAAATATTAGTGACCATCCTTTGAGAGCAGCATGACCTGAGTTTTTTTTTTTTGATTAGCATGTGATATACAGAGAAATATATTAATTGGGTTAATTGCTTCCAATCCAATATCTACACACACCATATGAATTAATTAACTCTTATTGCTTTTCACACATTATTATTAAGGAATAGTAACCAAGAAAAAAATAAAAGATTAGAACACATTTCATTTTCACATAATTTCCCTTTTCTTAACATATTTATTACAAAAGAAAATTAATATGTTTTGATTTTTGTATCTGAAATAATTCATGATAGTATTTTTTGATACATTGATGATATGATGTAAAAATATTCCCGTATTTGGTATAAGAAGGACATATAAATTGAACATCACATTGAATTTGCAACATCAAAACTTACCCATAAATCTTCCTTCATTTCGTATTTCGAGCTGCCAATTTCCATGTGGAGCCTCACCCCATGTATGAACTGACATAAATGGCCATAATGTAAATCCTGCCCGAGAGACATCGTGAACTCTGACAAAAGGTAGAAAAGCATATTGTTAGAAATTCACTTCCAATGCAAAACATATGGACAAAATATTTTGTATAGCGAAAATTCTTCAAGAGAGAAGACATTCTTGCCATTCATATTCCCCAATCCCTAGATACACAACTGATAGAGACTGTATCGGAAATCACTAAAACAGGAAAGACAATTAATAACACTACGTGATTAATTGTTCAGATCATCTAAAATAGTCTCAATAAATTATTATTCTATTTATTTTATTAACATAAACCGTTCTTGAGATTTGGCTGAAATTTGGAAACATTGTAGGTAGATTATGCTGTTTATTATTCGATAAATTCAAAGTTCAATTATAGTTGAATTTATATTTTTTTAGAAGAGTTATATAGAAAAGGTAGCAAATTTTGGCCAGCTTGTAATTTCGTCCATTTCTTTTGTTCCCCAAATTTCTATGAATTTTTAGTTTCTACAGTTCTAGTGTGAAAACAACTGAATTTTCTTGGAGAAGATAAAACATTTAACTCGACGCTTTGTCTCAAAGCTCCCCGATTTGGGGCAGTATGGGACGCAAAAGGCGATGTTTGGGACGCGTTTATCCTCGCATAATTTGCATTATTGAAGCATGATAATTAATTTCAAATATCACATTTAAAAAAATTCTAACAGAAAAATAAAAATTTTTAATCATATATTTCATACTTAGAAATTAATATCAATCTTATTTGTACAGTAGAGTCATTCATTGTCAATCAGTTATTAAAGTATTTTCTTCTTTTTTTTATCTTAGCTTTTGTTGCTTTTCAATTCTAAATAATGGGATCATCATCATCAAATTCCCCAGACAGTAGATTCTCTTGACACTTTTAGTTTTGAACTTATGGGCAGATTCCTGTTTGATTTTATGACAACTGCATGGTACCTGTTTGTCCTTATTTTAGAGGATATTTCTCGAAGATTAGTTTTTTAACGGGATTGGACAAAAATCGAATATCCACAGGAGAAAAAATTAATGATTCCCAAGACATAGATGGTTTAATTCTTTCTGTAGACAACTGCTCAACTGGTAAAGTTTGCACAAGAGGGAGATTTCTAGTAGAAATTGGGAAGTGACCTACATATAAGTGACCAACGTGCATATGTACAGTCCTGAAATATATAACCAATGAAGGGATTTTCCATCGTTTTCATCCCGGAGGTTGGAATCGACACTAAGACGGCGATGGCCGCATGGGGGGCGGGGGAAGAAAATAGAGATGACAATAAAATTTAAAAAAAAAAAATAAATTGGGAAGTACTTTCCATTTTGACTGTAACGATTTGCGCGCCACCTACAATCTTGTCGAAAATCAATGTCCCATTAATCCAAACATATCATCTAGACATCAAAAATAGGAGAGACTGGGGCAAAAAGTCACAAATCGAAAAATTCAAAATTCAATATCTTCCAAGGTAAAAAGAGATAGCGGCTCAAATTTTTTCTATAGATAGCCTCCATAGACCTTCTTCAATGTCGTAAGTTTCTTAGAATTCGAACAAGGAATTTAGAAAATAAGAAAATATCGAAATTTTTAGCCCTATTTTTGAAATATTTTACTTGCAGAAAATAACAATTATTACCTACTTATTTTCGAAAATTGATGCACTGGTGAATATTTTCTAAATAATTTGGATTTTTTGAATACAAATCCGCATTTTAGAATTTCACAAAAGTTCTTTTCTTCAGAAATCTTTTTATTAAAAATGGCCACTTGGGGTAAAAAGTAACAAAGGGTATAGAGCAAAAAGTAACAAAAAAGCGAAGCAATTTCTGATGTCTCACGGCGAAAAGAAACGTAATTATCATATTTCACCGCTTGTTGTTTGCATTGGTCAAACGATTTGCAGTCTTTTGTGTGTTTTTTTTCTAAAATAACTTGAAAAGCGCTTTTCTCGTTTTCTCACTTTTCTCGTAGAGAAAACGGTGTTTTACAAAGGTGTAGATGAACAAATTTGCTATGAAAATATGTCCTCTAGGTATTTTTTCAAATTTACGGAAGCCCGTAATGAAGCGAATCAAAATATGATAATACGCAATGTCTGGTACTATTTGCCCCAGCATTTTTGAGAATAGTCACAAAATTACCTTTTAGAAATTGGCTCGATAAACGTATTTCCATACAAAATAGAGGAAAATTACTTTCACAAAGTTGCAGAGCGGTAAATTTCCTATAAAACTGCGCTAATTATAAATTTTTGAAGCGCTCGAGTAGCTTGTAAAAAATTAAAATATCCTTTTTGTGACTTTTTGCCCCAGTCTCCCCTATACTATTTTTTAATCAATTTTTGAAAAATTGCTCATAGAATCTAAACAATAAAACTGAGGATGTCCATTCTATTAGTCAAGATACAACTTAATGTTTCCTACGATTGTGTAATGGTTAAATCCCATTTATTTCAATAATTAATGAAAAATAACCTCGTCCCGCACTACCCCTGTCCCAAACCTCTTCGTACTCCCCTATTTACAAAAAGCTCGTAAATCGTTTAATCCACTAAAAAGTTTGTAATCGTTTGTAATTTTTTCAAAGATATTATTCGTAAGATGATTATTTAACGAGCATTTCTTCTTTTTCTACAAATCTTTGTTCGTAAAAGTTCGTAAACACACAAAAAATATTTCTAAAATTTTATTATTGGACCGTAAAATTTTATGAAATATTTTTGTACGAACAAATGTTTGTAAAAGATAGAAAAATGCTTGTTAAGTATTATTGCTACAAATAAAGTTTGTGAAATACAAACTTTTACGAACTTTTTTGTGAGATTTACAAATTACGAGAATTTGGTAAGTCCTTAGTAGGAATTCACAAACCTTCGAAGTATTCGAGATCGAAATTTCGAAAATCGATTTTTTGATTAATTGGACTTTTGATTAAATCGGATTAAGTTGGAGTGTCACAAGGATTGTAGTACTCCACGAGAGCTTTACAAAACACCAAAACGCTTCAAATTCTGATAACCAGAGATTTGTCCATTTTAAAATTAAATTTTTGACCCCTTCAAAGATCGGGTCAAGGTGGTTGGAGGTACTTAGGTTTCTTTTAATCGAAAGGTTTCAGGTCCAGCCGTAACATACTAAAACTTGAGATCGATCGATGCCATAGGGGCTGAGTTATTGAGAAAAGAAAATTTGGTAATGTCCCAAAATGGCGCTGTAGGGAGATTGAACTGACATCATCAATTTCTAGTCACCTATCAACATTTAACCTTTGCCGAAAACCGCTTGTCGATATCTCTCCGTTCTCTCTCCAGAAGTGCTTATATGACGGACGGACGGAACGGTTACGAAAAATCGATTCGTACGATTTGAGTACGATCTGACGAGGTTGGACTTCTCCTTTTATTAGCTGAGATTGTAAAGAATCTCAGCTAATAAAATACGAACATACATTTTTCTAGTGTATAGAGGCCATAAGCCATTAATGAAAATCTTCGTATATCCACTAAGATAATTCTGAATGTTAATATTACAGTTAGAAAAACATTATTTAACAAACGAAAAATTACAGTGAGAAAAACATAAATTTTACTAACGTGAAAAACCGTCTTTCTTACCTTAAAGTATCTGCAAATTGTGAAAAAGTTTCGTCAAAATGATGCATTTTGACGGAATTAAAGTTATAACATCGTAAAATTTGCTTTATTACATGAACAAGTATTTCATTTGATTTATTCTTTGTTCCACAAAAAAAATTCCTAGAAAGATTGACTTTTACCAATTATACGGATATTACATGTTTAATAATTTCCGACACAGTCTTTAATCCCTTCCAACAAACCACCCACACCAACGGAAAAATCTTTAGTCAGAAAAGTTTAGCTTCAAGATGTATCATTGAATAAATAGCAATGGAAAAGTTTTCTAACAAAATTTAAAGAGTATATTGTACACACCAAAAAAAAAAGCACGACGAATAACTTGACTTAGTAATGCTAAAAGTTTCCCACTGAACAAGTCTCGGTCCCGACACATTATAAACTTTTCACTACTATCATTTCTTAACCACCAAGGTGGGGAATTGTAATTTCCCCAAAGAAGGTTTCACGTGCGGTAATGTCTTTTTCGAGTAGTGCTGCAATAAAACTTAAACTAATAATCCCTCATCCCAAAACTATTCCAATAAAACAACATGCTATGCAGTATTTATGGATTATTGTATAGGATTAGACGTAAAATATCAGAACGGAATCCTATATGGCATGTATATGAGATATATTCAAACATTATTAATATTAAGAGGCCAATTAATCTATGATTATGTTCAGTTGAATAAGACAATAGTTTAGAAATTCCCAGACACCATTATAATATTGTCGCATACCTCGACGTTAGAAGGGTAACTCTGGTTCCAGCCGGAGATGTCAAGTAGATTTGTATGTCTCCCCGCCGCTGGGATGTTAATGTTATCTTAGCTTGGACGTGTTCCAAATAGTTAACACCCATACAATGCTCCACCGTGAGGGTGAGTGTTATTTGGCCCTTGGGTGGAATAACTCTGAAAAATTCAAATTCAAATAGTTTTTTTTTCATTATCACAAAGGTTGTTTTTTCTTTATGTCATCTCCACTCTTTTGTTCTAACACTGTGAAAATAAATTTGTGCTATATTCAACTTAATTCATCATGGAAAAATAAATCAGTAGTGATAAGCTGAGAAAGTATACAATAGCTGCGATTCTTTAGGAGTAACTTAAAAATTATTGCAATTCTATAAATCTGTAATTCGATTCTAAGTTAAATTTTGAAGGAAAAGAATTGCATTGAGATAATTTTATCCATATCGATTATCGAAATCTGTTTCAAAATTAAGCAATTTTTGGGCCCCGAAAAAGTGTATATGTTACGAAGCCCAATTTTTTGCACTTATAAGAATTGAGAAAAAAGAACGAAAATTAAATTAAGATGAGAGTTATGGACATTAGATATTCAATTTTTTGAGGATTCATATCTCAGATCAACGGAGTCACAGAGTGCAATGTGATTTATTGACCTTGACTTTATAGAACCTTTTAGATACACCTTGAAGTCAAGGTGGAAGTTCGGTCTATTTTTCTGTTCTTCAATTAATTTTCTTCAACCAACGTTTCGATCCTGAATGGGATCTTCTTCAGGGCATCAAAAATCTGGGAGAACATTTATCAAACAATTATTGGGCGCACTACTTTTCACCAATTCATATTTACACTCAAGAGGAATTGGTGAAAAGTAATGCTCCCAATAATTGTTTGATAATTGTTTTCCCAAATTTTTGATACCCTGAAGAAGATCGCATCCAGGATCGAACCGTTGGCTGAAGAAAATAAATTGAAGAACAGACAAATAGACCGAACTCTCACCTTCACTTGCCTTAAATATCTATATACGGGCTTCAGACTTAAGGTTTAGCCATATGGCTTAACTGCTTGGAAAAAATTAACTTAGGATTGGATTATCAAAGATAAATGACTTATTAAGTTCTCAAAAACCAATAAAATTGCTCGCTATTTAATATTTTGAAACCTTCGGGAACTAGGCTTAACGTCTAGTCTGAAGACCGTAATACGATCGACAACCGGAAGTGAACCTTTAAATTTCACAAATTGTAACTCATAAACAATTAGAGTGGTTTGAATTCGCAGTTACCCAGTTCCCTGACAAAATGTATGGGTTTCACGGGATCCCTGAAAAATTATTTATGTTCTTCGGATTCGTTGAAAAAATATGAGTTCCCCGGGATCCCTGAAAAATATAGATTCTCCGGGATCCCTAAAAAAAAATATGGATTCCATGTGTTCCCTAAAAAAATGTTAAGGTTCCTCGAAAACCATGTATAGGTTCCTCGAGTTCCCTGGAAAAATATATGGGTTGCTCAGAAACTCTGAAAAATATATAGGTTTTCCCCAGATTCTTTGAAAATAATGTGAGTTCCTCGGGTTCCTTGAAAACAAGGGGTAACCACCCTTTCCCATTTTTTCTGACAAGGGTTTCTGGTTTCTCGGGTTTCGCGATGCAGAAATTGGGTTTCTCGGGTTTCGCGATGCAATTCTTGGGTTTCTCGGGTTTCGCAATGAAATTTTTGGGTTTATCAGGTTTCGCGATGCAATTCTTGGGTTTCTCGGGTTTCGCAATGAAATTTTTGGGTTTCTCAGGTTTCGCGATGCAATTCTTGGGTTTCTCGGGTTTTGCAATGAAATTTTTGGGTTTCTCAGGTTTCGCGATGCAATTCTTGGGTTTCTCGGGTTTCGCAATGAAATTCTTAGGTTTCTCGGGTTTCGCGATGCAATTTTTGGGTTTCTCGGGTTTCGCGATGCAATTTTTGGGTTTCTCGGGTTTCGCGATGCAATTCTTGGGTTTATCGGGTTTCGCGATGCAATTCTTGGGTTTCTCGGGTTTCGCGATGCAATTCTTAGGTTTCTCGGGTTTCGCGATGCAATTTTTGGGTTTCTCGGGTTTCGCGATGCAATTTTTGGGTTTCTCGGGTTTCGCGATGCAATTTTTGGATTTCTCGGGTTTCGCGATGCAATTCTTGGGTTTCTCGGGTTTCACGATGCAATTCTTGGGTTTCTCGGGTTTCGCGATGCAATTCTTGGGTTTCTCGGGTTTCGCGATGCAATTTTTGGGTTTCTCGGGTTTCGCGATGCAATTTTTGGGTCGAGTCGAGTTCCTTCGAATTAGTTATACCTCTTGGAACCTCAACAAGATCGGAAATGCAAATTTCGAAATATTCAATATCGAAATTTCTAGAACTGTATTACTTAATAGGGGGATGATCTCCTTCCGGGTGCGTCAGAGATGCTGATCCTTTTAGAGACCAAACAATAATGATTTTTCGCCAATGCTTTCGACGCTACAGTGCGCCTTCTTCTTCAGTGGTTAAAAGGTGGGAACATTTTTAATTTAAAGAGACTTCCATACAATTTCTTTGTTATAATTTGACTCACTCAAAACCGTGATTCTTTGTCTCTAAAATTTGTCTTTAGGTGAGTGTAGAAAGACAAATTTTAGACACAAAGAATCACGATTTTGAGTGAGTCAAATTATAACAAAGAAATTGTATGGAAGTCTCTTTAATAAAAAAACGTCCCACCTTTTAATCACTGAAAAAGGCGCACTGTAGCATCGAAAGCTTTGGTGAAAAAACATTGTTGTTTGGTCTCTGAAAGGATCAGCATCCCTGACGCACCCGGAAGGAGGTCATCTCCCTATTAAGTAATACTTATTCTTCGTCAGTTATTCTAATGGCTTTCTAGAATTGTTTTTTCAATTTTAGCAACCTAGTAATAGTCTTGTGAAATTTTAAGGTTTAGAAAATTTGTTATAATTTCTAAGACCTTTCATTTAAGCTACTAATGATCAAAATTCAGTCAATTTGAATATGTCTTTTTTTTAGTTGTAAATTCTCAAATATACCATTTTTTGGTGGTACATATCATAAGTCAAAAAGGGTCGAAGGATGCAATGCGATTACAATAGACTCTCGCTAATTCGGCTCTTTTAAGATCGGACTACTTTTTAATTCGGGCGGCAGTTAAATTCGAAAAATGTTTGTAGATATTCTTCAAGTTTAATTATTTTTATTGAACGAAGCAAATATCCTTAAATTTGCCATGGTTTGTCTTAATTACGATGTGAATTTGCATTATTAACGGATTTTCATGAAATTTACCATAAATATAAGTATGTAAACTTAATAAGGTAAAGTACCCTTACTCGACCGGGTTCCTCTATTCGACCGGTGGGTCAATTTTTGAATATTTGATGGTGAATTTCATCAATTTCTATGAATTTGTCACTGATTCGTATTCTTTAAAGAATAATTGACCTATTAATGTTAGATCATACACAAAATATTATAGCAAATATAATTAAATTGAATAAATAAATCTACCGGTCGAATAGAGGAACCGGTCGAATAAAGGGTACTTTACCTTATGTGCATGCAGATGAACAAAAAATCGTTGCATTTCAAACACTTTGACACCAGGATTTCTCTCAAATTCGGGTGACATTTTGGTCTCAAATGCCCGAATTTGAGAGAGTCTACTGTATCATTAAAAACCTCTTTGACATCAATTACAAGGGCTTTTGACGCTAACGATGAATGTTTTATGAAAATTTTAATATCTTTGCCAAAAACCGCATGTCGATATCTTTTATTGTCCTCTCTCGGGAAGTCTTTAAAAACGTTAGATGGCTATGAAAATTGATTTTAGGATAAATCAAATTCAAAATCTATAAATGTCATATCTTCTGCATAGAACATTTGGGTTTGTGATGGTTTGTGATCAAACGAGGTCGAGCTTCATTTCGGACCACAAAAGTTGCTAAAGAACCTCTCAATTAACAATTCAACCAAGAGAAAATTTACCACAAAAGAGAGGAGTAAATTGGAATTTACTTAATTGATTTAACTTTTACTTCCTCATTAAAATTACATGTTAGAAACTATCTGTTGTGGCTTGGTACCTTCGGAAAGAAGAGGAATATAATATTTAATTATCCCACGTTGTCGCCGAAGGGTTATGAGAGGTGGCCAGTCCAAACCAAACACTTGATTTAATTTTAATAAATTTTATTAGAATGGAACTTCAACTTTTATGACTATAATGTGAGAATGATATTGAAAGCGTCTTAACTGAATGATGAACAAAAGAAGAATGAATGGCGGCCACTGGCATGATATTTCATTTAGGGGTGCCAGTGGTGTCAGCGGTGGTGCCCTCTAACACCTCCCCCTCCCTAAGGAGAGTATCGGACCGGAGGGCGGATACTCGCTCGGTCTCGAAGTCCAGAACGACGGCGCCTACGGTCCGTAGGCGAGCGCTGGTCGCAGGTTTGCTCATCAGAACTTGATTCCGGTTGATCTGGTGATGAGTTCTGATAGAGGGTCCACAATGGCAATTCATCGTCGGTCTCAGAACTGTCTGGAAGAGTGCTCTGAGAACTCTGGTCGGGATGAGACTGGTCGTGAGAACTGTTTTGGGAATTCTCATGGCGAGGTCTCATTTGATTAATGTGAGCACGGATGATGCTTCCATTTGGCAAACGGACAGTGTAGATTACATGTCCTTTGGGCTCGATGATCTCTCCTGTGATCCATTTGAATTTCCCTCCAGGAAAATATTTTTTTACGTACACTCCCTCCTTCCTCCCAAAAACACGTCTCTTTGCACCGTGTTTAAGGTTAAACTGCTCCTCCATTTTGACATTTCGACTAGTAGAAACAGATTCAGGTGCTGCGAGAAGGTCGAAAATTGTCCTTGGTCGTCTACCAAACATAATTTCGGCAGGAGATTTTCCATGGGGAACGTTGTCATTTGGAGTGTTTCGGTATGTCGAGAGAAACTTTTGGAGAGCAACATCCACGGAGTCTTCATTGTCCATTTTCCGCAGCGCACGCTTGAGAGTGTCAACGAATCTCTCAGCTTGGCCGTTGCTACTGGGTGAGTACACACACGTCCTGATATGGTTGATGCCACCAGATTTGCAAAATTCGCTGAACTGGGTGCTTGTGAACTGTGTTCCGTTGTCGGAGACAAGTACTTCGGGCAAACCAAATCTTGAGAAAATTTCTTGAAGAATTTTGATTGTGTCTTGAGACGTTGTGGACTTCGTGCGGAATATCTCTGGCCATTTTGTCAGTGCGTCAATAACCAGAAGATAGTAACTTCCATTGACAGGTCCTGCATAGTCTACATGGACACGTTGCCATGGGCGTGTCGCAAGAGGCCATGAGAACAGCTGAGACTTCACGGGAGATTTGGCAGCAGCCGCACAATCATGACAATGACTCACAAGATGCTGGATGTCAGCATCCAATCCAGGCCAATAGACGTAGCTTCTGGCAAGCGATTTCATTTTGTTGATTCCTGGATGAGCAGAGTGAAGCTGATTGAGGATTTTCTTGCGGTACTGGTCAGGAATGACAATTCTCTCGCGATAAAGTACACAGTTGTCAACCACGGACAATGAATCTCGAATCTGATAGTAGCGTGACACTTCAGTGGAGGAGATAGCTTTGGGAGAGTTGGGCCATCCTCCAACAATGTACTTGATAACTTGCTGTAGATTTGGGCATTTCTCGGTAGCTGAACGAATCATCTTGTGACTCACTGGCAAGTGAGAAACGACTGAATTGATGATTGTGGAGTCCAACTGTTCATCGAGGTTGATTTCAGCAATGATGTACTCATCGTCTGGTTTCTGGTGATCAGCAATCAAGCGTGATAAGACATCAGCATGCCCAAAGTTCTGCGTTGAGGTATACTTTATGTCAAAGTGGTACCCGAGAAGAACTAATGCCCAACGTTGAAGTCTGTTGGCTGTATGCACGGGAATGCCTTTTTGAGATCCGAAAATACTCAGCAAGGGCTTGTGATCCGTGTACAGTGTGAATTTTCTCCCATAGATAAATCTATGAAACTTTTTCACAGCATGAATGAGAGCAAGTCCTTCTTTCTCTATTTGAGAATATCGCTTCTCAGTGTCCGTGAGTTTTCTCGAGGTGTGGTAAAAAGCTTTCAGCGATCCATCTGGGTATTGGTGATAAGCCACACCACCAATTGCATTTTGAGATGCGTCAGCAGCCACGAGAATTGGTAACTTCGGATCGTAGTGAGTGAGGAGCAGTGGTGATGAGAGAATCTCCTTGAATTTGTCAAAAGATTTTTGGCATTCAGCAGTCCACTGAAAACTTACTCCTTTCTTTTGCAGTGCATCCATTGGGGCACGAAGATCGCTCATCGACTTGATAAACTTTCCCCAAAATTGAATAGCTCCCAAAAAGCTTCGAAGTTCTGGAAGATTCTTTGGTGCAGGCATGTCACGAATAGCGGAGATCTTCTCTGGATCGGGGCGTAATCCAGTCTCATCAACGATGACTCCCAAGAATTTGATGGTTGGAGAGAAAAATTTGCATTTTTCCATCCTCACGTGAAATCCGAATTCTTGCAGTCTCTGGAGAACCTTTTTGACTGTTGAAAGGTTTTCTTTTTCGGAATTGGTCGCCACACAAATGTCATCGAAGTAAACAATAACATTATCAATTCCGGCCAACATCTTTTCTACCAACTCTTGGAAAATACCAGGAGCACATCGAATACCTGGGGGGAGTCTGTGAAATTTGAACAAACCGCGAGTGGTGTGGATTGTCAGAATTTGGCTTGACTCCTCATCTACTGGTATTTGTAAATACGCGTCTGACAGATCGATGTGTGAGAAAACACGGGTGTTGGCAAATTTGGCAAATAGTTCATCTGGGCCGGGAATAGGGTAATTATGGGGTTCAACTACCTCATTGAGACCTGTGGAGTAGTCTCCACAAATGCGTACTCGACCATTGGGCTTGCGAGCGGCTAAAACAGGGGCAGCCCAGGGGGAAAATTCCACTGGAGAAATGACACCGGTAGCCTGGAGTCTCTGAAGCTCCTCATCGACAAGCTCACGTGCATGAAAAGCAACTTCTCGTTTCGGGCGAAAAATTGGAGTAGCACCTACCTTCAGATGAATATTTGCGGTAAACTTGGTGCACATGCCAAGCTCTTCGTTGAAGACAGTGGGAAAAGAGCTTTGAAGTTCCTTCACAGCTGCTTCCGGATCGAATTTCTGCTTCACTGAATTGCAAAATGCTGATGGAGCTACATTCCACAACTCAAATGTGTTGATCCATTCGATTCCAAATAAATCTGAGTGGGCGGTTTCAGAAACAAATGCACGACATTGCTTCTCTTCGCCTCGGAAAAACACCTTGCAGGAAATCTCGCCTGAGATTCTCATCGGGTTAGTTTGTGCATCTTTCAAACCAATGTCGGGTGTTTTTAAATGTGGCTTGCCCAGTTTCTTCCAGGTATCAATGGTGATGATCGTGACGTCAGCAGCAGTGTCGTACTGAAGCTCAATTGGGATTCCATTGACACGAGGGGTGACAAATTTCCTGCTCATGATCTGGTCAGAAACAGAATTGACAGAGAAGATGGCGTTTGCGTTTCCAGTCTTCTTTTTCTGGGTCTTATAGCTCGGATTGTTCTTCTTGGACGTCTCTGTGGGCCTTTTTGGTGGACAATAAGAGGTCTTATGTCCGACTTCATTACACTCAGAACAAACTGTGTTTTTGTGGGGGCAGTCACGTGAATAATGCATTTCTCCACATAGAAAACACGGGCGAGGCGGCTTTCCTTTTTGACCAGAGTTAGCAGACGTCTTTCCTTTGGATTTGGGGGGCTCCTTCTTGACGAATTTCACCTCCTGTGTAACTCCTTGGCGTGAGTCTACCTTCACATTGGCCAGGCGTCGCGCCTCATCAGTGAGAAATTCGAGATTGATCTTCTCAGAGGGTTCTGTCTCGAGTTTGCTCAGAAGCTGCTCACGAATGTAAACATCTTTCTCGCTCTGTAGGCTGAGCACGAAGATTAAGGCTTTGAAATGATCTGGAGAGCAGGAGCTCAACAGAAAATTCTCACAGTGTCGGTTGACAATTCCAGCATGTGTAGTGTAATCGTCCAGGTCATTTTTCACAAGTTGAAGACATTTCCTTCGCTGGCAAAAGAGTGACTCACCACGGCCGAAGAATTTTGTCAAATACTTCACAGTATCGTCAAAAGAAATTTCAGCTGGGTTTTTGGGCAAGACATTGCTGGCATATTTCTCATATGCTGAAGCGTCGAGACGCCTGAGCAACAAACGGACTCTAGCTGACTCGCTCAATCCCTTTCCATCTTCCAGAAATGTGTCCCGATAGCGATTGTACCATGACTCGAAAGTCAATCCGCTGTCCGGATTGTGGGTAAATGAGGTAATTGACCTTGCCAAGCTATCGATGGTGATTTCGTTGGAGCCCTGATGCCCTTGTCTCTCTACTTTGAGTGCCTTGAGTTCAGTAGTCATCGTCAAAATTGCCTGAAGAAGCTCTTTATTGATAGTAGCATCTGCCATTGCGAAGTGAGGTTAGGTAGCGAGCTTTCCGGAAAAAAAAAAATTTTTCGAGATGTGCGCAATTTGCTTCGAAAGCCAAGATGGCGGATCGCGTGAAATTGCAATTTCTGCTTTCGCTGAGATTCTGTAGACCTAGCGCGTGAGAATCACCTCAGAAATTCGCTCCACGTCCTCAGGCTAGAATTCCTTGTCCTAGGGATCAGAATTCCACGTCCTCGGGGCCAGAATGTTGTGGCTTGGTACCTTCGGAAAGAAGAGGAATATAATATTTAATTATCCCACGTTGTCGCCAGAATGTTGTGGCTTGGTACCTTCGGAAAGAAGAGGAATATAATATTTAATTATCCCACGTTGTCGCCGAAGGGTTATGAGAGGTGGCCAGTCCAAACCAAACACTTGATTTAATTTTAATAAATTTTATTAGAATGGAACTTCAACTTTTATGACTATAATGTGAGAATGATATTGAAAGCGTCTTAACTGAATGATGAACAAAAGAAGAATGAATGGCGGCCACTGGCATGATATTTCATTTAGGGGTGCCAGTGGTGTCAGCGGTGGTGCCCTCTAACACTATCAAAGTATAATCATTCTAGCAAGTCTATGTTAATGACATATTCATTACCTGTCGAGTGGTGGAGCATTGATTTCGCACAATTGTTGTTCTGGTACCGTCTTCCAAGTACGCGCCACCTTCACCATTCCAGCAGCATCCATTAGGCCATAGCCAAAGGAGTGACTCACTCGTCTGCCAACACCATTCCGCCCCCATGTTGGATCATTGAGATTGCCAGGTTTTGCCGTTCTCACCACTATATTACCAAATTGGTGGTGGTGGTTGCAAAGGTTGCACGAGGAGTATAAATACAAAAGAAATTCATCAATTCACAATCCAATCTCTGTGGCTTGAAAAATTTCATGAATTTCAACTATATACGATGCAAAATTGCTCTCTTTTGCAGCGAATTGATGTGGTATGTGCATGTAAATATTTTCTCTCTCTAAAGTATTTCTATATCCTTTTTGGAAGGTATATTCAAATTTTATAGTTTACACTAAATATTGATGGATAAATTCAGGAATTCTATAGAACTTATATGTATATTCATGAATGTGTTCACTGCAAAAGCTAATGTATATTTTCAATTTTAGAACACAATTGAAAATACTATATATAGAGCCTTCCGTTAGTCAGTGTAGTAATACCAAATGATAAAGAAAAATATGCATCTGTGCTTAAATTTTTAAACCATTGTGAAATCGAGCTACCCCGTGAAATTTTTCTGTTATTGTTTTTAGTGTGTAATCCTTTTAATCTGACTTTAACCGGTTCATGAATCATCTAGAACTCAGCATAAAATGCATATAGAATAAAATTGAGAATTTAAAATCAGTTTTTAATTCAGAATTTAGAGATTTTCTCATTTTTCAGATGAGCAAAAAGGAGACTACGAAGAAGTAGGTCCTAAATTCAAGTGTACTTTTTAATGGTTTATTTCACTTTTGCGTACCCAAAACAGTGAGGAAGTTGCAAAATTCTCAATTAGAAATGATCCCAAATAGTCCAATTTTAGTCAAAATTATTATAAATTAATTTTTCGCAAAAAACGGCATTGTAATGAGCAGTAAAAAGTTAAAATTGTGCAATAACAAAAAAGATTTGAAACAGTGATATTATTGTCCAAAATTTTGCAAAGGGAAAATAAATTATTATATCTGCAACAATTTTAAATGTTAAATATACAAATTACCGTGCTATAATACTAGGATTTTTTCAATTTGTCAATTCAATTTTATTTTCAGATGAATTGTTCCTATGCGTTATTTTGCACTAAAAACCAATTGAATTGATAGATCTGCACTTATTTATTAATAAAAACTAATACTTGCCCCAGAAAAACCTGTTTAAATATGTTAAAATAGCATAAATGTGGTTGCTCAAATAAATTTTAATTCAGCAAATTAAAATGTTAAAATTGCTCATTAATTTCAATTTTATTGCAGTTGAACAAGTAGTCTTTTAAAGAAAATTGTTCTTATTAAATTTATTTACTCGTAATTAATATTATTTGTGGTCAGAATATAAGATAAGTACAGTGTTTTAGTGATAAACTTGCATCAAGTGAAGCTTGAGCATCGGGAGTAATTCATTGAGTTCCTCCAAAGCTATTCGAAGGAAATTGTTGTGTTAAGAAATCTTAATTTCTTCTTCATTTTAAGTATTATTACACATTTTCCGGAGTCATTCACAAACAAAAATCTCGTGGAACTATTTAAAATTGAGCAAATTTCTTACAAAATGTGTCCTGACTGTGAGAATTTTCAAGTAAATTCTAGAAATTTTAATGCTCAATTGGCTCAATTGAATTTAAAATTAAAACGTGAAAAACCCTCGTGTGATAGCACCGTTAGACCCATTTTTGTAAAGATTTAAGTTTTTTACTGACCCTAATTAGATATTTTACTGCCCATTTTTAATTTTTTTACTGCTCGTTTCTTTTTGCAAAAAAAACCAGTAGTGGATCATTGGTTTTTGAAAACCGTTTGCAACGTCTTAGAAATTTAAAGACATTTTAAGCTAATCCAAACCAAATCAATTATAATTTAACTTTGAAAAAATCTTGGAAAAATGAATAATGTGTAAATCGTGTTTATAAACAAAGTCACTATATTTAAAAAGAAATGGCAAAACATTCTAGCTTCGCAGAGAAAAACAAAGAGGAGCCTCTACAGAACTTCCAAAGCAAGTGGCAAAGAACCTGGGCGGATTGGGTATTGAAGTGTGCTAAAAACTTGCATCCGCATTAACCCTTTAAGGACGGAAGGGTCAAAAATCGGGAGTCCGAAAAAATCACTTTTTCTGAGTTTTTAGTGCAAAATGCAACTTTATATGGCAGTAGGAAAAATTTCATTTTTGGGTCACCGGTGACCCAATCGTCCTTAAAGGGTTAAAGCTATAACTGCTGGACAGCGCGAGGCGTCTGTGAAATTTACAGAACCTCTTTTTAGTTGTACATACGTTCAGAAAGTTCTTGGTAATTAGCGTTCCTCAACTGTTACCCGGACATAAAGGAGGGATTAGCATAACTATTAAATGTGCAAGTATACAGAGAAAACCCTCAACATTTGATTTTCTACATATTTCGTCTGATATTTTGTCATTAATATCACTATGCCCAACTTTCCAAAAGTTTTTGTCTCACTTTCCAAAATTTTGTCCATCTTTTCAAAATGTGTTGTTTTCCAATTTGATTGAATATTTTAATTAATTTATTGAAAATTCTAATAAAAACTGTTAAGATTCTGTTAAAAGTTTTTACAAGGAATCTTATGATGGAAAGAAAATGAAAATAATAAATATTTATTTGGCTTAAAAACGCATTTGAAATTGAACTTTTTCTTAAGTGTTTCCATTTCCACAATTCACCCTATTCATTACCAAATTCATTGAGAAAATTGCTCCCAGGAAAATTGGATCCTATCGAAAAATTTCGTTTCACTTCAAATTACAGGACTAGCTAAAGTATATAAAATTTTGATGATTCATGTTTCATTTTAAGTAGATTTTGTAGAAAAAAAAACAAAAATATACAAATAAAATATAAATTTAAATATAAAAGATTGTTAATTTCTTTTTTTCAACAAAGTTGATCTAAAATAAAATTCAATAAATCAAAGATTTATATGACTGTAAAACAAATTTAGAGATTTTTAAAGTATCACTATGTAAAATTCCAAGATATTTCAATATTTCTTTCAAACTTCCCAATAAGTCCATGCCACTTTTCACCCACAATTACACAACATCCTTCCAATTTACTTTCAATGGTCACGTCACGATAGATTGCTGTGCAGAGAAGCTGCACAAATTTACCCCAGATATAAAGTAAGAATTCAATATAATGTTTTATTACCTATATGCTGTAAATCTCTCCACGTTAGATTTCTATTTGCTTCCAGAACCAGAGCCACAATTCCCGCGGCTAGTGGTGCTGATGCTGATGTGCCCGTGTGCGAAGTCGTACAACTGTGATGTAAGTCTGTCGTGACAATTTGCTTCTCACCCTGCCCACCGCTGCTGTACGTTGTTGCAAGTGTTGAGCTGCACATCTCTGAATACCATGGTACAGCACCCTCCTCAGTAGCACTGGAGATGGACAGTGTCCAGATACTATTGGTGTATCCATCGCAGTTGCAATTATCGTGTTCACGACCACCATTACCCGATGCCCAAATGAATATACTACCCTTACCACCGCGACCATACTTGACACCCTCGATGAAGGCCCTCGTGGCCAATTCACCCGGCCCATCTACAGTCTTCCCATCATCATCCGGCCCCCAAGAGGCACTGTAGATGTCAATGTGTTGCGGATTGAGGCTCAGCGACCGAGCCTCCACCGCATCTGTCACATCACCATCCAGCATCCGGACACCACCAACACTTGCCCCAAAGGCAATACCAACCGCACAGAGTGAATTATTTGCCGTGGCAGCCACTTCACCGGCACACCTTGTACCATGCCTATTTGAATCAGAGATATCATAGTGAGGCATAGGATCATCATCGTGACTGTTGACATCATATGATGCCTGGGGATCCTGAAAAGGGAAACAGAAAAGGTGGGAAATGAATCCTTTGAATATCTCACTCTCAATTGTTATGCATTGAAATGACGGAATTCCAAAGAGTATTCCATTTTCTCCTTTTCGGTATGGATTGTGAAAAGAAAAGCGCAACTGGAAAAATGCAATTTTCTTATTTCATTTTCCTTCATTCCTTCATGTTTCCCTCAACTCCCCAATCATTTCATCAGCTTTACACGCAATTGCGATGAAAAAGCATCCAACAATTCACACCATACAAAACCTTGAATGAACTTTTCTATATACCATTTGCTGAATACAAATCTCAATCTTCAATATTTTATCATTATTATTCTTTTACATAGTTCATTTCTACGATAATCTTATTTGCTATAAATAAACTACTCCTTGTATAAGATTTATAAACAAAAAGAAGTGGCAAAGCGTTCCAGGTTTTGCGAAATGCTCGAACTCGTGACTTAGATACTATACCGCAATAGCACTTTCGCATCATTTACAGTTTACCGGTTCTCAAACGATTTGAACTGATTCATAAATCTCTCAAAAGATCCTCCAAAATAATTTTAAAAGTAATAGAATTGATTTTCAGATAAAAATTTTTATCGGTTATGAATCAGTTCATTACTGATTCAAAACCGATTGGAACCGGTTCAGTTTTATAAGAAATTCCAAGACCTTTCCAGCGACCCCAAACATGAACCCAATTGCTTGATAAATGCGCTCTCTAGAGCAGGCCTTCGCTAAAATAAAAGCCGAAGTGAATTTGGTGGTGCCAATTGGGATTCTTCGAAATGCCGCGAAAATTCACGTAGAGAAAATGAGAGGTTTTTTAATGTGAAAATTATTTAATTCCTTAGTGTTAAGTCATTTTTACAAGAAAATCCTTTTAATAATTCACTTGAATACAGTTATTTGGGTTAATTGTGAATAATTGTCGATATTACAACAAAAACATTGGGATGAAATTTTGAGCTGGAAGACTCATATTCTTTTGAGCTGTCCCAAAATTCAGGATAGGTTTGAGAAAAACCCTTTTGTTCAACACTATTTTGGTTAATAAGGAATACAAAAGTACATATTACAAAAGGCGACACGACCTGCTAATAAGGATAAAATAGAGAAGAAAATATTTTGTTGCATTTCAGAGATTTGCCAGGCGTTTGTCAAGTGAGTTATTTGTGTCTCTATCTCTCTCTCACAGTTGAATTACGCGCGATTTAGGAACTTTTCATTTGAAGTGATATTTGTATTTAATTTCTTTGTATTTCTGTAAGATTCAAGTAAAAGGGTGTGTAGTAAACAGCTATCCGTCTTCTGACAAAGATATCAAGAAGACAATTTTTCTATATGAGTTTTTATGTCTGTTATGTCTTTTTGGCGCAAAAATATTTATCATGGCACCGTGAATGAGCGGGATTAATGTCACCAGTATGGCTATCTGTAATTTCCATTCAAATTATCAACACAAAATTTCCGATATTACACGACTTTAACGAGCACAGGTCTGCTCTAGTGTCTTTTTTAACCTTTGACCTTGAACACCCGTTATTAGGAATAATTCAACGATATTTTCACACATGGTCAATTATCCGTCTGGGTATTCTTAAAAACATCCAAAAACGAAAAAAAAAATCGCACGACGCGTTTTCGAGCAATCGCAGAAAAACGTAGTTTTGGAGGGGAAGGGGGAAATGAGGGACATGTTAACGATCCTTGGATCAACTTATGGGGAGGTCTCCCGAAGGTCCCAAGTCTCTATCTCTAACTGTTTGGCGTCTAGAGCTGGCGACAGCCGGACGGACAGACGGACAAACAGCGTGACATTTCCCAGAAATCGTCTGAAACGTGAAGATTTGTTGATAAAATTGGTTTCCGGGGGGTGGAGGGTGGAAATTTTGAGGGGGTGAAAAAATCGAGGGTATATACTGCTCTCTCCGTAGAATTCGAGTAGTAAAAACAGATTCCGTAATCATAATAAATTATCTTGGGGTTAGTAAGAAAATTTTACAATTAGGAACAAAATAAAACGTATTCGACATCTTCAAAAAGGGTTTCAAAATTCTAAATAGCAACCAATTTTATTGATTTTTCAAAACTTAATGGATCACTTGATCATAATATCCAATTTTAAGTGATAATTTTCCATAAAATCTTGATTGATAAGAAATTACTCTTAAAAAAAATATCTTGTTAAACGAACAAATAGATTTTGTTAAAATTTTGTCAAAAGGATATTATTTACCAATTTGACAAAACTTTTTCTTGCATTTTATATAGAAAAACACCCTTTTAACACATTTTTAACAAGATCCAGTTGGCCGCCGATTTGATAAAACTTTTCCATATTCTGTATGGAAGAACATCCTTTTTACAAACTTAACTTGCTAATTTGACAAAACATTTTTTTTTTTTTTTTCAGAATAGAAAAGATAAGCCATATGGTTAGCCTTGGATCTGAAGCCCGTATTAATCACCCTTCTGTTCGTTAGCTTTTCTCTAATTCTAACACTTAAGGACGATCTTCGCCGATTCTATCTACCATGTCTGATCGGTAAAGACAAGCCTTATGCTAAAATTAAAGAAAAGCTTACGAACAGAAGGGTGATTAATACGGGCTTTAGACCTAAGGCTTATGCCCTAGACACACTTACAACCAAAGCCGAGAGACGACTTTATGGAAAATTATGGAAATGAAGTTTAACCGTTATTTCAAATATAATTATCCTAAGCCGTCTTTCGGCTAATCCTCAGATCTGTCGAAGCCCTTAGCCATGGCTTTCCTTTTCTAATTTCTTATCAATCAAGATTTTATGGAAAATTATCTCTTAAAATTGGATATTATGATCAAGTGTTCCATTAAGTTTTGAAAAATCAATAAAATTGGTTGCTATTTCGAATTTTGAAACCCTCGGGAACAGAGCTAAACCTTAGGGCTGAAGCCGGCATAAGGCATCCCCGGAGGGCAAAATCACCCACATCTATGGCCGACCGCTACCTTCCAAACCGAACAATTTATTTATTTTTTTCAATATGTTTGAAATGAATTTGATTCATTATAATATTATAATATTTTAATAGCTAATCCAATAATACTACAAATTTTCAGAAAAGAGTTATGGGTCAACATAGAAAAAAACGAGTTGTATAAAAGTTCAGTCATCCGAAGGTAGCGCGTTTTCTCCTAAAGTTTTTTTTTTAGTTTTTGCTTAACAAAATCTCGCAGATTCTGTTTGATTCCTTTCATCACGGCTTTCACAATATCATCACCGTGACACTTATTCTTGAAGCCCTTCAAACAATTACCAGGATAGCAATATTACATTGGAAAGTTCCGCACTGGATGTGACAAAAAGTAGAGATTCAAAAACTATGACAAGTTTAAAAAAAATCATGGTTCGGATGGCAATTTGCACATGTGGGCGTCAGAGAAAGGCGTTCTTGCAGGGCATCAGGAAGTTGTCCATTTACATCACAGAGTGCCTCCAAAATCACCTATTGCCTCTGTACAGAAGCCATAACATACCCCCGATCTTCTGGCCAAATTTAGCGTCATGTTATTACTCAAAGGCAACCAAAGGATGGTACAAGGAGAATAATATCCCTTACGTAACCAAGAAGTTGAACTTACCAAACACCATAGAGATATTGGCCTATTTTATCAAAAAAGGATCCGAAGAAGAAGATAAAACCTGTCCAGAATATCGATACTTCAATAAAAAGTGCAATCATAAAAATGGTCAAATACCGTGGTGATTTTGTAAAAGCCTTAATGGGAGGAATCAAAGAAGGTGCGAAATTTTGCTAATCAAAAACTTGAACAAAAATAAACAGTGTGTCTAAAATAATCTACAGTGAAATAAAGTTTCAAAAATATTTTTTGGAAGGATCCGTGGTTCAATTGGTAAGAGCGTTCGGATCTTGAGCGGTGTGACCCCCGGCCGATACGACTATGACAGTTGAGAGCTCGAGTCACGCCCGGTGGGAACAATTGAAGTATCTGAAGTCTGAAGGGACATATTTCTCATACATATCGTACAAGAAAAAAAATGTAAACTTTAACAATGTACAAAATGGTAATAAGAACCCGGTAAGGTAAAGTACCCTATGTCGACAACTTAAAGATAGATTTTGTGAAAAACTTATGGAAAAATTATAACTTGTATTTTTGAATAGGGTTATTTGTTCGTAAATATTTTGTAAACACACTAAAACTGTTGGTAAGATTTTGTCATTTGTTCGTAATTTTTTGTTTGTCTGGCAAAAGTTTCGTAAGTCCCCAGCCCGGAGTAGTAAGAATTCACGAACATTTACGAAAAATTTTACGAGATATTTTTTTTCTATGTAGAATATACTCCATTACCATACATTTAAACAATTTTTATTAAAAAAAAATAAAATTTTTAATTTTTGAATGTTTAGGTTTAGGTTATTAGAGGTGTAAAGTATTTTAAAATCGTGGAAAGAGTAGGTGATAAATCTGAATTACCCATATCTTCAATAAGCTGACGATATATGACCTTAACTAAAAACCGAGCTAGGTTTTTAGGTTTCTAGGTTTTTTTCCGGTGAGCGTCGGAATTTGTTGATCAAATGCTATAAATCAAACACATAATTTTACCAGAGCTTTCGACACTTATCGTGTCTTCCTAAGTGGTTATTGGACAGGTTGTATCAGAACAGATTGTCCTGAAAAACCTAGCTCAGTTACACCACCGTCGGCTATCCCTTTAGACAACAATTAACTAAAAACCATATTTCGATATCTCATACTGTTTTCTCTTCTAAAGGGAAAATAGATATTGACATGTACGATTTTGATATAGGTTATAATGGATTATATATCTTTAGGTTATAACGGAAAGCTTTCAGGCTCCGCACAGACTCTGGCTTCGAACATTCACCATATTTCTTTAACGAATTTAACCAATTTTTTTATCAGCAAGTGACTTAAGACTAACCATTAAAATATATTGCCATTAGGTTAGATTCAACAAAGGAATATGGGAAAAATATGAAGTGTTGGAAGCCAGAGTGCGAAGCTTAAAAACCTTCTCCTATTATTATTATTTATTAAATTGACAAGATAATTGCATTTAAGAATTTACAAAAAAGTATTGAATATCGACTAAAAATAAAAAGTCTACAAAAGTAAAACCGATTCCAAACTCAAACCGATATCAAATGATTAATGGAGATATTTAAATAACCCATAAATCAGTACAGAGAGAGCAGAGAGATAAAATATTCAAAGTAAGAATCTTTTGAACTTTTTGCAACTCCAGACTTTTCAGAAATATTTAAATATACTGACCATATTTTCCGTTTTCTTAATGCCTGAAACAGTCTTTAACATACAAAATTCGATACCTTGGTTCAGAATATTTGACTTTTTATCAAACACTTCTGGGCGAGCAAATAGTACAAGTTGTTCAAGAGGTTAATGAAAAGTGAAGCAAAAGTTTTCGACATCATAGAAGTGAAAACTATTATGGAGCTGTGTGAAATTGCTCCCATCTGTATTTCACAAGGAAATTTAAGTTTATTTGGTGGCTACATACCAGGAAACACTTCAATTAAAATCTGCAAATTCCTCATTCACTCTGAATCACTGATTCCTTTTTGTTATTGAATTTGGGAGATTGCAAAATTATATGGAATAAAACTTAAAATTATATACGATTTTGAGAAAGGTCAGATTGCTTCATTGTATTGTTCTATAGCTTAATATTATAATATCACGGGAATTCAGACCAAAGCTAAATTAAAACATAAAAAGTTTTTATTTAATTGCTTATCAAAAATTCCAAATGTTGCTTTTTGGTTTTTTGTTTTTCTATTAGTTTGAAGTGTATACAATTAAAAACTGGAAATATTTAACCCACTAACATTTATAAACAAGGTTTTACGGCAAAAATTTAGCAATTAATTCTGATAATTTTTTTTTTACATATCACCTTGCTAAGAAATTTTATTTGCACAAATGTGGCTTAAAATTAATGAAAATTTTCTGGTTTCCCAATTATAAAGTTACATCATTTATGACACAATTAACATCAATTTATTATTTTAGTGTATTTTCTGACAGAACGAATCACTCTCAGAAAGCAAAAAAGATAGGTCAATATTTTAAAATCTTCCAAAGTTGTAATAAAATCTAATAAATGATCAAATTATTTGTGTATAATTATTGGTTTCTTGATGACTTTGCCGTTGGCTTTTAAGCATCAACTACGATTGCCCCCGAAGGCAAAAACTCAGATTATCCCTCAGTAGTGCTTTTCCTCCATCCCAAAATACTCTGTAAATTTTAATTTAGTCGCAATCTCATGGAAAATCGCCGTGAGATAAAATATCACTCAACGTTTTTTTTCATGTGCCTCAATCCTCTTTGGAGGCTAGCTGATGAAGAATAAAAAAAAAAACTAGGAACAAGCGTGTTTTAGCTTATATGAGGTATGATTCTTTTTATGCGAATAGCGTATTTCAGTTTTTTTTTTCGAAATATTTAGAAAGAAATTGGATTTAGTAGATCTTAATTAACCAATCAATGTTATTTGTTAAACACTTGATCTACATAATACAAAAGATATATATATTCTAAATATAGAAGTCTGGTGAAACTTTTGAAGACCGGCATAAAAATATAGCCGATAAAAATATAAATTGCACTATTAATATGAATCTATGATAAGTTTCATTCCTATCTGTCAATTTTTTGATATTTTTTTGTGTCAATTGAAGTTGACACGTGAGTGCATTTTTCAAAATAGAAAAATTGGACTTTCGTGCAGTGATTGTGTCCGTGCTCTTTAAAGGCAATGTAAATTCATTCCAAGATCGTAAAAGCACTACAGAGGGGCATCTGCTCCTTCAAAATCAAGTGTTTGCTGTTGGTCACTTGAATTTCAAGGTAATCTGCAAGCTTTTAAAGTGATCCATGCTGAAGAAATCTAAAACGCACAACATCAGAATCATTGGAAAAATTTATGTTATTCTTTATATTTATACAGATCCAAGAGTAATGTACTAAATAATTTATACTATGGACTTGGACATCTTCAATCAATAATAATTATGATAATCTTACAAAACGGTAGCGCGCATATGAACAATACATCTGAAACTTACTTGAGTCATACATACATATATAGATCATTAAGGAAGATTAAAACCAGGGGCCCATCAAACCTAATAAAAAGTGAAGCTATTTTTCACTTTTTTCGGCAAAGATTATGAAATGTGTATTTTTAGATAGCTTTTAATACATAATTTCGAAATATATCAGACTGATAAGTCAATTCTCTTTAGGAAAAAACTTGCCAATAGTCTTCAGTGCCTCTATGTAAAAACGTATGGATTAAAACCGATTTTATGCGCTATCTTGTAAATATAAATGAGATTTGGGTCTTCGGCTATGATTCTAATTTAAAGCAAGAACGATTACAATAGAGACAATAGATATAATTATCTGGATAGCTAGCTGGCTGTTTTAAAATTGAGCATTTTTCTCATATTTTTAAATGGAACTGGACCTTATTATGATATAATTTAGATCAACAAACCACCTCAACTCTTACTTATTACTTCGTCTCTTAACCTTTATCGACGAGACAATCTTCGCTGACCGAAAATCAGCAATAAAAATGAAACCGATAAACAAAACTTGTGAAACGCCTTACATCTAACCTTCGAAGAGCAAACAGAGTCTGATTTGGTATATTTGTTGTCTCTATGAACGATAGGGACAAAAATAGCCCAAAAATGTAAATAACTTTTCTAACAATACCAATGACAGATAATTTTCAATTTAATGAAAAATATTATGTATGAGTATTGTAGTTTCTTATTCCAAATCGGTTTTGCCTAAAAAAAAATTGCAAGTATAAAAAATAATTAAAATCAATTTTCAATATGAGAATTTAAAAATTTGTATCTTAAAAATGAACTATATAGCAAATAGCTGTAGATTTGCAAAAATATCTTATATTCCTTCAACCTTCTACTTTCCAATTACGTACAAACATGAGAAAAAAATAACATTAGGTTGTTAGGAAAAATTATTTTCTGTATGGGACACCGGTGTTCCAATCATCCTTAAAAGGTTAAGATACACTCAGTTTTAAAGGTCATTTCATTTCAAAAGAATTCAATTCGTTTCCCTTCTCATTTAAATCTGTAATGTGTAATCTATTAAAAACATTTACGCAGCTTTTTGCTACTAAACTAATCAATTCTGTGGTTCTATTGAACGTATTAAAGTTATGATAAAGAGAAAATGAGATGACACATAAAATTCAAAACACGGTAAAATTGGTTTATTTTCATAAAATTAAATGGATATTTATAATGTTTCACGTGTTACTTTAGGCATTAGGGAGGCTCTAAAATGTCTATCTAAAATATTTATTTTGTAAATTTTATTTAATTAAGGGAAAGTTTACTAAATTTAATGAATACATAAGCTGTGATATGAAAGAATCACAGTAGAAAAGAGCCTAAGAGGAACTTGTGCACAGCATACAGAAGAGTCATCATATGGTTTAATAGCACTCGTATGTCAGTAGCACCTAATTTGCACAGCTGCTTCTACCATCGTATTTATTTTCCACTAAACAGAGTCAGTAGAACCGCAATCTTTGATAGTTAACATGCAAAATTTAATTAGAAGATATCTAATGTTAAATTTCTTCAGCTGTATCATGAAAGGTGGATCGAAGTATATACAAACATTTATGTATAGAAAATATTATATTTATTCTCAAACACTTAAAAAAGAAGCATAAAAGGCAAGTAGGTAAAGAGGCAGTTCTCAAAACATAGAACATGAAAACAAATGAGAGTGGGACCTATTTTTACCTTATTTACATTTTGGTTTATATAATTAAGATTACGTCGTGTTTATCTAAAAATGTGGCTGTATTGAGAAAAAGTTTTTAAACAACTCACAAAAATAAAAGCAATTTTGTAGTCCAATCGTAAGAATTCATTCTAACACTGTTACAAACCAATAAAAATTTCGTTAATGAAGTGTGCAAAGCAAACTCTTGAATTTGAGAGCTGCCTGAATTTTCCTTTCCTTTATTCTTTAATTTTTCCAAAAAGAAACTATTCTTCTGACGATTTCTATGAGAAACTTAGTTATTGACCAGGGTTAATTGTCGGATAATCTTCACTACCTCATTCCGAAACCAATTATATAGTGCGTTATAGCAACATATAAAATCCCCAAGATTAACTTTTCGTAACACAAATTAAGTTCTTTTGTTTTTTTTCACCCTAATAGATTCAAAGCATTCAGAAAGTTGTGCAATTAATGAATTAAATACAACACTCCTTTCTCATCAAGTTATACACAATCATGTTGTTTCTAAGCGGACATTTTCAATTTTAGAACCAACATTGCACACCACAACACACTTCTCATAAATCTGCCCAAACTATGCATGGAATAATTTCAGTATACTCTCGAAATAATAGAATTAACGATTCTAATCGATTGCTGAAAATAGCTTTAGAATGGTTCAATTGAATTTCAGGGAAAAATTAATTATAGTTTCATAATCGGTTCAGACCTGGTGGAATTTAAGAAATTTTTATGTGAATACCTCAAATTTGAATACAAATTTGAAAATCAAATTAGAAAAATACACTTCCCAGCCCAGGCAAATGCAGTATTCGATTAAGTAAACTCATTGAAATAAGACCAATAGCGTTAGATGTCTGTTGGATAATTTCTAAAAGGCTGTAGAAGATTAGGTAAAATTTTAATAAAAATGGTCAAAATGTGGCTAGTATACAAATTAAACGAAAATCGTAGATTGTAAATGATCAATATCTTAAATATTTTTGACAAAGGGAAAATTCAATTCGACTCAATCTACTTAATTAGAAACATAAGACGTATTGTCCTCTTTATAATAATTACCCTGAAATGTATTAAATTTGAGTATATAATAAAATAAAATATAAAAATGATCCTAATACAGTAAGTAATGTAAGGTAATAAGTGGAACCGGCCACACGAATTCAGGATATGCCACTCTTTTTGCTCCCTGATATCCAAACTATCCTTGCATTTACATTTTTTTTACTGCTCAAAAATTTTTACTGACCATTTTGTACCGGTTAACTTTTATTGATCAAAACGCTAATTTACTGAACAAAAATATTTTCCCTTTCTAGCACATAACTTGAAAAAATACGGCTTTCAGACCATAAGTGGGAGAATTTTGGAAATCTGAAGTTTCAAGTTTCTTGACATTACGCTGTTTGTCTGTCTATGCGGTCGTTACCACGCCTAGAGCCCACACGGTTATAATTAGAGATAGAGACGTGGAACCTTCGTGGAACCCCCCTGTTCCTATAAATCGACCCTGGGACCATTAATATCTCCTTCATTTCCCCCAACACCTCCCCTTGCCCCAAAAACCATTTTTTCCGATTGTTCGAAAATGAGTTGTGCATTTTTTTCGTTTTTTGATATATCGTTATATCATTTCTAATAACGGGTTTTCAAAATCGAAAGTTAAAAAGTCACCGAAAGGAGTTTTGTTTAGGCTTCTTGGATAAGTCATAGAATTTCTGTCAAATCTGATCTTGAACTGTTTCCAATCGGTTCTGAACCGATAAAGAACTGATTCATAACCGATAAGTAATTTTTATCAGAAAACCAATCGCAGTACTCCTAAGCTATTTTGGGCAATCTTTTGAGTGACTCAATTGGTTGAATAAATACTAGTAAACGGTAAATTATGCGACAATACTTTTGAGGAATAACGTCAAAGTCACGAGTCCGAGTATTTCGTAAAGCTGGAATGCTTTGCCACCCCTGTGTGCCACACCTTTTCGATAATAAGTTTATAAGTCAAATACTTTCTGTGAGAGTTTTTGAACAGACTTCTGTTAGCTTGGTACGTAATCCCAACTCTCTAAGAGAGGAGACAATCAGAACTAGTGATTCCCAATTCCACAAATTTATCCCAAAGAAAATAGAGATAGGTAAAAATTCCTACTTCCACCCAGACTTGAACTGGGGTCCTTTCGCTGTTTAGTCGAATGCTCTACCAACTGAGCTATGGGGGCACTGGCTCTTATTGTCTTTGGCACTAATCTCAACCAATTGCCATGTGCACTTCAACTCATTTTAAATCATTACGAGCCTAAGAAACGCTTACATTTTTGAACGCAACGTTTTTGAACACAGATCTATTCGCTTGATGGTAATCAAATACTTCCGGCAAATTTTAGCCTTTCGTTTAGCTTTTCGATTTATTTAAATTAAAAAATAGATAAAATAAATTGGAAACACATGACACATTACAGAATGACTCAACAAAATTTAAAAAAAGACTAAGTTTTTTCTGATTCATTCTGTAAAAGATTTTAAATAAAAAGAAATGTGTTGCTAGCTAAAAGTTCCTGATATTATTTCACTCTTTTTCGTTTTTCATATAAACTGAATTTTTATTTAAAATTACACAAAAATACGAAATTCCTTTTTTATTGAAAATTTCGCAGATTTACATTTTAAAAGTTTTTAAATAGGTTGTTTTGCAAAAGAACATAATTATGCCCTTGTAATTCTAAACAGAGGTCCAAATCGCATTTGTATTGAGATTATTTGATATCATGTTATTTGGTAAAATTAGAACCGACTTACCCTATCACTCTCCAGAAGAGACCGACAAAAAGACCGAATGTGTGCCCATATTTTGCAAAATTTGCAAACGCAAATTACTTCTATATCCTTTAATTCCTAAGTAACTGCACACGCAAAAAATAAGATTTTGAAGAACATTTCTCATAAAACAAAAATTAGTTGCCTAGATTTTCTTAAAAATTAATTGAGTTCTTTTTTTAAGTACAATAAAACCCAAAAAAACGCCTGCAGTTTTAGGAGACAGAAAAATCCAAGAAATTAAGCTCCCTATAGTTTGAGCAATAAAAAAAAGAGAAAATGTAGAGATAGTAAATACATTTTCAAACCTAAAATAATAGGAAAAGATTATTTTTCCTGGGAGTAGCTAATAAATTTTCTTTCACTTGGTGTATAAACAGACATCCATTAAAAAGGAAAATCACTATGGATAAATGGACATTCTGGGGAGAAATAATAAAAGTGAAGGCAATGGAAAAACCAAAATGAGAATGGGAAAAAATAAAGAACACAAGTTCTAGTAATCCCATAACAGTGAAATGATACTGATATACAATTCTTCAGAGTCATTAAAATGTAATTTGGAACCAATTAAGAGAAGGCTTTTGCTTCCTTCAAACACTGAACAATTAATTGTTATGTGAAATTTTGGTGTTTATAGCTTTCAAATGCCAAATTGCCATGGGCAACATGTGCTTGATGTGAAGAGGTTAACACATGTCCAAAGAAGAAAATGCATGTCTAGTAGTAGTTGTATGAATATCCCATCAAAATAAATTACAAATAATGCAAATTTCAATTTCATTCCTCTCAAATTAGGGATCAATAAAAATTCCGTAAAAACCATTCTTTGAGATAATAGCATAACACTCTCATATATCATTTTTGGCAGTTTTTTCTACCATTAGATTTTTTGCTTCTTGTTCATCCACCAGGATAACCACAAGTTCATAAGTCATAATATTGATTGACTGACCCCGTAACACTCAATATCAGATAAACCTCGACACCGCAATGATGAATGTTAAGAAAAACGAGAAAAGGAAGTTGAAATGGACAAAAGAAACATATATTATCTATATGCTTCTTTTTGCCAGAGAATTTTCCTCTTTTTCGCTTTCATCAGTCTTCTTTTGCACATATTTTTCTTCGTGATTTTTCTTTCTTCTTCTCTCACTGTACCAAAGAAGAAACACCTTCATATGAACTATCTATATACCAATCATGGTATCCTATTTTCAAAGGCTATTATTGGAATTTCAAACTCTCTTTTTCACACTCATTTTCAATGCGAGTTTTCTCAACAATATATTCCTCCTCGGGCTCAAAATGCACATATATATACGATATCGTTTTCACGTGATATATTTTGAGAGTTTTGTTGAATTTTCACACTTTACTGTATACAAACATTTCTGGATGAAAAACCTTTCTCTCAACATCTTTGTGGTACAGTTTATTTCAAGCTAAAGATATTAACACGTTGTACCTATTATACCCTCATGAATATTGCATATGGTAAATAAATGAAAAGTGATTAAACAAACTCACGTAATTATGCTCTAAATCAGGATGATCCGATTCCAGTCCATCATCGAGAATTGTGACAACAACTCCTTTTCCCGTAATACCTTCCTTCCAAGCTGGTATCACATTCATATCCAGTCCATTACCTCGATTCTGCAGTAAAACCACCAAGAAATTTCCCATTAGATTTTGTTTTTTTTTTTTTGTTAAACACTTTTGCCATTTAATGTGAGTTATAATAATACAGGAAATAATCATAAATTGAACTCATTAAAAAGTTAAAAGTGTTATAAAAATTTTACTGATATAATGTGTGGGTGAACTTGAGGAAAATTCCCATAATAACCTTCCCATCATAATGGAATTCATGCCAGTGATCCATAACAGTCATTTATACTCCTTTATATGGAGTAATAAAAATTACATGACTTAAGATGATTCTAATCAAAGAATATTCATATAAATCACATCACAATGCTATGTCCTACATTGAGACATTTTGAAAATTTATTATGTGAGATTTATAATCATTATACTCCTTGACAGTATCAATCATCACTGGAGATTCACCAATGAAAATTTCTGTGTGATGTTATAAATTGCTACGTCCAGTCAATTTTACTTTAATGTACAATGATTAAAGATCATCTGCATTCATCTTTTGTGATGATTAATTTAAATATAAGTCCAAATTGTTTTATACCCGCCTGATTATGGTAAAACATTTTACACAAAATCTCTCTCACACTGTAATATAACAAAACAAATTTGCTGAATTTCTCACACTTGAAGTAACATTCTTCTGGTAGTGAACGCCTCTGTAGAGGCCGTAGAGGCAAATAACTCTGTCAAATCGCAACCCAAAACTATTCATTTCTCTGTTAAATTCTTTAAATAGTTTCATTTCATCTAATTATCATAGTGGCATACACTTGAGATTAGGTAAATTCATGTTTATAAAATTTATACATAAAATTTAAAAGCTTTTACTGAATATTAAGTACACAAAAAGCAAAATCATTATGAAAATTTTGGCAAAGAAATTTTGGTAATATATAGTTGTAAAAAATATTAATATCCGCCAGCATTTAAATGTATCACAAATCAAATTTTATTATGACCCTGTAGAAATGAGCAGAAAAGTCTCCGGCGCATCAATTAGATCAGGATACTTTCATAAAATTAAAATGCGTAGGTAATCCTTATCGCCTGCCCACACTCAAATTTAAATTCAAAAATTAAATTTGTTCTGACATTCAAAAGACGAATAAGAGTACTATAGAATGTAGTATACTATACAAAACGTTTAAGAAAAACAGGATATGAATGTTGGTTTTATAAATTTTTTCTGATCTATTTTTCTGAGCCACAAAAAATATTAAATTTGTTCAGCAAAAAAAAACAACAAAATTGACAACGACCCAATTTAGAATGTTATAACTACAGGACACTTTTCAGATCGCGATAATTTCATGAAATCAAAATTCACTTTTACTCCTTATTTAAACCATTTGCACGTCTATTATAATCTTTCGTAGTCTTCTTTTTCTTTTAAACGTCACAACAAATTTAATATACTTCAATTCAAATTTTCTTTACGAATTTTGATTTTATGAAATTTTTATGATATAAAATATGTGCCGGAGCCATAAAAAATTAAATTTGTTTAGCAAAAAATCAAAATTGACCACTATCCAATTTAGAATTTTATGAATATACAGTCTTTAGATCAAAAAAATTTCATAAATCTAAATTCACTTTTATTTCTTCTTCAAACGTTCTACACATGTCTATTCTACTCTTTCATACTCCTCTTCTTTTTTGAACATCACGACAAATTTAATATACTTCAGTTCAAATTTACTTTGCCAAATTTTTCTAATCTAAAAATGTACCTGAAACACTGAAGAGCTTTAAATTTAAATAAAGAGTTTTTTTACTGCAACAGTCTTTGATGTTAATTTATATAAAGTATATCAATCTTTGTAAGTACTCAGATATTTTACTGATCAAAATTACATAGGGTAAAGTGATATAATTTGGACATAGTGTTACAAGTTGGACATTTCGCCGGTACAAGTTGGACATGGCTTTTTTCTCGATAAATACAGTACAAAATTTGTTTTTAAGCACAAGGAACCAAATTATATAACTAAAGCATTAAAAATATATAAATAAAAATGAAGTACTAAATTTATCAAGACAAAAAGCCCTGTCCAAATTGCACCATTGTCTAACTTGTACCACTGTCCAACTTGTACCACTTTACCCTATTTCATTTATCAAATTTAACATCTAAATCCATCACCACACGTTTTGGATCGGGAAAATTTCGTGAAATCAAAATTAATATCCTTTTCTTTCACAAATGTTTTGCATATGCCCAATGTTCATCTTATTCTTTCATACTCAAAATTCGATTAAACTAAATTGAATTTTGTGTGATGTTCAAACAGAAGAAGAAGAAGAATCCGAAAGAGTGGGATAGACATATGCTAATCGTTTGTATAAGAGACGAGAATTTTGTTTTCATGAAGTTTTCCTGATCTAAAAGGTGTGCCGGAGGCATTTCAGATCAAATTTAAGTTTTTCCAAATTTTTCCTGATCAAACTTGATTTTAGTGTTGAAAACAAACAATTTCTATTGATTTAATTTGTTTGACTATAATTCCAGATATGTTTTTTTTTTAACATTTTTAGACTATAGACGGTTTAATAATTGTCACTGTAAAACAAAATCTAATTCAAAATTGGTATGTAAAGTTAGATTGCAACAATTTCAATTAACGGGAAAACGCCAAAACCCGCAAATATTGTATAGCAACCCGAATTCTGAATTTTCGTTTAGCATGCATAACACGAAAAAAAAAACAACAAGAAAACATTAAGGTGGTGAATGTTTAAAGTTTAAACAAATTGTAAACAGAAAAGGTAAATTTATTTTGTGAATCTGTTGGGCGAGAAACTTTAAAAAATCATCAAAGATCTGACATAATTTTTCTCACATGGTTAATGATCGCCTCAAACTTGGTTTAGGTGAAGAAGAGACCTAATAAGTAAAACAGTTACGCGAATTCAACAATCTGTAATCATTAGTAAGTAGACTAAATTCATTTAAATAAAATTTACGCCTATATAGTGATCTAAATGAATGGAACATCAAATTAATTATTGAAAATTCTATTTAACAAAATTGAAATTGTTCATTTTCAATACTAAACTAATTTCTTTTTTTGGTCTGATCGCATTTAATTTTTGGATTATAAAATATTATCTATTTCAATAAAACCGCGTTTTCCTATTGGCTAGAACTTTAAAGCTGTAGCCGATCAGATTATATGATTGGTCTAAAATGTGTTATGGAATTAAATATTTAATCACATGTAAATTAATATATTGACCCAATTTCATATTTTACTGGTCATCAATATTTTATTGAAATTAATGAAAATTTTGTAAATACAGCATTTTAATTTCTAAATTTTAAGCTTTTGAAATGTTAAGGGTATCATTGGTAAAATAATTTACATAATATAATCACTATAATTCAGAACGGAGATTTAAAATTGATTTTAATATAACATTTTAATAAAATTATGTTGTGGCTTGGTACCTTCGGGAGAAGAGGAATATTAGTATTTTACTAATCCCACGTTGTCGCCGAAGGGTGTATATGGGGTGGCCATATCCAAACCAAACACTATACTATATTTTACAGAATTATTTAATGAAGAACTTCAACTGTATAATGACAAATGTGAGATAGAATGAATATAGCGGCCACTGGCATGGTGCTTCTTCACGGTACTGAAAAATGCAACCGATTTTAGTGTAATTTTTTCCCTGTTTTCGTACACATTTCACGAAATATCTCCAAAACTACGTAGGTTGCCAATTTGGGGTTTTCGGTTGCCTATTCTATATTAAATTGGCTTTTATTTTGTATTACTATTATTTGCTAATTCATTCTATGCTGACAGAAAACAGCTAAGAAACCCAAAAGCTTTTTCGGCGCGCTAGAAACATATAGGAAACATAGGAAATGTCATGTCTCCGTTTAGAGGGTTCCTAGTGGCGACGGTCCTGGCGCCCTCTAACAAATTAAATTATATGCTCAGATTTATTTCTTGTCTAAGAATTCACGGTTGCGCTAACTTGAAAATTCAGAGACCATGAAAATCTTCTAAAAAATTGCATAAGACAGATTTTCTATGCTTTAACATCACAGAGAAAAACACGGCGGTGCGATTAACTTTTTTTCCTCATAAATTTAACACATTTTAATTTTACACCTTTTTAAGAGTAAAATTAACATGACAAAGGGTAACTTTAACCCCTAATACACCTAAAAATCATAATATTTACACCGATTTCAGATCAATACTGCAGGGTAAAATAAACATTTCCGGAATGTTGTTTTAACTTTTTCGGATTTCTCTCAGTGATGACCAAAATATTCTAACACCAAATTGCTTTTTTGTAATTACCCAGTAAAACATGAAGAAATTGCACATAACGTTTAAAATAACAAATTAAAAGATCCTATTTTACTTTTCTAATTTAGTTAAACTCCAACGTCCACTACCTTCGAAAAGAAGTATTTTTAATGTAACATAAAAGTGTCGTAAAACAAAATTGAGATGAAAATAGAGTATATTATCTCACTACAGCGGTAATGAGTTTTTAGATCTCATCTTCGGAAATTTGCTATTGAAATTTTGGCATACTTGAAGACTGTTTAATAGCCCCTAAATTTTATGATGTGGCGCAACCACGGAAATTTTCATTTTCAAGCATAAATGATATGTTAGCATAAAACGCCGACGAAAATTAATCTAAATAAACTAAAATGTGTAATTTATTAGTAGGGAGTTGAGCTTTATGAAAGAAATAAAGACGGCATCAGACTATGATGTATGATATGCAAATTAGCTGAATGCTGCCATTTCGAGCATTAATCAACTTACCAAATACCACATATGAGGCCACTTTGGATCATTAAGTTGAACACTAAAAGTCCTGCTCGGTCGTATCCTAATTAGATCCCGTTTTTGTCGTGATTTCGCTCGTTGCTGCACAGCCCATCGGACCCTGTGGTCACCGTCGAGACGACCCTGATGATGATACGACGGACTTATTGACCGTTTTTGTATCGTGTTGTGGTGAAAGTGATAGTGGTCATTAAATATCTGAAAATATACAAGAAAAGAACCAGTCATTAATTATATATTTCGTGTTATTACTTTTTTGTACACAAGAAAAGTGAGCTCTTTGCAAATTTTTGCGAGTTACACAACCCTTGAACCACATTTCAACTCCCCTTTTTTTCCTTGTTTGATATTTTCATAAAAATCTCAACCCTTGCCCACAAAATTTTGACTTACAGATGAAAGAACAAAGACAAATAGAGCTTATTTATATACGCGCTTTTGGGGTATCATAAAGAATTTTGTGGCTGCATTTACTTATGATAATGTTTATTACACACAAAGTTTTTCTTCACTGATTCCTTCCTCCCCTTTATTTCTTTCCATACAAAAATTATACATCCCCCTTTCGATGGAATACCATAGCAGAGGAAAAATAAAATATTCATCTCATATGAATATTTTGTGAATTTGTTCGCGTAGATTTTGAAAATAAATAAAAAAAAAAGTTAAGAGAATTGTATGAAAAAAAAATAGAAGAAATTCCATGTTTCATGGAGCTCATCAAGGAATATTTTATGAGATGATTCTTCGCGTTTGTGATGCAATTGTTGTATATAAATTGTAGAAAAAGTTTTTCTTTGATAGTTTAGTCTGGTTTATTTCAGCACTTATTCAACTTCTCTATTCTTATCCACTTTTTTTCCCTGACGACAACGTCACCCTAGTGATGAGGAGTGCTACAGCTCATCGTGTTTTCAAACATTTTCTCCTTCGTAAACTTTAACACGGTACCAAATTGATTTTTTTTATTCATTCACCCTTCTCCATCTACAGTACACAACAAAAAAGGTGCAGAGAAAACAGACAATTTCAAATTTCACGCCCTTCATCACCTCAAAATTAAAAGTGGTTTTTCTCTTTTTCAAGACAACCTGTCGGTAAACTTGTTAACTCGAGGATACCTTTTTCCACATTTTAAAATTCAACAGAAATTTACATATTCTTCCACTGGACAAGCATCCGTGGACCTTTATCATTTTAATTCATTAAGAGAAAATTGTCGTAATTAAATAACAAGTTAGGAACTTTTGAAAGAGAGGAATATATATGAGAAAAAAAAGAATTGGAGAGATTTCATTAACCTTTCTCTGAATTTGTGCTAAATAAACAAATAGTAATTGAGTACTACTGGCATGAAACACAGAAACCCATTTCCATGCCCTTTATTTATGCTAATTTTACCATCTTTTTTTTTATATCAGCATCTTTTCGTGTACATAGTTTCGAGTGTGAATGTACAAGAGATGAAAAGTCAGAGACACCAAGATACCATGCTTCTCTAATAACAATCACGACTTAATTTGCATAAATTCATTTTGCCAGAGATCAGAATTATTCTACAGTGGCTAACACACAAAATAGAAAACTAAGAAATGAGAAAAACTCTCATTTCCACAAGAGAAAAAAAAATCAATTTAAACAAAATCTCCTTTTCAAATGCAAACGAAAATGCTTCATTATATTTTGTTTGCATTTGTTCTTTATTGAAATTGGTATGCAAATGTACTTGAAAGAAAATTTAATCTAATATGAAGTTATTGTTCTTATTTTCATCAATGGTACTAATTTTTCTATCGTGATAAAGTAAATTCTCTCTAAAACATCATTTTACTGCTCGAACTCAAATCGAGAGCAGTTATATTTCTTTTCAATTTGTCATTGTTTTAGAGCTTAAACGGTAAAAGATATCGACTTCTAGTCTTCGATGACCCCTAATAAAAAAACAATATTTCAAGACGTTTTCCATCCCCACACCCCCCCCCGCTCTAACCCCAACAAAAACCATGTTTTTTTGGTTTTTCGCAAAATTGGCCCAAGCTTCTTCAATGATTTTCGGATATGTTTTAGAGGTAGTACAGGCGAACATTTCGTCCAAACATACCTATGACCGGAAAATTCGCCATTTTGAATTATTGGAGGACAAAAGTCAACCACTTTGGAAGGCCCATTTTTCAACCGATTTGGTTAAATTTGTTTTTCTTTCAAAAAGTAATGTAATTTCGAACTCGACGGCATCGGTGTTCATCGGTAATGAATCGGTTAAGTACCGATTTTTTTGATTTGCAAATGCTTTTGTGATTTATTTATCAATTTGATCTCTAGAAAACCTGTAAGGACCAAAAGATCGTACGGAAAACTAATTCACGGTGAGCTCTATCTCGTGATTGGATAATGATAATGGAGTCAGAAAAAGCGCCTAATCAAATCACATCAAAGCTACAATTGCAAAAAGAAAATTTAGAAAAGTAGCAAGAAAACTAATTATCTATTAGTAAAAACCTTCCCAAGTGATTACTGCTGGTGATGATCCTCTATTTTTCCAAAAATAACGAACTTCAGGAAATCAAAAAACATAGTCTAGTCGACCACTGAAGAAGGTCCACATCTGGACCGAAAGCTCTGGGCAAGACAGAAAATTTGTTTTTCTTCTTGAGGTGATATAAATTTCCACTGGCGATTACCGGAAGTGTCCCCATAGTCTATCTCGTGAGTTCGAACATTCCGCAAAGCTAGGACGCTTTACCATCTCTTTGATCTTATAAGCCAAAATTATTTTATTTGAAATTCAACACATTTTATAATGAAACCTAAAAAAAACCTACACAGGAAAAAATCGTTAAGTGAAATGTTCGTAAATCATATAACCCATTAAAAAGTTCGTAACAGTTTGTACTATATTCACAAACTGTTCTTTTCTTTTTTCTTTTATACTAACACTTGTTCGCAAATGTTCGAAAACACAGAGAAAAATGTTTGTAATATTTTGTTACATGTTTGTAAAGATTTGCCACACATAGGGGAAGTGCTTATAATTTTGGACAGTCTGCTTATAAGCATCGAAGTTCCAAGTTTTAAGTGCGATATTTTCTATACTAATTGACATTTCTTGTTACTCTCTTTTCAGAAGGGTTGTTTAGAAACTTAGCAAGCTATTTATCGTCTTATTTTTATTAAAATTAGTTTTAATACGTTTAAAAATGAATTGATATGTAGAGGTGAATTTGACTCTTATTTTGGACAACTTGGTTATTAATTTTTACAACTTGTCTGTAAATTTGGACAGCTAATCCGCCTCAACAGGATGCCCATTGTTCTTCATTTGATGAACCAATCTTACCAAGTCCTCTTCCTGTTCATGTAAGGGAAACGTAGAATGTCACAGAAGTCCAGAAACTTTCCATATCATTCATTAAAGTGAGTTGACTTCGATACTCCAAGTACGTGCAGATTCGCTCATTCCCTGACCTTTCCGGGAGCCTTTCAAGGCATTTCTCGCTACATCTCTTTCGTAGAGATGATGCTCCTTTGTTTCTCCAGGCATTTGTCCAACCTAGTCATCACAAAAGCTAAAACTTCACGAAATTTCGTGAGAAAAACACCTGTCCAAAATAAGAATCATCACCTCACTGGTGAATGTCTTAAAAAATTTCCCATTTTTCACACGAAAAATATAATTCACAAGGCAAATCTCACTTCAGGTCAAATGTACAAATCATCAGTAACGTGAATCAACACAATATTCAATGAATATTCAATAATATCACTCAAAAACAGCGAACAAACTTTGTTAGTACTTCACCAAAACTAAATAAGACTGAAGTAAGCCACGAAGTTCTGTCATATTTCTCGTAAGCAATTGCTCACACTGAATTTTCAACAAAGCAATTTCAACTCAAATCATATTCAAAATTTAACGTATTTAGTGTCAAAATCTTCCAAAAAGAACAAATATTTAGATAGAATTCATTTTTCATCAAATATTGGAATAAAAATCCATCATTTTAATCAATTTATTTTTAGTGTCCAATTTTACCCTCAAAGTGTCCAAATTTAGAAACTGTCCAAAATTATGAGCACTTACCCTATATGGACAAATGTTTGTAAAAGAACAAAAAATTGTTGTCAAGTAATCATATTACGAACAAGGTTTACGAAAAAGTACAAACTTTTACGAACTTTTTAGTGGGTTATAAGATTCACGAGCATTTCGTAAGTCCCCAGTAGGAATTCACAAACATATACGAACAGTTTTATGATTTTTTTCTGTGTAGTAAAATCATTCCTACAGAGACATTAGGTCAATATAATATCTACTTTAATATTGATTTAAATATTGATAAGCATTCAATTATCTAGCCATTAAACAATTTAAACTGGTAGTTTTCCGAGAAATTCATTTTATATCAAGAATATTTGCTTTACTCTTTAGATATGTGAAATAATTTTAATTTGTTCTCAATGTATATACCACTCCAGCCTTCTTGAACCGATAATACTTCTTCACATAAGAATCAAAAATTAAATAACACAAAACATTTTTGAAATAATAAATATATACAAATACATAAATCCGAATTTGAAAACAGGAAAACTAATAAAACAAACCTTAAAAAAAATTAAAGAGAGCACTTATAGCCTGCAAATAATGGATAAAAAGAGACAAAGTTGAGAATTCTATACATTTTAACTTTTTAGATAATTTGCATATTGCATATTTACAAATAATATACAAATTTATGAAAGCAAAATTTTCCACATTGCAAACCAACACACTGAACATTTATGATAAACACAAATTATACCGCAAGCACAATAAATTACAACAAAATTATGTGCATACTTAAATCATACTGTGAGGGCGGAAAATGAAACAGTATAGAAGCACTATACGACCAGATTCAATAGATATTACTAATGAACATTTTTTTTCTAAAGCCAAACTTTATGGGAAATGCGAGATATGAGATTAAATATCATGTCGAACAAAAAGCGTTTTGCTTGAACTAATAAAATTATATTTGAATTTCGATTAAACTTTTTAATATTTATTTTTTTATGTGCACAGCAGAAAACAATTTTTTTATGCTATTGGTAAACTTTTTAGATTAAGAGAATTTCAATTTGGTAAACTTCATTATTCAGTTTTAGATTGTAGAATTGAATTTTAATTTTTTCTACATCAAAGTGCATATAAGTTGACTGTTGAACAAGCACAAATTGTTTAATATTATCATCATCATCATTTTCAACTGCTTACCCCTATTTGGGGTTGCGGATTTAGGATATTTAGGTGAGCAGCCCACGACTACCGTCCGACTCTTCAAGAAAGTATTAACATTTCGTAACTAATTTAGACTCAGACTTTTCTCGAAAGCACGCACATTAGAGTTATTAAATAAGAAGTATTATATCAGCGTCTGCCGCTTTATTGGTGCTAGTGAACAACCTCCAAAGCAAAACGGTAGAAAAGTTCTTTCATGGAATTTGTATATCGATAAAATAATATATAAACCTCAATTCTGAGATTAAGGAAAGATCAAAGATTAAAGTAAAATATTTAGTGTCAAAATTTAGCATTTAAGGTTCTGAGTACAATTTAAGACTTCTGGGTAGAAAAGAATAAGCAAAGCCTTCCAGGCTTCGCAAAGCGCTAGAACTCGCGACTTAGAAGTTGTACCTCTAAAGTACTCTCGCATCATTTACCTTTTACCGGTTCTCAATCGATTTGAACCGATACATAAATCATGCAAAAGAAAAGATCCCACAAAATAGTTAATAGAGTAATAGAATTGATTTATACTGGTTTATAACCGGTTCCTTACTGGTTCAATAAGTCAATGCTTAGTGGTCTTGGGGCACTCAGTGGGTCAAGTGGTAGAACACTCGCTCTATGATGCAAGTGTCCCGGCTTAGAATCCCCTTTAGGTCACCAGGAATCCCAGGAATTTTTCTCGAGTTAAAGGGGTTCGAATTGCATCCAATGAACTTCACTGCACTTGATACCACAGGGAATAGGACTGACAACCCCATCCCTGTATAAAAAAATAATAATAATGGATGTCTAGAAATCCCTTTGTGAGAAGGCCTAGTTCCTCTATGGAACGTTGTGCCACCATTATTATTATTACTGGTTCATAACCGATTTCAACCGATTTATAAATTACTCAAAAACTTTCTTTTAAAAAAAAGTTATCGGTAAAATATAGGAGTATTATATAAGTCAAAATGAAAGGATGATATATAGTGCTCTCTCTGTGAAGTTCGAGCAGCAAATTTTAAGTTTTACCGCTTTTCACCTGGTCATGAGTAAGCAGGCAAGCTTTGTAGTTAACCCTTTAAGGACGATTGGAACACCGGTGTCCCATAAAGAAAATAATTTTTCCTGACCACCTAAAGTTATTTTTTCCTTATGTTTGTACATAATTGCAAAGTAGAAAGTTGAAGGAATCAAAAATATTTTTTGAAAGTCTCCAGCTATTTGCTATATAGTAAATTTTTAAGCTCAAAAATTACGAATTTTTAAATTCTCATAATGAAAATTAATTTTAAATATTTTTTATACTTCTAATTTTTTTAAGCAAAATCGTTTTGGGAAAAGAAACTACAATGCTCAAACATAATATTTTTCATTAGATTAAAAATTATCATTCATTAGTATTTTCAGAAAAATTACTTAAATTTTTAGGCTATTTTTGCCCCTGTCGTTCGTAGAGGCAAGAAATACATCAAAACTGATTCTGTTGGCTTTTCGAAGCAAAGATATAAGACCTTTTACTGCTTTTGTTCATTGGTTTCATTTTTATTGCTGATTTTCGGTCCGTGAAAGCTGTGTCGTCGTTAAAGGGTTAAGTTAAGAAGCTTTCAGTTAAGTTTTCATTGCACAATGTTTCAATGTGTTTTAGTTGTCATAATCCATATAACCATCGCCGTCTTAGCGTAGAAACCAACCTCCTTGATAAAATGATTGAAAATCCCTTTACAGTTTGTAGGGGAATGTAGACATGGTTTTTACAGTGTGAGTCTTCAAACGATGCGAATTTTCTCTTTGTTTGCAAAGAGTTGGTTTACCATTTCTCATCTCGTTTCATGAGGATAATAATTATCTACATTATAGCTAATAAATGACGAACTAGCTCTTTGCAAATAAAGAGAAAATTCGAATCATGTGAATGTTCACTGTGTGCGAACCGAACTTATATTCCCCTATGTTTTGCAACCCAGTATAATCTTTCCAGAGTTAACGGCTCGAGTATGCCCTTAAAGAGATACTTAAACCAAATCTAGCCCCACTGGCCGTTTGTTTCGTATTATCATAATGAATTCATGGCATTTATATCATAATTATTTGTTAGCTATTGATGATTCTAACCTATTCCATAATTTCTTTAACAACGCATAAGTGGCATTCGATGTAATTAATCAAAATAATCACGAAAATGCTGCTTGCATGGAATGTTAGGCAATGCCCATTGTTATTATCTCCAAACACATTTATTGAAAATCACAACAATGGATCTGCATAGTACGTCGTCTATCTGCACGAAATATATCAAATGCACACCATATGATAGATGATTCCGTATCCAACAATCCTGGACATTCCCATTTATTTTTAGTGAAAAAAAACCATCATATCCTTGTGTAATAGTTGGTTTTATTTTTTTTTTACATTTCGACTAAAATCAATCTATAGCTCCTCGAAAAAAAAATAGACCACGTAGAGAGCACTTTTTTACACCCCCAAATCTCTCTAGCCAAGCGATAAATTTTCAACACTTTTCCCAAAAAGTATATGTGATTTTAGCGGATGTGATAGGTTGTCAAAAAAAGCTTCACATAGGTACATACCTACTATTTTAGTCTTACTCTTCTCGCAGTGAAAAATTCTATCAAAGCCACATGAAAAAAAACAACACAAAGAACCTCAATAAGCGGGTTAAATTTTAATATGATAAAAGCTCTCAAATATACATACTTTCAATACATATATTTTTCGAGAGAAGAAATGTTTAACAAAAAAAGGACATGAAGCTTAAAAAATTTCTCAAAAAGTTATTGGAATGGTGAGACATAAACAACATTAGACGAAGAGTATTTTGCATGAAATTTATATTATTATTATAACGAGCAAAGATAATATTCCTTCTGTTTCTCTGCCACTTTGCGTGTCACAAAGTATTTGTCAAATGTTGTCATCTAAGAGTTGAAAATATCTTCATTTATAACAAACTCGTATTGTACTCCTGAAAATATATATGTAATACAAGTCAAGAATCATCATGCAATATTATTCCTTTCAACTCTCCATATTTAAGTGTATGTTGTTTAGGAAGACATGCTAAATGAATTTACCACCTCAAACTAATTAAATTTATTTACATATCTTAGCATAAAGTTTATTTGAATAAATTTCGTCAAAATTCAACAAATTATAGAGAAAATGTAAATCTTTGATAAGGACTCTCCTCATTATAATAAAATTTACAATCAACTAATATAGCAGGTGAATGAGTAATACAATTATTAAAATAGGTCAAAGTACACTTGCTTCTTATATAATAAATAATAATTATGTACAATCGACTTATAATAATAATCATGATCTTCAGTGCTTACGCTTACATAAACAGTGAGTATGCACATCTTCCCATTGACATAGAGAAACTTTTCATGTTGTTATTCTTCGACATTTCATGGGGTAGTGAAACTTTAAACAAGTGGAAAATTGTAATGTCAATCAAGTGAAAAATATGCGTAACCAATATTTAATTTCCGTGGTTTATATACTGCTCCTGACAGTATAACAAACTTTTCGTTTTTTTTTTTTCAAAATTTAAAACTGCCACTCATCTCAGTTTCCATCCACTTCTCTCCAAAAGTTTTTTTTAACTTCCACAGCGTAATAAGATAAGATTTTGCCAGGGGTCAGTTCTCCATTTCGGATATTCCGATGCATCCAGGCCACCAATTGGGCCCCTTATGCTTCCCCACTCCTATTCTATCTTATCCCCCGATACGGGTAGCCGCTCAATATCACAGCTCTGTGAGCAGTCAGTGCCGTTACTATGTCACAGCATCCCTTCTCGGTGTGTGTTTGGGATCAGTGACAGCGAATATTTGTATCGACTGAAGTACCGCTTTCATGTCGAAACTCGTTTTCGTACCAGCCTCTATTGTTTAGGCGGTTCACTTTTTTTGCCAATATGCACCATTGACATTACTATTCATTCATTCACTGGACGAATTCAAAGCCGATATGGCATGAGAAATCTTTTTCTGCTGCTGCTCAGCTTTGAACCCCAGACCTCGCAGTCATAGAGCTACTACTCTATCCACTGACCCACTCGAGGCCCTCCACAGCGTAATACTACGGACTGAAAGTAAATTTACTAAAAGTATATATCACATTTCCCCATTAAAGGGTATTAAATGTGTAAGTCATGTATTGAAAAGGGGTTGCAAAGTGAGAGATTCTGCTATATGCGCGAATTCGTAACCTGAATTTTATACTTAAAAAAATGTATAGCCGAAAATAATTCAACGATGATGCATTTATGATTTGACATAAACAAAAAGATGGATCATCGAATTTAATGCCCAACGCACAATAACTTTTGCTTTGTAAATATGTTTTTCAATTTTCAATGAGAGTGAATGAGACCTAGATCTGGTCATCTCGCTCACTGTCATTAGAAATTTTGAAAACATATTTAAAAACAAAAGTTATTGTGCGTTGGGCATAATACCCAACGCACTATAAGTTTTGTTTGTAAACATGTTTTTAAAATTTCCAATGAGAATGAGCGAGATGACTAGGTCTACATTTCTTTCACTCATATAGGAAAATTTGAAAATATTTTACAAACAAAAGTTATTGTGCGCTGGGCTTAAAAGACATAACGCACAATATTTTTTGTTTTATAAACAAATTTTTGATATTTCACTAAGAGTGAAAGAAATCTAAATCTACACTGAGACCAGGTCCTTAAAAAATGAGTACGGAAATGAGTGTTGAAACAACTCCGCTCAGAATGAGACTTGATAATACACTCAATTCCTATATTTAGCGTTGAATCAAAGTTCATTTTTTTTAAATAAATGTTGTGACAAGTCATACTAAGGCTTGACTAAACTTCCATCGTGTTGGATGTATATCGACAGCTCAGAATATAAAATGAATAACTCGCGAATAGTTAGCTTTACAGGAGAGCGATTTCATGCTGAAATTTTACATGCTTAGTAGGATTTTTAAGATTTAAAACCGCTATAACTTTGAGAATAATTGACTTTCCGGTGTAATATTCACAGGGAAGGTAGAAGGTATCAACACTGAGAAAAAAAGAGGCTACGATTAACCTTTTCTCGTCATAACTTTAACACTTTTTAGGTGTAAAAATATATCAACATTTTTTAATGTTAATTTTACACCTTTTGAGGGTAAAATTAACATGAAATAAGGGTAACTTTAACCAATAATATACCTAAAAAGGGTAATATTTACACCGATTTCGGATCAATACTGCAGGGTAAAATTAACATTTTCGGCATGTTATTTTGACTTTTTCGGATTTCTCTCACTCAGTGATTATAGTGAAGAAGTAACCGAAAAGTGAAAAAAAAACGAATTTTACAAAAAAATCGACTTATATTCTAACAAATCGATATGAACATTGGTACATTGAATGGTACATTGGATGATAAGACTAACGCCAACTTTCAAATAAGTGTTCCTCGAGCATTCCATAAACATCAACGATTCGAAACGGCCAACGACTAAGGAGTCGATCCCTGAACACTTCACGGAAGCAAGTCCCCGTGCAACACTTCACTATTTATCGATCTCAATGAAAAATTTAATCTCGGCTAAAGTATATGCTTAAATGTTTTCGATTTAAGGATATACTTCAGTGAAGATGTTTTTAGTCTGAAAAATTCATATAGAATATGTATTCAATTCCCCATAGGTACAAGTGCTTTTCGATTGCGTTTCCACAACGAAGTATCAGACCATCTAATCAAATGCATAAATTAATAAAATAAGTAGAAAAATAAATGAACAAATTATAAAGAAATTAAAAAAAAAATAAAAAATAAATAAAATAGTAAATAAAATAGATTCCCCAGAAAAGCCTTGCAAGCCATTGTGAGAAGGCGTCGTCCTCGATGCAGACCTAGGACAAGGTGGCTGAATCAAATTCAGAATCTTGCCTTGGAACGCCTTGTGATCGAACCCGAACATCTTCCTGAAGTGGCGGAGGATCGACAAGCGTGGGCTGCTAATTTGGATGTCATGGGCCCGCAACCCCAATAGGGATAAGCGATTGAAAATGATTGAATGAATGAATAAAAGGAATAAAATAATATGCATATATTTATTTTTCAAAATTATGGGCGTCGTGATTATTGCTTATGATATTGCTGACTAAAAATAGCACATATTGTAAGACCTCAAGCCAATATTTCATGTTATTTGGGCATTAATGTTCTAAGAGACAAAAGGCAATCCATAACACCTTTATTGAACTGAATTGACTTGTATAAAAAGGATTTTATTTGAAATTTTGAGCTATGAAAAATAGGCAAAAATAAGGTCTGTAGAAAGGTGAGTATATGAGATATTGCGATATCCCAAAATAAAGAGATTATTGTATTGCTGTCTCCATTGTATTCGAGCAGTAAAATGTACAAAAGATTCTCTTACTATGTGGATATCGTATATTAAATGCGAGTTGTAACCATTCCTTTTAGCTGGGTAAAATATACATTAGTTGTAAATATAACGCTCCACCAATTTATACGTATTTAGAAGCGATAACTTGTTTGCAGAAAAAAAAAGAATTTATGAGCTTGACTAGAACTTTATCCATTTGCTGCAATATTTCAGGCATATAGCTCTATACATTGTGCAATAACAAGTATATGTCAAATACCAATTTTGCAATAAAAATGATAGAATATTGCCAAAACATCTTTTTTTTTTGGTGATATTCCAGAGAAAAATTTATATAGGTATGTGGAAATGGTATAAATAAATAAAACATTTTTTTCTGTCTGTTTTATACTCTTTCCTCAGATCGCAAACAACCAAAACCTTCATCACCACATTCCTTAGTATATTTACAAATGTTATTTTTCATCTCGGCAGAAACTCTTCATCTCAACGGATTTTTTCAGATTATTCTTGTTATTTCCTCAGTATGCATTTAAAGAGGATATCAAAGACGTTTCAATTCCAGAAGATTAAAATGTCAGTTAAATTCTTTCTATCCTCAGCTAAAGATTTAGACAGATTTTTTGTCATTTTAGAAATCTTAGGAACTAGAGGACTACAAATGCAATTCAAAGTGATTACGCCTGTCAGCTCTTTGCATAATTGTTTCTTTTCCTTTCTTTCTGTAATATTATTTATGCAGTTTGTTTTATGTCATGATCATTGTTTCAGAGAGTTCAAGCACCGAAAGGAAATTAGAATCTGTTTGATGTGTAAAGCAAATTTAGAATATGAATAGGTATATCGAACTATTAGCTCGAAGGCATAAACTATGTAAATGTATTCTTAACTGGATTTTCCTAATTCCAATTCCAAATTGAGAAGAAAACTTACCCTCAAGTCAAACTAACTTTCCAAAAACATTATCATAACACACACATTTGAAAACCTAATACCAAAACCTATGTTATATACATAAATAAATGCAAATGCCTTCCCCCTTACCATATAACAAAATTCTCTAAAAGAAACACGCCTCCCCAATAAACTTTCTAAATCCCCCGTTTAATTGTAATAATAAATGAAATTCCTCAAGAGATTAAATGAAAGTATTTGACATTGAAAAATATATAGACAATTTGTAATTCACGACATAATAGAGACTTCCCTCGTTTTTATTGCATTTTACCCTTATACATTTTATATTCTCATCCCTCTTCATTTCCATAACTTCACCCTATTACATCACCTTTACCGACACTCACCCCTTGGTATTGAAAGACAGAAACACGAGTAATGACAACGAGGACGAAAGCCTCCAATCGAGTGTGTAAATTGCGAAGGGTGAATTGTGTTTAGGTCTTCCGTTGTGTTATTTATGCAAATTTTGTTTAATTGACTGCACAGAGTACACTTCAAGAGGATTTCAGCATTTCAAGTGGAGGGTTGATTTCCAATAGTTATCATCAGGTGTTTTCTGACATGTTACAAAACACAAAGTGTTTGCATGCATAATGAAAAGTTCTGGTATATGTACGTGGTGTGAAAATACTTTTCACAATATCGCCGAAAGTTTCTTCATCACGTTCGACAGTTGTAGAATATTAACAATTGTTAAGACGACAAAAGATAGATAAATGTATTAAGGGGGTATGTGGATTACGGATACTAAAAAGAAAATATATTTTCTATTTTTTTTAACACAATATAATTTTTTTAATGCATACGCTTAAGCATGTAAAAATATAACAATTGAAAAACATTTTCTGAAAAAATATTAAAAATTAAGCCGTTAGTACCTGACATTCAAAAAACCTTTTGAAAAAACTATCCTTGGGATGGAAACAATTAGGGGAATGGCTCAAAATTTTGGACAGAGTGCTTATAAGTTTGTGTTTAAGTGTTATAAGTTTGAAGTGCGATACTTTCAGTACTACTTGATTTTTTACTACACTCTTTTCAGAAGGGTTGTTTAGAAACTTGGAAAGCTATATATATCGTCTTTATTTTTTCTCAATTTAGTCTTCTTCATACGTTTAAAAATGAATTGATATGTAGAAGTTAATTTGACTTTAATTTTGGACACCTTGTTTGTAAATTTAGACACTGTGGTTGTAATTTTGGACAGCTAATCCGCCGCAACAGGATGCCCATTGTTCTTCATTTCAAGAGCCAATCTTACCAAGTTCTCCTCCTGTTTATGTAAGGGAACCGTAGAATATCACATGAAGTCTGGAAACTTTCCATATCATTCACTAAATTGGACTTCAGAACTCCAAGTACGCGCGGATTCGCACATTACCTGACCTTTCCGCGAGCCTTTCAAGGCTTTTCTCACTACATCTCGTTCATAGAGATGATGCTCCTGTGTTTCTCCAGTCATTTATACAACCAAGTCATCACAAAAGTTAAAACTTTATAAAATTTCCAAAAAAAACACCTGTTCAAACTAACAAAATATCATCTGATGAATCTCTGAGAAAATTGCCCATTTTTCACACAAAAAACGTATTTCACAGAGCAAATCTCACTTCAGGTCAAATGTGCAAATTATCATTAACGTGAATCAACACAATATTCAATGAATATTTAATAATATCACTTCAATATATCGAGTAACGATTGTTAGTACTTCACCAAAGCTAAATAAGACTGAAGTAAACACGAAGTTCTGTCATATTTCTCGTAAGCAATTGCTCACACTGAAATTTCAACAAAGCAATTTTAACTCAAATCATATTCAAAATTTGACGAATTTAGTGTTAGAATCTTCCAAAAATTACAAATATTTAGATATAGTTCATTATTCATTAAATATTCGAATAAAAATCCTTAATTTTAATCATTTTATTTTTAGTGTCCAATTTTACCATCAAAGTGTCCAAATTTAGAAACTGTTCAAAATTATGAGCTCTCCTCCCCTACTAATATATAGATTCGTCTTAAAATAAAAAGAAATCAATTTTTCTCTTTTCGTAGGGAGTAACGCCCGTATTTAGACGAAGATTTTAGAAGAAAAAAAATATTTATTAGGATTTTTGGGAGAGCCTTATTTCGGAATGCTAGAAATTACGAATTAGATATATTCCTGAATAATCTTTTTGGATATTTTTTGGATGTATATCGGTTTATTAAAGATTTGATTCATTCATTAATCGAAAAACAATTATGAACTAGAAAATTAGCTGAGAAGTGTGTATACAGGCGGATTTGAAATATCAAGATTTTTCCAAAAAAACCAAATTCAATCCAAAATATTTTTTTTTATTGATTATGTTTAATTGCAAGACCCATGTAACCCCTTAATTTAAGTGAATAACAATCGATACAATATTGAATTCTAATTGAATTGTTGTTCACAAAATTGTACTCAATAAGCAATGCAAATCTTCATCACTCAATGGAGAAGATTAGTGAGAGAGAATTGAACAAAGCCATAGTATTATTATATTAGGATATAACAAAATTTCCATTTAATAAATCAATTTCTATGGAAAAGCTATATATGAACAACTCACAATAAACGCATGAGTTCTCAACTAATTTTACAAAATGAGATTGATTGGTTTTGAATTAAAGGGTTATTTGAGTATAATCCATCTGTTTTGGAAGTGCCTTTTGTATACATTTTCTCTTCCAAAAATCCCAATTGGTATGGTGCATAGAGAGAGAATTGGAATCTATATAAGAGATTATAACAAAGTTTTGTGTGGAACGTGATTCCAAACAATTAATAAAGGTTATATGGATGGAGTGGATTTGTAGAAAATGGTGCAACATTGCTAACTTTCTCAATTAGTGATAGACCACTCTAGAAATGTTGATAAATCCATTGAAGCGTGATTGTAGAATCACAAGAGATTATCTCAAATTTAAATTAATTATTACTAAAGAGTTTATCCTATGCTGATACACTATATACTCAATATTTCTCTGTCACACTCCCAAATGACTTGAGACTTAACAGAATTTTAACATCATGGAACACCATAGCAAATTTGTATATTGAACTTTTCAAATCCTCAATAATAAATGAATCAAGTGTCAAAATATATAAACCATTGTGTATAGGAAATTTTCCACTTCATCTCATTTTCTTTAAGCCCTTCTCTTCTTACTATTAAATAATAAAATGATTTTGCAAAATTTCCTCACACCTAGTCACGATCCAGATTTTCAAACTTTATCTCACTCAATGACAGTAATTTTCCCATTCAACAAATCTTCTTATATATATATGTGTTCTCTACTATATACAATGAACCATCAGCATAGTCTCCAAGTCTCAACGATCTCACAATCACACTCCATTGAACTTCAATACAGTATTTCTCGATGTGGGCAAAATCAATAGTAAAAGCCTCAATTTACATTTTGGATTTTTCTTTCATTTCACCTTCAACCTCTAGGCTAAAGGGTTACTACACAATATAACGAAGAACAAGACCATTATAGAGAATGAAGCTTTTCAAACTTCACATAATTCCCAATAATACCACACATCATTTTGTTGTCGATTTAGGAACACACTTTAACAAATCCATGAATTTGCATAACAGTAAAATAAAAACATAAAATTATACAAAGAAAATCTTATACAAAATTCAATTGTGTGAAAATAAAATTGCAGTTAAATTCATACAAAATATACAGCTGCAGAATAATGCCGCAGAAAATGCATTTTCATTAGAAGTTTGCAAGATTATTATTGTTAAAGTAGTTACTTTGTTTAAGTAATTGCACTACACACGTTCTTATTGTTCATCAAAAACATGCTCCTGCTCCTTTATTAATTATGCTAAATAGTACCGCTTAATACCATTAACAGTCCGTAATATAAACTTTAATATGGAATTACCAATTGGATGTCAAGTTGCACATTACAGGAAATTTATGCAAATGGGTGTGAAATTGTGGTAATTTTACTTACAATTCTGGGCTAACCAGCAAATAGCACTATATAAGATTTAGCATAATATGTGTTTACCATTGTATAGGGCATTAAACCATGTTAAATTGCGAAAATAAAGTAAACAGTGTTCAAGATATTTGATCGCATGAAGAAACACATGGTAATAAAAATCTATATATACATTTTTTCTCTAACATTTTTTTTTTGTCTTAAATCCATGGCTCAACATGATCTTACGACTTCTTAAAGTATTTATCAGGCTCAGTCTCGAAAAGAAGGAAGTTTATACCTTTTGGCAAATTTTCTTGTTCTTACTACACACAATAAATACACTACACAACATGAAATGTTTGACTGAGAAAAATATGGATGTTTTTTTTTTCAATTCGAGTGTTTTACAATTTTATTGGATCAAAATATAATTTTCAAATAAAAATCGTGTGAATTTAACATTACAAATAACTTGATTATAAAACCGGTTTTTAAAATTTTCCTTCCGGAATACGAAATTCAAAGCTAAACCATATGGTTAAACTTCTCTAAATTTTTACTAGTCAAGATTCTCTGGAATTTTTTTTTAGATATCTAGGGAAAATGATCAATAGAAATGTAAAAAGAATAAAAATACTGCCTATTATTTGGGCTTTTGATACCTTCGGGAACTGGATTAAACCCCTGTTTGAATAGCCCTTAAATCTTGGGTCTTTCCAATTAGATCTATGCGTTATATAATTTCTTAGCGCAATTGTACGATTCTCGTGTGTCACAACAAAGGTTCTCTGTTTATTTCCAGTCCACTGAAAAAAACATTCGCGTATCACGAAAAACGAAATATTGATACCTATTAAAGGACATGAAAGTGCTTTAGAAAAATCAAATTCCTGAGCCTTGTTATAAAAGCTAAAAAAACATGTTTTCAATGATTTTTTCTTATACCTAAAGTAAAAATGTAAATAGTTTTCGGTGCAGTTTGACTTGTCCGAAATTCCAAAACCTTTCCCATCGAGCCCAGACATACACCGAGAAAAATGTGGATGGTAAAATTTACCATCCTCCATACAAAATTCTAATGGCCGGATAGTAAAAAAGTCACCCAGCAAACGCGATATTAAATTGGACTGTCAAAAATTGTAGAATCTATTGCATGGATAGTAAATTCTAATAGCCGGATGGTAAATTCTAATATCCCCGGATGTTAGATTTTACTAGCCGGATGGTAAATTTTACTGGCAGGATAGTAAATTTTACTAGCCGGATATTAGAATGAAAAATGTCGGAAAAATTTATTTTTTCTTATTTTCATTGCTTTTTGGCCATTGTTTGAGGGCTTGGGGCCCTTTTCTTGGATGATATTCTCTGTATTTCAAGCCATTTTGGTGCGTGAAAATTGACGACTGCGCCGAGATTTGAACACGCGACCTTTGTGATGACAGTCCAGCATCTTCCAGCTGCGCCACGAACTCCTATAATGTATTCAAAGCATATCGGGAACCGTTGCATCGGCACCCACGATATTCCAAAATGACATTCTAACAGCAGAATGGCAAATTTTACTGGCTTGGATAGTAATTTCAATCGAAATTACTATCCTCCGTTAAAATTTACTGTCTTCCAGTTAAATTTTAACATCTAATATGCGGCCAGTAAAATTTACTTCCCGGATATTAGAATCTAAGAGAGGTCAAGGTAAAATCTAAATGAGGATAGTAGATTTTACCATCGGGCTGTTAGAATTTACTTTCCATAGGATAGTAAATTTTAAAATGTCAAGATGGTAGATTCTAAAGGAAAGTTTCTATGGAGGATGGTATTTTCTACTATCTTTTGAGATAGTAGAATTTAAAGACACGATTTGTAGAAAATACCAGCCAAATTTTTCTCGGTGTACAGTAGAACCCCGCTATAGGCCATCGCTCTATAATCCACAATTTATCGACCGTTGATTTCAAAACACTGATTTTAAGTTAGGTTATGTTTTTTTTTAGTACGCCGACATGCAATGTTGTCATAATTATTTTAATATTTTTGGCAAACTTAATTGAGTAGTTGTGATAATTGTGATCCATAATGAAGAGAGCGAGAACAAGTACCACAATCGCAAAGAAAGTCGAAGCCGTCGAGCAATTTCAATACTAAAAGTCGTTGATAATTTTAAAAAATGACAAGGACTATAGTGCGACCCAAGTGTCAAATCTGGAAACAAATATGGCCTATAGCGAGGCTGTACTGTAATACCATTCAGTTGAGAAATACGCTCATTAGGGCCTTTTTAACCTTTGAACTTGAAAAACAGTTATTAAGAATTATACAACTGTATTTTCGTATATGGACGAAATATCTGCCTGGATAATCACTGAAACATAATCCAAAAATGAAAAAAAAACGCATGATGCGTTTTCGAGCAATCCATTAAAAACATGGTCCTGGAGGGGAAAGGGTGGGGTAGGGGCAATTGTCCTTAAAGGGTTAAAGGGGTTAAAGAGATTATTACCAATAAACCAAAAAAATCAATTTTTTGAATACTCTAAATCAGGATATAGATGAGATGAGTTACATTTATTGAAAAACATACCAAAAATTTAGTCATTGTAAAGCTTGGGACCGTGTAAAGCATGGGCATTTTCCCTTATAGTTTTACAAGTCACATTTCGAGTAAGTATAATATGTATTTTATTACATTTCTGACATGATGATCTAAAACTCATTATTGGAAATTTAAAGGAGAATGAATACAATCCTATTTTTCTCAGTGTTACAATGTACTATGTTTACTTTACTTTGATGCATGTTTTTACGTGTACGCCTATGGCTGTAGGAAAAATGAATGTTTGCCAAAAACACAGATTTTTAATAAAACATTCCCAAATTTTGCAAAAAAAAAATGTGATACCCTTAGCATGTATACAATAATAAAACTCACCATATCACTCATTTCTGTTTTTTTTTCGTGTAAATACATGTAATACATCCAATGTAAATAGACACGAATTTTAATCAGGAACGTATTTATACACATAACAGTTAGTATATATCATTATAAATGTGTGATCAGAGGGAAAAAAATCATTAATTTATTTTAAATATCCCACAAAATTTTATTTTGCAGTTCAAATTTGAATGGGATTGATTTGCTCCTGGTATACTTAATTGAATGTTCACTTCAGTAAATGTCAGACATATGCTACAGGGAAAATTTTATTTTGACGATAAAAAATGATGTGGTACAGAATTTGTATGTAAATAAACTAAAATAGTACACACCACTCTCATGCAAAAACCTTCACCAAATCCCATTTCAATTTTGCGAGGGTAGAAAAACGTCAATATTCCGTGGAAAATTATCCTCAAAGTATATCCGAGGGAGACGTTTTGACTTCTTTAGCCAGGGGAAGATAAATGAATATTCAATTCTTCTCTCAAGTGTGGAAGAATATTTCATTTTCGTAAACCAATTGTTTTTTATCATCTTTCCAAATTCTCAATCTTCCTAAATGAGATTGGTGAGAGTTTGTTAATTGGGCCTAGGCCTAGAATGTTTATTTAAAGTTATTTTCGGAAACGAAGACTACTTGGGACATGAACTTCAATCCAAAAAGTACTCTGGGAAGAGAAATCGCATTATTTATACAACGGAGGATTTACTGACATTGAAAGTTTATAACGCCTTTTTGGAAATTACAGAAAACTAACTTTTAGACACTGTGTACTCTTTGTGGGACACCTTTAAAATTTGTCACTGCCATTCTTTATTTCAAAGAGATAGAGAGCACAGTTAAAGCAAAAAGGAATAAAAGAAAATTAGACAAAAATTTGATCCGTTTTCCTTAGAGAATAATAATAATACACTCAGAAAAATAATCGAGTAAAACTTACTCAAATCGATGTTGAATTGACTCTTTTTCGTTATGATTTTCGAATAACTATATTTTAGAGTTGATTTTACTTCTATTTAGGTGTAATATTCGGAAGAGTTGTTTAAACTTTTTTTTCCTAAAATTTACATGACAAAAGAGTGTAGGGGAAAGTACTCTCCCTTCGAACGTTCATGCCTTCGAATAATGTGAATTTTCTTTTAGTTTTCCTTAAGAAACTTACACATTTCTATTAAATATTAGTTGGCTTATCATCAATTGTTGATGACTCCGTGATAATTTAGTGTAAATCTTTTACGAAAACCAAAAGAAATTTACATTATTCGAAGGCATGAACGTTCGAAGGGTGAGTACTTTCCCCTAACTCTTTTTAAGACTGAAAAGAACTAGTTTTATGTTTCGCAATGTTATGTTTTTTTATTTTATCATTTTTTTAAAAATATTGTCTTGATCTCAAGTTCCCTATATTCCGAGCGAAATATCACGTATGATGCCCGCACATTTCTTCATGAAACACTGTCTGTTAGACATATTTCTATTTGATGTTCCATATAAACTTTGTCACATGAAAATCTTCTTGACTGAAGTATATTTTTAAAACGAAAACACTTAAGCATATACTTCAGTCGAGATGAAATTTTACATCGAAAAAGAGTAATAATTACATCGATATCCGACAAATTAATTCAACTCGCACGAAGAGTTGTTGCAACTCTATTTACTAAAATTTACAACGAAAAGGAGTAACAATTACATCGATATTCGTAGAGTTAATTCAACTCTGCCATAGAGATGTTTTAACTTTTTAGGTTTTTCTTTAGTGTAATAATAATGCTGGCACAATATTCCATGAAGGAACAAGGCCTTCCCACAAGGGGATCTCTAGACCTGCATTATCATTAGAGAATAGTTGGGATTAAAAAAAAAAGACATATCTTCTCTGAAATTTGTAGAGTGATATGCAGTGAATAAAAAAAATAATACATATTTGAAATATTCCTTGTTCGAATATCTTTAAAACTTTAAACATTTAATAAGAAACATAAATTATATTTACTATAAATTGATAAACTATCAGCAAAAATAAAAATGATCTGTAAATTAAGAAATTGATCAAGAAAAAACTCAAACAGTCAATTGATCAGTCAATATACTTGAAGTAAGTCAGTTTTTGATCAATAAAATTAATTTTATCATTAATTTATTCAAATTAATTAGAAAGCTCTAAGATAGTTCAGAATCTTGCCTTGGAACGCCTCGGGATCGAACCCGAACATCTTCCTGAAGTGGCGGAGGACCGACAGGCGTGGGCTGCTAGATTGGATGTCATGGGCTCGCGACCCCAATAGGGATAAGCGGTTGAAAATGAATGAATGAATAAGATAGTTCATAATTTCTTTATTTTCCCCTTGCCTAAAATGTTTATTTATTACTAGTAATTTACGATTTATGAATTCAATTTTAACTAAAATTAATATATACTGAATTAATAAATTCTATTCTAATTTGTTCTATTCTATCTATGGTAAAAATTTCAAATTGCAATCTCTATAATCCTGGAAGATATCGAATATGAAAATTTTCGGTTCACTCTTTATTCCAGAAGTACCCCTATATATCTCTATCAACAATATTTTATAACAATATTACCTTTTTCGTAATTTTTTTGGCAAATACAATTGCAATCCGAAACATAGGGTGGATTTATATGGATGATGAACGTGTGCGAATTTTATGTTGTGTCTATCATCTGGAGGCTCTCAAAAGATATATGAATTGTGTATTATTGTGGTGCCTCTATCAACATTTACTTTGCTATCCAAGAGAGTGTAAGGTGATAAAGCAAGGGCACTAGGGATGATATCTAGCTATTTCTATTCGTACCAACAAACAGAGGGGAATAGAGATCTGTATGAATTAGATCGTCATGGAGATAGACATTTGCAATCCATTCATTTTCTTACTAAGTACTCTCAAAACTTGAAACAAGAAATTAATACTATACAATATTTGAGAGGGAAACTTGTGGATAAATTTACTTATCAAACTCTTTGTTGCTTTATTGCTAGTTTGTGTTAGTACACAACTCAATGCAGAAATTATGTATCTCATGTGCTTGCATATTACGTTATTGATAAAATTTCTATATTAATCACAATATATTCTAAAAAATTCTTTTGTGGTTTAAATAAAAAGTTTTTATAGATTTTTTATGATATTATTCATCAATTTGTTGAAATTGATTTTTATACTATGAAAAAATATCCTTTCAAATACATGCTGTTATTAATAATATTTTTATTGACATTGGATGACATAGTCATTTATTTTTAATCTTGATTGAAAAATCTCCTCAAACATTTTTTCATCTCCAGTTATTCTACTTTTTTTTTATAACTATACTCCCAACGCCATTAATGTTTGATGATATATAAAAATGCAATATCAATTCAATATTCGTGCATGGATATCTCCGAAGCAAATTGCTTTCTTCCCCTAATGGGAAAATATATATAGAAGGGCAGTGAATTTAGGGCGAAAATATAGGAGGGAAAATGTGAAGATGAACACTTGAAAATATCAATGTGCCCACTCAACTTCATCTCAAATTTTCCAATCACACATATGAAACAAAAGGAAAAGAACAAAAAGTATCTCTGGAGAACATTCAAAATTCATTCTCAAGATATAGCCAGTTTCTCAATGTACTAAAATATTCTCGGTATGCTTTTCCCATTCATTCGTCTCAATGTGAAATATTCTTTCAATTTTTAATAAATGCTTTTGATCTCTGGAGCACTATATCACCAATCAAGGAGTCAGTGATCCGAAAAATCAGTTGATGTTAAAAATTTTCTCTCAAGTTCAAAAGACAACTATAGTAATAGATAAATATGAAATCCACTAGGGTAAAATGTATAATTTGGAATTAGTGATATAAGTTGGACAATTCGCCGGTACAAGTTGGACATGGCTTTTTTCTTGATAAATACAGTACAAAATTTGTTTCTAAGCACAAGAAACCAAATTATAAAACTAAAGCATTAAAAATATACAAATAAAAATGAAGTAGTAAATTTATCAAGACGAAAAGCCCTGTCCAAATTATACCATTGTCCAACTTGTACCACTGTCCAACTTGTACCACTTTACCCTATATAGTGCGTTACATAAACTCAAAACAAGTTATTCCCTATTAAAATGTGAAGTTATAAAATGTCCTTTTCCATTCATAAATTAAAACAGCAATTTTGTGGAAATGTTTCCCTCAAATTGGTTTACCAATTGTGTAGTATGTACACAGTGAAACTGCCACTGCACAGAATAGCATAAGGGAGTGATGACTTACCCCTATGGAATTTCCTTTCGGTATATTATATGACACAAAAGCACACATCACATATGGAAGTTCCAATATATATACTATACACCCTATGTACACGATATAAGACGACATATTAAATTCTCTCCATTATTTATGACCTCTCAAAGTTGTCTACACAACTTTGTAAAACCTCACATACGTGTATCAATTACCAGAACTGTACAATTCATGCAATGTAAGAAGGGATAATCTTTATAGATAGATTAACCGTGTACTCAGCTCACAGCGAATTTTAATGCAAGCAAAAGGGATGAAACATTTACCACAATTTTACTCGAGAAATAGTGAATATATCAGCAGCACAGCCAGCACAAACAAATTACCAATGTCTCATCCCATTTAACACTCTGCAACATAAGTGCCTCTACAGTGTGCTTCAATTTTTGGTTGTAAGCATAAATTTACAATTTACTGACCGTTAAGTTAGCACCACTTCCTTTACAAATCGAAATTATTTCCATATAATTGAAAAATTGATCATAAGAAAATCTGTAGGAAGTTCTATAATAGACATGGAAAAAAATATGCAAAAGAATTAACCAGGCTTTAATGAGAACTAATCCATGAAGTTTTCTATAGTAAGAAGTCTTATAAATCAATCAAATAGTTTCAATTGTAAAGACAAGGTTTCATAAAATATCCAGTGGTTCAACAATCAACAATTACTTTGCTGTAACTTTTTTACTATACTTTTTTAAATAATTAATTAAAGGTTGAGGATTGGAGTTACTTTTTTACTATAAAACTATCAGAGAAAGTATCATATTCATTACTCAAGAATTTTCTTTCGCGCAACTCAGCAAAAGAACCACTATACTGACTTACATTTCATTTTGCTTTTCAAATTTCTTGTTAAGATTGTTGAATAAGGAATTGTTGAATAAAAATTACATTTAATTATTGTCTCTTGACTTGCACAACGTAAGAAGCACTTTCATTTCAATCGTTTCGCTCTGAAGGTATGCTACTTGCAGTAAGACGGCGGTGGTAGACTTAATAAAGAAATAAGAGTGGAATGATAACTTTTCGATACTCTCGAATCGATAGTATCGATAAATCTTTATCTCTTAGATTAAGTGAATAATGGGAATAATGACTTTTCATGCATTGTTGAGCCATTTATTGTGACATCCTTAACAGAATGTGACTGTTGAGCTACAAAAAGTACAGCTAATTGTTTAATTTTTTTCGTAATCGACATTGGACACTATCTAAGAGAAGTTAGCATGTCACCCCAGTTCTCACAATTCAAATACTTAAAAAAAAAGTCATTCTGTAGGAGGAAAAAATTAAGATTTCTAGGTTTTTCCTTCTAAAATGTCTTGTATAATTCTATATTTATAATTCCTTTCCGTTTTACAATAAAAATATTTATTCTTGTTTAAAATTTACGAAATATTGCTTTATATTCATAGGGAAGTGACCCGTAAGACCCCTTTTTAATACAGTGCGGTAAGGGTAGTTTGTTCTGCTATTATTTTCAATAAATTTTCGTAGCTAGAAAATAGTAATTTAAATCGTCTAAAATTCTAAGAAAAAGAGTTACTAACAATTGATAAAAGAGTCCTTAGATATTAAATATAATATAAAACATTTAATATTCCGGGACTGAAACTAAAGCAACTAATATTAACCACACTGTATATTGCACACCGTTAATTTGCTCACTTGTTGGAGACAATAATTAATTCTTTACTGCTTCTTCAGTCTATTTTTTCACCCATTTTTCACGACGTAACCACAAGTTTACATACAATTATTTGTACCATGGTCTAATTGCTTCAGAAGTCTCTACGTGTGAGAACATCCACAAAAACTATCTAATTAGTACAACAAATTGTGATAAATACTCAGGCAGGTATGAATTAAAAAGTCATCCATTAGAAAATTCCACGAATGAAGTTAAAAAAGCGTAGCAATAAAATGCATCATAATATCTTAAAATTGAATATGATTTAATAGGCAAGTGCCAATATGTTGAACACAAGGATTTCCTACGTAGATATACTGCAGACTCTGCTGAAAAAAACAACTCTAATTCCAAGAGATTTGCAATTGAATCCCGAGGATTTATTTAAAATACAATATATTCAAATGAAGAAAAAAATATAATGCCGGTGGAACTGAAGATATGCTCTAATCTTATTCAAGGTATCTTTAATCAAAATATAAATCCCTTATTCAATAAAGGCATGAGGAAGTGGATCAAATCAGATACCTATACCATAAGCATTAAAAGAAGCTTCATGAATTTAATTTTACGATATAAAAAAAACATTTCACATTCAAGTTTGCATCTAAATGATGACCTCTCTTTGCTATACAAAAGATAAGATCATTATACTTAATGAATTTCAGGTAAATTAAATATTATACATTTATCACAATTAACCGAAACATAAATGTAAACAACAGAATTGGAAAATATTTTATTGGACCAATAAAGAATAACATTTAAAATGTTTTTCTATTTGCTCTATAAATTTAAAGTGATCCATCATAGATTTGTTTGAAAATTTTCCAAGTGAAATAATTACAATAATAGCCCCTGTTCTATGCACAAAATGATTTATTAATCGTACAATTCAAATTTAAAATTTATTAGCAAGAAAGGGGTTTTTATTAATAAACGTCTCAGCATGAGTAACATCACAAACGAGGGTTCTTTTTTAATATTCTTACCAATTAATTACACTTACAACTCGACATTTTTCACTCGTGGCAAGAGAGATTTTCTAATTTATTAATTTAAATTGCCATAACTCACCCCAATTGTATATTTAAGAAAAGAAAATATACATATCTCTATATAAAAATGTTTATTTAAAAAGGGAAAATAAAGTGGATAAGACTTCGCAAAATTTTTCAATTCTAGAATTAGATTTTATGACTTTAAGATAGTAGTGCTAAGGTTTATTCAGGTAAGTAGTACGAACAGTACTAAAAAAATTAAGAAATACATCTTTGGTTTATTTGCATAGTAGGGTGAAAGGAGCATCTAATTGACACTTTAAGAACTCGTGTCAGGACTTATTGACACCCTACCCTGTACCATTTGGAACACGAAATTCGAACACTTATCCTTATCCAAAGATTAATGAAAAAACGTTAGGCCCTTGACAGACCTGAGGATTAGCCCAGAGACGGCTTAGCGTAATTATATTAGAAGTAATGGTTAAACCACATTTCCATCATTTTCCATTAAGTCGTCTCTCGGCTTAAGTCGTAAGTGTGTCTATCGCATTATATTACTTAGATTTTATTGGATGCATTAAATAAATTTCAACATTTTGACAAAAGTGTCAATAGTGGTTCCCTGTCAAAGAGGTGTTCCTTCGACCCTACTCTAAGTTAATTTAGAAAAGATTTGCACAAAAAGCATACGAAAACTTTAGCTTTAAATAGCTCCCTTAATATGTTGCCATTCTGAATAAGATAAAATAATACGTAATGAAACCATTGATGATGCACCATCAAACTTTAAAATTCAAGCATTCCACTAAAATCGTACCGACTTATACATTTTTTTGACTATACCAGTTTAAGACGGGTCCCGGTCAAAATCCCGAAAGCCAAAATCCCAAACGCCAAAATCTCGAACGCCAAAATCCCGAAAGCCAAAATCCCGAAAGGGCCAAAATCCCGAAAGCCAAAATCCCGAATTCTTAAAAGTGTTATAGCTACTCCCACGATTGTACCCGCGCTTGCTGGAGGCAAAGGGAAATCTTCTGTGTCTCGGGAAATTATTCTAAACATTTTCCTCCATATAATTTCATTCCTATCAGGATTTTGAACATTCGGGATTTTGGCTTTTGGGATTTTGGCCTTTTCGGGATTTTGGCTTTCGGGATTTTGGCTTTCGAGATTTTGGCTGCCACCGTTTAAGACAAATATCAAGGGTCCCAGTAAAAACCCCAAAAGCCAAAATCCTCAACGCCAAATCCCGAAAAAGTCAAAATTCCTGAAATTCAAAATACCAAAGGGCTTTTCGGGATTTTGGCTTTCGGAATTTTGGTTTTTCGGGATTTTGGCTTTCGGAATTTTGGCTTTTCGGGACTTTGACTCATCCTGAATTTTGATGCATTCGGGATTTTGGCTTTTCGGGATCCATTCGAGATTTTGGTTCTTCGAGATTTTAGCCTTAGAGATTTTAACCTTAAGCTAAATTTTAAAGAATTACATTTGAGTAATCTTGAACACAGCCATCTTAACGTTGGTAGCCAAGCTCAAGAGTAAAAACAGTTTACTTAAAATTTATAAATTAAATTAAATTAATAATTAAAATAAAAAATAAAATAAAAAGAGTTCATTCTTTTAATCAAAATATAGCAATGTTTTGTTCATAGCCGGTTCATACAGTTCTCCGTGAATTATCTTTTCGCGAGTTTTTTTTTTTTAGAAAATCAGTTGAGAAATGGGAACAAAAAATTGGTTTAATTTTGACCTACAAAAAGTCTATGCTGAAATTTTTTTCGGTCATAAGTATTAATGGACGAAAAAATGTTCACAAAAACTTTTTTCGAAACATTTTCGAAAATAAAAGAAATCGCTGGAGCCATTTTCGTGAAATACTATAAAAATGCGATCAGGGAAAAAACGTTTCGATTTCGATATATTTTTTTTGGTCACCGAAAATTTGAAGTTGATATCTCTCACGATCTATGCTACAGAATGGTCACAAATTGAAGAAAAAAAACTCATTATACTGCTCTCTGTGCTTAATTTTTAATTTTGAAAATTTGAAATTACGATAAATAAATGTTTGAAGGATTTGAGCAAGTTCGAAAAAAGTTTTACGATTATTAAACATTATTAAATTAAAGGAATGCAATTGTTGTGGGGAGGGTTCACTGAAAACCCCAAGTATTAAAACAAAATTCTGATTTACAAAATTATGGTAAAATTATCCCGAAGGCACTTGGTAGAAAATGTAAATGTCGAAAATAAAACAATTTATATATTGCTCTTGTTCGAGTTCGAGTAATAAAAGTATATTGTAAAACTAAACTATGCGCATTATAAAGAAGCAAGATAAATTCTAAGTTATTTAGGAAAATTAAATGCAAATTGTATTGTGAAATTTAAAATAGTTACTAAAATATCGCGAAATACACATATTTTGGGTTATATTGAAGAATTTAATTAGAAAATAGAGAAATAGAGTTTCACAAATAATAGCTAGCACGAATTCATATTTGCCAATCAATTGGCTAAATGCAAGCAAAATTGAATAATTTGTAAGATAGGTGGTATAGAGAAGTATGACTATAACCATATACATTTGACTTTCCCATAGTGCTCTATTATGCATAATGTCTGTAACATTTTACCAAACAAAGATTGAGGAAAGCTCAGTCAAATATTCAATTACAAAATTCAATTACGAAGATAGTGAATGTCAGAAACTATTGAATACATAACCATGTTCTAAAAACCATTTTCTCCAATACTCATTCCTCTTTTTTTTATTGAAACCTTTTCTTTCCGTTTTTTTTTTGTTCATTCACTCTCCAATTTTCCATGCAATATCCTCCCATCTCATGAGACCCTTTCTTTCCTGTGTTCTCACAGGAAAAGGGTGTAGTGAAAAAAAAAGTAAACAGTTTCAGTATATTTTGCATATAAAATACCATGGGTTAGATTTCCATGGATGTGCATGTGCAATGCAGATTGTACAAAGAAAACCTGCAAGTTCGATGTGGAAACACAGATTTTCTTCCATATAACATGATATCTTACATAGTAAATGCTCAAATGTTCAGCAATCGAGGTATTTCCAAATGGTACATCAATTCTAACCATTTTTGCCTTTTATCAATTCAATTCGATCACATAAATCTCAATGCATCATTTTCAACCTCTAAGAGTATGTTATGTTTCTTTGATCTATAATATTGAATACATTGAGCTCTTAATGTTAAAGATTTTCACGAAAATTGTCGATTCAGTGTTAATAAATACCACAGTTTTATATCAGTAAAACTTTTCCACTATATACTAAAATCCTCTGTTGTGATGCTTCAGACACTTTTCAATTTTTAACCCTGCAGCTACATTCCAAACACAAGGACTACATTGCTGACTACAAAAAGTCAAAACAGAATTGAGAGAGAATTTTTATGTCATTGCATTGTTTTTTTGCACTTCATCACTGACGGTCGAAAAATAAAGGGCATTTTTATATTTTCAATTTTTGAATCAGAAACCCTCCGGGCTCGAACATTCATACGACCAGAGCAGACAAGTATTTCTGTAATCGACAATTGTTTATAATAAGCCATACAAAATTTTTCAAATGAATGTTAACAAAGTTTTTCAAATTAAATTTTCCATAATAGTTATGTAAATGCAAAATATATATTTATTTATTTTAGGAATGAACAAAAGGACGTTGTTTAAAGTTAGATGACTGTTTGAAAAACCACTTAGTTAGGAACGTAATTCAGGACATAATATATTCGAGGACATAATTCAGAATTCTGAGACAACTGCTGCACCATTGTAAATGGGCTAGATGGTGTTAAGTTTTAATTAAAATATTTTTCTGCATGACAGTGTTTGGCGAATGGCATTAACTTCCACTTTGTCCGTACTTTTCAATTTTTTTTTATTTTCATCCCACATTGTGTGTTTATTATTTTTCATAGCACTGTACTCAAACATTCCAGATGGAAAAATATGGAAAATAAAAAAAAAAAGAAAATGAAAATTGATCACACTTAATCCATCATCTCATGCAATGCATTCATATTGCACCAAATGTTATATCTCACACCATTTCCAATATGATATCGTTTTGCAGTGAAAGTTGGAGCAAGTGACGCTGTTTCAGAGAGTAATTTGAATTTTTATTTTACGGAAAACACCAAGCATTGACAAATAGCATTTGATCGTTCTATGACCATCACCACCGTTTGAGTATTAATAACACAAAATAAGTTAACTCTTGTTCTGCATAGCAATCTATAAATTAAAAAATGTTGCTAAGGGAAGGATGGGGCAGTTTCGAGCATTTCAATTTAGTAATTTGGCAAACAGTTCGAACTATCAAATTCGAACTTCCTCTTGGTATTGGTTATTTGAAATATTATTATGCCAAAAATGTCAATTTTAGAAAATCACACATGCGTGAACTTTCCCACTGTCCCCTATAGAAATATTTTTATTTCTCGAATTCACAGAGCGACATAATAATCCTTAGATTTTTATTTATTTTTTGACTCTACTCCTCAAGTATAGCATGGGACACTCTGAGGCAAGAAGTCACAGATCGAAAATTTCAAAGTTCAATATCTTCCAAAATAAAACAGATAGCAGCTTAAATTTCTTTCCATAGATAGCCTTCATAGACTTTCTTCAATATCATAAGTTTCTTAAAATTCAAAGAAGCAATTTAGAAAATAATAAATATTGAAATTTTTAGCCGTTTTTGAAAAATTTTCCTTACAACAGATATCAATTTTTACCTATTTATTTTCCAAAATTAATGCACTAGTAAATATTTCCTAAATGCTTTGGATTCTTTGAATACGAATCCCTTATCCGTTTTAGCATTTTTTGAAGATTCTTTTTTTCCAGGAATCATTTTATTAAAAATGACCACTTGGGATAAAAAGTAATAAAAGGTATGGGGCAAAAAGTAATAAAACCGAAGTAATTTCTGATGTCGGAAGAAATTTCTGTAGCGTTTCGCTTGTAAAAAAATAATATAACCACTGGTAAAAATAAAAGGGTCAAATTGACCCTTTTCCAAAGGATGGATCATATTTGACTCTTTGAAAGGGTCACCAGGAACCTTTCGAAAGGGTCACGGTTTTGACATCTATTTAATTCCGGAATAAACGAATAAAAAAAACAATGAAAAAGTGATCTTTGGTGTTCGCTCAGATGAGAGAAATATGATATCAGTAATAAGTTTACAATAAAACATGATTATTCGTGATAAATGTGCATACTAAATTTCAAGAGATACAAAAGTGAACCTTTCAAAGGGTCAAATACGATCCATCCTTTTGAAAAGGGTCAATTTGACCCTTTTATTTTTACCAGTGACCGTTTTGTGACTTTTTGCCCCAGTTTCCCCTAATGTTTATTATTCTGGTTGAACTTTGGAATATTGGAATGGGAAAATTCATAGTACCACAGTTTTTGCTTTCCGCCCGTTATAAAAAACTAGAGACTAAGCGGTTCTAGATAGCAACTTGGGGTATTTAAATCCCCCTTCCCTCAATAATCGCGAATTATTAAATTAACCTTCAATATTTTTGACAAGTAAGAATTGTCTCTGCATAAAAAATCGTCTGATATAAAAAATTCTTCTCTTAAAACAAACCACAAATCTTTTTCCAGAATTTGGCTCCAATTGGTATGTATTTTCCTTAGTAGATCGATTACAATTACAGTGTTTATTTCAATTATGAAGATATCTATTACCATTGAAAAACTAAACCCATAACCCATAACGAGGGTCCAAAATTTTGAAAATAGAGTCTAAAGACTGTTTATGAGGAACTTATCTTCTGAAAAACATTTAACAATTAAGTTCGATATCTAATTCAAAAAGATCGTGTTAAAAATCCCACGATTTTTGTCAAGAAACACCCGAAGATCCCAAGTCGATACCTCTTATCGTTTCGCTTCAAGCTCTGACAATGAAAAAATGAAAACCATATTAAACATTTTTTTTTTCAGATTCATAAGGTTATGTTAATGACAGTGATATTTTTATTCTTACCAAAGATATTGTTTGTTTACATGTTGAACATGATCTAAAAAAAAGCGTGTGAGACAATCGCGTGTCCAAAACAGCCCCACTTGCATCCACAATTTATCGTGTAGCATTATAGAAGTGTTATAAACCTTGCGTGTAGTTTGTGAAAGAGAGAATGAAAAATGAAGTAAGTCTAAGTACTTATTACATCTTCTCCAGCTTCCGCCTAACAAAATTCCCTATTACTTTTCTATGTCACTCCCATTCCTATTCCCCAAAAAATATATAAGGTCCTATATCGTGTAGCAAATATCTTCTTGATGTTGTCGCACCACTTCACCAAACTTATTCCTCGTCACCCAAATTGATGAGACCTCATGTCAGGGAACGAGTGAACAAGATGAAAATGGTGGCATTTGGGAAACGCGACATTGAAAAAACTGTACCTACAAGAATAAGATACCTTGAAATTTCTCAAGCGTACATCATGAAAAGTACACTCTTGCATGGTAAGAATACAGGAAAATCAATGATGATTTCATTTCTCCTGTAATATGCTATATTTCACCCATTTCTCTTTCAATGCACCTGAAAGGAAAAGAGGGATAAAATTCATACAGCCACTATCGTATAAATATCCTTATACTTGAAAATATGAGCAATATTTTTTACTAAATTGTCTAGGTTTTGTACCTTTTCTCTCTCTCTTCTACTTTATCCTATCTCACACTTTGGTATTTCCTCATATTTTCCAACAACCTTTTCCAACCACTCAAAAAACCCTTAGAGCATCAGTCTATATAGAATAGGAAGTTTAAAAAAAAACCATACCACAAATATACACTATGCCGGAAGACATTTTATACACACAAATTCATTCTCTTCAAATACAATTACTTTCGTCACGAATATACGACATTGTATAATGGTAGGGTGAAGTCGTAACTAATAGTCCCGAATTGTTACTAGGGAACTTTGCCAAATTTCGAACATGTTGCATAGATTGAAATGTGGCACATTTAAAGTGAGTCAGCTTTGAAATTGGGCTTTTCTCTCCTAGATTTAAATGGAATTGAGCCTTATGCCCAGCGCACAATAACGTTTGTTTAGTAAACATATTTTTGACATTTCAATGAGAGTGAGTGAGATTTAGATCTAGTCATCTCACTCATTCTCATGGGAAATTTTGAAAACATGTTTACTAATAAAAGTAATTGTGCGTTGGTCATTATCATGATGTATTTTAACTTCACAAACGGGTTTTGGAGCTTATCATAGTAAGGACCAGTTTCATTTAAAAATAGGAGAAAAAAGCCCAATTTCAAAGCTGCCCCAATTCAAAGGTTCCCCACTTTCCCCCACACATCTTGCATATATTGTACATGTTGTTTGGAGTCTTAAAAAGTGGATTGTCGTATTGGTTTTATTTAGAATTATTCTCAATATATTATATTTAAAAATTAAACAAATTTCAGACACTGGTTTAGGTACTATATAAGGGAAACTGGGGCAGTAGTAAACACAGGGTAGTTGTAAACACTTGTAATTTTATGTCTACACTACTTGGACTTAAGTCGACCATTTCTTTAGTAGGCAAATGCCCCTATAGTATCCATAAATTCATATAGTTCTCTTCCTTTGTAGTCCAATATTTAAATTATAAAATCGTTGTGTCTACCGTGTTTGCTACTGTCCCAGAATTCCCCATCGTACACTGCAGTGGAAGGACAATTCACCGCGTATTTCTCGCCAGTCTGTTTTTGTATTTATATATTCCAAAACATTCCAAACCTTAGAAGAAAGCACTAGTTACAGTATCCGATATTTCACTCAAATTATCCGATATTTTAAGCTGTCCGAAAAAATGTCCGATACTCTATTAGAAATATTTTCTGATCTTTTTCAGCCAAGTTCATAATTCTGTAAATGATGTAATCGCAAAAGAGTACAACTCGTCAAAAAAGGAAGCAATGAATCTAGAAATGCAACTACTAGTAATTTAAGGAAAACGGTTTCAACGTTATAATTAATTGTTTTTTTTTGTCAATAAAATGTTTTGAATTAATAAATTATCAGTTTACAGACCCAAGTCGGAAGGTTTTCAAGAGGGTGTTGAACTATACGCGAGGGGTGTGTTCTATTGCCATTGTTGTGCATAATATATACGGACAAATGGATGAAGCACAGTCGGGGGCAGAATGCGACTCGTATTGAGGATTTCAGAGAGAGCCATCTCCTTTTTGTAGATGATTTGGTTCTTTTTGGATCTTCCGCAGAAGAGCATTAGCGCGCACTTGACTGATTTGTAAATGAGTGTGCCGAAAGAGGTATGAAGGCGAACGTGGTAAATTCGAAGGCAGTGGTTAGCTCCCGATAGCCTGTACAATGCACTCTACATGTTCCATTGAAACACGTTGAGAAGTTCAAGTATTTCGGGGTGGTATGCCTTAGACACATTTACGACTTAAACCGAAAATGATGGAAATGAAGTTTAACCATTATTTCGAATATGCTAAGCTGTCTCTCGGCTAATACTCAGGTCTGTCATAGCCCTTACTCACGAGTGATGGTAGGATGGACACAGAAGTCTCGTCGCGAATCGGTAAGACTTCTGCAACAATGAGGGAGCTTGGCAGAAGCATGGTGAGCAAGGCCAAGCTTAGTCGTTCGGCTAAACTATCGGCTTTTAAAACTGTGATCATTCCTAGTCTCACCTATGGTCATGATATTTGGGTAATGACCGAAAAGCTTAAGCTGCTTAAGCTGATTAAGCTGTCGAGATAAGGTACCTAATCTCGGCACCCTGACGATGATGATGATAACATTTTGAAATCAAAATGTTTCTTTTTTTTAATGAATATTGAAGCGTTCTATAAGTCGGTCATGTTATAACTTTGGAATTGACCTTAACCTATGCCACCACCCTACCAGATAGAATTGATGAAAAGGCGCATTTAACACAAAAGTACTCACAATTTTCGTTTAGCTGTGCATAAATGTGCAGTATTCAGACCACCGAGAGAGACTTTTTCACAAAATTGCCGATTAAGCTCTCCACTTTATCGTTAAGTGGCATGACACGTTTTCTTCACATCTTTCAAAATGCATCACACGTCACCCACATTTCATCCCTCTATAGAGGAGCAAAGAATCTTTTTTAATGGTTGTGTGCACCTCCTTCAAATGGAGCAACCATCAATGAGATGTCCTAAAAATTCCCTCAAGGGAAATTTGTGTTCTTCTCTCTCCGTTTCCTATATATATCGAACAAAGTATTTTTAGATGAAAAGAAACAAGTACGATATTTTATGAAAAAATAGACATTTAGCACAAAATGTTGAAAGAATAACTGTTGAATTTTAACACTTCATTGACTACGTATTCTATGCTCAAATCACACATTTCTTATTAGCTCACCCATCATAATTGCCATCATGTAGAGTCACGATCTACAAATACTCGTGAAGTTCACTATTCTCTCTTAAAATGTTACAAGCACTGAGAGAAAAATAGAAAAACGTTTGGCAATGAAAAAAAAACAACAGTAACATTGAACTTTGATTTTTGCCAAATATTTCAAAATACTACAAAATAATCTTATCTTCAAGAAATAATATGCAAAAAATGGGTGTTGAAATGATATTCCGGTAGTTCAGCAAATCACTGGTATTATTGACTTTTTACAAAAGAACTTTCAGCCTTATAGATAATCCCACTTGACCTATAATGTATTTCTGCTGAAAACACCATCATCATTTTCCTTCCATTCACACTTCCAATCTCGCATCCCATCACAAAATTAACAACCAAAAGTCATGATATTGACTTAGCAGAAAAAAAAATCACTAGGATGATGTATAAAATATTCAATATTAACTTATGGGATGAGACTTTTTAAATGGCAATTGCGTAATGCTAAATGTGGGTTTGTTGAATGGGCTTGAGGGAAATATCACGAAATATGTATAATGGAAAAGGTCAATGTATCCAATGCATCTCATAAGACAAATTTAGCACATTGCGACTTTATACAAGATATATATTATATTACTTCCAAGAAAATCATCTTATAGATTTTCCGTATATGTTTCATTTATGGCCAAATGTTCGAAAATAAACCAAAATTTCCTTACTTTAGGATAAACTACGTATGGTATTTAGCGATAGAAATTAGAATTTATGTTGTAATCTTGTGTTGCCTGAATATTTACATCGTCTTTCAAATAAGGTCCGGAACTTTGATCCAAAATGTAAACATTACTATTTTATTTATGTAGGCTTTAATGATCAGTAAATCTTATATTCACACTAACAAAGATTCTTCATGTAGCAAACTCAAAATCAATCTTACACATAACAAATTTTGTTTAGTCCATTGCAAAAATGAAGATATCCTTCTAATTACAACATGTAATATTTCATGATTGAATTATTACACTTTTCTTATATATTCTTCAAATTGCAAGAAGATAATTCAATAAAGTTTTACAAATTACTTTCCATGTAATTCAATATCACGCTTGAGTTTGAATATATTTGTGCTTTTTTGTATAGTTAACTTCTCAAGATATCCTTACTCATTTACCCTTTTGCTCAAGTTTAATTGTATTAAAAATACACCTAAATAATTCTAAGTACTTTTCAAGCCGACAGGTTTGAAAAGCACAACTCCCTCGCGGAAGTTTTGAGTTAACTGAATTTTTGACTTTCTCGCCTTCTCGGCATACAGAGCAAACTTGAAAAGATATTAAACTTAATTTTGCAAGTGTATTAAAAGAGCATTTCCCAAAAGGGAGTATAAAAATTAAACCTTACCAGTAAAGTTATCAGTTGTTAAAAAATAAAAATTATCAATAATAATGAACTCCCTAAAACTTTTGTAAATTTTAAGCCATATTTCCCCCAGCGCTTATCCTTTATTCATCCACCTTATAAGCAGTGTCTATCTCAAGAGCACAATATTTATAGTGTAGCTCTTCTACATAATTAAACACACATTAAACTTTGAAGATAGAATTAATTCATGTCACTGCTATCGTAAATAACAACGTTGGTTCTTGGATAATTTTACCCGATTGTATATTTTATAGAGCTCTTCCATAAACTTCGCTATCAAAACTTTCCTATACAAATTTTGTGTTTATTGAAAAATACTCTTGAATGAATATAAAGTTTGCCTTCTATAAATAATTAATTAATGCATACAAAATAAAATATTTATAGATATATCAAAGTTTAATTCACATTAATTCGCAATACAATAAACAGCAGAGAACTATTTATAAATAAAAATAAAAACTATAATAATTTAATGGATAAGTAATTATTTTTTAATTATCCAAAAATAGTTAGGGCACACATAAATCGATTTATTGTGTGGCATTTTGCAAACATTATGTGACATAAACTTATAAATGCTGTTCGGTAAAATGTAAATCACAAATCTTTTGTGTTAACGTAATTGAGTATATTGTGCACCATAATTCAAATTGAATTAAAATGTATTGTAACATATTTTAGCTGAACAAAACCTTGTAAATATCCATAGCGTATTGTGATAAAAAAAAATTGTGAATTTTAAAATTCATCAAACAACTTTATATTTAAATTTATACTGGATGGCATTTCCATGAATTAAATTTAACAAAAAAAAATGAAAATACAATCACGTTTCACTGAAGAAAAATACATAATATAATAGTAGTGGACAAAAAATAAGACCTACTCTGGAATATTCATTTTACAGTAATTAGTCATGTCCAATAAATTTAGCATTATCACATTATTTTTCTCAGAAAACATACAACAAAGTGTAATCATTAAATCGGTTTTAAGTTGAAAATAATTCAAATATCTTTCCAACAAGTTAACTCTGTAATATAACAATTTTGCCTCTTGCTCGGTGAGATGAAGGGACAGACGGAAAAACAGCGTAAAGGTCTCTACGAAAAATCGTAAATATTAAGTATTTTAAAGCAAAAATTCTCCATATTTATGAAAATTCATCGCATTTTGTAAAGATCATAACATCAAAAAACTAACTTCAAATTTTCAAAATTTTACAAGAATATGTTTATGCATATTTTTTAGATTAAATACGGCCAGTAAAGTTACAAGTCGTCTAAGATTGCCGAACGTGATCGAGCAATTTTGACTTTCAATCAGTTTACATTTTACAATGTAAACGTGATAAATGTCCGCTCAGACGTCCACCCTTTTGTTCCGGGCGGGACTCGAACTCACAACTGTGACAGTCGAGCCAAAGGTCTCACCGCCCAAGAATAAATGCTCTTGCCAATTAGCATAATGTGGTACATTTCAAAACCTAATGTGGGGTGTTTCAGAATTAATTATGAATATGTCGTATAAGTGAGTCTGTTATTGCCTAGGGTAATGAAAATTGTTAAATTAGTGAAGAAGTGTCACCATTCTCTGTATATACCCGGTCCAAATATGGCTGATCAAATTAAACGAAATTCAGAGAGGAACTTAAAGACTTGACCACTGAAGCAGGCTTGGAGACTGAGCCGAAAGCTCTGGAAAAATCCCGAGTGATTTACCACTTCCGACGATTTCCGGACCTGCATTGATAAAAATTAGTTTCACGTCGGCTTATCTTTACAGTGAGTTCCACACTACCCTACCCCAGAAAATTTCCTTAATTGTGGGAAATATGTATTTATGACTGGCGTATCAAAAAAAAGTCTCAAAAAATTTTAAATACGTTAAAGGGGTGCTTTAATTTTTCATACTGCCATGGAACTCTAGCATTACTAATCGCCTTATTTATAGCCTCCTCACAGAAATCTTCAATTATTCTCACGAATTGTTTCAAAGAACAACAAAATTAAGAATATATTTGATAAGAACATAATAATAGAACATCAAAATAGTCTTAATTTTGTGGTTCTTCGAAGTCGTTTTGTAACAAAAATTTAGGATTTGTTCGAGGACACCGTAAATATGGACATGTAATATTAAGTCATGCAGCAATCCTATGTAAGACAATTCCGACATGATTTCTAAACATAATCGCTAGAAAAAGAGGGGTGGCAAAGCGTCCCAGGCTTTGCAAATTCCTCGAACTCGTGACTTAGATGCTATCCCTCAAAAGTACTTTTGCATCATTTACCGTTTACCAGTTCTCAAAGGATTTAAACCAATGTTTAAATCACTCGAAAGTTCCCACAAATTAATTTTAAGAGTATAAAATTGATTTTCGGACAATAAATACTTATTGGTTCAGAACCGGTTAACAAGTGATTTAAATGGATTTATAAATTACTCAAAACATTGCCCAAAATAACTTAGATCCGATTCGTTACCGGTTCAAAACTGATTGGAACCGGTTCGGTTTTGTCGAAAATTCCAAGACCTTTCCAAGGAGCAACCAAATATGACCCATTTCACCTGATAAATGCGCTATTTAGAGCCTTTTCTTAATCTTTGACCTTCAAAACCGTTATTAGGAATGATACAACTGTATTTTCACGGTCAATTGTCCGCCTTTGAAATTTTTAAAACATATCCAAAAAGGATTAACGATCCTTAAGATTAACTATCCTTATCTATAACCGTTTAGCCTCTAGAGCTGGCGACAGCCGGACGGAAGGACGGACAAATAGCGTGACGACATTTCTGAGAAATCGTCTGAAACGCGAAGATTTGTCGAAAAAAAGTGATACTCGGGGGTGCAAGACAAAAATGTTGGGGAGGGGGGGGGGGGGGTGACAAAATCGAGGAATTATATATACTGCTCTCTCCGTGGAGCTCGAGCAGTAAAAAATGTACACATTGAGAAAGAAGTATACATCATGTGAATCGGTGTTGATTTATACATAAAATGCATTTGAAGTAATGAAGCTTTTTGTCGTGACCTTTAATTTTTCAAGTAAAAGTGTAGTTGAATCTCGTCACATTTTGATGATCTTTGATAGCAAACACTGTATTATGCCCTTTTCAGATTTAATGTTTATTTTATATGTCAACTGATTAATCAGAAGCTGTATTTCCCCACTTAATATTTTTTGTTTAGACAAAAAAACAACAAAAAAACAAATGCTCACAAAGCGTTGCAACACTTACTGATAAGAGAGAAAAGCAACTGCAACTGGCAAAATATAACGCCCTCTATCTAAAAAATCTCAGCTAAAGCTCGAGTAAAATTTTAATATTAAGATATGATTTCTAGAAATTCTTTAATTATTGGTAAAAATCATAAATATGTTCATACATATAAGGCATTTGCAGAATAACAAACATTTATCTTAAATATGCCTTATGCACAACGCACAATAACTTTTGTTTAGTAAACATGTTTTTGACATTTCAATGAGAGTGAGTGAGATCAAAAAACAAAAAACAAATGCTCACAAAGCGTTGCAACACTTACTGATAAGAGAGAAAAGCAACTGCAACTGGCAAAATATAACGCCCTCTATCTAAAAAATCTCAGCTAAAGCTCGAGTAAAATTTTAATATTAAGATATGATTTCTAGAAATTCTTTAATTATTGGTAAAAATCATAAATATGTTCATACATATAAGGCATTTGCAGAATAACAAACATTTATCTTAAATATGCCTTATGCACAACGCACAATAACTTTTGTTTAGTAAACATGTTTTTGACATTTCAATGAGAGTGAGTGAGATCTATGTATATCTAGTCATCTTGCTCATTCTCATGGGAAACTTTGAAAACATGTTTACAAACAAAAGTTATTATGCGCTGGCCATTATTCTCAATGATTTTATTCGAAAAAAAAACAACTTTTCGGGTTCGTAACGTACGTACATTTACGGGTAAAGGTAAGGCTTTTTTGGGACAGAGTAAGAGTAGATTGTGTTCTATTTTTCCTACCTCATAACGGAGATTTACAAAATTAATTTAAAGTCTCATTTTCTTAATAATTTTTTGCAGAGAAAAATACTTTAAAATTACTTTTACTTAAATTATTGAATATAATGTACATGTACGCATGTACAGTACAGAGTAAAATTTAAATTGATAAAAAATGCTGTTTTCATTATTTTCCATTATTGAAATATTTTATCATATTGTATTATCAATTGTGTTGGTTTTGTAATAAAAATATATAGAATACAAGAAACTTTCACAATTATTTTATGAGAAATTATTATGCAACAAGCGATAATAAATTGCAGTTTGTTTGCATATGTTTATACATGTAACTCTACCCTCGTTTATTGCTTGCACCACGTTTTGAGGAATGGCAAAAAATATTCCTCCCGCAGAGGCAAGCAACAGCAGTGGTTTAAGATGAACGCAGAGAACAAAATGAGAGGTTAACAGTATGCAGAAGAACAAGAGAGAAAAAAATAGTTATGCTTAGTGCAACCTTACACCAAAATGTATAACAATTTTGTGATATTTTCTTTTTATACTACACAGGCTTTTTCTCATGCAAGCATTTGGTTTCCTAACACAAACCCTCCCTCAACAATTAAGTACACACATGCAACTTTTGCTCTTGTAACTCTTGCGTTGAAAAACATTTTGTGCATCCTGAAGCGCCCTTGGCTATATGTATATATATATATACATATTGATATATACATACACATACACGTATACATATAGGTATGTTCCAGCACAGGATTACAATTTGTCTCTGTTTGTTTACTGGATTGAGAAACTGAGCGATATGTTGCTATGTATGTGGAGTACATGCAGTATATAAATGAGAAATTGGGGAGTCACTCCCTTGCAGACGCACAAATCCTAAACACAAGAGGGATAGTGGAGTAGCTGAAAGTGCCATTATTGAGCCCGCTATGTATACATATGTATAGAGGGGCCCAACTTTGAATTGTGCTCTTCCTATATTTCATCTCCTATATTCACTTTATAGCACAAGAGCAATGAAGTGGATATTCTATGCTAAGCGCCTTTTAGCACACATGCATACCTCAATTCTTCACTTTTGCATTCTATTTTTTTTTTGATCCACGTAAAATACCCTTCCCCAAATGCAACAGCATTTGCATATAGAGTGATAATCGTGATTTGTATTCAATACACATGATGGGGAAAAAGTGTATAGGAATTATTGCTAACTTCTATCACGACTGAGGACATACATAATATAGAGTTGAGTCACGGACGAGATGATAAAAAAAAGAAGCATTTTAGTGAGATAGAATGTAACAAAAAGGTATGCAACAACACAGCAGAAAATATCTTAGCTTAAAAACATTGAGAAATTGATAGATTACTTTATTCAATTTTGAAATTGATTTCTGATACTGATTAAATATTACTATTTCACTAAATACTCAATACATTTTCCAATTATATCAATGTAGTTGATATTAAAAGACTTTAATGTAAACTTGTGTTGGAATCAAATAGCAATTTACGTCGAATTTGAAAATTGATTGAACAAAAGTTCTACATGGAATTATACTATTGAAGTTAAATTACTAGTTTCAAATTCAAAGGTTTCACCAACAATCTCTTGAAAATCCATCAAATCACTCCAAAATTGCCTGAATGATGTCATGAAACCCCAAAATTGCTTTAATATACTATGTGCCCAATATTATTTAGAAATTTCTAAAGAAATTTTGATAGGGTACTTCAAAATACACTAAAATTTAATTGCATTAAGAAATCTATTATTAAATTTGAAATGATATTCAGGGTGTTACGTTAGTCACGAAGACTAATATTAACAAAACAATTATTTTAAGCTCTTAAGCATTAAATGTAGAACATTTAGGGCAGAATCACATTGACAGTAAAATGCTCACCATATTTCGTTAATTTACGCATGTTCATTGCAATTCTCACGCAAATTTTCGATTACCGTATTACCTTATCTCATACTCAGTGGCGCTGGGTGAAAATAAAATAAGAAAATTGAAGAAACAAAAAGAAAATGCGATAGGGGAAATGCTTCTAATTTTGTCCAGTTTCTTATTTTGGACACTTTGAGGATAACATTGGACACTAAAAATAAATTGATTAAAATGATGGATTTTTATTCCAATATTTGATGAATAATGAATTCTATCTAAATATTTGTTCTTTTTGGAATATTTTAACACTAAATACGTTAAAATTTGAATATGATTTGAGTTGAAATTGCTTTGTTGAAAATTCAGAGTGAGCAATTGCTTACGAGGAATATGACAGAACTTCGTGGCTTACTTCAGTCTTATTTAGTTTTGGTGAAGTACTAACAAAGTTTGTTCGCTGTTTTTGAGTGATATTATTGAATATTCATTGAATATTGTGTTGATTCACGTTACTGATGATTTGTACATTTGACCTGAAGTGAGATTTGCCTTGTGAATTATATTTTTCGTGTGAAAAATGGGAAATTTTTTAAGACATTCACCAGTGAGGTGATGATTCTTATTTTGGACAGGTGTTTTTCTCACGAAATTTCGTGAAGTTTTAGCTTTTGTGATGACTAGGTTGGACAAATGCCTGGAGAAATAAAGGAGCATCATCTCTACGAAAGAGATGCAGTGAGAAATGCCTTGAAAGGCTCCCGGAAAGGGCAGGGAATGAGCGAATCCGCACGTACTTGGAGTACCGAAGTCAACTCACTTTAATGAATGATATGGAAAGTTTCTGGGCTTCTTGTGACATTCCACGTTTCCCTTACATGAACAGGAAGAGGACTTGGTAAGATTGGTTCATAAAATGAAGAACAATGGGCATCCTGTTGAGGCGGATTATCTGTCCAAATTTACAGACAAGTTGTAAAAATTAATAACCAAGTTGTCCAAAATAAGAGTCAAATTCACCTCTACATATCAATTCATTTTTAAACGTATTAAAACTAATTTTAGTAAAAATGAGATGATAAATAGCTTGCCAAGTTTCTAAACAATCCTTCTGAAAACAGAGTAACAAGAAAAGTCAATTAGTATTGAAAATATGGCACTTCAAACTTAGGATATCGATGCTTATATGCAGACTGTCCAAAATTATAAGCACTTCCCCTAAATGGTGAGCAAAAAAACCTGTACTATTAATTTCTCTTACAGTTTTTTTTTGCTCACCGTTTATCGAATTTTCGTTTTATTTCTTCAATTTTCTTATATTATTTTTACGTAGGGCCACCGAGTATGACATAAGGTAATACGGTAATGAAAAATTTGCGTAAGAATTGCAATGAAAATGCGTAAATTAACGAAATACCGTGAGGCCACGGCGTGCATTTTATTGTCAATGTGATTCTGCCGCCCTTAAACCAAAAATTAAAACCGGTTTGATGTTTGAATTTTTGTAAAAATTTTATACAAATTTTATTCAATCCCTACATTTCCCCCTTACAATGCGTCTGCCGCCGTCTCAATGTAGAGGACTAGCATTATTGTAGAGGACTATTGTCTTCATCAATAGACATAGGACCATAGTTCGCGACAAAAATGGTTATGTCGAAAATTTCAAATAGATTCTCAACTATTGAAAGATTTATTGGGGGACTGATAACTATGAGAATTATGCTAACTTTATGTCCAATATCAAAAATTCTTATGTACAGAGAATCGTCAATCAGAGCAAGAGACATTCAAATCATCCTGTCATCTCCGAAGTGGAAACTCCAGCCACCATCCGGGATCGAACTGGAGATCTCTCGTTAGACTAGTGCTCTACCAACTGAACTAAGGTAACGTGTGATATTTCTGAACTAGGTGCTTTTCGGGACATAATATAGGTATTTTCGGACACATCTAAAATCCTATAAATATTTGTTTTCTAATTATTTTTAAGTTCTATATGAATTATTAGGCTCTTTATGTATCAGATAGGGGAATGTAGGCATTTTTCGCACAGAGCGAACCTTCAAGCGATGCGAATTTTCTCTTTGTATGCAAACAGCTGACCTACCATTTCTCATCTCGTTTCATGAGCTTAATAATGATCTATCTTGTCGCTAAGAAATGACGAACTACCTCTTAGCACACAAAGAGAAAATTAGCGTTTTTTTGAAGGTTCACTCTGTGCGAACCATGCCAACATTTCCCTAAACATAAAACTTCTGAAATTTTATTTAATTTAAAGCGTGAAATACGAGTGAATTGTGAGTGTCACATTTAACTTTTTACAAAACCTTCAGTGTGGTCAATTTTGCAGATGTCAACACAAACAGTGTTTAGTTTTTTTTCGATTTAAGTCACAATAAAGGTTCAATTTAAACAAAATTTTTATGAAAGTGTGAAGTTTATAACTTCCACTTAATGGTAAATAATCAGGCTCGGTGAAATTTATTTGCATAATAGCGACTTTTGTCTGTCCTGAAATACCGAACTGTCCCGAAATATACCACACTTACTTCTTTACATTTTTTGCTATTTTGTAAAAAAAATTATGAATTTTTCAACATTTTTTGATAAGAATATTATACTGGATAACATAAGGAACATACATATTTGTATCAATAAAGAAAAAATTTTTTGAGAAGTCGTTCAGTTGTTTGAAACTTGAAAGTGCTGAAAAGTGTCCCGAAATACCACATGTTACCCAATTACGGATAACTTTTCGATAATATGGAATTAATAGTATCGATAAATCTATATCTGCTAGATTAAGCAAATATCGACTTTTTACACATTGGATCATTTATTGTAATACTCTTGTAAAAATGTAACCTTTGAGAAATACCTAATTTAGTTATAAAAGTGCAGCAATCGTTTAAACTTTACAGGATCGACAGTCAATACTACTGAAAAGCAGTTATCATGTCCCCCTTGACTTTTTTCTCATTTACACCTATAAAATTAATTTTGAGTTAAAAAAAATACAGCGTTTTGAAAAGGTTACACTTCAATTGGGTCTTTGTAATTGTTAAACGCTGCTGGTGCATAAAACATCAAAAATATCTCTCACTGAGCTCTGTCACAAAAAATTTGAAATAGTGATATTATCGTCCAAATTTTGGCAAAGAGAAAATAAAGAGCTTTTCATTCTATCTGCAACAATTTTAAATATATAAATTAGACCCATTTTTGTAAAAATTTAAGTTTTTTACTGACCATAATTTTTTTATTAGATATTAGATAATTAGATATTTTACTGCTCATTTTTAATTTTTTACTGACTATTTTGAATTTTTTACTGCTCGTTTGTTTTTTGCCCTCTTTGTTGTTCGCATTCAACAGATAGAGATAAAACTGTAAAAGATATGGACTTTAAGTCTACAGTTTGCTTTATTAGAATATCTAGAAAATTTGATAAATTAAGGAAAAAAAATCCGGTTAATTTCGGAAAGATATAGTACTAGGGGGAGGTGGGACACCTTTGAAAGTGGGGCATCTTTGAAATGTCATCTCCAGCAAGGAAATGTCTAAGGCTTGTACAGAGTCAAGGCATCTCCTTTATGGTCGAGAGAGGGCGAAGCGGAGGCTGAAATCTCGCAAGAGTTTCAGCCAAACTGTTTTGTGTCTCGAAACAATACCGGAGGATGCAAGACTTAATTTATGGAGGGATGCCGTCCCTCCGAATTTTGTCGAGCCCAAGGAAAGTCTTCCTCCTGGTGGTGATCAGGACTGGAGAACGTGGAGAGCGCTCAATCGTTTGACAAGCGGGGTCGCACGATCAAAAGACAACAGGAGACGATAGGGTTTCACAGAAGGAGACGTTTTGTGTGACTGTGGGGTAGTTCAGACTACTGCCCACTTGTGTGTTTGTCTTTTGTCTCCTGCATTTTGCAATGTAGAAGATTTGATGTCGGCAAATTCTGCCGCTATTGACGTAGCCCGTTTCTGGGCAAGACATGTTTAATTTTTAATGCCTCGACTCGATTAATAATAATAATCTTTGAAATTGGGATTTTTCACGTATTTTTAAACAAAATTGAGACTTATTGTGATATAATTTAGCTTCTCAATCTGTTTGTCCAGCTAAATGATATCACGATAAGGCTCAATTTTATTTAAAAATAGGCGAAAAATCCCAATTTCAAAGGTGCCCCACTTCCCCCTACCATATACCAGCATAATTGATCAAATTGTGAATACCACATGAAATTGGCAAAAATTATTTCGACAAATTTTCTGAAACTCACAAACGTAATTGTCTATTCAAGACTGTATCGAAGAGTTTAAGTACACTATTCAGAGAAAAAAATTTCAATTTAAAAAACATTTCAATTTCCCAAACTAAAACACAAAGTCACTATTAGAAATAATACTTTTTTTTCAAATTGCAGAGCAAAAAGTATTTAGGTGTGTGTAAATCAATAATGATCAATGTTAATTGTATACAATTGAAAAAAAAACATTGCCTCAGTGTTTCATTAGCCAGAAATGGGAGAAGAAAATTAAATGAAATAAATTTATGTAAATTTATAGACTCACTTTTCCCATGTTGATGAATCCATGCTCAGCTGCCACAAGATTGGCCACATTTTCTCCCCCAGGAATATGAACTGCCCATGTTGGTGTAAAATGACCATTGGTCATTTCATCTCGCAGATCAATGTCCCATTCATTGTCACTACCTAAACCACTACCCGTGCTGGCACATTTCACCAACGATACATTGAAATTAATGACTAATAATAGCACAAATATTTCGTATAAAATTGATTTAGATACATTCGCACAACAACACAACCTCAGCCATTTGCTGCCATTGATGCCTGTCCATCGAACTACGTCGCTAGTCATTTTTCTCAAAACTTCCGTCTTCTACCCCACAATGCAATGTCACTTTTCTTTTCTTACTCAACTTAGTCACACAATTTCTGGTGCAGTAAAAATCGCTTAAAACATCCCCCGCAGAAATCTCGTTGATGTGGATTTAATTTGTGAGTGAATCAGGTGGAAGTACTGCTCGTGTACTCTGAAAATTTCACGTGTTGAAATTCACCTTTTGTTGAATAAATTTAGTGCGAGGTAAACTGATAGTGAAGTTGTATACACTAGTGCAGGAAAACAATAATCAAAACTACCAGCTGCTATCTATTTTAATGCAGGTGAATGAAATTGCACCTTTTGCTTCGCAAAACTAGTTCGCCTGTTAACACTAACACACATTCATATATCAAATGATAATTTTCCACCTAAACAATCTATTTTTACTGCATCACTCACTTATTTACCGTTCACTGATATATATTCATATGTGTAAATATTTTCACTAATTTGAATGATGAAATGAGATAAGCAACATATACCCCTTCATTCACCGAAATTTCATTGATGCAATATTTGATATTCAGCACCAAGAGCAAACTATAACGTCGTCAATTGCAATTAGGGGATGTTGAAGAAATTTTCGGAGTTTAGTATGTCAACCAATTGAGAATTCATCTCATTCCCCTCTCTATATAATAAAACCAACTACCAAACTTGTGGTTTATGCGCGATGACACAGAGAGATAGCTTTTCTCATCTCACACAGGGGTAATATGATCCTTAAATTGTATCTGAAAAGAGATTAGGAAAAAAAAGAACATGATGAGAAGAAATTAGATACTTAATAGCACGAGATTTGTCTTATTCCTTTATATTCTCATGTTTAACATGTCTTTTTTTCAACTACTTTTATTTTGGAATACCAAAAGGCTTTCATCTGGAATTCTTTGCAATCCCTGCTATTGTGATTCGGAATGATTTCTGACATCAACCAATCGATCATAAACTTTGTAGAAATATATTGTGGCATTTAACATGGAGGGGATCTCAGTGGCACAATACGCAAGACCGTCGGATATTGGGCCGTCGAGAGCACTCTGACTCGACTCGCAAAGTTGTGAGTTCGAGTCCAGCCCGGAACAAGCAACTGAATGTCAGGAAGACATTTTTACTGTAATAAAACATAATAAAATGCACTGCCTCTGCCCAAAAACACTACTCTGGAAGCAAGGAAGAAGCATCCACACTACATGGAAGGCTTCCTGGGCGGCCTATACAATGGACTTAGCGGATTCTTCAACCACAGAATACAACAGCAATATAACATGATTATATTGTGATGAAGTATTTCGATATGATTAAAAATACTAATTTAATATGAAAGTAAAATTTCCAAATACTTATACTTTCGGTCTTACAATCATTTATATGCAATACAAAAACTTCTGAAGAGAAAACCGTAAGAGTTATCGACTTATGGTTTTCGATGAAGATCAAACACCAAGCAAACTCAAGAATATAGTGATGTCACATGCACCATCATCCCCCTCTTCTACTTTGGAATAGGTCTAAAATGTATCATAGGTCCTAATGTTAGTATAAATCTTTATTAAAAAGAGGTTGGAAATATTCGAACTCATAATATAGATGCTGTCCCCTAGAAGTGATTTGAACCGATTTATAAATCATTTAAAATATCCCCTAAAATCCCTATAATAGTTTGAGTAATAGATTTTAGGGGAAAAATACTTATCTGTTCAGAACCGGTTTATTCCCGGTTCATAACCCATTGAAACCGGTTCAATTTTATCATAAATTCCAAGACCTTTCCATTGAACCAAAACATGATACAATTTAATTGAGAATTACGCTCTCTAGAGCCTTTTAAACGTTTTATCTTGAAAACCCGTTATTAAGATTAAACGGTACTTTTCCGAGGCAGGACGGGGCGGAAACAAGGACATGTTAATGGTCTCAGAATCGACTTATGTAAGGACCTCAGAAGGTCGCAAATCTCTATCTGTAACCCTTTGACCTCTAGGCATGGCAATGGCAACACCCGAACGAACGCGGACGGACAAGCAACGTGACATTAAAAATAGAAGGAATCACACCTAAAAACTCGAAACTTCAAATTTCTAAAACTATAGGTTAGAGTCGAAATATACATTTAACTGCTCTCTCTGTGAACTTCGAGCAGTAATAAAAGTATTTTCTGAGTTGTTATAGATTCAACCGCATGTTCTTCATAGATAAAGAATTTCAAACCTTGTATTTTCGATCTTACTTTTAAAAATCTGTTTTGATCATTTGGGAATTTCGGGATTTCAGCTTTCGGGATGTTATCTTTCGGTATTTTGGCTTTCGAAATTTTGGCTTTTCCGGATTTTAGCTTTCAAGGTTCTATTCTGAATTTCGACCTATTCGGGATTTTGGCTTATCTGAATTTTAGCTTTCGGGATTTTGGCTTTGCGGATTTTTACCCAATCGAGATTTTGACTTACGGGATTTTGGTTTTCGGGATTATGACCCATTCGAGACTTTGATCAATTCGGGATTTGACTTTTTGGGATTTTAGCTTTCGGGATTTTGTCTTTCGAAATTTTGGCTTTTCCGGATTTTAGCTTTCAAGGTTTTGGCCTATTCTGAATTTCGACCTATTCGGGATTTTGGCTTATCTTGATTTTAGCTTTCGGGATTTTGGCTTTGGAGATTTTGACCCATTCCAGATTTTGACTTCCGGAATTTTAGTTTTCTGGATTTTGGTTTTCGGGAATTTGACCCATTCGGGATTTTGATCTATTCGGGATTTGACTTTTTGGGATTTTACCTTTCGGGATTTTAACTTTCGGATTTTTGGCTTTCGGGATTTTGACCCATTCAGAATTATTGTTTTCCGGATTTTGACCAGCACCGTACAACACAGTGATAGATTATCACGGATGCTGTGAAAGGCTGTGAAAAAAATTAGGAGGAAAACCATTGAAAATTTACGATTGTCAAGAGAAGTAGTGATGTCCGGGTTTTAAAGAGCTTTGAGTGCCCGCACAGGCAATAAGCTGATAAGTTTAAAACCCAGGGGGTCAGAAAGATTTACAGTGTATCTCGGAGAGGTACGTTAGAGTCCGATATAACTGAACTTACATAAGTCTTTAGATGACGTAAGCTAGGTAACGTACCTAGCTTTACAGCTTGGACTTATTCATTCCAAAGTTTCTTTCAAGAAATCCCATCTACTATAAGCTTATTTAGACTCATCATTGGTCACTGGTTTTCCCTTGGCCTTGTACAAGATCACAATCGTAAATCGGCCTCTTCAGTGAAAAGAGTATATCTCCCTTTTTTGTCATGTAAATGACTTTGGTGTAACATTCAACAATCTTTTAATATCAAAACGTGTCAATCATCGTCCCTTTTATATAGGTATAACAGTATAATATGAAAAGGGGATATTAAACGTGATTCTAACTCATGGGTAGGCAATGTAAATCATCCTTTTAATACCCTTATCTAATTTCACATTTATTTTAAGTGACTTTGAGAGTGTTTGGGGGGGGGGGGGAGGGAGTTGGCAACCAAATTCACTTTATTCCCATATTCATTTCTATTGTCCAACAATTCTGACCCTCTTTATTGGTATCCCCTCCCACATACTTTAGTATTCAACCACAGAGAGACATGGAAATTTTAAGCCTTATTTAGGAACATGATCTTATGCTACTGACATTCTCACTAAACCTTTTACTTGAACTGAAAACTTCCTCCTTATAGTCAATCTACTCAAAAGCCAAATATCGTCAACTCTTCTTCCTTTTCCTGTTCAAAATACATATATAACACTTATGCCATTTAAATACAATTAAATGGAATTTATAGACAATACCATCATCTCCCTCACTGGTCTACCCAGTACAAAACATTATGGTTTGGGATAACTCATGGTGCGCTTCTGCACAGAGTGAGCAATTCCAACAACAACCCTGCAGCCACACATTCCCTTCTTCTCACATGCACACAAAATTCAGTGGATGCTGGAGAGTTGTTTACATTTTAGAGTCCTTGAATTTTTAATGAGAACAAATAAACAAACAATGTAGCTCACGCAGATTCCTCTTCACTATAAATATAATGTTGGTAAGACACAACATCGTCATGGTACATAATCTCAAGTGGATGGTAAGGTGAAAGATACATCTTCATGGGGAGCACATCCATACTTCTTATCCCATTTTTACCATTAACACTGATGAGAAAGAAAATATATTTTGTATTTTAGAGAATCTCTGTACCATGCAAAACAGGGCAAAGGTGTAGATAGAGTCTGTAGAGTCAACTGAAGGGACTGACGGAGAAAATCTCAAGAATGATGGTTATGTCAAGTGAGATCTAGTGCAAAAAAAAACGTTCCAGCATATTGAGTAAATTTAATGAGCACACTCCTCACACTGTATATATCCTCTCGAAGTCTTATACGTGATAATTAGCACTTTGCACCCTGATTAACTGTTTGATTAAAGAATCACATCTTCAGTAAAGTTTTACGTATACATATATATAAGTAACATTTATACAGTTTGCGTAAAATTAGGTTGATTGTACGTGACAAAGAATAGAGTTCAAAGACTTGTCGCGCAACCATGATCAACTTTCTCATTATGTCAATGTTAATTTGAATTTTGTTGCCCCACCACACATACAGACATGACCTCTTAGCTAACCCCCAGAAGGCAACTGATTAGATTATCACTTCGAGGAATAATTTGTTCTTTCATTTTCGCTACCCAGAGTTGCCGTGCTATTTTGAGTATCTCTCTCAATTACTGTAATTGCTTTTAGATTCCCATAGCTACAGGGAAACCCCGAATATTCATTTTATATTACCAAAATTGCAGGGTTAACCCTTCGGTCTTTTATTACTGCGTTATATGCTCAAAATTACTTTTGATCCATATATAATTTAGCAATATAGAAAACCATCATAAACACTCTATTTCAATATATATTACAGTATACAGGGGCGATCAATTGATTTGCAACTAAATTTCGATGGCTATAACTTTCACAACGCTCGTGATAGCAAGCTCATATTTTGCATAATGATCGTTAGTTTTATTGGTTACAAGCCCACAAAAACATTTACGAAAGAATATCAGCCCTCAAAATTCCAAGAGACGAGGTTGCATCTATTAAAGTTATACTCGTTAGAACGAAAGAATAACTTTGGTTGCACGTGTTAGAGGCCAGTTGCCGAAAATTATCTTCTTTGGTGAGAAAAATTATTAAGTTGAGCAAGCAAAATGGTTGTGCCTATACGTGTAAAGGTTATAAATACGATAACTTGTACATTCGAATGATCACCGGAAATCAGGGACCATTGTTTCTCATAACATTGACATCCGAGGAAAGCGATAATTTGCGAAAATTATCGCTTTCCTCTGGATTCTGGAGTATTTAGACCAGAGGCGTGCAAAAACCGTTGAAACCGAATTAACGTCAAAATAAGTTTGTTATACTAGCGTTTTGACCATTGACGTACATGTTTCATTTAACGTTTATTCGGTTTCAACGGTTTTTGCACACCTCTGATTTAGACTATTCCGTCAAAATAAATTCCAATGGGTATTGGGGAACGGTCCTAGAAGGAGCTCTAAAGCTATGGGCATATTTCGATTAGAAACAGTGGATGCTCCAACGATATTCAGCAGTTACAGACTCGGAACCATTTCGGTTTGACGGTTAGGTAATACGATTGTAATGACGGTTAGGTAGGCTCCACGGTTAGGTAACGGTCAAAATCCCGAAAGCCAAAATCCCGAACGCCAAAATCCCGAAAGCCAAAATCCCGAATTCTTAAGTGTCATAACTACTCCCACGATTGCACTCGCGTTTGCTGAAGGCAAAGGAAAATTTTCTGTGTCATGGGAAATTATTCTACACATTATCCTCCATATTATACTTTCATCTCTTTCAGGAATTTGATCATTCGAGATTTTGGTTTTCGGGATTTTGGCATTCGGGATTTTGGCTGCCTCCGTCCACGGTTATCGAATTCGACATTCCTCAACTGCTCAAAAAGGGGACTTTTGTGGGCCAATGTCAGGCCTAAGAAATACAAGAGTGTCGATCAGCGGAAGATAGCTCTTATACCCTAGACACACTTATGACTTAAGCCGAGAGTCGGCTTAAAGTAATTATAATAAAAATAATGCTTTGACTAAATTCCCATCTGTTTCCCACTAACTAAGCCGTTTCTCGGCTTCAGCCAAGAGGCAGATTAATCAAAATCTGATGAGAGTGTAAACTGATCATAATTTTTTTTTATTATAATTACGTTCAGCCGTCTCTCGGCTTAAGTTCTAAATGAGTCTAGGGCATTAGTCTTGAATAGGCTCGTATTCTGGAGGTTTAATTTCGGGTAGAGTGCGATGCGGTCATTGATCGCCATATTTGATCTATACCAAAGGTTGTTTTATTCAAATTCTCAAAAAGGAATTCAAATTTTGACAGTTTTCTGACTTTTGGATCAGCAACTGTTCTAAACTGTATTTGATTAATGTTTACATTCGTTCCAACGCTACGCAGCAATGCGTCTTTTGCAATAAGTGTTCCAAACCCTACGCAGCGATACATCGTTTGCAACGAATTTATTCACAAAACCAATGCAGTTTGCACAGTTTGTGATCTAACTGACGATATTGAAAAGTTCCAGTTTAATCCACTGACCCTGTAACATATTTAAAACTTGATTTTATAAGCTTTCGAGCTTTGTGCATTACTTCCATGTTCCTTAAAACCTCAAACTTGCCAAATTCTTTTAATAAAACAAACTTATTAAAAATAAGTAGCGGATATCTTAGATAATCGTTTATACTTTTATAATACTAATAAATTTCAAAATAATCAATAAAATCAATAAAAAAAACACGTGTGAATTTCTCACAATAAACATTAATAATGATCACTTAAACTTGATAGAAATGATTTGTCTAAATAAAAAACCACGCGTTTTTTATTGTACAAAGATTTCGCTATTGAAATGAAAATCCATAAATATATTATTTCATTATTTCCACTTATAAACATTTTTAAATTTTTAAATATTAAATGTAATAAAATTGATGTGAAAACCTATTTTAAATTATCCTGAATATTTAACTTATTTGAACTGTAATTTCAAACCCCATCAAAATTTAAGGTAAACAATTAAAAATTCACAATTTCCAATATATTTCTCAAAAACTCATAAATACCTCTTCGAAATGTATCAATGTTGAAATTGTATTACGCATTAGCACTTTCAAAATTCAGTGACCAATTAAATTACATTTGTATTTTCAGGTGTGAAAGTCTCATATGGTTTTGTATAGATCAAAAGCAAAAAGAAAAACAAAATAAAACGAAAAGGAAATCAGAAGAAAAAAATATATCGAGGAAAAAAGGGTACAAAAACAGCATTAAATGAAGGCAGGAAATTTTCACGAAATGCCTTTGAATTTGTCTATTTTGGGAACGATATGTACCAAAATGATGCTGGGAAATGCTCAATATATAGTGCCTTCTTGTGCCTAACAACATCCATATATCTAAGAATATTCAAGAAAACAAGTGGATAAAAAAAACAACATTATTCTAATGAAATGAAAATAACAGTTCACACAGTTTTTCTTTTCTCCTCATCATCATACCTCACTGGCATCTACCTCTTATTTCACATAGACCAAAGAAAAGGAACAAAAAAATCATTTCGAAAGTGGCATCGTACATTCTTGAATTCCATATGAGAAGAATGAAGTAATGTTAGCTCCTTTTGCCATCTCAACGCCTATATATAAAAATGTATATATATGTACATAATAGGAAAACAAGCAACAATACACCTTCGATATACCCGGCAAATGGACCGCTTTGCTCTCTTCCATCTCATTGTTGCTCTTCAGTTATACCTTGGCCGAATTGTATACCAGGCAAACAGGTATTTTTGGGCTTGATTTTTTCATGTCTATACTTTATATATAACCTCCAACTCTCGACTGTTTCTTATTTTCTTCGTTTCTTCACTTCAAGAATTCATAAATTGACTCTTTATTCTTTTCACCGGAGCGCACACACTATATGCGCCAAAAGGGAGAAAATTTCAAGACGACCAAAATAGGTAGATTTTCTAGATAGTTGCAGAGGCACAACTAAACAAGATGTGTGTTTCCAAAAAAGTATACAAAACACTCGAAATAACAGGAGAGAAGTCAAGAAAACAAGGAGCAAAAAAAAAACGAAAATAGACATATACTGAGTAGCTAACTAGTCATGCCAATGTAAGAAATAAAAAGTACATAAAGTTAGAATCTCTCCATTCTTCTTTATTGCTCGAACACTTGGAGAGACAGAGAGCAATATAACTCATCGATTTTGACTTACTTCAAACCCTCATCCCAAAGTATTCATCGAATGTAAAGTAGATATCAATACAAAAAAGTGACAGACCGGTAATTTTTCCGTCTATCCATTGTCGAATTCATAATGACCAATACTGTAAGCAATACTGTTGAGATATCTTTAGAGCAGAAATGTGCAAGAACCGTTGAAACCGAATAAACGTCAAAATAAGTTTGTTCAAGTAGCGTTTTGACCACTGACGTACAAGTTTCTTTTGACGTTTTTTCGGTTTCAAACGGTTCTTGCACACCTCTGCTTTAGAGAACCCTCTTGCACACTTCTGCACAGAAGAAAATTATTTCGTTCAAAAGTTCGTAAATGTTTCTGAATTCCTATGGGGAGCTTACAAAACGCTTGTAAATCGTATAAGCCACAAAAAATTAGTAAAAGTTTGTATTTTTTACACAAACACAGTTCATAACATGATAACTTGACGAGCAAATTTAGTACTTTTACAAACACTTGTTCGTTAAAGTACATAAATACACAGAAAAATGTTTGTAAAAATTTGTTATTTGTTCGTAAATTTTTGCTAAATAAATAAACATTTACGAACAAATGTTTGTAAAAGAATAAAAGTACTCATCAAGTGATCACGAACAAGTAACATTAAGACGGCGATGGATATATAAACCTCTTCCCTGTGATTATGCCTCTAACGGCCTCTACACACTAGAGAAATTTATGTCCATATTGAAGCAAATTCCTTATACCTGTGTACGAAAAACACTTCAATATGGACATAAATTTCTTTAGTGTGTAGAAGCCATAAGAGATCTACAGTTTCAAAAGCAGTTCCTATTTTTTTAAATAAATAAAATAAACAATGTTTTTGGAAAAAGAATAAACTTTTATGAACTTTTTTGTAGGTTGTACGGTTTATGAGCATTTCAGAAGTCCCTAGTAGGAATTCGGAAACATTTACGAACAATTTCACGAAATTTTTTCTGTGTGCTATAACCCAACTTTTATTGCAGAAATAAAGAACTCAATGTTAGTCCCACACTTTTCCTAAAACAAATATTTTTTTAAACTATCCTGATATTTCGAATCGAAAAGCTTTGATAGCAGCCTTACTATAGGCCAGATTCTTAACAGACAACTCCGTGATCTTGAAACTCAGAAAGCGTGCAAATACGATTGTGAGTTAACTCATTCCGTCGATCCCATTTTATCCATTTCGATTGTCGAAATTAGTTTGCTCGACGCAATTCTTTGGTCCCAAAATTCAACTCACAATAAAATTTGCACACATTCCGAGTTACAAGAACCCAGGATTAAGCTGAATTTTGCAACTATAAAGAATCGCCTCAAGCAAATTCAAATTAATCTGAATATACGCAATCGACAAAAATATCTCAATCATTTCTGCCTCTCCTTCATGGCTCCCATATAAATTCCATAATTTGAAGAATGGCAGAGGACGAGATAACTAGTTACGATGTACTAATAGGTTCACCAGAATTGTGTACTTTATAACCCTGAGGTCAAATTCACGAGCGTATCCAGAAACAAATTTGACTGGTTAGAGTTTGTTTATTATGAAGATAATTTCGGCTCTCTATTTGGAAAAGAAAAAAGTGCCTCGGGTAAACGAAAATGATGTTTTGTACGAGATATTAAATATTATCCATGACTAAATTACTTCTTACAGTCAGAGAAATAGTAAATGATGGGACAGAGAACAGACCTAGGACAAGGTGGCTGAATCAAATTTAGGATCTTGCCTTGGAGTGTCTTGGAATCGACCGCGAACATCCCCTGAAGTGGAATAGAGGATCCAGGAGTGAACTGCTAATCTGGGTGTTCGGAGTTCGGAGCCCGCAACCCCGATAGAATTGAGTAACTTAAAACCTCAGAATTCATTTCATCTAACTCACACGGTCTGTAGACCTATGATATGACTTAGCCATATAGCATAACTCCTTCAATTTCTTGTTAGGCAAGATTCTTGAAGAAATTGTCGTTTATAATCGGATATTAAATGTAAATGATCCATTATATTTTGAACAATCAGTAAAATTGGTTGTGCTTTACATGTTTGCGAACTTCTCTCACTGTGGGTTAAACTTCCACTCTGAAGCCGATATAAAAACAAGTACATTAAAAATCTCTTTTACAAATTAATTGGAGATCGTTATTCACTCAGGAAGTAGCGAGAATTTTAAGCGCGAAACCGAAAATATTACAGGACTTTAAGTTCATTAGCACTGAGAAAAAAAGAGGCTACGATTAACTTTTTTTGTCATAACTTTAACACTTTTCGGGTGTAAAAATATATCAACATTTTTAAATCTTACTCTTACACCTTTTGAGGGTAAAATCAACATGAAAAAAGGGTAATTTTAACCCATAATACAGCTATAAAGGGTAATATTTACACCGATTTTGGATCAATACTGCAGGGTAAAATTAACATTTCCGGAATGTTATTTTGACTTTTTCGGATTTCTCTCTGTATTATAACACTTTGAAGAACCTGTGCAGACGGATGGTTAACAACCCAGAAAATACTTTTATTTTTAATGGTTTTAAGAACGACTGTTAACATTGTTTATTAACCCTTTAACGGACGAGACAGTTTTCACTGACCGAAATTCAGCAATAAAAATGAAACCGATAAACAAAACTTGTAAAACGTCTTACATCTAAACTTCGAAAAGCAAATAGAGTCTGATTTGGTGATTTTTTGTCTTTATGAACGATAGGGATAAAAATAACCCAAAAATTTAAGTAATTTTTCTGACGATACCAATGACCTGATAATTTTCACTCTAACGAAAAATATTATGTTTGAAAGATTGTCTGTACCTTCAAAAATTTCTAAGTTCGAGCATTTCGCGAAATTTCCTCTGTCATTGTCGTCTTTTTTTCTATCCCATACCTACGTCCTATCAGTTCCATGTGGAAAATATTCCATTTATTTTCATCATCTACCTCCCCAAGTGCTGGATTTCTTTTTCACACAGCTCTCGTGTCACAAGAATCATTCAAAAGGGGAGAAAAACTGTGAAAAAGAAGCATTCTCAAAACCCCTTTTGCAAACTCCTTGCTTTTTGCATCAATCCCCATTCCCAAACCAATTCGCCTTTAGCATACCATTCCACCCCATTTATTTCATGCTGTGGAAAAAGCACTTTTTGTACTATTCCAATATATAGGGGTGACCACGATGAAAGTATTTCATTTGAGATTGTACCATGCAATTGAAGAGTTTGTTGGTTTTTTTTTTTTGGATTTCTTGTGTGAATTCCATTGCAAACCCCAATGCACAAATCTAAAAGACCTTTTTTTTAATTTTGTATTCACCATTATTTCTTGCTACATTTTTTTCACTTCTTTTGCAAAATCTTTTTTTTTTAATGCAAGTACAACACACCAACTTCTAAATACTTATTAATCGTCAAACAATGGTCCATTGTCTGATATATACACAATTTTATAAGAATAAAAGTTCTCTTATGTACTTCTAGTTGTTTTTTTCTTAATTTCTACAATTCCAAACTCAATGGCTGAGCATTCTGTGTTATCTCATTCTCTGTAGACACCATGAGAATGTCGAAGAAAAAAACAATTCATTGGAAAAACACACATATTTAGAAAACGCATAAAAGGCATAAAAGATACTTGAGGGACAAAAATAGGAACAAGACCTAAAAACCGAAACCTTACTGGAGTACTTTTTGGACTCTCTTAAAATTGTATTGTCTCCATTACATCATCATCATCATCCATAAACACCCAACAATAGAAGCAGAAAACACACAACAACCAAACAATCATAGAAAAAAAGAGCAGTGAGAAAACACAATCTTATAAAAGGAATTAAACCTAACACAATGTACGCGTGTATATCTGTGATGTAGCAATTCAATAAACTTGAACTTTTATATTTGTTCCATAACATTTTGAAATTACAAAGTTAAGCAATGCTCGCATTAACACATTTTATTATTATTTAAAAGCCCGTGCTCTACTATCCAAATTCTTATCCCATATTTTTCACCAATTTCACCAAATAACAATTGCACACATTCCGTATTATTCGCGCAACCGAGAATGAAGTCATGTAAAAAGTGGAAAATTGGCAAATTGAACAAATTGCGAATGATATGAGGTCATATTATTTTCAACATGTTCCCAGCTTATTCCTTTATCTTTAGATTGTATGCGCATTCTTTCTTTATCTCTATTTCTTTCAGCACGCAAAAGAAGCCAAAATTGGAAGGGGTTTGTCATTGGGTGAGAATCTATACTTCAAAAAATAAATTTTCATTTCTATGCGATTAATCTGTATTTGAAAAGTAGTAGCCCTAGACACATTTACGACTTAAGCCGAGAGATAACTCAACATAATTATAATCAAAATAATTAAGCCGTTTCTTGGCTTAAGCCGAGAGACGGTTTAGTCAGAAACTGATGGATCATTACGGATCTGATCATTGTTTGATTATAATTACGTTACCAATACCCTCCAAAATGACATCCTGCTGGTGATGATCTTCCTGACCAACAAAATTCGACCGATCCCTGAGAAAAGCCGCGAAAACACAATTTAGTCGAGCGAAAACACAATTTAGTTGAGATTATCCAAAAATTGAAAGAAAATGTTCCAAAATCAATTTCAATGCCCTTCATGCCACTGGAGAAGGTCCATATCGGGATCGAAAGCTCTGGACAAGACCAAAAAAGTCTTTTCTTCTTAGCGTCACCATTTTACCGCTGGAAAACACCGGATAACTGCCTAATTACGTTAATTCGTCCCTCGGCTTAAGTCCTAAGTGCGTCTAGGGCATAACTTTCTCATTAAAATTATAACGCAATTTCCATTAATTCTCACGATAATAAATCGTTATATGTGCGATTTGTGCTTTTGAAGCATCTTATACAGTTCTGTATTCTATTTATTGATAAAAATGGTAAACTTGGCCCGCAAAAATAGGTTTAACTTAACCCTTTAAGGACGATTGGAACACCGGTGTCCCATAAAGAAAATAATTTTTCCTGACTACCTAAAGTTATTTTTTTCTAATGTCTGTACGTAATTGTAAAGTAGAAGGTTGAAGGGATCTACAATATTTTTTGCAAGTCTCTAGCTATTTGATATGTAGTAAATATTTAAGATCAAAAATGTCGAGTTTTTAAATTCTCAAATTCATAATTGATTTTATTTATTTTTTATACTTCCAATTTTTTTTTAAGCAAAATCCTTTTAGCAATAAAAACTACAATACTTATACGTAATATTTTTCATTAAAGCGAAAAATATTATTCATTGGTATTGTCAGAAAAATTACTTAAAGTTTTGAGCTATTTTTGGCCCTATCATTCATAGAAGCACAAAATACACCGAATCAGACCCTGTTGGACTTTCCAAGGGTAGATGTAAGACTTATCATTGATTATGTTTCCCAGTTTAATTTTTATTGTTGATTTTCCTTCCGTAAAAAGTGTCTCGTCGTAAAAGGGTTAAACCAAATCAGAAATATGTATTCACATTAAAAAAAATGAAAATTTAATTTCAAATAAATGCTTAAATCAATTAAATACATAAGTCATTAAGAAATTTATGAATAGATCAAAATTCTAGATATTAAGTGATTTAAATACACAAAGCACGCACTTTAATACTCATTAGCGGCAATTAATGCGTATCGCAATAAAATTTTAATGAGTAATGGCCTCTACACATTGGAAGCAATTTTTGTCAAAAATTGCATTTTTGACAGAATTTTGACATTTCCACCTATAGCACTGCAGGAAATTTCCTTCAAAAAGCAATTTTTGACGAAAATTGTGCCCAATGTGTAGACGCCTTAAGTGTGATAACACCGAAGTGATAGTCATTGCTTTGATATAAACTCATACTAATTCTTTGTCATATCTGATAGTGGTAGCTTTGAAAATATTGTATGAATACCCAAGATAAAATGATTAACAAAAATACTTATCATTTTGTTTTCATTTTGTTTTTGCGCCTGGAATCTAGGTAAAACCGTTTTTGCCGTTTTTTGATACTTGAAGATTTTCTCAAGTTGGCTAAGTATTCGATTTTCGTTTGCACTTTAATTTCGAGATTAAAAAACAAACTGAGAGAAAAGTTGCACATGTATGAATATGTAGACAATAAAATTCTCTATCAAACCCACAAACCATATTGTTGGGGACAGTCCTAGTTTTCGAGATATTTTTGATTAAAGTTGCTAAAAAGTTCGATTTTTCCATGTCCTCTGACATATATGAGACTACAGTGCCCCTGGTGTCAGTTTCACGAACTCCATCTGTCCAAAGGATTATCGGGAATCTAAAGGAGAACAAATGTTCCCATATTGAGAAATAAATAGGTTCACCAAAATTGGAGATATAGGTACTCAAGTATCAAAAAACGGCAAAAAACAGTTTTGCCTAGATTTCAGGCGGAAAAACAAAATGAAATCAAAATGATAAGTATTTTCGTAAATCATTTGACCCTAGCAATAGAAAAAAAATAGCATGAGAACTCAGGGACAAAATCACTGTTGCACAGTGTAATTGAATATCGTTGAATATTAGTTATCGCTTATTAATTATCGGTTCATTACCGGTTCATAACCGATTGGAACAATTTCAGTTTTATCAAAAATTCCAAGTCCTATCCAACGAGCCCAAATGATACCATGATTAAACCTTTAAAAAAAACCGTTATTAGAAATTATTCAACGGTATTTTCATATAAGGACGAAAAGCCCTTGCTTTAGAACATTTCCAAACATTGAAAAATCTAACGAGGCGTTTTCGAGCCATCCCTAAAAACATAGTTTTGGAGGAAATGAGAAGGGTTGGGAAAAATGAGGAGCATGTCGGCTTTTGAGGGTTTTTGACCTTGGATCACCTTTGAGGAGTCCTCCTAAGGTCCCGAGTCGTTATCTCTAACCGTTTGGCCTCTAGAGCTGGCGACAGCCGGACAGACGGACAAACAGCATGAAATCATTTTTCAAAAATGTTCTTAAACGTGGAGATATTTAGAGAAAAATGGTCCCCAGCGCGTGGATGGTGAAAATTTGGGGTGGGGGAGGGGTTGTGAAAAAATCGAAGCATTATATACTGCTCTCTCTGTGAAATTCGAACAATAATGTACAAAAATTTACTGTAAGGTAAAGTGATATAATTTGGAATTAGTGTTACAAGTTGGACAATTCACCGGTACAAGTTGGATATGGCTTATTTCTTGATAAATACAGTACAAAATTTGTTTTTAAGTACAAGGAACCAAATTATAAAACTAAAGCATTAAAAATATATAAATAAAACTGAAGTACTAAATTTATCAAGACAAAAAGCCCTGTCCAAATTGTACCATTGTGTCTAACTTGTACCACTACTGTCCAACTTGTACCACTTTACCCTAGTAAATTTTCTGTGCAGAGTTGGAGCTTTGCGCTGTAATCAAATGCCAATATGAAGAACCCCTCTGTGAAAACTGCTGGATAACTTGGCTCAAGAAGTCCATGAAGGAAAAAAAAAGACGAACATAATTCCTTTAATAATGGGAAATTCTTTTCCGCATACAAATCAATCTTTCTCAAGAATGTGTATGCGTGAGTGATTTGTTGTGTGAAAGAGGAAATTTGTGTGAAAGAAGAGTTAAGAGGCTTCATTTGCATATTTCAATGTGGCATATTAGACGTTTGTTATTCTTTTTTTTCTTTATTCAACTTTTATTCTGCACACACAAAAACCCAACTAGGGTGAAAAGAAATCTCTTCTGTATAGCTTTCTGGCTCTTGACCTACACGAAATGACTTATGAATTGTACATTAAAAAAAAAGAAAGAAAAAGTCTTGTGGACTTGCTTACAAGGAAAATGTGATTTTTATATTTTTCTTTTCGTATATTCTCGAACTCAATACGCCTTTCAACAGTATTGGCAATTTGTAAGTATAAAATGGTGGCAAGTGCCAATCATTAATTTATGTCAATTTCAATTCATTACGAAACAAATTTTACCAACATTCTATTAATAGCTCAATACCATTTCATTCCAATCAAAACTCTTCAACTCTCTCATATATAGGAAGTTAAATCATTGACGTTCATTCTCACCACCCAGTATAATCATTTCCATTATCAACCACAATCACATCAATTTATCGAGCTCAATTTATTTCCTATTAAAATTTCAACGCTAGTTCCTTTTATGATTAATTACCTACACTAGGAATAAATTTGCAACATAAAATTCACTTATTACACTTTGTTTACAATCTGACATTTTAAGATTTTTTTTTAATGTCATCAACACATTCTGACAGAGAAGAATGTTTACCAAAACGTATTCTTGGTATAAAGATCAAAGTACATCCTCGAGGACAATATATGATAAATAATGCATGAAATATGATTGAGGAGAATAAGAAGAAAAAAAGTATGTTCTTTCACCATGACAAATTACATGGAATTATATATACAGAGGGGAAAAAACTCTAGCATTCTTTCCCCCAAAAAGTATTTCTTCACCCAAAAATCCATTTCCTTAAGATTTTACAGCCACAACTTATACTATCCTCTCTACACACAGCATCACCATTCATCCTCGTCCATCTTCCTCATACTCCACTCACAACCTAAATTCACATGGTTGAAAATTGTCACTCCTCCCCCACTCACACCCCCTCAAAAGAAAAACGTCTAATAAAAACTTTTGAGATTTTCCCATCACAAGTGTTTTGTGTGACTTCTTCTTCATCATCTTCCACACCCGATGCTTTTCATGTCTGCAAGTCCCCCACTCGCCCCTCCTTTTCTCCTTCTCACTTTTCCAACAACTTCTGAACAACTTGTTATCAATTAAATTCAAAACTTTTCACCATACTTCATCTTATTACAACTTTAAAGACGAAAAAAAAATAAACATTCATGCATTTACTTATATATAACTATTGGCTGTATCAAATAGACAAAAGTCAAAAAAGTATGCAAAAGTATGCAAATGGAAATGTTTTCAATCATATACCTGGAAAGAGGTCGTTGAAAGCAAAAAAAGAGAAGAGCCATGAAAAAATATGCTAATGTCCATTCATTGAAAATTTCTTGGGTAACATTTGAAAATTTACTGGAATATTGGTTTTTCTCTTTTTACCACCAATTATAAAATAAAACAGACTTCAATTGAAAAAGCTAGAGGCATGTGATCTTAACTTTATGTTAGTTGTGATTCATTTGTTAAGCTTGCTTATGCTATTTTGAAAAGCGAAAAAACAATGGTTTAAATTCTTGTATTTAGAAACATTAAATTCGAAGATTTATTGGAGTTTCAGCAAACTTTGTCGAAAAAAATAAAAACAAATAACAACAAAACGAGACGAAAAATGTTCCCGAAAAACCCCAGCTGATTTGATTCCGAGATAACCCAGAAACTATTGTTTTTTTTGATAAAAGAAAAGTTAGGAAACCATTTAGAGCAGCAAAGTGATTTATAATAGAATTAACAGAACACCCAAAGTTGATATTTCGCAACGTTTGGTATTAAGATTCATAATAAACTGTACCAAATTTTGGACAGTTTGCAATTTCGGCCACTTTTTTCCTTCCTCAAATTTCCATGATTTTTCAGTTTTTGCATACTCTAAAGATTATACAATACAATGCAAAAAATACAAAAAATGTCGCCTCAACGAACGAGATCATGTGACAAGGACTGAAAGAATTCCGGAAGGGCAAGGAACTATGAGTATAAAGGTATCCGAAATATTACCCAAAGCTATGTCAATATTTTTATTCACTTTAAAATTTATTAAGAATGATTTTAGAGACAAGAAAGAGAATCTTCCAAACAACACATCTTCAAAAGAAATAAGAAAAGATCACTTTGTATTAATACATTTCAAATTTACTTTGAGGCTTAAGGCCTCTACACATTGGGAGCAATTTTCGTCAAAAATTGCGTTTTTGACAGAAATTTGACGTTTCTGCCTACAGCACTGCAGCCAATTTCCTTCAAAAAAGCAATTTTTGACGAAAATTGTGCTCAATTTGTAGACACCCTTACATACACCTATTCCGAAATTTGATACAGTTACCCTAAATGCCTCTACACATTGGGTGTAATTTTTGTTAAAAATGCCATTTTTGCCAAAAGTTTGACGTTTCCACCTACAGCGCTGCAAGCAATTTCCTTCAAAAAAAAAGCAATTTTTGACGAAAATTGCTCCCAACGTGTAGAGGCCATAAGATGAACAACGCGGATAAGCAGTCAGACTGCGAGAGATAGCGACTTTGTGTCTTTGAAGAGCCCTTTTATAACTCGATATTCTCATCAATACCAGAACCTCCTTTTATGGCCTCTACACACTAGAGAAATTTATGTCCATATTGAAGCAAATTTCTTACACAAGGGTACGGAATTTCCTTCAATATAGACATAATTTTGTCTAGTGTGTAGAGGCCATTACACTCAGCCTGATTCGCACTTTTCTTCGTCATTTTCCGAGATATTTTAGAGATTATGTAGGCAAAAATTTCGTACACATGCGAAAATGTCATTGAACCATTGTTTTTAGAAAAAATATGACAAATCTCGGACATCTCACAATATCGGACACTTCTTTTGTTTCTCAAAACTCCATAAATTTTTGCTCTTTTCTATTTCCTACTGATTATACAATGTCAAATGATAAAAGTATCATGTCTACGAACGAAATAGAAAAAAAATCCTTGGAAGTTTTTCGGAAGGACAAAAGAGACTTCGAGATAGTGTCCGATATAGCACACAAAAAAATAGCCATATTTTTGTTGAATTTTTAGTAGAATTTTACAGAAAAAAATGGTAAACTACTTATTAAAGGTACAATCAACAATCCTGAAAATAGGTAACAAAAACTTCGATTTATATTGAAGTATTACTTTTAAAACTTGCAATTTTGGGACTTATATGCAACATATTTGAAATTTTACACAGCTACCCAAATGCTTTTTCCAAGTTAAGTGTTTAAAAAACTTTAAAGAGCATATCTTTTACGCCTTAGAAAAAAGGTCTTAGAACCCTAGCCAATGAAATTGTATGTAATACGGGTTTTGGACCTATGGTATAGCCATATGGCTTAACTTCTCTAATTTCTTCTCAATTGAAATTTTTAAGAAATTTTTGACTTAAAATTAGATACTATTGAAAAGCATTGGTCCATTAGATATTTTTAAAAGAAACATTAAAATTATTTATCATTTGTAAATTCGAGACGTTCGGAAACTAGATTAAACCTCCAGTCTTAATCACGCATATATCTTTTAAATCAATATCCAATTTTTATTCAAAATTGTGTTACTTTTTACGAGATTTTGAATAAATTTCCACTGAAAAAATAAGAATTAAAAAAATATAAACTAAAAACTACAAAAGACACTCTTTTTCGTGTCACAGATTAAAGACAATATCAGTGAATTTTCAAAATTCATTTACATAAAACCGTAAAATGTAAATTTCCTAAATTATCCGTAACTTTCTTTCGCCTCAATAATGTCATATGACTAATAGTGGTTATTTCATTAAATCAAATTTTCTTACTGACAAATTCGTTTTAATAGTTAAAGAGAACCTTTATTTGGCAATTCCTTCTATTACATTATATTTATAAATGTAATGCGAGTCATAAAAGAATTCTCCATTTCATGTATTGGGAGATAAATGCATTGAGACATCAACAATTAAATCCGCGTTCACTCAATTGAACCTTGAAATTAATGTGGTTTTCATTGAACCAATACCAACTTTTTACCCTGCCATCGTCATCATGTACCAACATACGAATGTGGTATTATTTGTGGGTTACTTTAGCCATATTATTTCCTGGTCAATTTGAAGGTGGAACAGCCCAGTGACTAAATTCGTAGAAAATACACGTTTTTTCCACCCTACAATTATCTTTGTTAGTTAATAGTGTTAACATCTGCATTTTATTGCAAGCTCTTAAGTATACGACTGACTCCTTCTCAGAGTTAATGATTTTCAAGATGATTGTGCGCATTGCCATAGTAAACAATAACCGAAATGAGAATAATTTCACTCGAAAATAAATAAAAGACGATGCTCTGGAATAATTATATTCTTGAAAAAACTATTTCTTACAGATCCTCTACTAATGTTACCCTCTATATGGAAATTAATATATATCCAAACTTATTTTAAACTAAATTCGAGATTTGCAAATTTTAAATTTTGCAACTTTGAATTTTTTTGTAATAAAATCTTTTTATCTCATTCATGCATGTATGTATAGTATTAGATACAGCGAATGCAACTATTTTTTTTAAGTTAATAACATGGTTTAGAATTTAGAAAAATATTCATAAATTTTCATAAACCAGAAAATTTTCGTTTTAATTGAAATGAATAAACTTTTGTTTAATGCTGTACATATATATAATTTTCAAAATTAATTCACAATTGTCTTACTAACTTACACAGAAAATCCTCACCAGACGAAGAAGTCAGCCAAATAACTTGTATTTTCTACATTTGTGGGGAAAACACCCAGGAAGAAGATTATCGAGACATGTAAAATAGCAACTTTGGAATCAACGGGTAGCTGCAGTGAAACAATATTTGATATAAATCTTATTCACTGAATAATTTTCCATTCATTTTCGTATAACGTGAGAAATGTATGGAAACTTCTGTTTTATAGAAAACACACACCTTTTCAAACAAACTTTATACTTGTAGATATTAAGTTTTGTATTTAATACCTTTTGAAGTACAAAATCAGTAGATAAGAACTAGTAGTAAAGAATTTTATCGTCCGGGTATTTGCAAACACTAATTTGAAGAACCTTAAAGTACTAAAGCATGCATTCGCAATTAGAGAAAATAATAATTTGTTTTAAATATTTATCAGAGAGATACTAGATATAATAAAAAAACAAAAATTTCTTAAGACTTTTGAGAATTTCGTAACTAAATCGTTCCGTTCTTAAACCGGTTCCTGAAGAACCGGGTACCCGGCAGATTTTCTCACTCACGGGTAAAGGTACAGGTTCCTAGCTATAGAACCGGTTCTGGAACTGCTTTTATTAGAAAAATTAGATTAAATTTTACATTAAATCATGGAATCTAAATTCTAAAAATATTTTTTTAAAGCAGTGAAAGAAATATAGGTCCATAATCGCTATGAATCCGGTTGTGAACTAAGAAATATTTTTAATTATATCAATTCAAAATTTTGTAATAAAGCGTTCGTCTGATTTTTCAAAATTATCAATTCGAGTAAAATGATAGCAAAGTTCAGATAAATCGAAGATGTTCGAATGCAATATTATTATTACTATCCATACCGATTTTACAAAACTCAATTGCTATCAACAATGCAATTAACGAGTTAGAAAATTCCATATAAAGTATATCTTTTACTCAGTTACCACTAATTTAAACACATCCAAAATGTTTCTAACCAAAATGACCAGAATAATTTATGTTCCCTTTCTTTTGTACATAAAAAAACTGAAACTCCTACAACTTCTTAAATTTCCTACAACTTCTTCAGTAAAAGTTTGTGTTTAGAAACATTACTTTCCCCGACAGTTTGAGAATCTGCCGGCTGTGTGGATTTTGCAAAGTCTGCGCAATTTGTGAACAAATAGAGATCCACTTCTTCATCTTCGATAATCTCCTTCAATTTTTTTTTTATTTCAACCCACATTTTCTCTTCCGCATTTTGAGAATCATCCAAGTAGATAAAATTGATAAGAACTTTAATATATTTATCTTCAAATACCATTTGTTCATTCTCATAATCACCTTGTATAAAAACCAATTAATGAAAGTTTAAAAGGATACAAACGAAGAACAAAAAAAAAACGAAATATTTTGTGCTAATTCGTAAAGATCAAAATAAACAAGTGTATCTGAAAGTATGTGGAGTGGAGTTTTCTGAGCCGACCAACTAACGTGAGGAATTGGATGTGTTCCAAATGTAACCAACAAAAGGTGCATTTAATTGAATTGTTCTCGACAATTTGAAAATTGAATTGAAAGAATGAATGAAATTCCTTCGTCACGCCAAACAAGCAATTCCCACACCGAAATGCACTACTAACTTTCTTTTGGACATTTCAAATGCCAAATTTATCGATTCTTTTTAAGCTTTTTCACAAATTTTACTCAATAACTTCCCAGTAATTGGCTTTTTTTATCGTTACATCGTTCTCTTTTTTTACGAGGTATTGAGATAGATTGTAAATAAATAGGAAATACTGAGAAATCTCTTCCAACTCTCAGAGTTCACCATTTCTTAGGAAATATTGACCCAACTTCACGAATACGGATATTCCCTAATGGAGACTCCCATCGTATTCCTAAGTTCTTGGAAATTGGTCTAAATAACACTTCACGAAATGTACATACATCCAATAATACCGGCAATTGCGTGGGAATATTATTTACTACCATCGGGTTAAATAAAATGAAATTTTTGCGTTTTAAAATTAATACTGATTAAAAGGTCCTTTATCCGTTTGGATTTTCCAAGAAAAATACTGGATAGAGCGAGGATATTTAATCAGGGATAGCTTTTAAAGTTGGAAATATCCTGTGATTATTAAAGTTTAATGTGATAAAACCATTGAGTGGTTTTATGTAAAATTCTTTTTCTTACAAAACCTACGTTAAAAACTCAAGCCTTATGTTTGGATGAGTAGATTTTATTTAAGATTGAAAAATTTTCCGTAAGTGTTCTAATGTCCAATAAAATAACAAAAATAACTCACAATATCCCCGTTTTCCCCTAGTTCATACACCACTCCTAATTCAAATTCCAATAATCTTGATGTATCAATATAACTTTAAGATAATAATATCTTATGCAAATATCCTTCTATCTATATGCATATTTCATAGTGGAGAAAATCCTCCGGATTTTTAATTATTATCTCTTACAATATTGAAAAATAGGAAATTTTCACAAACTTCCTCATAGATAATAAATATAGTTCAGTAAATATATTCTAATTACAATGCATATTTAACTTAATACAGAATGAAATTGCTTAGGTCATATAATAACAGATTTAAACATAATGAAACTTTTAAAGTAGGTAAAATTGCAATTTTACTCTGCTTTGCTGACTTAATTTACCATAAACTAATTAATGGTAGAGCATTTTCTATGGAATTACAAAATTGGCTGAAAATTTGAATTTTAACAAAAAATTGGTTTAAATTAGTGTATTTAGTCACTGTCCAATTTAATAACAAAATTTGAATAGAATTTATCTATGTTTGTGCAAGGCATTTAATTTTCGCAGATCTTGCCATTTGACACAATACTGATAATTTCAAATAAAAATAAAACATTTAAAGACGAGTTCAAATACACCATGAATTTTTATTCGTAGTTGTTTTTGATCGTGCAATCATCCGAAAATTGAATAAAGGATAATACAATTTAAATTTAATAAAAATTCTATTACTGATTCATCACCTGTTGGAACCGCTTCCGACTTGTTGGGAATTTCAGAATCTTTCAAATTAATTCAATATCGACCAATATTATTTCAAAAATACGCATTCTTCAGATTATAGGGGAAGTGCTTATAATTTTGGACAGTCTGCATATAAGCATCGATATCCTAAGTTTGAAGTGCCATATTTTCAATACTAATTGACTTTTCTTGTTACTCTCTTTTCAGAAGGATTGTTTAGAAACTTGGCAAGCTATTTATCATCTCATTTTTACTAAAATTAGTTTTAATACGTTTAAAAATGAATTGATATGTAGAAGTGAATTTGACTCTTATTTTGGACAACTTGGTTATTAATTTTTACAACTTGTCTGTAAATTTGGACAGATAATCCGCCTCAACAGGATGCCCATTGTTCTTCATTTGATGAACCAATCTTACCAAGTCCTCTTCCTGGTCATGTAAGGGAAACGTGGAATGTCACAAGAAGCCCAGAAACTTTCCATATCATTCATTAAAGTGAGTTGACTTCGATACTCCAAGTACGTGCGGATTCGCTCATTCCCTGCCCTTTCCGGGAGCCTTTCAAGGCATTTCTCGCTACATCTCTTTCGTAGAGATGATGCTCCTTTGTTTCTCCAGGCATTTGTCCAACCTAGTCATCACAAAAGCTAAAACTTTACGAAATTTCGTGAGAAAAACACCTGTCCAAAATAAGAATCATCACCTCACTGGTGAATGTCTTAAAAAATTTCCCATTTTTCACACGAAAAATATAATTCACAAGGCAAATCTCACTTCAGGTCAAATGTACAAATCATCAGTAACGTGAATCAACACAATATTCAATGAATATTCAATAATATCACTCAAAAACAGCGAACAAACTTTGTTAGTACTTCACCAAAACTAAATAAGACTGAAGTAAGCCACGAAGTTCTGTCATATTTCTCGTAAGCAATTGCTCACACTGAATTTTCAACAAAGCAATTTCAACTCAAATCATATTCAAATTTTAACGTATTTAGTGTTAAAATCTTCCAAAAAGAACAAATATTTAGATAGAATTCATTATTCATCAAATATTGGAATAAAAATCCATCATTTTAATCAATTTATTTTTAGTGTCCAATGTTATCCTCAAAGTGTCCAAAATAAGAAACTGGACAAAATTAGAAGCATTTCCCCTATTGTCAATTTATAAATGGCAAAATATAAATTCATCCTAATTTTGTGGTATCAAACAAGAAAGGAATATTGTTAATTTCGAATTTTCTCTTATAAAATACAAAATCTGATCCATTATATCAGATTCGAAGTTCGAATCCCTTTTATGTCTATAAAAATTTTGTGATATTAACAGTATTCGAATCACATTCAGTGAGCTTTACCGCATTTAATTCCGTAGGGCTTGGTACTGACAACATCGTTCTTATAAGATTCTTGTATATCCTTGGGATGTTGAATTATATTATTATGGTTACTAGAAAAAACAATATTTATTGAAATTTGTAGGTTTTCAATAATTTTTTTCTTACTTTTTTAGAAGACTAATACTAAGAGTAACTGTGTTATCACACTTGCACATTAAAATTTTAATATGATTCACATTAATTGTCGTTGGTGAGAGTCCAAATGTGTAATTTGTGTGTTTGAATCATTTTATATTCAAAATTTGATCTATTTCTTGATAAAAAGGTACACTTGACCTACAATATTTGATATAAATTGATTTATAGCATTAATGCGAAAAATTAATGCGATTTTCTCATTAATTTTTTAATGTGAAAAATATTTATGCTTTAGGTAAATTTAAACTTATTTTTGCAGGCCAAGTCCACTTCTTTATCAATAAATAGAAAAAACCCAAATATTAAGTGACTCAAAGACACAAATAACATATTTGGACGCTCACAAGCGTCAATTAATGTAAATCACATTAAAATTTTAATGTGCAAGTGTGATAACGCCGTAAGAATAGATGGAAAGAGAGGTTTGTAGTATGCAATATTTCAAATGGAAAAACACGTGTGTTAGAAAGAGTACACTCTAGTGGAATAATACGATGAGTAAGACATTACTGATCGTGTTAATTGTTTTCTGAATAGTATATTACAGGTAATTCGAGCAATTTTCCATGCGTGCCAACTGTGATTCGGTCAGTTTTCAAGCGATATCATGTCTGCCAACTTTGTACGCAGTGGTCAAATGCGAGAGATAGGCAAGATAAAACAATTGCTATGTTTTTTGTTATTCTCGCTGCTCAGATTAATCCTATATATCTGACTCCAAGGTCAAATACCCCTCCCCCAAGGTAAAAATAAAATGATCATTGAGGATCCTTTGACAGTATCGATTTTTTGGTGTCTATTAGGTGAGATTCTTAACAGTCTCACCTAGGTATTTTACTACAATAATAAACGAATAAAACAAAGAAAAAGTCATCTTTGAAGTTCGATCAGATGAGAGAAATGTATTGTGTGTAATAAATTTACAATCCGAAAAAGTTAAAATAACATTCCTGAAATGTTAATTTTACCCTGCATTATTGATCCGAAATCGGTGTAAATATTACCCTTTTTAGGTGTTTTAGGGGTTAAATTAACCCTTTTTCATGTTAATTTTACCTTTAAAAAGGTGTTAAATTAACATTAAAAAATGTTAATATATTTTTACACCTAAAACGTGTTAAAGTTACGAGGAAAAAAAGTTAATCACGCCCTCTATTTTTTCTCAGTGAACGAAGAAGAAGAATGCGAAAGACTCGATTTGACATACAAAACATAAGGAGATGTGACTTTTTATTTCATGATATTTTCCTATTCGAAAAATTCTGCAGGACGCATAGTTATTCATGAATTAGTTTAAATTAAATCAAATTGGAAAGAATATGGTAGTTTCACCTATGCATTATTTTCTAAAATACAAATTATTAGCGCAATAAATGCAGAACAATTCGTATGCATATTTTCAAGATAGCCTATATCCGAATGGAACTAGCAAGAATTAGGACTCAATTCTGGGACTACAGTCAAGATCAAGAAAATTTCGAGATTTTCGTTTGCCAAAATCAAAAAATCAAGATCAAGATGTCAAATTTGAGAAATTGCTTGGAATCTTTATACCCAAAACACAAACCGTGTGCGGATTTCAAGATTTTCAATTCTGGAACCAACATTTCAGGATTTCAAAACGTCAAACTTCTTGATTTCTTGAAATAATTCGAAGGAGCTCAAAAAAGTCCTTGGAGTTATCAATATACTAACGATTTGAAAATTTTAACATAGAATTTGTTCTAAATAAGAAATATTATTATAATAGAGGGATCAAGAAGGATAGGAGTATAAAAACTACGATATTTGACCCTATAATTAAATCGAAATGGTACATCTTCTAATCAGATCTGTTTACCAAAGTTAAACATCCTAAAAGAATTAGAATAGGCAATAGTCGACTTACTCATAAATTTTTAATGATCAAAGATAATTTTCCTATTTGTGAATCTTGTGGAGTTTCACTTTCTATTGAACTTATATTGATAGAATGTAACTTATATAATGATGCAAGGTCAAGTATTTCCCAAAATCAAAATTTAAGTATTAATTTTAAAAGAAGACTATATTTCTGAACTCAAAATAATTGAATTTCTGAAAAAAAAATCTGTATAATGAAATCTAAGTTAAATTTAGCGAAATACCCAGTTTGTTTAATTTAAATTTGGTTAGATTAATTCTATTGTAAACATAAAAATGTACAAAATGGCCATAGTGGCTCAGTACATAAATAAATATATTATTATTATTAAACACCCTAAGGGTACCTGCAAGAGAGTCCCGCCTAGTTATAAACATATCAATGTTTATCAAGGATCAAAAATTTTAATTTGCACTTTGACTTTCTATTTTGATGATTATTCTAATTCTTTTATAGCGAAATTTTAAGCAATTCTGCAGGGAAATTGATATGTTCTGCAAAATTGACGTTTCGTTAAGTGTAGAAAATCTTGAAATCTTTATTCTTAGAAAAAACCTTTTAAATTCTATAAATGCATCACGTCAGAATATGAAATTTTGGTCTTAGAAGTATATTTGACAACTTGAAATATTGATCTTAACCTTGATCTTAGAATTGAGGCCATTGTTAGTTTGAATATGGTCGAATTATTATGTTCCCAAATTAATTTCTTTCCGCAAAGAATAAATGTAACCTAAATATTGATATTAAGACTTTAGAAAGCGATTGTAAGAGTCCAACTTTATCATTTGGTAATTTTCTGATTTATACATACGCACAAAATTATTAGGAGTTGGGGGCAGTTTCAAGCAGCTCATGCATGTTTGTCAAAGTTGATTTGCCAAGCTAATTAGCTAATCCGTTTGCCGTAAATTAAGCTAATTCAAAACCTGCTCCAAATGGAAATTCTTGGCTACTCAAAATGGAAACATCATTTTTTCACGATAAATACAGTATACTAAATTATTATTTATATAATTTTCTATACCACAGTTTCATTATTTAGTTAATTTTGCTTCAAATAAAACGAAAATTCATTCATATTTACTAATTTTAATTTGTTAATTTCTCAGAAAAAGTGTACCTTTTCACTATCGAATTTTTCATAGATCGACCATGTTTTCCAATGAAAAACACAATGAGGTGATTGTTGTTTATTCGTTTTGTTTAACATTTATGTCATATTTCTGGATAATTTTAGTTAAATTAAGTGCTAATCTTTATTGTTAACGGTACGTGAAGTTTTCAACTGAAATAATTACCTATTTCGTGAACAAAAAGGGTTTTTCTGAAGTGTCTGCAAATGCTTCAATAGGAAACCCCGGAAATATGTATTTTTTTGGAGAGATTTTCTTATTGTTTTAGATGGGAAAGGAGAAAAGACCAGGAATAAGAACAAATCCTTCACTCAAGAGCAACTCAACAAGGTTTTCGAAGCCTTTTGCCGCGGTTTCATTTACACTGTTTGTCTCCAATTAGGAACTTTCCCTTGTCTCCATTTGGATTAATTTGTCTCCAATAGCAACATTTTGCACTTATGTATTTTTCTTGTATTTAAGAAGTTTTCCAATTATATTTAAAGAATTTTCACTAAACAGTAACATTCTACAAGAGTCAAGGAGCAAATTTATGTAATTCTCTTCAGAAAAAATATGAACTTAATGTGTTGAATTTGCTGTTAAAGTTAAAGCGTCTGGAAGTAGTTTTGAAGTAGGACATTTACCCTACCATGATTTATTATCCCAAAATTTTATATTTTCAAAAATTTTGCATCAGAAAATGCCTCAACCACCCCCCCCCCCCCCTTTGAAGTGAAAAATAGCTCAATCAGAGAATGATAAGCATTCAGTAAAAACCTCAATGACCTCAATGAACTCGATAGTTGTACTGAACTTGAGGCTTAGGTACAATTGGTCTAATTAACATATCCCTTGCAAGGGATGAGAAGTATTGCACCCTTCCTATTTCACATTCATTAAGAGTCCTTAACTTCAATAACCAAGGTTAATTTATGCATATTGAATTAACCAAAGCAATTCTTTTGAAGGTTAAAGTTCTTTTGGGATATTTACGGACAAAGGGCAGCAAAAGAATTTTAATGTCCTGTAAAGTCTAATGTTGCATGAAGATGGAAATTTAGCCAAACAAGAAAACTTCATCTATTACACTAACGAATGAATCTCACTTTACTGAGTGTCTGATAATACTTATCGCTGCCCCCTGCTCTTGAAATAGCCAAAAAAGACATCAATCAACGCAATTATTTTTGTTCTTCTTTTTTTTTCCTCTTGGGTACTTCCCCAATCGTCACAGAAATACACAAATACATAAATAATATACCTCAATTTCTCTTTAACACACATTTTTCTTCTGATCTGACTCATTCTCCTCCACAAAGAGGAAGTCTCACAGTGAAAAATGTAGAGCGGTGAGACATTGAAAATTCCACCACCCAAAATCTAATTATCATTTTGATTTATAGGTAGAGTCTATTGGTATTTTTAGCCATACTCTCTGGTTGCTTTTTCTTGATAAATCCCTATGTCTGATCACTAATCTTCTACCTGAACAACAAAACAGAATCAAACAAGCCAAGCCACACTCTTACCTGATGCTCTTGGACTTTCAAGACGTTGATGCTCGTTAGCTAAGACAAGAGGAAATGTTATTCTTGCCTCTTTTTTTTCTTTCAAGAAATAACGTGTTCCTGAGAAGTAGTGTCTCCTGAAGAGATTCCTTGACACTTTGTTATGAAGGAGATTTCTGAAGAAGTCGCAATGTGAGAAATGTCCTTTCCGGAGGACAAAAAGTCCCGGAAAGTATATCGCTGTTTTTCCAAAGAGCACTTGATATCATGTGGCAAAACAACTTCAACGAGAAGCGTCTGTGAAAGCAAGTGATTTTCTTTCAATACCAAGAGCATCAGAGAGGTAAATCTCCAAGTGAAATAAAAGAAGCACCATACGATAGCGACTCATCAGAGAATTGCGAATATCAAAAGGAGAAAGAGGAGGGAATGAAGAGCAGTCAGCACTTTTGAACTGAGATTCCATCAGTCGAATGTCAGACAGACAAGCCCAAATTCCGATGGGTATATCAATGAAATAAGTGCAAATAGTACCTAATTCTTAGTGCAGTACGGAAGATGATGACACTACACAATCACTTTTGCTAATTTCATCACTGTTTCACCACTGCAAATTCACATTTTCGATGCGAGAAATAGTGCACCATCAACACCAATCTAGATGTCAATTTCGACTGTGCGAAGGAAACGTCCTTCCCCATTCACGTTTTGCCAAACACTGAGCAAAACACACAACACATTTGACACTTGTACCACACTGAAGTTCTACAAAAGTACAAAATGACCGTTTTATTGTAAAAATATTTTGACTAAACTTCAATGCGATATGGAAATTTTTGTTGAGAAACCATTCAAAGTCTCGTACTCCCGTGCAGTTTTGAAAATGCAAAATCTTACTCAAAAACGAACTTTGAAGCCTGAATTATTTTGAAATTATAACTGTGATAGAGATATGAGAAGAATGAGAAGATGAAAAATTATCAAAAAGAGTAAAATTAATCCCCAAACACATTCAAAGATTAAGAGCATTCTTTGAAAGTACAAGCTCTTGTTCAATATTATATTAAGTCTTATTATCCCTTTCAAATTCTTCTTTTTTCAATAACGCGAATAGGGGAGACCGGGGAATACCCGAACACTTTTTCATGTTTTGACTGTGAGACAATATTCCAAAAAATTATGATAATGTATTACAATTTTATGCGTTCTATAGGATACTTATATGTATTTGACTTTATAAAAAGTACTCGATATAACTTGGAAAACAACTGAATTTTCTTGGAGAAGATAAAACAATTAACCTGACGCTTTGTCCCAAAGCTCCTCGATTTGGGACAGTATGGGACGTAAAATGGGATGTTTGGGACGCGTTTTCCCTCGCATAATTTGCATTGTTAGAAAATATTGCTAACAGAAAAATAAAAATGTTTAATCTTTACATATCGTCCCAAAGAGGTCCCAAACTTTCTCTATGAGAATAAGTTATGGGAAACTGGGGCACCAGGTGTTAAATAACAGGGCTTCTTAATATTATAATTATTCGGAGGACAAGACCTTATTCTGCGATTTGATGTACTCTATGGATGCTTGTCCAGAGAAAAGGGGTGGCAGAAAAGGGGTGGCAGAAAAGGGGTGTTCTCAGTCGATTAAGGGCAGAATCACATTGAGAATAAAATTACGCATTTTCATTGCAATTCTTACGCAAATTCTTGATTACCGTATTACCTTATCTCATACTCGGTGGCACTTAGGTGAAAATAATGTAAGAAAATTGAAGAAATAAAACGAAAATTCGATAAACGGTGAGCAAAAAGAACTGTACGAGAAATAAAACGTACAGTTTTTTTACTCAACGGTTATCGCATTTTCGTTTCATTTCTTCAATTTTCTTCTATTATTTTCACCTAGTGGCACCGAGTACGAGATAAGATAATACGGTAATTGACAATTTGCGTAAGAATTCCAAGGAAAATGCGTAAATTAACGAAATACGGTGAGCATTTTACTGTCTATGTGATTCTGCCCTAAACCCGATTTATAAATCATAAAATTGCGCAAATTTAGGAGTAATACAATATATAACACATTATTAACACTAAGTCATCTAAAAAAAAGATTTACTGTAGATTTTCTGCGCAATTTTCGCAGAATTTCTTCAAAAATTACACAGAAATTCTGTGGAAATTCTGCGAAAGTTCTGTGAAAATTTTATGGAAATTGTGGAAATTCTGCAGAATTTTTGAGCAAGTTTTGCCGAGTCGGGAGACGGGCAGACAGATCAACAGATTGGCACGAGATCGACAAATCCGTACGAAAGCAGCAAATCGACACAATTTTTACATAAGATCGGCAGATCGGCTCGGCACTCGAGTGAACCGTAAGCGGCGCAGTTACAGTGCCCGGCAAAAGTGACCCAATGTTTCCAATTTTGTATGAGGGACTGAATATTTCATAACCTCTAATTCCTACATCATCTTCAAGTTCTTTTCCTTGAAAGCTTAAAGCCACTAAATGCGCCTTATAATAGGCTTTTAAGTCGAATATTTCATGGCTTATCAATTTTTACTGAAACTGATGTTTAGTTAGACCGTCTTCAGACTAGAAGTTTAGCCTAATTCCTGAAGGTTTATCTTAAAGAACAACCAGGTTATTTGTTTTTTTTTTTAGAATATAATAGATTATTTACATTTTATAATAAATTCTAAGTCAAAATTTTATTTAAAAAATCTTAATTGATAAGAAATTAGAGAAATTAAGTCCATATGGTTTTGATCGATTTTAGGTCAGACATATACAGTTCTGTTTACTGTTCAGACCTCGGTGAAAGTAATTTTTTGACCAAATTTAGTTTACTGCTTTATATATTTAGTAAACTTGGAATAATTTCTCAATTGAATAATTTTAAAGGAGAACGAATGTGTAGTCTAGTCACTGGTTATATGGCCTACGTCAGGGGGGTGACATTAGCTCTGAAAAATGCGACTGGTTTTAGTGTAAATTTTTCCCTGTTTTCGTACTTTTCGCGAGATATCTCCAAAACTACGTAGGTTGCCAATTTGGGGTGTTCGGTTGCCTATTCAATATTAAGTTGGCTTTTATTTTGGATTTATATTTTTTGCTAATTCATTCTACACTAACAGAAAATAGCTAATAAACCCAAAAGTTTTTTCGGCGCGCTGGAAACAAATGGGAAACATAGGAAATGTCATGCCCCTGGCCTACGTCATGTTTGGTAGTTATCTGTTGAAAGATGACTTGTTCTTTAGACTTTAAATTTAAATGTTCAAGTTTAGGCCAATATACATATTAAAAATATTTTAATAATCAATGATCAACCTTTCACCAAAATGTATTGAGAGGGGGAGTGGGGCACTTTTGAATTGGAGTAGTTTTAAAATTGGGCTTTTTTCCTATTTTTGAATGAAATTGGACTTTATTGTTATTGGTATAATTTAGCTCAACAAACCAATTACGAAGCTAAATTGTATCATGATAAAGCCTAATTCCATTTAAAAATAAGAGAAAAAAGCCCAATTATAAAGCTGCCCCACTTCCCCCCAAGGATTTTTCCAGAAAATGCTATCAGACGATTAATAGGAAACTTTTTTTGCCTGATAGAGTATATTGAAAAGCTTTGTTCGTACTTGCGAATTCTTCAAAACATTTTCTGGATTAATCTTTGCAAAAAAAATCAAATCTTGGACACAGTGAGGACAACAGGAATGTTTTGTCCTAGAAAGTTTCCACAATCCAAGCGGATCACCATAAAAGAGAGTAAAGTCAAACCGCAAATTTGTGCAGTAGGGTCTCAGCTCCTGGCAATGGTAACTTAATAAATTCTCGGAATATGATTTATCGTGACAGTGGCAAATTAGAATTTATTGCCCCGAGTGTAGAATCTATTTTTACAAATGATTATCGTCATTCAACACCCACCCTCGTGTTTAAACAAGCAAAAAGAATCTCTAAGTCTGCGCACCCTCTCATTCCCATCCAGCCAAAAAAATCCACCCCCAAATGTCGCTCTCAAAACACAACGTATATCCGGTATAACACATTTTTATAAGGTATTTTGAGCATGAAGAGCTATGTACATTTTTTATGTGAGGATATCTTCAATCTATAAATTTCCACCTGATGATTTTGCATTCATGAAAATGGGTAAAATTTAAATTTTCCCATGCCTTATACACAAAAAAGATATTTCTGGCACGTTTGTTGAATATTTTTGGCGACAAGGGGGGGCATACACCAGCTAAGGCGTACAAATAATTTATGTGAAAGAGAAAAGGACACTTTTCGTCCTTTTCGTGACTTACAAATCTCTTCTATGTATAGTAACTTCCTCCTTTTTGCCATTAAACGGATGGCATACTTAAGCAAGGTATACGGTATTTTAATAAAACAGTTTCTCTATCCCTAATACACCCTAGAAATCCTCAATTCCTTCTCTAAAGACTCCTCTCTATTGATTTTTGTTTCCACAAGAAGCATGAAAATCGCGTGGATGCTTTGAAATTTGAGACATTTTTACGCTCCGTTAAATTTTGCATATCCGACCATACCTACTCACTAATTCTACAAGAAAAACCTTCCTGTTAATCAAACACTGTGAGAGATGTGAGAGATAGAGGGTTGGATTTATTTATTCTCCTCATTCGTTTAAAATGATGTCATCCCTCATTCTCTTAAAAAATATGATTTTGGATTAATTGGAAAGCAAATTCAATATTGACAGGGGGATGTGGGGAACCTTTAAAAGTGGGGCACCTTTAAAATTGAAATTTTTCACCTATTTTTAAATAAAATTGAGCCTTATCATGATATAATTTAACTTCACAAACAGATTCAGAAGCTAAATTACATTATGGCTCAGTTCCACTTAAAATTGGTGAAAAATCCCAATTTCAAAGGTGCCCCACTTCCCCCTATATTTTAGAAATTATGCAGGGAGACTTTTCGTCCTTTTCGTATATTTATCATCAGTTGAGTAGATCACCAAATGGGCTATCTGTATTGCAAACGACGTGTTAGCAACAAATACAGATATACAAAACAAATGCAAATAGTCATCTATTTCCTGATCCAATCAATCATTTTCAGGTTCTTCTTAATAAATTAAAATAAAGTATACCTACCCTTAGTTTCTTAATCTTAGATAGGAATGGCACCGATTCACAATTGATTAAATTCTGTTTAAACACTTATGAGATTACCCAAAGTTACACAAAAATTATACAACTAAATTTTAAGGAAATTATTTAGGGGGAACTGGGGCAGTAGTAAACTGGGGTAGTTGTAAACACTGTGATTTTTTTCATTAATTTTAAGACTCCAGAGGATAAAACCCATAAGCATTCATAGATACCATGGGGATGTATGTCCACAGATGAATTTGTCAATAAAATCCTAATACTTTAAAAATGAAAATCATTTTTCCCGAAAATGTTGATAATTCAAATAATTTTGGTCATTTTGATTTCCACCTGGAAATTAAAAACTGTGTAAAATAATCGAAATGTAGCAATACCAGTTCTTTCCTACATCTTTTAGGATTATATTTATGCATTTACTAGAGAAATTGAGATTCACATTATTTCAAAAGAATTAATAATTGGTCAGAAAACAGCATTTGGGGTAGATGTAAACAGGCAATTTCAATTTCACAAAATGAGTAGGTAAAAGAGCGGGAAATTGACCTTCATGCGAAATATCTATAATTCATAGATTACGAAAAAAATTGGTGGTGCTGTGTTCAATAAAAAGTCACATGATGTCAAAATATGGGGAAACTCCACTGTCTCCAAATGTCTTTGATATGCATGCTTTTACTTTTTTTGCTATTTTAATTATTCTTTGTAAAAAGTGTCGTGATTTTTTGAAAAATATGCAGTCTTTATATATCTCTTAAGTAATTAAAATAATCGAAAGTGGTACAAAGTTAATTTCAAGAGTGGAAAAAAGGGTGTTTACATCCTCCCCAGAAAGTGTTTACTTCTACCCCAGGTATTTTGTGAAAAGAGAAAAATGCACAGTGAAACAAATTTTATTTTTATGGAAAACTCAATTGTTTTCCAGCATCCGCATTATCTTCTATGTATTGCCTATACCCAAGGGTAAAACATTAGATAAGAAAGATTTTCCACAAAATTACGGTGTCCTTGGAAAATCACCTCAAATTCGCATCTATCGAAAATGGTTACATGTGCCCCAGTCTCCCCTATTGGTCCATAATTGATTTATTATGGCTCCGGCACACCCTTAAATCAGAAAAATTTCATAAAGCCAATATTCAATCTCTTTCTTTCTTTAAGCTTTGCATATGTCTATCCTATTCTTACGAACTCTTCTTCTTCTTTTAAACATCAAAATAAATTAAATTTAGTTCAGTTGAATTTTGAGGCTGAAAAAGTAATCTTTCGAGGGAGAAATAGATGCGAATTTTAATTTCATGAAATCATACCGGGCAGAAAGGTGTGCCGAAGTCATTAGTGGGAGGTGGGGCTAGTTTGAGCTGTAGGGCTACATTTTTATACGATTTTTTGCATATTTCTAAAAGAAACTGGGTTTTAACATATTTAGATAGACAAAACAATTGTGCATCTAAATAAAATAATTGTAAGAACCAGCTTCATTTAGAAATAGGCGAAAATCAATAAAAAAAAATCAATGTCCCCCCACACCTCATAATAGCCCCACCTCCCCTACCACCTTTCAGCTCGGTATAATTTCTAAATCTAGGAATTAAAATTCGCTTTCCTTTATTCCTCAAAATATTTTCATAACTCTGTCCCACTTTTTCTGAATCAAAATTGGAATGAACTAAATTTAAATTGGTGTGATGTTCCAAAGAAGAAAAAGAATGTGAAAGAATAGGACAAACATATGCAAAACATTTGAGACAGAAGGAATGTGAATTTTGACTTTATGAAATTTTCCTGATCTAAAAGGTGTGCCGGAGTCATCAAAAAAATTTTTTATCGATAAAATATAAAATTTTTATCGCTAAGAGCCCAAATTTGCAAAAAACCGATATAATATAAATAAAATTAACATCTAAGATTATATTTTAAAAAAAACCATAATTTTTTTATTTTCAAAATTTCACTTTTCTTAAAATTAAATAGTCTGATTTTGTACTGACCAAATTTACTTTTTGCTACTCACCTTAACAATACTAAAAATGGACCTGTCATCTTAATAAGATTTGAGATTCAAACTGAATGTTTAAATAATTTTTTTGGTTCCTTTTTGAAGAACTATCAGTACAAAAGTATAAAAAAAATTAGACTAATTATATTGTAAAGAAGTCCAAGAAATCACTGAACTATTCAAAGCGTCATTACATTTAACTAGGATCAGTTGCAAGTCACATGATTAAAAAAAACACCTTATTAAAAAATTATGTACATCCTTAATTTTTAGAAAATATTGCATCCCTTGGGCATGAAATAAATTTCAAAAATTTAATTAGCAAAATTTTGCAACACAGCTGATTAAAGCTATACAAAACATTATGAGGAGATGTCATCTTCAGGGCAGACCTATAACAAGATAAGTGAATCAAATTTAGGATCTTGGCTTGGAGAGCCTTGGGATCCTTGGGATTGATCGTGAACACCTTTCCTGAAGTGGCGGAGGATCGGCAGGCGTGGGCTGCTAGTCTAGATGTCCCAAGCCCGCGACCCCAATAGGGATAAGAGATTGAAAATGATGGCGATGATGATGACTTTGCTACACTTTTTAAAATGTTTTTTTCCTGAAAAGCATAGGTTTTCAGTCTTAACAGAGTTTTCCCTAACTCATCAATTTTTATCTCAATATATCATTAAAGTACTTTTAGTCTACATTTTTCATTAGAACTACGAAATCGAGTTATAATGAAAGAGCACCACGGATCGGAAAGTCAAGACACATGCTCCATATTTAATAGAAAATATAAGCCCCAAATTACTATTTCTTTTTGTTTTTGGTAATTGATCTTAATTGTACATTTGACTATATCTCTGCATTTGAATTTTTAATATTTACAATAAATTAATAAAAAATAGATGTAACTGCAAACTATACCTCGGATCTTTTAATCCCATAAATTAGGTCGCCCAAATTTTATAAACATATGATATTTTTAAGCAAATTATCTATATAAGTCACAGTATAGAATTATATCATTCAATTATTAATTTTTTTAATTGTTTGTTTACATTATTGTTATTACTTTTCCAAAAACGAACTACTTAATCGATCTAATTAGAAAGTTTTTATTTAGCTTTTTATAATTTTTTATTTATAAAACTCATTTGCTTTTTAGAAAATTAATTATTGAAGTTCCAGGAATTCACGACAAAGATAAACTCCTCCAAAATAAGGGGAAGTGGGACACCTTTGAAAGTGGGGTACCTTTGAAATTGGGATTTTTCACTTTTTAAATAAAATTGAGCCTTATAGTGATATAATTTGCACAAACAGATTGAGAAGCTAAATTACCTTGTGATATGGCTCAGTTCCACTTAAACATTGGAGAAAAATTCCAATTTCAAAGGTGCTCCACTTTCAAAAGTGCCCCACTTACCCCTAAGTTATTTAAAAATAAATTCTCCACTCTTAAGCAGTGCTTATGATACTGTATTATACTTCAGAGGATAATTAAATGCTAGAACGCTATATCTTCAGAATTTTTCAATAGCATCATTGTAATAATTATATTATATCAACAATTTCTCTAAAGAATTTCACTGACTTAACTGAACCCATTTTCCCAGAATTTAGAAGAATCACATAAATTTGAGACATTTCACAAATCCCACTTCTTTCATTGCTATAATTTGCAAAGTCTGTGAAAATTTAAAGCTCCCTCCTAGTGAGCTTCCCACGAAACGTCCTGCCCATTTTCCGTTGCTAGGGCAATTTTTGGAACGAAATTCACCAAGCATCAGAAGAAGTGGTAAATAACAATAAAACACATACATTATATATAGAATTTTCTTGGCACAATGACAAAGAGGATTTTCCATAGCTTTAAAAGGAAAAAAAACTGATGTAAATAATGAAAAATATTTGGTGAGATTAGGCAAGATGAGACAAGGGAATATGAAAAGTAAATTCTTTAATCATTGTGCCGCAGCATGAAGCGAGATGAGACTTGTTCTAGTGATTTTTATTCTTTGAATTCTGCATAATGGACTCAGACGAGTATTTTATGTGAAATTTTATTGTTTTAGAGAAGGATTTCTCTATAACAGAAGAATTGCATAATGCACCATAGGCTACATGGTTGAGTTTAAACTTTTCATCCTAATGAAAATTCTGCTGAAAAAGTGATTTTGAGCTTCAAAATTCAAAAAGTTGGTGGGAAAGAAAGGATTTCTTTCAGGTTCTCACATTCAGGTTCTCGTCCGTTTTTCCGCGCACTTGTGACAGCACAGTGAGGAGGAAATGGAACGTATGATGGAAATTCTACTATGGATAAATCAATCTTCCTGCAGTAAGAAAGTTTATCTCAAAAAAGGGAGATCCGGCTTTAAGAGCTTTTCTTTACTCTTTTTTTTTGTCGGAACACATGTTCACCTGCTGCTTTTAAGCGATTACTTTCAGAGAAGCCAAACTTTTCCTTGGATGTGTACAGTACATATATATTGTTCATTAAATTATGACGGGAAGGTGAATGCCTTAACACCCTCCATCCGCTCCAAAATCCCTCACACTTGCCCTGGTCATCATGCAAACAACTCGTTAAAGGTAAGCCTTATCACAAAACGACCATTTTATGGAATAGCTTTCAGTAATTCAAATTAATCGTTAAATTTATGACCAAAAGGAAATACTGATGAAATGTTTAAGGAGTAAGATTGTATATCATGATAAATTAATTATGAGGCAGATAGAATATTTCTGCGTATTCCTTCATTATGATTTATAACGCCTTTTTTAGACGTCAAAAAAGTTTATCCTGTCAGTTTTAATTTACCCGACAAGATTCTTTGACTGACTTTTACTGCTCGAACTCCATGGAGCGAGTAATACATGTAATCCCTGGATTTTTCCTCCTTGGAAATTTCCACATTTCACCCCGGGAACCATTTTTCCAACATATCATCGTGCTTCAAACAGGTACTGAGAAATGATGTCATCCTGATGAAATAACGGTTTCTCAAGAACAAAGGTCAAAATGACTTTAAAGAGCGTATTTCTCAACCTAATGGGGACATGTTTGGGATGGCTGGAAAGGTCTTGGAATTTCTGGCAAGAATGAAGCGATTTTAATATGAATTTTCGATCTGATATGTAAAGTAATATAATATTAATAATAATAGTGGCACAACGTACCATAGAGGGACTTAGACCTTCCCCAAGGGAAGTTCGGAATTTATTAGGTGAGATTCTTAACAATCTCACCTACTATAATCCTAACAAAATTTCATGTCGTCCGATCGACCTCAAATTTGGCCAAAATCCGTTTCGCCACTTCCTGATTCCGAATATATATGTGGCTAAGTTACGTTCCCGGCCGGCCGGCCGGCCGGCCGGCCGGCCGCTCTTTGGAGCTTAATAGCTCCTAAACTAAAAAAGGTATCGACTTGCGGTTTTCGGCAAAGGTTATATATCGGGTGAAAATTGCAACTTGGTGCATAGACCCCCCACCCCCCACCCCTCCTTCCGCCATTTTGAAGACCCCCCTTTTTTTGTTTTCTCAATAGCTCCGCCCCTATGGCATTCAACGGACTCAAATTTTAGTATGTTATAGCTGGGCCTTAGAGCTTTCCATCAATACCAAACTTAAGGTCCCCCGACCCCCCTGACCCCAGCTATAAGGGTCCAAAAAAAATTTCTTAAAATGGCCATAACTCCGGTTCTAATTGTCAGAATTTAAAAAGTGAGGGCTTTTTGGAAAGCTCTCGTGAAATGCCACTTCCCCTTCTAACATCGCAAGTTCATAAAACCACCGCTAGGGGCGCTTTTTTTAAAAAGAAAATTTTTAAATCTTAAAAGTTAAATAACTCAAAAATTCCATTGTGCATCGGGCTGAAAATTTAGTATGTTGTAGCCGTTGATTATACCTATCAAACAAAAAAAACCTTAAGTCGATCCATAACCCCTGACCCGAGCTATAAGGGGTCAAAGTTCGAACATTGACCGGCCTCTATCTCCGGTTCTAATTAACATATCGACATAAATTTTACCTTTTTGGTTTCGTCTCGACGAGCACTTTCAGATGGAAGTTCAAAAAGTCACCACAGGTGGCGCTGTGATGGCGTCAAAATTCATCGAAATTCAAAGTCACTTTTCTCAAAAACGGCATTGTGCAAGTTAATGAAATTTTAGTATGTTGTAGTCCAGTCTAGGACGTTTCCAAAATGGTGCGTATGCGCGCTGTGGTTTCAATAGAACCGGAGATATGAGGGGTCAAAGTTCACGAAATTCAAAAAATCATATCTCCGGTTCTATGTGACCGATTTTGATGAGTGAGGGCTTAAACGAAAGATCTCACCAAATGCTACAACTTTCTAGAATATTTGAACTTCGTGGGACCAACACCAGGGGCGCCACAGTCGAAAAACCAATTTCAATATCACATAACCTCAATTATCTCGACTGTCGCTGAACCGATTTTGATGATTACTTCAACATAATTGTAGAGCACATTTGTCTCTACATTTCGTCCATACATCATTTTCCACTCAGACTACGCTATCACTCCGATTTTGCCGTTTAAGTGTGAAAAAATTGATTTTTCCAATAATAACGCTTTGAAATCACTCAGATGCCAATTTGACTGCCTCTACTCCACCAAGACACTTAAAATAGGGGTTTAAATGGAAAGTCCCGCAAAATACAACAATTCTTTGATATAGTTGAAGTTCAACAAATGACTACTTGGGGAACTCTGGATGAAAAAACGAGTTAAGAAACAAAAAACCTCGCTTATCTTGGCTTCTGAGTAATCGATGAGTTCAAGTTCTACAGCAAAATTATAGAGAACATTCTGGTCTACATTTCACCCATATAACACTTTTCTGTCAGTTCATCCAAATCCTTGATATTTTGGTTTAAATACAAAATTTGATTCAAGATAACTGAATGGCGTCTCCCAACTTCAGCTCCAAATCGAATTTGCATGCACTCCGAGTTAGCTCACGTTAAGAATCTCACCTACATAAGCCGGTTAGGATTATCTGTCCCTTTTTTCTTATACACAGATGAGATTGTCAGTCCCATGTCTTGTGGAACCAAGTGCAGTGAAGCTCACTGGATGCAATTCGAACACCTTTAACGCCAGAAAATATCCTGGTGACCTAAAGGGGATTCGAACCCGGGACACTTGCATTATAGAGCGAGTGCTCTACCACTTGACCCATTGAGTGCCCTCATGGAAAGTAATGTACTGGACAGAAAAGAAACCTCTCTTGCTTTTTTCTGTTTAGGTCTTCACTGATTAATGAAGAATGAAAGAAAAAAGGGTTAAAAAGAAAAAAATCAAGAAAACTATTGTATTATTTAAGTTCGCTCTGCAGAAGCGGGTTGAATCGATTATGAAGAGGTAAAGAATAAATTATTAACCGATAACTTTTTTTAACTTTAATCATAGGGGAGACCGGGGAGGTTTGGGACACTTTTTCATGTTTTGACTTTGAGAAAGTATTCTAAAAAATCACGATAGTGTATTATAATTTTATGTGGTCTATAGGATACTCATGGGTATTGATTTTATAAAATGTACTCGATAAAACTTGGAAAACAACTCAGTTTTCTTGGAGAAGATAAAACATTTAACTTGACGTTTTGTCCCAAACCTCCACGATGTGGGGCAGTATGGGACGCAAAAGGGGATATTTGGGACGCGTTTTTTCTCGCATAACTTGCATTATTGGAGCACGTTAGTTAATTTTAAGTATTAGATTAAAAATATTTCTAATCGAAATAAAAATGTTTAATCTTTTTTTCATACTTAGAAATTAATATCAATGTTATTTGTACAGTAGATCCATTTATTGTCAATCCAGTTATTTAAAGTATTTTCTTATTATTTTCCATCTACCTTTCTTTGCTTTTTAATTCTAAGTATTGCAATCATGAACATCAAATTCCTCACACGAGTAGATTATCTTGCAACTTTTAGTTTTGAACTCATTGACGGATTCCTGTTTGATTTTACGACAACTGCATGATACCTCTTTTTCCTTATTTCTCTGAAAAACCTCTCGTCTTGCCTTTTCTGGAGAACTTGTGAGAATTGTAGAGGATATTGCTCGAGAAATTTTCGAGAAAATAGTTTTTAACGGAATTAAGCAAAGGTCGAATATCCTTTGGAGAATAAATTATTGATTCCCAAGACATTGATGATTCAATTGTCCCTGTAGACTAGGCAACTGCTCAACTGGTAAAGTTTGCACAAGATGAAGATTTCCAGTAGAAACTAGGCATTACTCTCTATTTTGACGCCACCTACAATCTTGTCGAAAATCAACGTCCCATTCATCCCCTTTCAGGTGCCCCAAACATCCCCTCGGGTAGTTTTGGCATTTAAAACTTTTAAGTAAAAAACAAGAGCGTGAAACTTTTCTAAAAATACATATGTTCTTAGATTATACTGCTAGCTAATGAGATAAAAAAGTTTTCATTATATATCGCTGACTTAAAATACAAAGAGCAAACTTGAGAAATCAAAAAATACAATTTTTATCAGTTTTTAAGTAAGTGTTTATAGAATTAAAACAATAAAACTGAGGATATCCATTCTTTTAGTCAAGATACATCTTAATATTGCTTACGATTGAGTAGTGATTAAATCCCATTTATTTCAAAAATTAATGAAGAAAATCGTCTCGTGCCACACTACCCCTGTCCCAAACCTCCCCGGTCTCCCCTAAATTAATTTATAAGTTATTTAGTTTAGTGATCTTTTGATTGACTTATATCCTAGATACACTTACGACCCTTACGACTTAAGTCAGGAGACGGCTTAATGTCAAATTATTAATTTGACTAAATCCCCATCAGTTTCCCACTAACTAAGCCGTTTCTTGGCTTATACCGAGAGATGAATTCATCATAAACTGATGAAAACCTAATCTGATCATTATTTTTATTATCATTACGTTAAGCAGTCACCGGCTTAAGTCTTAAGTGTGTCTAGGCGTCCAGCGCATTAGGGATCCATTCGCATCGGCTGGGAACGAGTAAGTAAAACGGTAAATGTTCTGAAAGTACTTTTGAGCATCTAAGTCGCGAGTTCATTCATATCGTAAAGCATGGGATCCCGTGCCACCGGCTTTCCATTTAACTCAAGAGTAGAATAATTTTCTCAAAAATGTGAGTTTCGTTTCAATTGAAACTGTCGGACCCCATGTCTGACACCATTGTTCCGAATTTACTATTCGTGAATTTTCGCTCGAAAGAGCTCAATTAAAATAACTCTGACTAACGTTACAAATTTAGCTAAACACAATTACTTGGAGGAGTGTGAAAACCGACAAATAGGTATATATAATCCTGTCAAGACTATACCAAAAAAGGACCAAAGTTTCACTTTCACCCTGGGTGAATTGAAATTACATCAGATAACCTCAGCGAAGTTGATGAATTACACATCTAGCTTCGCCATGACACTATAGATAAAAACTTTAAATCCATCTGGTTCGGTATTGTTATATCCTCTTAGTCCTTTTTCTCCGCACAGCAGCATATTTGTTTAGAAATTCCTTCCTTTAACCCACTCGGTATGTTGTGAACACCCAAATGGCCAAAACTTATTCCATTAACAATGCACATGATGAGAATGGAAGAATCAGGGAAGGAGAAATTCAATTATTTCTATATTAAGTGGGACACGGAAAAGAATGACATGGGAAGGGTTTAATGATTACGAAGAGATCTCAGCTAATTTCCTCCCCTGGGACTTTTACACCTTTCTTTCCGTCCTTCGCGCGTCAGGAAGGAAAAATGGTTAAAACCACTCTCTTATAGCAATCTCAAATTTTTCCCTCCTGCTTTCTGAAACATTTTCCCTTTCGCAGAGCATCATCCTTAAAGGTTAAAGATGTTGTTAGAAATTGTGTATGAAATTTTGATGAGAATAGCATTTTTTGAATTTTCTTGCTAAAATTTTAAAATCCATTCCCTCTGAGAATGCACAGTGTGTTTATCATAAAAAAAAGAATATGCTCCACAGACCAAAATTTCGTGGGATGAAGATAGAATATTCATCCTTCTTTCAATTTGCATCTTAATATTTTTAGGAAATGCCTTGCGCATTTTCTTCTCTGTGAATTTCCAAATCAACCACCAACAAAAAATTAATTTAATTTTACGTTTTTTCCAGTTAGTGGAATGTGAAAATGAATCTTAATTTATGACGCTTTTGCAAAGAAGCAGTAATTTATTAATTGAAAGCTTATTAATATTCATTAAAATTATTGTATAAATTTATTAAAAGATGTTTATAGTCAAGCATTATCTGCATCCAATTAAATATTTTATCTCATTATCTATTTTAATCACGTTATGTTCTCTCATTGGCTAAAGCCTTAAATGAGTTAGAGATCTGACAAATCAGAAATCAAGATACTACTAAAATATTTAATACGATTTAATTTTTTATTTCGTGTTGCCTACTGCATAAATATTCCATTATAACTCATCCTAACAAAGAAATTCTTTACATTTTCCTAAACTTTGATTTTTATCTCGTGGATTTAATGTGTTACGTAGGTCATGAAGAATAAAAAACATCATATTTTCTTTAATTTTGAAAAAAAACCCAAATATTGTTAACAGAAGACTTAAAATTGCATTTTAACAAAGAATTAAAAAAAATGTATTTTTGGGAAATTTATATAGAAAGAATTACCATTTTCGGCATATTTTGTACCACGTTTAGTCTTATAAATAATAAGTTGTAATCTTTTTTTACCACCCAAGGGCATTTATTTCCTATGTCCAAAAAATAAGACTCCTAATAAAATTCACACAGATAATTTTGGAACAATACATAAAACACAAGGCTAGGGCGTTAGACCACACTGTGTTTCACCGTAATTCACACGATTCTGGATTCTAAGTTCCGGAAGTAGTCTCGCTACGTCAAACAAGAGAAGTTTAGTTAACTCTCCTTAGCCTTATTTAAATTATTCTCTTGAGCAAGGGTCTGACCAACTCATTTGTATGTCCATCGATTTTGCCATTGTACCTGTGGGATATTTTTGATATTTCATCTACGACGAAGTCATTGTTAAGAGGGCTTATGCCTTAGACACACTTACGACTTAAGCCGAGAAACGACTTAATGGAAAATTATGGAAATGATGTTTAATCAGTGTTTCGAATATAATTACGCTAAGCCGTCTCTCGGCTAATCCTCAGGTATGTCAAGGCCCTTAATTCTTAATGTATCATAGCGTACGGGTAATAATTCTTAAAAGTTCGGACTGAAATTTCTGTAGAATACTTAAGTCCGATCTACTGTTAGTTCCCCCGATTTGAATTCCATAGTTCCAGGTTTTAAAACGGCTTCGCAGATTAGCATTTTAAATGACAGAGATACTTGGGAACGAATGCCCAAAAACCAGTAGAAATTAAAAAGCTTCACACAGAAAAATTTTGACTCTAAATTTAAGAATATATAACATCCTGGAAACTTAAATTGGACGTGAATCCCCGAGGCGTTTAAGTTTAGAAGCTCTTAGCGAAAGAAATGGGCTAGAATCCCTAGCTCTTTCAAGTTAAGAGATCGGGAACTTAAGTTCTGCATTAGCTGGAAAATACAAAATGTCTACGGAGTTCCAAATTGCAACTAAAACTAAATGTTCAAGGATTTAGAATTAGGGCATTGGCATTCATTGGATGGGATTTGAAATTAAATTTCTGGGTGTTTCTGTTTAAGAATTTTCCATTTTTCTGTGTGTTTATACCCTAGGCCTAGACACACTGCCGACTTAAGCCGAAAGACGGATTAAGGTAATGATACTCAAAATAATGATCAGATTACATTTCCATAATTTTCTGACTAATCCGTCTCTCGGTTTAAGCCGAGAAACTGTTTAGTCAGTAGTGGGAAACTAATGGCAATTTAGTGAAATCATTATTTTGGTTATATTTACATTAAGCCGTCTCTCGGCTTATTCGTAATTACGTCTAGGGCAGAGGTGTGCAAGAATCGTTTGAAACCGAATAAACGTCAAATGAAACATGTACGTCAATGGTCAAAACGCTACCTGAACAAACTTATTTTGACGTTTATTCGGCTCCGAACGGTTCTTGCACCCCCCTGGTCTAGGGGGTCTAGGGTATTATCTTATACGGACTTCAGACTTAAGCCCGTATAAGTAACTTGGTGTAATTTCTCTTCAGTCAATATTTTTTCGAAAATTTATCTTTGAAATTCGATTATGAAGGGTAAATATTTTATTAGATTTTGAAAAACCAATAAAATTATTTGCTATTTAAGATTTTAAGACTTTTGAGAACTGAACTAAATCTGTAGTCTGATGACCATTTTAAGCTGCTTTAACTTAACCTTTAAGTACATTTTTCTAGTAAATTCTTATTGAGGGGGGTCCGTGGTGCAATTGTGAAGATCGGGCTTTCTTGAGAGAAAAAGTAATGTGAGGACTTATTCTCATTAACATCCTATAATCCTTAATTTAAGCCACTTCTCCAGAGATCGAACACGGTCCTTTAACTCCCTAGATGCTGTAAAAATGTTTCTCCAGATAGAATAGCTGGCTGAATCATCAACGAAAATTGCTGTAGTGATTATGTGAATATCTGGTAGATCACATGACCCAAAACACTACCTTGGGGTAGTCCTACCCTAAAGTTACATAAAGCAGAAATCACTTTCTGGTGTCTGACCTTAAACTTACCATCTGGTAGATAAAAAGCAAAGAACGCATGGGGTTCCTTATTCGTGGGATCATTGCAGTAACCCTAATTTTCCTTCTACCCATCCTCATTTTCTTTGAAAATCATGGAATTCGGGCAGTTTATAAAAAATAATTCATGCCTTTTTTTATTTTTGGAAATACTTAACTCGCTTAAATCTTTTAATTTTACCATTCTCAAATGCCATAATATAGAAAGAATAGATCGATCTATTCAAAATTGTTTTAAATTGACTAAGGCACTAGATTAGATTAGATTATAGTGGGACGGTTCCTTGCGAAACCGCTGCACCCAGGCCTCCTTCTGGGCCCATTATGCATCCTCAAGAGTAAGGCACTAAGTGGTGCCACATATCTCAAGAACCTTTCTCTTAAAAAATTAAATGGCCTAGTGCTTATAGACATTTAAGTTCCAAATGGAAAGAATATTTTCCATAAATTCCTTACTTAAAAAATAAATTGCTTTTCTTATTGATAGAACTCAACTAAGATAAACTACATTTAAGAATCTAAACTTTGTTTGATTTTAAACTCTGAATAACAAATAAAACTTTGATTTTTAGAGCCCTTAATATAAATGTTAAACTTTTAATCCAATTTTATAAAATATTCAATTTGTTATCAATAATTTGGTCACTCATTCATGTAATGTACCGGCTTTGAAAATTGTTAAAGTTATAACTGAACTAGGCAAACTAGGTTAAATAGACTACGAATCTGGTCGTGAATGGAATGAAGGAAGAGGAATTGTCATGGGAGGAAAATTTTAATTTTCTACAAAAGTTTAACTCTATTTCATGGTACAGCATTTTCCACCTTCCTCGGCCTCCACCATAGCCACTGAATTATATTTTCCCAAAAACGTGGCACAATTTCTGCTCTCTAGATTGTAAATCTTCCACCTTCAGCATGGAGAATACCTCTTTTGCTGGGCAAATGATGGGATTCTTCTTTGCATATTGCCCGCGAAGTGAATTCACCATGGATGAGATGAAAATTGGGAGATTGAGCATGAGGGATAAAAAAAAAATGGATGAAGAAAAAGAGAAGCATTATGCTATTAAATAGTCAGAATGGGTTTGAGGTGCAGGGCCAATTCCTTGAATGTGCGGGCCGTGAAAATAAATTGCAATCAAGGGGTTTTTCAGGAGGGGAATTCCACGGATGGAAAATTTATTGCATTGGAAAAGGAATGGATGTTCTTTTTTATGCCTTGTTTTATGCACGCTCACAACTAGCAATTTTGCACCATCTCTCGAATTTTTGTACTTGGAAAACCATTTATAACATTCGAGGGTTTTGCTGAATTAATATATATAGATATACATTATGTGGTTGCTCTATTTATCTTCTTGGCCCCATCATTGTCCACTTGTCTCTGGGTGAACTTTCGACTTTTATCGCTACGGCTTCATCTCAACTAGATCTACTCTGTGAGCTTAAAGTTCTTCCACAATTGAATGCATGTACAGAATATCTATAAGATATTCTGAGGAATTTAAGACTGAGAAGAATGTGGAAATTCTATGGTTACCACCTTAGGGTTGAAAAAAATATTTGTATAAGGTTTTTGGATTATGTGCCTCTCCTTAATGTTTATTTACGATAGAGAATTAAAAGTAGTATTTTCACACTATAATTAAAATTCTAATGAAAGTCACATTAAAAAAACATTGTTTTAGACTTAAATTGAATGCAAAACTTTAAACTCGATTATGAACCTAATCCTAAACTAATCCTTATGAACCTATCCTAAACTATGAAAAAACTTTTTAAACTTTACTATAATTATTTTTAGCCATAAAACTTTAAAGACGATAATCTCTTAAACTATTAGAGATAGATTTAAGATAGTTTTTTAGTCCTAAAACTTTAAAGCAAATTATCATCTAAATCTAAACTATAAGAGATAGAAGAAGTGTTTTTAATCCTAAATTGCAGGAAAATCCTTAAACGCGATTGTCTTCTAAACTATGAGACATACCTTCTAAACTCTACAATTAATTTTAGCCAAATAGCCATATGAAATTTTTAAAAGCTATTATCTCCGAACTATATGTGATTTATCACCTAAACTTAGCACAATGTTTCTAGTCACCTCTCGATCCCCTGTAAAACCGTGTTTTTTTTTAGTTTATTTCAAAAACAACCTCCCACGAAATCTTTTATTTTTGAATATGTTTTGGAGATTATCCAGGTAAACATTTCGTCCAAACGTACCTATGTATGCTCTAAAAAAATTTCCTTGTTGAATTTTTGAAGATTTTATTTTACCCAGTTTATAGATGGCCTAGTTTTCAACCGATTTCGTAAAATATGAATTTTTAGCAAAGGCCTTGAAATTTTCAACCCGTCTGCATTGGTCACAATCGGTATAAAAAATCGGTAAGGGACCCGTAAATGATCTATTTTTTTTAAATATTTGTGTGGACTTCCATCCGAACTTCCGGTCTTCGGTAAACTCCCCATAAGTCAACTCAAGGATCATTATTATGATTTTTATTTTCTCCTCACGCCCTCCGACCCCTCTAAAACCATGTTTTTTTGGTTTATTTCGAAAATGTCTCACCATTTGTTTTTTATTTAGATATGTATGTTTTGGAAGTGGTCTAGATGAACATTACGTCCGAAAATACCTATGATTATTATAGAATATTTTATTGAGCTACTTTTTGTACATTTACAAAATAATTACATTGTAAGTGTTCCAAATTGATTTGCTTCAACTTTAATACATTGTTAAGAATATTTGAATTATATTAAGAAATAAAAGATTAAGAAAAAATAAATTAAGCACAAGGTAATATGGTGCTTGAGTTGACCTATGACCTTAAATCGCTATCTTGAATTTCTGAAGGTCAAAGTTTAACCAGTCGAGAGGGTCTACTGTTCAACTGTTTTGGTTAAATTTCGATTTTTTGGAAAGGTTTTGAAGTCAGTATTGAATCGATTAAGTATCCGTAAATGACTTATCATTCTCGTATTTAAATTTTTGTTTGTTCGTAGGCTTGTAAGTCATCCCAGAACATTTTAAATTGATCATTTCTTCACCAATTATCGATTTTGAAATGCCTTTGTGGTTTATGATTAAAATTAATCTCTGGTACACCAGATAGCAGTAAAATAATTCACGAAAAGCTCTATCTCGTAAGTTTGAGCATTCTACAAAGCTGGGACGCTTTGCCATCCCTTTTCCTTTAAGAAAAACCTTTAGAAAATTAAAATGAGAATTACAAAGTAAAAATTCTTATGCTATATTCTTCATCATTTGAATCCAGCTTTGTACTTTAGTCTATTGAAATATTGCAGATGTCACAAAAGTTAAGAAAAATGAGAAAAACATTAAAAGTAACTCAAAGGAAGAACTGCAAAATTCTATTTGGAAACATAATAGAAAACAGGTGAAAAAGAGCACATTTCAATGGGAGCAGCAATGAAATAGCATTAGAAATTTTCTCTTCCAGAACAATTAAATTCCATATTTCTCTTCTCATATATTTTACCACAATAAATCGTGAAAATTCCATTTGCCATCCGCAACACGAGGAAATAATTACACAACTTTCACCACAAAGATATGAAGTGCATTTCAGCATAACAAAACTTCATCAGTTTTCACTACCACCCATTTTCGGTATTTGGTGTATTAAGAAGTTTCTTATACACATCTTGTGTGGTTTTCTAAAACTAAATTGCAAAGGGTGCTTCTTCATGTTAAGTTCACACATAACTGGAGCATTGTAACCAAATGACTCCCCCCATGGGAAGGCCAGCAATGGAAAGTAAATTGTGAAAATTTTGTATTTTCATCACGGTGAAATTGCAACATAAACAAGAATCTTGCAAAATTAACAAGAGTATCACCCTTAATGAACCCTATATAGTGCTAAATTGTGTTTGCATCACAAGACGAAAGGTTGTATTTTCTACTTTAATTGCATTTCCCTATGACAATAATTTCACGTGAAGCGTAAAGGAACAAAACTGGGTATTCCTTGTAAATAATTTCTGTTCTCACCAGTCAGTGCTCTTACCTTCTGCATATATAATTTTCCACGCAGGAATTCACAGAGGAAATTGCACCTTTCTTAACAATAATTAAAATTCATTTTATATTCTATGTTACTTACAATCTTAGTTCTCTAATTTCAGTAAAGTTAACAAAGTATGTTGGAAAATTATGTAAATTTGCTGATTCTGACAAAATGATATCACATTAAAATTTAATTTGGGCTCCTACACGTGATTAAATATCCGCACCTAAGTTATAAACTCTCAGAAAGGGTACAAAGATTTTTCAAACATTGACTTGTATATCTATAGGATAATTAAAGTCTAAAAGGCCTAATTTAAACCAAACTAAATTCAAAATCTCTAAAAGAACCTCATTTTTCCAAAAGTTGTAGTTTTCATTATTTTAAATTACAGTTTAGACATGATGCTAGAAAATAGTAACAACACAGAGCTACATTTTGAAGTAGAGAGATTCAAGAAGAATGGCATTAAAATCAAAGTCATAAATTCAATGACATAAGTTTGCCAAAATCTTTTAAAATTAGAATTAATAAAACTGTGGCATTCGTTTTAGTAGGTACATTTCGTAATTGATTTTGAAAAATCCTGATTTTAGCAATTAGCAAGAAAGAGCATTGAATCTAGAGAATCCTACTGAAATTCCAGAGATTTTGGCATAAATTTTAGACTTTAGAGCATTTTGGTAAATAAATTTTATTGTAGTATCAATTCAAAAGCATTAGGGGAAACTGGGGCACCACCAAACACGGGGTACCACCAAACACTGCGATTTTTTAATCGGATATTTTACTTCAGAGGATAAGACCTATAGGAATTTATAGGCACTATAGGGATGCTTGTCCACTGAAGGAATGATCGAGATAGTCCAAGTAGTTTAGAAATAAAAATTAGTGTTTGGTGGTACCCCGTGTTTGGTGGTGCCCCAGTTTCCCCTATGGCTTCAATGTTAGAGCATTCTGACAAAAATTTTATAGCATTGAGGTATCAATTCAAAAAGCATTGTGGCATAAATTTTATAGCATTGTGCTATCAATTTTAGAACATTATGGCATTGACATTAGAGCATTCTGGCATCAATTTTATAGCGTTGTGGTATCTGTTCAAAAACATAGTGACAACAATTTTAGAGCATTGTTGTATCAATTCAAAAGCATTGTAGTATCAATTTTAGAGCATTGTGGCATTAATTTTAGAGCATTTTCTGGCATCAATTTTATAGCTTTGTGATATCAATTCAAAAACATTGTGGCATCAATTTTATAGCATTGTGCTATCAATTTTAGAACATTGTAGTACCAATTTTAGAGCATTGTGGTATCAATTCAAAAGCATTGTGGCATCAATTTTAGAGCATTATGGCTAAAATTTTAGAGCATTCTCTGGCATAAATTTTATAGCATTGTGGTGTCAATTTTTGAGTATTATATAAATTTTAGAGCATTCTGACATCCATTTTATAGCATTATGGTATCAATTCAAAGGCCACATCAATTTTATAGCATTGTGCTATCAATTTTATAGTATTGTTGCATCAATTTTAGAGCATTCTCTGGCATCAATTTTATAGCATTGTGGTATCAATTTTTGAGTATTATGGCATAAATTTTAGAGCACTCTGACATCCATTTTATAGCGTTGTAGTATCTGTTCAAAAGCATTGTGGCATCAATTTTAGAGCAATATGGTATCAATTTTAGAGTATTATGGCATCAATTTTAGATCATTCTGACATCCATTTTATAGCGTTGTGGTGTCAATTCAAAAACATTGTGGCATCAACTTTGTAGCATTGTGCTATCAATTCAAAAACATAGAGGCATCAATTTTAAAGCATTGTGGTATCAATTTTTGAGTATTATGGCATCAATTTTAGAGCATTCAGACATCAATTTTATAGCATTTGTGGTATCAGTTCTAAAGCATTGTGGCATCAGTTTTTGAGCATATTTTTATCAATATTTTTATGATATCAATGTTATAACATTGTGAAATCAATTATTATTTATCCCGAAGTTTTCTAAAATCAATGTCACAAAATGATCTTGAATTGATACCATAATGCTCTGAAATTTATGTCAGAATGCTTTAAAATCGATGTCACATTCGAAGCGAAGCGAGCGTGTGTACGAAGCCTGAAAGCCATCTCTACGAATGTTACAAATAATATCACTAAATTAAACAGTCATCCCTATTAGTTCTGCTTTCAACATTTTAGGCAAAAGTAATACACTTTTTTCGCAAAAGAACAATAAATTTAACAAAAGTATTTCTATCTTGAAAGATATTACAAATTTTTTCCTACACATAAATTTATATAATTTTTGTCTTTTCGAAGTTAGTCAGGGGGATTTACATAATCTCTACATTGCGACGTGAGCGGAAACTTACAAAACTTTAAAATCTTCTGACAATCTTTTTTTCCACTCCAGTCTCAAAGATATCCTTCTTCACCCTCAATAGCTGGAAAGCATATATAGAAATAAATTTCTCTGGCTATTGAGGAGTACAAGAACATAAATTTCACGAAAATATGCTGGCAAATTTGCACTTGTCTAGTACAGTAGAGTCTCTCAAATTCGAACGATTGGGGGGTATTTTTGACATTTCTCACCTCTCAAATTCGAACGATATTTTTAAAACTAACTGAATTTATGTGAGATTAAATTGCACTTTGAATCAAATTCCCGTAATTTCTCACAAATCTTAGTGGTAACATACTTCCTTTTCATTTTATACGATCATACATTTAGGAAGTAGCACATAAATATGATTTTCATTCGTCCAGAATACGAAATTTTTAACATAACCCTACAATTGACATTTTGAATCCAACCGGCGTTCGAATTTGAGAGATTCAGATTTGAGAGACTCTACTGTAAATACAAAATTTACCACTTCAAACCTCCTCGGTAGAGTGTTCTTGCAATATGTATCAAAAGACACACAATCGAAATAAAATGACCAGTGAGGCACAAATAGGTTTATGGTATCTGGGATTCTTCACAGGTGATCTCGGAATAAAAAATCGAATTTAACCAAAATATTCTCGGTGATAAATATGGATAAATTTGGCTCAATAAAACTTTTTATACCCCCAAAATTCAACTCACAATCGAATTTGAACCTATAGTGAGGGCGTTTGTAAAGTATCTGAGCTACCGTAAGCTGATCTAGGATGTCTGGGATTATCACTATTCATTCTCTATTTTTAAGTTTAAGTACAGAAGACTAACAAAAGGAAAAAAAATCATTGGGATCGTTTAATAAACATTACAGTTCGGTCTTCGGTCAATTTCGGTATAGTAAAGGTAAGGGTACAGTTAGATTTATTGAGGAGGGGTGCGATCTGTCGTTGGAAAGGTCTGTCTGGACATCAGATGCTACATTTGAAAATTTAATCGAAATCGAAAAATATAAATCGAAAGTCTGGTCAAGCTATTCTCGTTTATAGCTCGGGTCAGGGTATAACGAGGCAAAGTGTGACCAAAGAACAATGTGCCAACCTTGATTATTTTAAAATTAATCAAATTTGGAAATAAGTACATTTCAAGATATTCGGTATATTAGTTTTTCTATAATCGATTTTACGGTTTATCCGCCGTTAGCGGTGATCGTATGAATTTGCGATCTACCGAAGGGCTGTAGCGTTTAACGAAACCTTCCCATATTACCTAAGATCATTAAATTTTGTTAATTAGAACAAGAAGTTATGGCTATTTTAAGATTTATTTTCTGAATCTCTTAGAAAAAGGTGGGATTACATTCAAATCAAGAAAGCTAAGCCTAATAACCATAATTTAATTTAAAGCCACAATTATTTTGTCTATCTAAATTACATTGCATTAAAGCCCAGCTTCTTTAAGAAATATGCGGAAAAAGTAGCGTTTTAAACGCTATAAGATTCCTTTTAAGACCGATTAATGCCACAAGGGCTGAGATATTGGGAAAAGAAAATTAAGGGCTCTCTTTAACCCTTTACCGACGAAGCATTTTTTACGGACTGATAATCAACAATAAAAATTAAACTGGGAAACATAATCAATGATAAGTCTTACATCTACCTTGGAAAGTCCAACAGAGTCTGATTCGGTGTATTTTGTGCTTCTACGAGCGATAGGGACAAAAATAGCCCAAAACCTCAAGTAATTTTTCTAACGATACCAATGAATAATATTTTTCGCTTTATTGAAAAATATTACGTATGAGTATTGTAGTTTTTATTGCCAAAAAGGTTTTGCTTAAAAAAAATTGGAAGTATAAAAAATAAATAAAATTCATTATGAATTTGAGAATTTGAAAATTCGTCATTTTTGAGCTTAAATGTTTACTACATAGCAAATAGCTAGAGACTTGCAAAAAATATTCTAGATTCCTTCAACCTTCTACTTTACAATTAGGTATGTACAGACATAAGAAAAAATAACTGTAGGTAGTCAGGAAAAATTATTTTCTTCATGGGACACCGGTGTTCCAATCGTCCTTAAAGGGTTAATATGCGAAGGGGAAATGTAGAAATTGATATAGATCTGACATAACGGACAGAACCATCTCATGTCGCACACAGATCTCAAACCTTTGCCAAAAACCGTTTATTAATATCTCCTTCCGTTCTGTCTATAGAAATGTTTGTACTACCACTGAGAAACGGACGGAACAGGAAGGACACGAAAATCGATTTTTAACGCATATTATATTATACGTGATCTATGAGTGCCAAAACATGTTACATCCAAAATTTAGGCCAGATCTGACAAAGTCATATTTCACCTCGCACCACAAAAGCTGAGATTTGTACAGAATTTCAGCTAAAATGCGGCCCATTTTCTTGCTATTAAACTATATACCATTTTCAACTTTTCAAGATATAAATTACTATTCAATTGTGGTTGAATCCCATCGTTTTATGCAAATATTGCAAGAAAATCTCATGCAATTTATGGAAGCTTTATGGAAGCTTCTCTTGGCAAGTGCTATCAACAAAATTTTAATTTCTTCCTTCTACACTACGCCGTAGGAGCAGAAAAAGTGTAAATAAAATCGTTTGCAGAATAATTTTTCTTTCAGTCCCTTGATTTTTTTTTTATTTCCGTAAATGTGCCAGCATTCTTATTTGTTTGGAGTTGCAAGTAAAGAAAAGCATTTCTGTAGATAAAACTGATGGTTTTTCTCTGGTATTTCTTCCCGTCCTCCGCACATTTTTCGGGATTATGTCTAAGGGCTGCTTTTTATGAATATTGCGTTAACAAGATGCTGGGTTGAGTAGGAGTATTTCGTTCCATGAATATAACAAACATTCGGTGCCAAAAATCCAAATCATATTTGCGTGAAACACAAAAACCCAAATAATAAAAATTATTGTCTGGAAAATAGTTTGTGTTGGGCAAAATGGTTACTATATACTTATTTATTTTTAATAAATTGATTTTTTTTAAATTGCTCTAAGTTTTAATTAATAATTAAGTTTTAATTAATTATTTTTGCGGGGCGCGAATTTTTCGCGAATTTTCGCGGTGCGCGTGTTCTTTCGCAAATTTTCTCGGTTCGCTGACACAGATTCTCAATTAATGTAAAGTTGAGGCCTCTATCTCTCATAGTTTCCGAGATAATCGACTTTAAAGATTTTCAGACACTTATGCATTTCTCATCCAATTTTCTTAATTTTCAAGTGAAATTTTGCACATATCAAGCCTGAAAGGGGTTATAAATGGACGTAAAGTTTGAGGCCTCTATCTCTTATAGTTTCCGAGATAATCGACTTTAAAGATTTTCAGACACTTTTATGCATTTCTCATCCAATTTTTTTCATTTTCAAGTGAAATTTTGCACATATCAAGCCTGAAAGGGGTTATAAATGGACGTAAAGTTTGAGGCCTCTATCTCTTATAGTTTCCGAGATAATCGACTTTAAAGATTTTCAGACACTTTTATGCATTTCTCATCCAATTTTTTTCATTTTCAAGTGAAATTTTGCACATATCAAGCCTGAAAGGGGTTATAAATGGACGTAAAGTTTGAGGCCTCTATCTCTCATAGTTTCCGAGATAATCAACTTTAAAGTTTTTCAGACACTTTTATGCATTTCTCATCCAATTTTTTTCATTTTCAAGTGAAATTTTGCACATATCAAGCCTGAAAGGGGCTCTAAATGGACGTAAAGTTTGAGGCCTCTATCTCTCATAGTTTCCGAGATAATCGACTTTAAAGATTTTCAGACACTTTTATGCATTTCTCATCCAATTTTTTTCATTTTCAAGTGAAATTTTGCACATATCAAGCCTGAAAGGGGCTCTAAATGGACGTAAAGTTTGAGGCCTCTATCTCTCATAGTTTCCGAGATAATCGACTTTAAAGATTTTCAGACACTTTTATGCATTTCTCATCCAATTTTTTTCATTTTCAAGTGAAATTTTGCACATACCAAGCCTGAATGAGGCTCTAAATGGACGTAAAGTTTGAGGCCTCTATCTCTCATAGTTTCCAAGATAATCGACTTTAAAGATTTTCAGACACTTTTATGCATTTCTCATCCAATTTTTTTCATTTTCAAGTGAAATTTTGCACATACCAAGCCTGAAAGGGGCTCTAAATGGACGTAAAGTTTGGGGCCTCTATCTCTCATAGTTTCCGAGATAATCGACTTTAAAGATTTTCAGACGCTTTTATGCATTTCTCATCCAATTTTTTTCATTTTCAAGTGAAATTTTGCACATACCAAGCCTGAATGAGGCTCTAAATGGACGTAAAGTTTGAGGCCTCTATCTCTCATAGTTTCCAAGATAATCGACTTTAAAGATTTTCAGACACTTTTATGCATTTCTCATCCAATTTTTTTTCATTTTCAAGTGAAATTTTGCACATATCAAGCCTGAAAGGGGTTCTAAATGGACGTAAAGTTTGGGGCCTCTATCTCTCATAGTTTCCGAGATGATCGACTTTAAAGATTTTCAGACACTTTTATTCATTTCTCATCCAATTTTCCTTATTAATAACGATAATATGTTACATACAGTTTAAGAATTATTAAACGAAATTTGCATTATTTATGTGTAAATATCGTTCGAGTTTGCCACAATCCAAATTTACAATGAAGGAATCGCACCTCTATAAGCTGATCTAGGCTTATCACTGGCTTTTACCTGCCAATTTGTTTTTTTTTTTATTTTTTACTTACCTTTTTTTTACTTACCAAATTCCTGTTGTTTACTTACCAAAATTGATTTTTTACTTATACCAATTTTGATAAGTGAATTTTTTACTGAAGGGGAGGTAGGGCTACTTTGAGCGGTGGGGCTAGATTCTTATACGGTTTTTTCGTCTGTTTCTAAATTCCTTACAATTTAGTTTATTTAGATCCACTATTTCGTTTAAACAAATTGCATCATGTTAAAACCCAGTATCCATTAGAAATATCCGAAAAAATCGTATAACACTGCAGCCTTACAGCTCAAAGTAGCCCTACATCCCCCTACCTTTCTTTACCAAAATACTTACCAAAAATGTTTTAGCCTTTTTTCATATAGAGCATTTACCGTTACTTTACCGATCCAACACCGATTGTGACCGATACAGTCGCGTTCGGAATTACAAGACCTTTAAAAAACCCATATCTAACCAAATCCCTTGAAAATTTAACCCTCCAAGGTGGTTGAACTTTGACTTTGATTAATTCAAGATGGCGAATTAACCGGTGAATGGTGTCAATGCTTTTCAATCATTGAAATCGCTTAATCCTTTAAGGACGATTAGAACACCAGAGTCCAACAAAGAAAATAATTTTATCTGACCACCTAAAATTATTTTTTTCTTATGTTTGTACATACAAATTGCAGAGTAGAAGGTTGAAGGAATATAGGATATTTTTAGCAAGTCTCCAGCAATTTGCTATATATAATATATAGTAAATTTTTAAGCTAAAAAATGACAAATTTTTAAATTTTCATATTGAAAATTGATTTTAATTATTTTTTCAACTTACATTTTTTAAGCAAAACCGTTTTGATAAAAGAAACTACATTTCAAACATAAGATTTTTCATTAAAGTGAAAATTATCAGTCGGTATCAATTGCTCTCTCGTGGAGTTCGAGTGTTAAAAAAAATATACTAAAAATGTGAAATTATTATTAAACTTGGAATCTTAACTGAAATTCAAAAACATTTTATGACTTGAATAAATAAAATAAATATTACTTTCGACAAAAATATTCCAACTTTTTAAGCATAAAAAATTGAAATTGCTTTTTATTTAATTTGGCAAGTTTGCCGATTATTTGGAAAAAGTTGCCAAAATATAATGATCAATATTTTACAGTACAAACAATTACTATTAAGCATATTATTAGATTATTATTCAATATAAGTATCTTTAATTTTTTTTTTTATTAAATTTTCTTCTAAAGATCAATTTATTTTAATTCTTCCTATTCGCTCTCGTCGTTATTACAAAATTTTTAAATTCATAATTTTCGATATAGCAATGGATTTTTAGGCCTATTCAAACCGATTCAAACGGAAATCATAATTTCGAAACTTCTCTCGAACAGGGTTGGCGTGCGCAGTGTTAATGAAACAGCTGTTGCGCGAGAAAACAACTTTGCGAGTTTTCTTTTATTTCTTAGTGTTTATTTATTAATTTATGCTGATTGTAAATCCTAATTGTCTTAATATCCAGCATGAATACCTCAGTGGACAAGAAGCTTTTGGGCTTCCGTCAGATTGCCATTGAAAAATTGCAACATATTTTGTGTCAAATCCCGGGAAGTCGAAAAGTGAGTTTCTCAAAGAAGAAATCTCGCTAGAAACAGCCGTAAATTTCCGTTTGTGTTGCAGGATTTGGTGATTGAGGCATCTCTGATAAAGCCCTTGGAGCATATCTGTGGGGTTTCATGGCTGAGGGCAAAGGGCATTGAGAAGATATTCAAATTTGAGCAAACAATTTCACCTCCAATTGGAAAAGTTTTTATCTACTTCATATCGGCCAATTTGCTCATATTCAAGCAAATTCTCGACCAGATTCACAGTTTTACATCTCTGGCCACAGTTGACATCACACGGGATGATCAGGTAAAATACCATATAATTGTTATGCCAAATTTGCTGTACAGCCAGGAAGAATTGCTTGAGCAAGAAGGATTGTGTGGTCGTGTGCAACTTTATCCCTTCAATTGGGACTTTATTAGTCTGGACAGTGGAGTATTGAGCCTTGAGGTGCCGGATGTTTTTAGGGATGTATTCATTAGGCACGATACCACATCTTTGTTGAGCATTTCTCAGAGTATTCGCCTCTTTCGGTTGGTTTGTGGTCAGCAAAAAGTTGTCTTTACTTATGGGAGCAATTCTGAGAAATTAGCCCAAATGGTCAGGAGGATTGAGGGGCACAAACCGTCAAATCACGAAGATAAAAGCCCAGACTTTTCAGCTGCTTTTATTGTGGATAGATCGAAAGATTTTGCTTCATGTCTCCTGACTCCTGTCACTTATTCGGGCTTGCTCTTGGAGATTCACCAAGCAAAATCAGGAAGTTTAATTATTGATTCCAAGAGTAGTAGAATCAAAAGTGGGAAGTGCAATCTCTTTAGTGAAGATACTCCAGCAGATTCTAAAGCATCTTCTGCGAGTCTCAGGATGAATTCATCCATGGACGCAATCTTTTCCGACAACAAATACCGACACTTTTCCGACGTCATTTCCCTCCTTAGCAGCCAGGCTAAAGCACTGGGGCTCGAGGGTCAGTTCTCCAGGGACATGAAAATTCACGAGATGAAGGCGTACGTCAGTGAGAAATTGCCCAAAGTGGCAGCAGCAAAGAAGGAACTCTTCAAGCATTTAACCCTATGTGAGACAATTGTCAAAGATTTGGGGTCAGATTTTGAGCAATTGCAGGATCTTCAGGACAATATGATTTATGGTAGAAATCGCCGACAGACAATTTCTCAGATTGAGGATATTCTCGCGACGGATCCTCACAAATTCAATACACTTAGACTCATGTGCCTTTGTCATCTCACCAGTAATCTCTCCACCGAAGAAGCTACTCAGTTCATAACAAATTTCTGCAATGTTTTCGGCCATAGGCATCTCACTGCCTTTCACAATCTTGCCCACTGTGGGCTATTTCCAGAGATCTCACCAGAAACCACTTCCCTTTCGGCCCGAAGTAAAATCCTCTCCAACATTTCACTGCCAAAAAAGACACAGAACAGCCTATTTGCAGATGCAGGACGATTGAAGCTTCTCCCAGAAATTGAAGCTTCATCAAGCAATCCCCGGGATAATCCCACCTGCCCGAGTTACGTCTTCAGCGGAATCTACATTCCTCTCATCGCTCAAATCACTTCCATTCTGCTGAAAGCCGACTCCTTCGAGGATATTGCAATGAAAGTGAATCAGTGCGAAGGACTAGGAGTGTTAGTGGGCAAAACAGATCAAATTCACAGTGTCAGAGAAACCCAAAGTGCGATAAAACGGGGAGAAATAAGTGATCCGTTTCCGTTAAAACCGCGTACAGTGTTTGTTTTTGTGCTGGGCGGAGTTACATATGCTGAAATTGCAGCGTGTGACCTTGTGGAAAAACTAACTGGATCAAAGATTGTCCTGGCGTCCAATACCATCGTTTCCGGAAGTGATATTATCTCTCAAGCCTTCTAAATTTTGGTGAGTAATTTATTTTATTGCTTCTCTTCTCGAACACATTTTATATATTTAAATTGTATCAGAAAGTTGCAAAATTTCCATTTAATTGCCCCAGAGGGCTAAAGGTCAAACGATTCGGGATATCCTACTTAGGGTCTTCAGTGACCCCCATAAATCTACTGTAAAAGGTGTTGAGAAAATCGTTATCGTTGAGAAAATACTGCTTTTTAAATATTTTTATCAGAAAAAACTAAAAACGCACTCAATCAGTTAGTTTAATCCGATTTCAGTAACTTGTAATCAAAAATAACATCAAAGCAAGGGGTGACTCAGTTTCATTTTTGAGTGACAAGCGTTTATGGTTTCTAAGGTTTGTAAGGTTTCACGAAAGAATTAGTTTAGATTTAGAAGTTGTCTTGGGTTTCTTGTTTTTTCGGTTTTTTGAATTCTCTGGGGTACCTTGGAAATTGGGATTTTTCACCTATTTTTAACCCTTTAAGGACGATTGGAACACCGGTGTCCCATAAAAAAAAAATAATTTTTCCTGACTACCTAAAGCTATTTTTTTTCTTATGTCTGTACATAATTGTAAAGTAGAAGGTTGAAGGAATCTAAGATATTTTTTGCAAGTCTCTAGCTATTTGCTATGTAGTAAATATTTAAGCTCAAAAACGGCGAATTTTTAAATTCCCAAATTATTAATTGATTTTTAATTATTTTTTATACTTCTCATTTTTTTTAAGCAAAACCCTTTTGGCAACAAAAACTACAATATTCATACGTAATATTTTTCATTAAAGCGAAAAATATTATTCATTGGTATTGTCAGTAAAATTATTTAATTTTTTGGGCTATTTTTGTCCCTATCGTTCATAGAAGCAGAAATATACCAAATGAGACTCTGTTGGACTTTCCCAAGGTTAGACTGATAATCAATGATAAGTAAGACTTATCATTGATTATGTTTCTCAGTTTAATTTTTATTGTTGATTTTCAGTTGGTAAAAAGTGTCTCGTCGTTAAAGGATTAAATAAAATTGAGCCTTATTGTGATATAATTTAGATTCTCAATCTGTTTGCGCAGCTACATTATATCACAATAAAGCTTAATTTTATTTTAAAATAGGTGGAAATCCAAATTTCAAAGGTGCCCCACTTCCCCCTATCAATGTTTTTTCTTGGATTGTATGGACGTATCCTTGAGATTTGTAACAGATTTCTTACGTTTGCCAGGTTCAGCGAAAAATTTTTCTGACAATTAGGGTAAGGGCTCATAATTTTGGACAATCTGCTTATAAGCATCGATGCTCCAAGTTTGAAGTGCGATATTTTCAATACTGATTGATTTTTTTTGCTATTCTCTTTTCAGAAGGGTTGTTTAGAAACTTGGTAAGGGTTTATTGTCTTTGTTTTTACCAAAATTAGTCTAAATACGTTTAAAAATAAATTGATATGTAGAGGTGAATTTGACTTGAATTTTGGACAACTTGGCTGTAAATTTGGACAGCTAATCCGCCTCAACAGGATGCCCATTGTTCTTCATTTCATGAACCAATTTTACCAAGTCCTCTTCCTGTTCATGCAAGGGAAACGTAGAATGTCACAAGAAGCCCGGAAACTTTCCATATCATTCATTAAAGTGAGTTGACTTCGGTCTTCCAAATATTTGCGGATTCACTTATTCTTTGGCCTTTCCGGGAGCCTTTCAAAGCTTTTTTCGCTACATCTCTTTCGTAAAGATGATGCTCCTTTGTTTCTCCAGGCATTTGTCCAACCTAGTCATCACAAAAGCTAAAATTTCACGAAATTTCGTGAGAAAAACACCTGTCCAAAATAAGGAGTATCACCTCACTGGTAAATGTCTTAAAAAATTTCCCATTTTTCACACGAAAAATGTAATTCACAAGGCAAATGTCACTTCAGGTCAAATGTACAATTCACCACTAACGTGAATCAACACAATATTCAATAATATCACTCAAAAAAAGCGAAGAAACATTGTTAGTACTTTACCACAGCTAAATAAGACTGAAGTAAACACGAAGTTCTGTCATATTTCTCCTAAGCAATTGCTCACACTGAATTTTCAACAAAGCAATTTCAACTCAAAATAACGTAATTAACTAATTAACGTAATTAGTGTTAAAATCTTCCAAAAAGAACAAATATTTATATAGAATTCATTATTCATCAAATATTGGAATAAAAATCCATAATTTTAATCAATTTATTTTTAGTGTCCAATTTTATCCTCAAAGTGTTCAAAATGAGAAACTGGACAAAATTATGAGCCTTTCCCCTACCACTGGAGCTAAAACCTTTTATCACCTGCAATGTTAGAGGTGTGCTATATTTTTTTTTTCGTCAGAAATTTTGTCTTCAAAGTCTAAAATTTGCTAATAAACAGGGTTTTAATAGAGGTTTCCTATCAAACTGAACCAATTTAAATACAGTGAGAACTATTTAAATCCGTTTAGTGTCGGTAGTAAAACATTCCGGTTACAGTTTCGGATTCATCGAAAAAATCTATGGCAATCTATGGGCTTCTTGAATTCCAGTGTTTTCCTATGTTTTTAGCTGATTTTTCTTTGGTTCTTAAGCAATCTTCGTAGTTTAGGAAGCGTTTCTTATGGGTTTCCAAAAGTTTTCTGCAGGTTCCTCGAGAAATATGTTCTTTAAGACCCATTGGAATTGGAGGTGTTAGAGAAAATCTGAGGATTACATTATGTGTGATTATGAGAGAATCATACCTAACTAAGCTCTTAACTGACTGTCAGAATGCAGGGAAAAAATGGTTTTCAGAGTGTCAAAAAACATGTGTTAGAAAAATAGCTTAAAATTGATTTTTAATGCGTGATACCTCCTACAAATTGTGAAAACAAGTAGATGAAAGTTCCATCTAAGTAGTGATGCCCAAATTTTTATGTTCGGTGTAATATTTTCGGGGAAAATGAGGCCTACAGAGGTGGGAAAAAGTGGTACGAAGCTGATTTAACCAGGGCACATTCGTAAAAAATTGCACTACATTTTTATTTTCCTGTACAGGAAAATTCAAGGACTTCCAGGAATTTTGTGAAGCAGAATTATGAACCCAATAATTAAGCGATTTTTTTCACTTAAGATTTTTAAATTTTTTAAAAAAAAAATCTTAAATGTTGGACTCCTTTTTAATACTAGCCTTCAAAACCTTTCCCTACAAGATTTAAAATTGAATTAGCAGTGGTTGACTTGGGTGGTCCCCGTAATTCTTCATTCTAAATTCAATTTTGTTTGGCCATCTATTGAGGGTAGGCGTGACTTAAAATAATTTTTGGGCGGGGCTATTTAAAAATAATTAATACCTCTTTGTTTTTTTTTCATTTAAGAAATTTTAATAGTAAAAGTCATATACAATTCGTAATTTAAAAAATATAAATTACTTTTTTATACGATTTAAATCTTCAACGTACCGCTTGAAATCAGTATCTTCCAGAAGTTCAATGACATTTTCCGGAACTCTTTGAGGCAGCCAATAGATAAAATTAACTAATTTCCTTTTTGAAAGATTTTCATTTTCACTTTCAGAAATTTTCATTTTCGATATATTGGTCAGTATGGCAGTAAGGTCTTCTCCGAGGAACATTACAAATTCTCTGCTGATGGTATACAGTTTCCCTAGAGCCTCTGCAAGATTTTGAGGTATTTTATCTGCATGTCTAAGTATTTCCCGCAATTGATGAAACCACGATACTGTGGCTTCTTTGACCACTGAATTCTCCTCAGAATTCAGTGCATGACAAATCAGAACAAGAATTCTTCCTCTCAATTCATTGCTGAGCTTGGAGCTTTGGTGAATTTCTAGCAATTTCTCAGAAAGTTTTCTCAAATTTGGTTTACACTTTGTGGACCAACTTTTCCCATTTTCCACCAAAATAATCCCCAATACTTTGTGCAAACACATCCAACTTGACACACTGTGACTCCTCCATGTGGTGAGACAAGCTGAAAAGATGAAAGTTAAACATTGTGTGAGGCCCTCTTCAATCATTCTTTCCCTGGGTCCCATCCCTCGAGTTACAATCAATTTAATTCACCCACCACTCGTAAAATCAATTATCTGTCGACTCAATGGCAAATTTGTCAGATCTCTGGGGTCACTGAGACAACAGAAGAGATAACACAGACGAAGATTCTCCTCTTGGGATGTTGCTGAACGAGACTTTTCGGCAAAAGTATACGGAAATCCTGACATGAAAGTCTGACAGAAATCTCTGCTGTAAGTTTTCCTTAGCCACAATTGCATTTCGTCATTTTGACTCTTTTGATCACATCTCACAATCATCTTCCACAATTCATCCAGAATTCCTGCAATCAGGGAAATTGTGCTGGCTGCTTCCTGTCCAAGAGATCCTTCTGCCTCTTCAAAGTTCTGCGGACGAATCTCCATCCAGGTTTCCACTAGAAGGGGCACCATTTGCTCCACATAGTACACAACTTTTCGTGATTCACTGAAATCTGCGGATTTTGTGGCATTTTTCTGCTTCAGGGAACTCATTTCCTGGATAAACATCCCGGAAATCTCTTCGAACCAGAGTTTCTGCGGAGTCTTGATTATTGGACAATAGAAAGTCCCATTGTCGTTGAATTCTATGCTCTTGACAGCTGTTTCTGTGTCTGCAATCCACACGGATGCATTCACAGCCTGGAGGAGCTTTAGAAGTCTCTCCAGAACCCGTATTCTCCACTTTACTGCGGTAATTTTCTTCCCCAAATTTAGAGACAAGGTTCTGCCGGGTTTAGACTCTGAACGAAGCTTTGACACCATGTCTAGAAAATTCCCAAAAATCCTATCACTCTCCTTGGCCACAAGATTCGGAATGTGCTGCAGTAAGACGTCCAGGAGAAGGAGAGAATCCTCCTGAATGGAATTCTGCAAGTGAGTCATTGCACAACGCAAGTAGGATGAGAGCATATCAAAGAATGGCTCCATCAGAGTGATATCTATGGATCCCAGTAGAGTCTGAAGGCATCGGAAACTCTCCCTGCGAACATCTCTATCTACATCCAAGCAAAGTTGTCCAGTACTTTGCACAACTTCTCCCAAATGTTTGGGAAAGAATTCCCCTGGAGAACTGGATATTGCTTCCTTAAGGCTTTTCAGGGAGTCTTGCTTTATTGAGGAATTATTCTGCCTCAATTTGCCCAAGAGATCCTTGATATTTACCTTGTGAACACCATCAGCAGATACCCCAGTATCACTCAATTGCTCCCGGATTAGAATCTTTTTCACTTTAAAATCGGTCTTTGTGATGTTCTGACCTTTTGGGAGTTTGGCACCTTTTAGCTTCACTTTTGCTTTCTCCGATCGCAAGACTTTCTTATGCTTTCCCTTACCCATTTTATCACTTTTTTCACAATTTTTCCACGAAAACACAAAATTTTCAAAAACACGTGCTTTGACAGCTGTCACTGGATTTTCGAAAATATCTCCATCTCTTTTTCGCTTAATCTTTTCTGAATGTAAAAAAACCAAGAAAAATGCAGATATTCCAAAGTGAATTTTATAATACAGAAAGATTCTAATTAACTAAAAATCATCACATGTGCTGAAGAATGCAGATCTTCACGCTGAACTTCTCTCCTTTTTCTCAATGTCTTCGAGGGCTTTGAGGATTTCTTTCTCTTTAGCTACACGTACACTTCTGATGGCTTTTCTAAATTCCTCATTTTGGCTTGTGTCTTCTGGTGGATATAATTCTCTCTTCATGTCCGTCACCCACTTTTCAAAGTATTCCGGCTGGTTGAAATAGTGAAAAAGAGCCACGGGAAAGGTGATGTACATAGCCATTTTTGCAACTTCCAATTGCCATCCACCCATGTTTTGAATCTGCTTGGCAAATCAGTAAATAAATTCAGAATGTCTTCAAAAAGCCCTCATGAGGAAAAATCAATTAATTCTCACCTGATTTATGGGCTAATTTTGAAGAAAAACACAGATGAAATAGGGAGGAAAACGGAGAAAAACACTGACATACAATTTTCGAAAAAGATCCCATAAATGTACCATAAAAATTCGATGTTGAAGCAAGATGACACGATATTGCTGCAATATAGTGTTGTCTCACCTGAAGTCCCCACATTTTGCTTCTCGCAGATCGACGCCATCACAGTTTCCGCCATTGTTAGAATTTGTGCTTTTCAGACGAAAAATTCCTCATTTCCGATGGTAGTGTCGCGCTGAAAAATCAATTTTCGAGTGCATCAGTGGGTGCTTTCGATTGTCCGCAGTGTACATTTCATCGAGAATTGGACTAAATTGCATTTTCTGGTGCGTTTTTCCATTCATGAAAAATACCTCTTTTTTTCCACATAAAGCTGGGGTGGTTGGTTGGGTTGTGTGAGTGTGTGAGTTAAGTGCGCCGTTTGAACACGTTTATTTCATGTTTTTAGTCTTTTCGGTGGATTTTCCAAGGTAGAAATCATTGGAAAATTGCCCGGAAAGTCTCCAACTAAAGGTTTGTGTATAATTTGACCCATTGGAAGAATTTCCTTGGTCACTGTGTAATTTTTTTTCCTGCTGGTAGAGAAGACGAGAATTGGTGAATTGGTGTGTGTTCTATGTATTAGGGAGTGTTGAAAAACTCCCATTGCGCCTGTGTTCGTGGGAATTATCGTGTAAATCCAGTGCAATGTGATGAAAATCGCTTTTCCATTTTCCGCAGTTCCTTTTTGGCCATTTTTGCATCTCTATTTTTTGCCAAAATTTTGCCTTTTGGGTTAGTGGGATTTCCTTGGTCAATCTGGAAGCTCCGTCTGAGAGAATGATTTCATCTCACCGCATACATAGTTCATGGACTACTGTGTTCATAGACGTGAGAACGATTGACCTACGCATACATACACATCCATACACAAATACACACGCGCAATTCACGCATTTTTTATTGGCTTTGCGGTATAAATTTTGTAAAATAATTCGCAGAATGCTCGAGTTGTGAGTTTAATGCTGTGTTTTGGAAAGGTCAAGTGAACACCTCCAAGTCACCTTTTGAAGAAAAGCATAAAAATCAAGTGCCTGAGCATTCTGCAAAGTGTCTATCTCTCTAATGTCCTAGCCACGCTTACGACTTAAGTCGAGAGACGGCTTAACCTAATAGTAATTAAAATAATGATCAGATTACATTTCCATCAGTTTATGACTAAACTGTCTCTCGACTTAAGCCGAGAAACAGATTAGTTACTGAAAAACTGATGGGAGTAGTCTAATTATTATTTTGCTTAAAATTACGTAAAGCCGTCTACCAACTTAAGTCGTAATCGGTCTAGGGCACCCCCTGGCATGTGGTCTGCGGAGTTGAAGCCAAAGCTCTCTTATGCCGAAAATAGAGACAGGCTGATCCAGGAGAATACTCAGCTCGAAAAATTTGGCGGTAAACGACCAGCCCAAACTATCATACACTGAGGATTAAGGATTAGCGTTTTCAGCGTAAATTTCTATTAAATGTGCACACTTTAATATTTGAAAGATTTCTTAAGTGCAATATCAATGGATTTTTCGTGCAGAAAAGAGCACTCTGTCCTTCCCATTACTCCAATCTTAATGCATTTTAAAATTTTGCGACATTGCGTACCATTGCTCTCCATGTTTTTTCATCCAATTGAAATTTCGAAATGCACCCAAAAACCCCCAAAGTGAAACTTTTTATTTTCTGCACTGTCGCTGATGTCGCACTATCCTCGTAATTTCACTAGACTTCATGAATTTAGAAGATCAGCCATCCTCCAAATTATTGGCTGGCCCGTGAGTGTATCGACACCAATCCTTATTTTTCGGACTGATCCCTAAGCCGATCCCTGTGTCTATTTTGGGCTTTAGGGCCTTGACAGACCTGAGGATTAGCCGAGAGACGGCTTAGCCTAATTATATTCGACATAATGGTTAAACTTCATTTCCATCATTTTCCACTAAGTCATCTCTCGGCTTAAGTCGTAAGTGTGTCTAGGGCATTATATACAAACACGTATGTGAACTTCTCTGTATTTGCAACCGTCAGGGCCTTGACAGACCTGAGGGTTAGCCGAGAAACGGCTTAGCGTAATTATATTAGAAATAAAGGTCAAACTACATGTTCCACTAAATCGTCTCTCGGTTTAAGTCGTAAGTGTGTCTAGGGCATTATGCGATATAACTTAAGAACGGGGATTGTTCCCCTTTTGGAAGTTACTGATCCCTTTGGAGGGATAAATACTCCCAGTCAATAGGCTCTTTTTCAATCGAACGAAAAATTTTGTTGACAATTTTCACGCTTGATTTTGAAGCAAATTTGCTCAAATTCGCTGTAGTTCCTCTTATTTTATCGTGATTTTTTTTATAATTGAGCACTTGACGCCCAAATCACTCGATAATTCGGATGACCTTTTGCCCCAAGTGCTCAATTGAGAGAGATTCTACTATACCCAGGGGCCTATCGACATCTAATTTTCCATACGTTTTTACATAGAGGCACTGAAACCTAATGGCAAGTTATTTCCTAAAGATAATTGACTTATCAGTCTGATATATTTCGAAATCGTGGATTAAAGGCTATCTAAAAATACATATTTCATAATATTCGCCGAAATAATACAAGAACTACGATTAAATTTGTTTTAGTCGCGGTTCAATATCTGCAACATTTTTACAAGGAAAAGTGAAAAATAGCTTCACTTTTTATTAGGTTTGATTGGCCCCTGACTGTACTAGATTTTTGTCTAAATAACTTTTTCCGTATCGGTTCTGTGAGCTCAGTAAAGGCACTGGCTCAAATAACCCCATATAAAAAAGAGAACTTGCCATGGAGGTGGTCTAGGGAATAACTCTACTTCAATTTTTTGTCTTTATCTGTGTGCAATGAATTTGTTTAGATGAAAAAATAACTTTCTATACCTAGTAAAAACAAAGTTTTTGTTTTTAGGACCCGGTGTCCCACTCGTCCTTAAAGGGTTAATGCATAAATCGTTCCAAAATAAATCCAAACCCTATTATTTTGAAATTCTAAGAAAAAAACAATTATTCGATAAAGAACCCCGATTGTCACACCAATGCCGGTCTATACACGTTTTAAAAATATTTTGTCTCATTCATGTTGTTAAGGCCTTTTATATAAATCCTAGACTGACGGAATTGGTTAATAAATGAACTCACAAGGAAACTTAGGCATTTAATATTTAAAAATGTTAGAAAAAAGTTGGAAGTCAATTTTTAAAACCTAACCTAAGAAAAACCTAACTATAGTGCATATAATCGATTAAAAGATTAAAATTCAGAAAGTAAAATATGAAAAGTTCGTAAATATGTAATTACTAAAAAATCGGTTAAATCGTTAAGAAAATATAAACGATTTTAATAAGAAATTTGTCAAAAACATCAATTTCTTAAAACCAGAGACAAATTTGTTTTATAAATTTGCAGTGAAACCAGTTGCATTGCTTGAATGCTTTCATAGGGTCCAAATCCAAGGGGTGACTAGTAAAATTGTAAAGGGGTTCGTGATTGTAATTCCTAGAAATATGACTGAGGGGACGTAATCTTTAACTCTGAATGTTTGAGAGGTAAAAATAACACATTTTCAATCTTCATTAAATAAAACGAAATAACTTGATCTGCGCTAATTACGATTGCTAGAGAACAATTTAGCTGAGATTCTTTACAATCTCAGCTAAATGCTTTCAATTTTGGGATTAATTCCTCACAGAATTAATAGATGTTTATTGTGAAAGGAAAACAAAATTATCACGCTGCCAAACACATTGAATCTTGAATTAATTTAATTTAAATTCTTTCGAACACTATTTATTTTTATAGTGTAAATAATCTGAAAATTGAATTTGTCACCTAGAATTCATCACTTGAAACCCTTGAAACAGAATGAAGGGAAATATTAACAAAATCCATACGATGTTAACTTTCAATCATAATTTTAATAAACAACCATATATTTTGCAAAGATAAAATTAAAATAGAATTTATTTCTACTTCTTTCGAATTATTTTTTCTACATCATTGAAGAACTAAAGTAGCTAAAAATCTTTTCCCGACAGCAAATCGGTTATAAATTGTGCAACAATAAATTATCCAAAATCATTTTAGTTTGCGCGTATGGGTTAAGCAAGTCCATTTAATAATTGAGCATTTTTTCCAAAGTTTGTAATTTTGTCTAACAATTCCCAAAATTATGCGACAATTTACATAAAAGAAATTGATTATAGGTACCAGTGTGCTATATTATATTTACAGCCAAATTTTACCGGCTAAGTGTTCCTGGTCTTTTTTTTCTTTGCCCATATAAAACAGTGATGAAATTTTAAAATAACTCTAAATAACCCTGTTTAGCCGTACAAGTAACTAAGCGATTAACTCTTTAAGGACGATATTGAAATTTTTGAAGAGCACCAACGATCGGTAATATTCCTAGGGTCGTCAGTTTATCACTGTATTCTTGACCCAAAATCTAATGATTTTTTAAAAAAAATTATTCGGTCCTTTTTACCATTTAACTCTTACAACTATGCACTGCATTAGCTTAGTTTTAATTTATAAAACCAATTTTCCATGAGAGATTTGATTAATTTCGTGGCGATCTAAGCTGCAAATTTCAAGTTTGCAATTGCCCCTAAAAAAAAGAAATACGCCGATATAGTTAAATGGATCACTAATATACCATTTAGAATACACAAAAATATCAAATAGTAGTTTGGGGCTTATATTTGTAACGTTTTCATTGAAATATGGAGCATGTCTCCTCTTAACATTCTGATCCGTGGTGCTCTTCCCTTATACGTGTGAGCTAATTTTACAAAATCATTTTCCAAATACCTCTAAATAGATACAAATATATCAAAAATATTTCTTATGAATTTAGCACTGAAAATGTTTAGCATTGTATCGTCATTTGTATCAGTAAATGCAGTTAGCACAGTTGTTGATCCAAAAGACGATCTTTTTTATACAACCGAAGTAATGCCATAGACACACTTACGCTGAGAGACGGCTTAACGTTATTATGCGGGCTTCAGACCTAAAGCTTAGCCATATGGCTTAACTTCTCTAATTTCTTATTAATCAAGATATTTTGGAAAATTATCAGTTAAAATTTTACATTATGTGGAAGTGTTCCATTAAATTTTGGAAAATCAATTAATTGGTTACTATTTTGAATTTTGATTACTACATATCGTCAGTTGGATCAGCAACTATAGGGGAGACCGAGGTACAATTAGCCAGGGGTAGAAGTAGACAGTGGATTTTTCTCGTTGCCCTTAAAATGTACGTACAATAAGCAAAGTATTTTTTAATGAAAGCAGGAACACATCCCCATATTTCCAGAAATATTTGTAAGTATGATCCTGTTATCCTACAATTTAGAAGCATTTTTATAAAATGGGTATAAAATTGTAGTTCTGATGTTACAGTTTTTGGCCTAGCATTTGGTTTTCTAAGTTATTAGTCAAAATATCATAGTTTTAATTTGCTTCTGATTTAATAAATTTAATTAAGAGATATTTTTCACTTGGATAATAATTATCTCCTTATTTATATAATGGTGATAAACACTAAAATAGCCCTAGGGGCAGATGTAGCCACTCTTCCGTGGCGGGATAAAACTATTGATGCTTTTTCACTAATACATGGATAATTGTTAGACGAAAAAGTACTATTGATATTCCAATCAATATTGCCATTCGGATGAGTAATTTGTGAAATAGATTTTTTAAGAATGTTTCCATCAATTTTGCCGCAATTACAAAAATGTCACAAAAAAGTGGGCTAAAGCCCTTTTCTTTAGCTTTAAGTGACATACTTATTTAGTATCAGCAGTGGGCTTCAGTACGTTCTACACGTAAAAAAAAAATGGAATTTGTCATATGACTTTGTCATCCTGTTACAGAATCCCCCTACAGGTTCATATTCTTATCGTATTTAAACAAAGAACAATTGATGTTTTGCACCCGTAAATTTGTTATTAATTTGAACATCCTTATCGATAATTATATTCTACCCATTAATGTGACAGTATGATTTGTAATCCTAATAGGGATAGACAATTATGTCCGATTCTAATAGAGTAGTCAATTTATACAAGTTGCTGATGCAATTGATGAATTCTGTAATTTTAATTTCTGATAGAATTTAACTTTGGTTTATTCCAAGATCACGTTGTCATTTATTTGGATGTATTGTTGCCTCTTTAATACTTTTTTATAAATTTATGATAACATAAACATGATGAATCAGCTACATGAAAAAAAGTTCAATATAAGAAGTTAATCCACGTCTAATGAATACAGTGATCAATAGCAGAATTTATATGGTTTTTGTGTGTGAGAGTGAGAGGGCATGACGGGTGATTTTTGTATATAATAATAGAGCTGCGCAAGCTAATGAAAGAGTGAGAGAGATAGAGAGAGGGAATGGAAGAGTATTCACTTATGGGAGAGAGACATCAGAGGGCCGTTATATAAGTATTAAATTGTGTGACGACATGGATGAGGAAATAATGCAAATGTGTGAGACGCCAATCAATTATTTCGTCACAAAACGCTATCCCGCGCGCTTTTTTTCTCCTTTTTCCTCATTTTTTTTTTTTTTAATATTTGTAAATTCTTGTGTAGGGTATAGGTGAGAAAATTACGTCCTTATATCCTGATTTTTTGCCCATTAATTTTCATTGCTTTGAGAAGTAAGCAATCTTATTGTTCTGTGATGAAATTACAGCGTCGAGAAAGAAGAAGAGGGTATTATAGGCTCTTGTACGCGCATCTCGTTCTCTTTTTTTTTTTTAACTTTACACACATTACCAAAAAATATAAAAGATCTCTATGTGTTTGTTGGGAATTTTTGTTTTGAGGGTGTAGTGGTGTGCGTAGTCTCTTGAGTGAGAATGTCCGCCGCGGATAAAAGATAAAGTGGAGAGGAGCAAAAAAAAAAGAGTCTATACTTTCCATTTTGCCGGCAAGCTCATTTTTTTTGTGTTGTTTCACGGCCCATTTTGGGGCCTGTTGTTTCTTCAGTAAATTTAAACAAAAAATTTTATAAATAATAATGGAATGATGGTCTGTTGTGTAGGCTTCCTGGACGTTTTTTTTATTAGGAAGAATTTTGAGAAGAGTGTGACAACACTGAGAAAAAAAGAGGCTGCGATTAACTTTTTTTCGTAATAACTTTGGGTGTAAAAATATATCAACATTTTTTAATGTTAATTTTACACCTTTTAAGGGTAAAATCAACATGAAAGGAGGGTAACTTTAACCCATAATACACCTACAAAGTGTAATATTTACACTGTTTTCGGATCAATAATGCAGGGTAAAATTAACATTTCCAGAATGTTATTTTGACTTTTTCGAGAAAAAAAGAGGGTGCAATTAACTTTTTTTCTTCGTAACTTTAACATTTTTAGGTGTAAAAATATATCGCTCCTTGGAAATTACAAGGGGCCAACTCACTTTTTGGCGATTTTGAGATTTTAATGCACGCAGACAGAGAATTTAATAAAATTTCTGATGATATGAGTCAATAAATTTCGTTATTAGAAAAGTTTTTCAAAATTTTACTCTTTATGATTGCTTGCGCGGTTTTGTTTGAAGTCAAGGGGCACAAAATAGATTTATCGTTCAAATTTTTGTGAAACAAGGGACTAACTTAAGCAAGTTGATCCCTTGTCATTCTAATTTCATGAAAATTTGCGCATCATTTAGAATGACAAAGAGCTAATTCATAAAAAAACATATTTTGAAAGGTAAAAATATGTATGTTTCCATGTTTATAATAATGCTCATACAAATAGAAAAGAATTAAATTATTTTTATTAACATACTTAATTGAGATAATTATTTATACAAAGTTAAATCTTTCATGCTGTCTCCTGAAAAATGGCTCAGATTGAGTTGGCCCCTTGTAATTTCCAAGGAGCGATATCAACATTTTTAATGTTAATTTTACACCTTTTAAGGGTAAAATCAACATGAAAGAAGGGTAACTTTAACCCATAATACACCTAAAAAGGGTAATATTTACACCGTTTTCGGATCAATAATGCAGGGTAAAATTAATATTTCCAGAATGTTATTTTGACTTTTTCGGATTTCTCTCAGTGAAGATATGATAAAATATTTTCAAGTAAAATTTCTAATACTAATTTGTTCTTGTCTATTTGCTTCCTTTTTCCAGAAAGATGTTTCCTGGAGAGAAAGAAGAAAAAAACGTGCTAAATATGGAATAAAGTGTTAAATGTGAAGAGTTAGTATCTCTTAAAGCCTCTATCACAGAGGTTTAAAAAGAAAGAATAAATTCCTTGATCTCTGTGAAATTGTGCTGTAAAAAGGTGGAACATAGACAATTCCATCAGAACTTTGTGCTTTTGAAGTGTATTAAAAAAAAGAAAGAGAAAGAGAAAGAAAAATTGTGAAAGAAATAAAAGAAAAAGAAGTGCAGTGAAAAACGTGTTACATTAATTGCATTAGCAGCAATTTGGTGTATTTGTGCTTCTTTTTAGTGTATAAAAAAGGCAACTTACAGTTGTCCAAAAAGAAAAAGTGAGTATTTAAAAAAAAAAAGATCTCAAAGATCTTTAAGTGAAAAAAAGAGAGAAAATTAGTAAATCTTATCTCTCAAAAAAAAAAAAAATAGTTAAGAAGGGGGAGTGTTTGTGGTTTTTTTGTGGATAAAAAGATAAAGAAAGTTTAAAAAAAAGTTGATGGAGCAAATTGTATGGGTGGATTATTAAATGAATGGGCCTTCGTCGAACAGCTGCATCGGTTTTGGTGAGCGTCAAAACGTCGTCATCCGATGTGGCCGCAATGGCACCCGCTCTAACGGAGCCCGTGACACAGAGTAAATTGTCATCACCGGCCACAGCCGCTTCACCCCATCCTGATATTCATTCATCAACCAATTCAACCCTTGTGGATGATCATCATTCGCACAATTACTATTCGGTGCGTCAGAAACAGCAAGGTGGGGAGGAAGTGAGGGCTGTTGGTGGTGGCGGCGGCGGTGGTGGTGTCACAAAGGGTTCCTTCCAATTAGCATTTGTGGAGTCTGTTGGCATTGAGGCGTCATCGAATGGGCTGGCGGAGTCCGGTCCAGTGGATGATTCAACGCACATGGATCAGACAGTGAATGATAGGAGCACACTAGGTGACAACATTGAAGATGTGGAAAAGGTTGAGGAGAATATTGTTGTGGTGGGTAGTACGGGTAGTGGTGGTAGTGCTGAGAAAGTGGGAACAGGAGGAATTGCTGTGAAGATTCCAGCAACATCAGCAGCAGCAGTAGCATCATCATCAACATCATCATCATCGTCAAATGCACAAATGGGTGTTGTGACAAAAAGTGGTGGTGGTGATTATATGAAAGAGAGTGCTGAGATTGAGCAATTTATGGGTGAATTGGCATCATCCAGTGACATTGATCTCTTTCAAGTGTTCAAAAGTTTTGAAAATGCTGCCCAAGCAGGCGATGGTCTGTGTGATCTCGTTGCACCATTTTCCATTTTTGGTGACGATGTCATGAGTGTCGAGGAGGTGTCAGCTGCCCAAATTAAGGACAGTGACACCATACAATTGAGGCAGGAGATTGAAAAGCGTCAGTATCAGATGCAACGTAAATGTGACTTTCTCCTACGACGCCTCCGAAAGCTCCAAGTACGCTATATGGGTGGGCATATTAGTGAAGAGATTGCTGGACTTTTTGAGCATACTAGTAGATTGCTCAAGAGGAAGGAGCGTGAACAAGTGAATAAGGGTATTGTGACTCCGGGTCAAGTGATAGTTGATGTTGTGTCTACAGCAACATTTATCCCACCGGCTGGCAGTGGTGTCATTCAAAGTCAGCAACAACAAGATCTCAGGCCACTCAATCAAATGGCACTGAGATCCTATCTCAAGCGCATTGAGAATGTTGCACTAACCCAAAATTCCATGGCACAAAAGAGAAGTTCGGCAGTTGTGACATTGCCAGGTGGTAAGGGATCCCCAGCAATTGGGAGTCTCTTGCCGAATCTCGAAGAAGTGTCAAGGAATCAACTTGAACATACATCAGGATTGTTGAGGACAGAATTGAGAGCTGTAGAATCAGCAATGGATTCTGATGCCACAGCTACAAGTTCCGGTGGTGAATCAGCTGATGAATTGGTCAACTATACAAATCCCACACAGCAAACACTATCCATGTAAGTTCCATTTCTATCATCTCCTATTACGGTAGACTCTCTCTCAATTGGGCATTTGGGTCAAAAGTCATCTGAATCCGAATTATCGATAGATTTGGGCGTCAAAGCCTCTGTAAATTCCACAAAAAGCGCTCAATTGTAAAAAATCACGATAGAATAGGAAGAACTAGCTTGCAATTTCGGCCACCTGTTTTGTTCCTCGAATTTCCATGAACTTTTAGATTTTACGTACTCTAGAGATTATACAATGCAAAAGAATAACAAAAAATGTAGCTTCGACAAATGAGATGATGTGAAAAAGATATTGGAAGAATTTCTGAAGGGCAAGAAACTATGAGAATGAAGGTGGACGAAATAGGGCACCAAAGCTATGTCTATATTTTTATTCATTTTAAAATGTATTAAGAATAATTTTAGAGTAAATAAAGACGGTAAACTCTTTACAAGGTTCCAAGCAACACTCTTACAAAAGAAGGAATTAAAAAAATCAATTTATATTTAAAATATTACATTTCATACTTGAGACTTTGACGCTTTAATGCAACTACAGTAGAGTCTCTCTATAGTCCATATTTGGTTTCAAATTTGACACTTGGGTCGCACTATAGGGGAAAGGCTCATAATTTTGTCCAGTTTCTTATTTTGGACACTTTGAGGATAACATTGGACACTAAAAATAAATTGATTAAAATTATGGATTTTTATTCCAATATTTGATGAATAATGAATTCTATCTAAATATTTGTTCTTTTTGGAAGATTTTGACACTAAATACGTTAAATTTTGAATATTATTTGAGTTGAAATTGCTTTGTTGAAAATTCAGTGTGAGCAATTGCTTACGAGAAATATGACAGAACTTCGTGTTTACTTCAGTTCTTATTTTGCTGTGGTGAAGTACTAACAATGTTTCTTCGATTTTTTTGAGTGATATTATTGAATACTCATTGAATATTGTGTTGATTCACGTTAGTGGTGGTTGGTAAAAACACAAATATCTTTGTGGCTCATTTATTTTATAAATCGCGAAAAATAGCGATTTCAATATAAGTGGCGAAAAGTGGGGCACTAGCGAGAAGTGGTGATTCCACCCTACACCGAATTTGAGCGAATTAGCTTCATAACGTGAAAATTGTCAACAAAATTTTTCGCCTGATTGAAAAAGAGCCGATTGAGTGAGAGTCTACTGTAATATTCTCTAGCTCTCTTTCACTCAACTCTCTATTCATTCTCAAAATGGATTTCCTCTTTCTGCTAATTGTCACATGTTTAGGGTAATTGTGTGTTGGATGATGTTAGCAGAAGGAAAAAAAATGTATATATCGACAGATACAGTAATAGCTTGAAGCACAGCAAAAAAAACGCCCCAAAAATTCCGTAATATTTATTGTTGTTGAATAACCCGTAAGAATTGACGCAATCAGATGATATATTTTCTTTGTTAGGGAAACTGCGTATATTTTTTTTTGGTAAGAATTCCAATCAATAGATCTTTCAAAAAATATCTATCTAAACCCATCTTGAAAATTTGAGGCATTGGACTAGCTATTAAAATATAATATTATAATGGGCCAAATTCATTTATAAAACATTGAAAAAGAAAATGATCTGTGCGAAGCATAAACTGTCCGAACGTAGCGCTCTTCCCCCTACTTAAATTTCGTGTAATTGTTCAGGATTTTAAGCAGAAAAGACACTCATTCATGATTGACTTGAGTATTTAGCAATTTATCAAAAGAAATCGATAATGTTGGAAAAAATTTACCACTCATTCATGAGTTTATTTGTTGTTATTGCCATAATTTCGCGTCTTTTGGAGATTGTTCTTTCGTGCTAAATTTAACAACAGAGAGAGAGGGAGTGGTTTTATTTGGACTTTCTTAAACAAGGACTTCAAGTTTCTTTTTTTTTCTTAAACGTTTAACAAAGCTTTTTCGAGAGTTATTCAATGCTTTGTTTTCTTGGATTTTTTCAAGGCCTAGCTTTATGATTTTCGGGGAATTCTTCAGACCCTTCAGACTGTGTATCGCAATCATCGCCATTATAAAGCTTTTTTTGACGAAAATGAAAACATGAAAAATATTCGGACTCAACGTGAAACCTTACTCATTCCTAGAATTATCTTTTATCATGGTTTTTTGGGTGTTCACTAGTTTTTACCTTAATTGCAAAATACTATTACAATTCACGATCGTACACAGACGAAATTTTGACTAATGCCCAACGCACAATAACTTTTGTTTGTAAACATGTTTTTAAAGTTGCCTATGTGAGTGAGCGAGATGACTAGATCGAGATTTCATTCACTCTCATTGAAATGTCAAAAACATGTTTACTAAACAAAAGTTATTGTGCGTTGGGCCTAATGCCTGGCGCCAATAACTTTTGTTTTGTAAACATATTTACATTTTAATGAGAGTGAGTGAGATTTAGATCTAGTCATCTCGCTTATTCTTAAAGGTGATTTTGAAAAAAATGTTTATAAATAAAAGTCATTGTACGTTAAGCATAATTATAGTCATTTTAGATCAGGAAAATTTCATGAAAATAAAATTTACATTTGGGTCTTTCTGAAAAAAAAAAACGGTTCGTTTGAGCAATATACTTAAAAGAAGAGTGCAGTGAATGAGGAGAATAGTCATACGAAAAATGTTTGGGAAACATAATGTGAATTTGGATATCATGAAATTGTTCCTGATTAATTATTCTTTGGCAAAGAAATATTTTCTTATGGCTCCGGTACGCATTTCAGACCAAGAAAATTTCATGAAATCAATAGTCACTATCCCCTTCATTCTCAAACGTCTTGCAGATGTTTATCATACACTTTTGCTCTCAAAATTAGATTGAACTAAATTGAATTTGGTGTGATGCTCAAAAGAAAAAGAAAAATGCGAATGAGTGGGATAGACCTTTTCTAAAAGTTTAAGAATAAAGGGAACGTAATTTCCGATTTGATGAAATTTTCCTGGGCTAAAAGGTGTGCCGGAGCCATTATATTAAAAGTTGTGCCTAAGCCATAATTTTTTCGGAAGGCTTCTTATGGCACTAGAGAAGTTTATATCCATATTGAAGCAAAATCCCTACGCTTGTGCAGGAAAAACTCTTCAATATGGACATAATTTTCTCTAGTGTGTAGTGGCCATTAGATCAGGGTAATATCAGGATCAGGAAAAAGTATCGCATTCGGGGCTGATTTTTAAGAAAAATAAAGCTGAACTGAAAATTTCGTCTCCTGAAAGGTTGTCAAAAGGAAGTTACGACAAATGCTGATTTAACTGACGATATGGTCAGTTGATTCGACAGTTGTCGTATTTGCATTTCTTTTGTGCCAGCATATTACAGAAAAGGTAAAGTGGGATGGGCATATACAAATCCTATACAAAGAAAGAAAAATATGTGAATCTTGATTTTACGAAATTTTCCTGATCTTAAATATGGGCCGAAGTTTTACACCTTTTGGATCGAGGAAATTTTATTGAAAGCGAAATTCACATCCTTTTTTCTCAAAAGTTTTCCTTATGCACAGTGAGATAGATAATATGCGACGTACCTTTAGGAGTAATACAATTGAATTGGGGCGGATAACAATTAGATATCGTTATGAGCCGGTTCTTTATTGGTTCATAACTGATTGGAATTGGTTCAAACTTGTCTAGAATTTCAAGACCCTTCCAACTTGTCCTTAAAGAGTTAAAGGGCTACGAAAAGTGGTCTTCAGGGGAAATTTTAGGGAGTGAAGAAATAATGGAATTTCTGCTCTCTCGGAGTTTGAGCAGTAAAAAATTCTAGCTACGTAACAGTTTTTTCACCGTTAAGACGGCGGTGGCCACCAGAAAACTACAACTTAAGCGGGGTTTAGCCCAGGTCCCGAAGGTCTCAAAATCCCAAATAACGAGAAATTTTTGTTGCTTTTTGAAAACCTAATAGGTCATTTATCTTTAGTAATCCAATCCTAAGTTAAATTTTTCCAAAAAATTAAGCCTTAAGTCTGAAGCCCGTATTACTGATGAGTAAAAATCTATCTATGTATTAACATTAATTTCCCTTATTAATACATTTTTATAGGAAGTTAAGAACAACTATTCTTTTGTCGTGCAAAAAAATTTAAAGCAAAGTGGAACTTGGATAGTTATTGATTTGAGAACTGCCAAAATCGCATAAGAATTCCTTGGATATGTATTTTTGTTTGTTATTATAAAACGTATAATAAAGAAGAAAAATTTAGCTATGTAAGAAATATACTAAATCGATATTTTTTATGTACCCACAAACTCCTCACAGGAAGAGGAGAAGAATCCTTATATTTTACGACCGGACGTCATTTTTCGGGAGAGTAATGAAGGAGAAAGGTTGAATCTTAGACGGAAATTGTAGGTCATAGTTGAAATTATTTTCTACCATTCCAGGAAGTCGACCTTTCCCATTCCATGGGCTCCTCTAGTTCTCAAAGACTTAATGGATTAATTAGCATAATGTAATTATTTCGTTTAGTTAATAATTAAATGTTAGAATTTCTGCTTGAGAACTCTCAGTTATAATAAAATTTTTAAAGCATGTGAATCAGACATTTGTTATCGTACTGGTTTAATCTGGTTAGGACTTGATATTTTTTTCCTACATTCTACTACTACCTACTTAAAAATTAGGACATATTCATTATCTTAAAGAGATAACACATAACGAATTCGTGTATATTGTTTTAGTTTAGTAAACCTTAGTGAAATAAAATTGTTCTAATTTTTCCATTTATCAGAAGATTTTTAAGACTATTTTCTTAATGTTCGAGGGTATTCGTGAATCTCAATACTGAGAATTTCTCAATGAAATCCTTAACGCCAATTTTGTTTTCGGAAGGCAAAAAAGCAAGAATTTACTGTTTTCCCTTTACTTGAAGCACTTTGTATTCTTCCCACCGCAAAAGTTGACGTACAAAAGACACCGATGTGTTGACGATTCGCAATATCACTACTAGCTTTGTAAGCATAAATTCTTGAAGAAAGTTTTGAGAATGTGTTGAGTTGATTGGTTGTTAGTACTTTCCTATTGCGCTCTTTGTGTGATGATACCATTTTACGTGAGAAGCTCTCGTTTTCGGTTAGACCAAATGTGTAAAGGGAGAAATGGCATTGCAAAAGGGGATGGAACAGAAAGAGATATTTTTCTATTGGAAGAAATTGTACTTACCAATTGAATTTTGAGATGGATCTTTCAAATAAAATCACATCTCAAATGAACGTCTTCAATTATAATGTAAGAAAATTTAACATGAAGCAATTTTAGTGCGTGAATTGAGGGTGAGATAAAACAATTCATGTTTCTTTTATTCTTCGTTTATCCAATTGTGGAGGAAGTTTTTTTTTCCTCTTTTTTGATTTTTTTGTTAGCGTATATTGATTACTCTACAAATTACGTCACAGTCTTGGCAATTACTTCCAATTGATATTGTGTTGAATGGAGAAAAAAAAATCCTGCATGTGAGGCGAAGTTCTTCTTTCCTAATTCAGTTATCTCACTGGAGACTTCAACTAATGAGAATAATGAGTCCTCGAACGAAGAGTCTGTGTCACAAAGATTATATTGTCATTTTATTCTGCTGAGATTGAAAGTATAGTCTCATTTTATATACAAGTGGTTAAGTTGAAATCTGCAATTTCAATTAGTCAACACACTACTGTATAAAATACTGTGTTTATAAATGAAAGAAGGGGAAAATTGTATAGAATATTTTGTGGGATGATTTGCGTGTTTCACATAATTTTCACAGTAATTGTCCTTCTTACTCATTTTGATACATTGAATAAAGTAAAAAGATAATTCTACGTCACACATTGCGCTATTTTTTCACAAAAACATTTTATAGGGTTGAATATTCACTAATTGTCCTATATGAGAACTAATATGCATTCAAAAGGGTTTTTTTTTTATTTTTATTAAATTAATTTATTAGACTTTGAATGATTCAGAGAAAAAGCCGGACTTGCCCCACAAAAAAATTAGTTGATATCGTAATATATTGCAATTTAAAATTGGACAGCATTTATTATTTTTGCGGGAAGATTTTTATATTCACAAAATCGTTTTTATCATCGGCAATAAGATTAGAACAGATTTATAAAGTATTTAAAAACAGAGATCAATTCGAACTAATACCAATTAATTTAGGAATTATTGGTAAACTACAGTAATGACAGGCTTTCAGGTTTTGGACACATTTTGGCTTCGAACACCGTATTTTTCCCATATTCTTTAATGAGTCTGACCTAATATTTTCAAGAAATATGTGACTTCACTGAGAGAAATCCGAAAAAGTTAAAATAACATTCCGGAAATGTTAATTTTACCCTGCAGTATTGATCCAAAATCGGTGTAAATATTACCCTTTTTAGGTGTATTATGGGTTAAAGTTACCCTTTTTTCATGTTGATTTTACTCTCAAAAGGTGTAAAATTAACATTAAAAAATGTTGATATATTTTTGACCCGAAAAGTGTTAAAGTTATTACGAAAAAAAGTTAATCGTAGCCTCTTTTTTTCTCAGTGTTCAGACTAGGTATTAAGATATATTGCCACATACACGTCAGATTCATTAAAGGAATATTGGAAAAATATGAAGTGTTCGAAGCCAGAGTGTGTGCAAAGCATGGATACTTTCCTGTATATGGTTTTTCAGAAAAAAAAATCTTTGCATTTAAAACATTTTCACTCCCAGATTTGTCTGTAATTCGGGTAAGATTTAGATTCCACTCCCAAATGCCTAAATTTGACACTTAAGAGAAGTGTTTCAACCCTTAAGGATTAGGGTTGGGGCACAAATGAACTCAAGTTGATCCTCTAGAATATTTAGCTTGAAAGATTTTACAATAAAGGATTAGGCAAAGCAAATTTATGCGAAGGACGTCTAATCGATAATCCAAAGCCCTTATGCCGAAAATACAAAAAAAAAAGATCAGCCCAAATCATAATCCTCATTTTTCGGGCTGTTTCCTAAACCGGTTCTTGTGTCCATTTTGGACTTTACGGTATGACAGTTTAGGATAAATCTCTATTCCCAAATTTTACTGGCTAAATATTTGCGAGGATCAGCCTTAGTCTATTTAAGCCCGTACACTCGAAACTTGTTCCACAACTCTGAGGTTATTTACAACCCCATTAGAGGGTTAATATGAGTGAAACTTAAGACCAATATACACTAGAGAAATTTATGTCCATATTGAGGAGTTTTTCCTACGCAAGCATAGGGAATTTGCTTCAATATGGACATAAATTGGTCTAGTGTGGAGGTCATTATTTCGAATTTTAATGATCGTATGGATTAATATAACTGGGAACATTTTCAGAGGTTTAAATTTTGACACAAGATTAAATTCAGTGAAGGCAGTGACTGAAAGCTGAATACAGTGTGAACTAAGATGCTACTATTTAGTGCAAATTATTTAAATCTCTTTTAAAAAGTCTTTAATTGCAAAAAAATGCTAATGCAGAACGCTCATTTTGGGCCAAACTTGAATACGAATAATTTTACAATTGGGAAAAAAAAGTAGTGAATGCAAAGTTACCTTCCTTGAAGTACCTTGTTAAATTGATTTTTTTGCAATAAAATCATAAATCTGAGATTGAAATCCTCATCCATCAGTCCTAAGCATTAGCTTCCATTCTCACAAGGAAGTATCTAGGAAGTAGGGCAGTGGAATTGCATTATCTAATAAATGACTATCGATATTTATTGTCTCCATAATAGCTCCCAGGGGTTCAGGAAGGGTATTAATCTCCATATTGTTATAAAATCTCCTCGAAATATCTCAAAATTGCCCTCTTTGTAACCTTCCGCACTGATTTAATTTCACTTTGGTTTGAGGTTTAGTTTTAGATGAGTGCTTTTATTCATTGTTATTTTTTTCCTCGGAAAATTGTCTCATGCTTTAGAAGTACTCGAACTCGGTAAATTAAATGTTATACCTCCAAAGTACTTTCACATCATTTACTAGTTCTCAACCGATTTAGGGGAAACTGGGGCACCACCAAAAACGGGGTACCACCAAACACTAATTTTTATTTCTAAACTAGTTGGATTAACTCGACCATTCCTTCAGTGGACCAGCATCCTTATAGTACCTATAAACTCCTGTAGATCTTATCCTCTGAAGTCGAATATCCGATTAAAAAATCGCAGTGTTTCGTGGTACCCCGTGCTTGGTGGTGCCCCAGTTTCCCCTATAAATCACTCAAAAATTCCCCCTAAAGATTAAGACTAAACAATTGATTTTCGAAAAACAAATTATTTATTCCAAGACCTTTCCAATGAACTCAAACCTGGTAATATTTAAATAAGAAATACGCTCTCCAGAGCCTTTTTGACTTCTGACCTTGGAAAACCGTTATTAGGTATTCAACAGTATTTTTGTTGTATATGGACGAAATGATCGCCTTGATAAAACCTCTGTAACGCATCCAAAAATGAAAAAAAATACACAACACACTTTCGAGCAATCCCAAAAAACATGGTTTTAGTGGAGAAGGGGAGGACTGCATTGTATAATCTCTAGAGTACGTAAAATCTAAAAGTTCATGGAAATTCGAGGAACAAAAAAGGTGGCCGAAATTGCAAGCTGGCCAGAATTTGCACACTTACCCTACTAGATTTATCAAAAGGAAAAATTTCTGTTCGAATTTGTTACTTGTAAAAAATTCCAAATATTGTAACGTTCCAAATTTCCTTAAACTACCCTCTATACAGAAACTTTTTCCTTGATGTTATTTTTTTTTGGAAATCCGCCAATTTGTAAGGATCAATGTTAAAAATTTGTGTCCCAGGGGGTGGAAGTAAACAAAACTGCCTTATAAATTAATTCAATTTTTTGTTCAAATGGCAAAAATGGAGAATACGACTCTATATTATATCAAATCTTGTAGAAAAATAAGAAGTAACTTTTTCAAAACCACCGTATCTACTTCTCTCTTATGTACAAGTTAATATCAATGGGAAAAATTGTGGGTGTACTAACACCATGTATAATGTATGTATATACGGAATGCTTGAAGTATTGATTATGTTCTCATGTGTAACTGCAATGGAAGCAGCACGACAGAGAGAAAATTATGTTTTTGTGCTGAAATAGATAGAGTACACAAAGAAATCATGATTTTGTTGCCATTTGATTGTGAGAGCATTGACGTTTCATGTTAATTGCATGTGATTATAGGTATATATGGTTTAGAACTTGTGAAAAGGACTTTACCCTATATTTCCTGTGTTTATTTTCACTTCCTTGCACTTTCATTAGCAACTAGTGCGCTCAAAGTTATTCGGAACTCTCAACGCTCTTTTTATTTATACAATTACATCTAATTTACATAATCAACAGTTCATAATGCGAATGTTAATAATTTTTAATTTTATCAATAATTAAATCCTATCGGTAAATGCACTTGTAATTTTGTTATTGTTTCATAACCGGTTGTATTATTTTTTACTTGAGTATTTGAGTAGATAATTGCCTACAGTGAATTTTTATATCAAATATCTGCTGTAAAACATTATTTTTTTTATTAACAGTTGTAAACATTTGAAGGACTTATTCATTAATGTATAATGCCTTTGTGATGATACCGAAAAATCAACTCTTTATTTGTATTAAATGTCCAATCGAAAAATATTATCCTCTTCTGCGATTAAACCTCAATTCTATATTGTAATGATTCTTTTTATTATCCCAATAATCGAATACACAATGGGAATTTATTATTAAATTAATTCGTAAGCATCATCGTTAAAATCTCACTGTGAACTTTTTTTTCCTTTTGTGTGAAAAATAGTCGTATTCAGGACTTTTCAGAATGTTACATAAAATAATCTACATGTAATGCAGTAAAAGTGCCCTGTTTGCATGAGAAAAAAAAAGTTATGTATATTATGTTAAAAGTCGTGATTTTTAGGTCACTTAAGGTTGTAAATGTGGAAAGGGAAAACTATTTTTTAATAGTATACTTAACAAATGAACGGGAGAGTGAAAATGTTAAAGAGAAATAGAACAATAATGTTAGTGGCTTTTCAGAAGATATCACCTAGTCATAAAAATAAATTTATGATTATGTAGAATAAATTCGCAGAATGGCAAATGCAACACAATGTCGTATAAAATTTTCTTAGAGTTCGACTGCGGTTAGTACGAGGAAAAATTTTTTTCTCGAAAAACACAAGTAAAGAGGAAGATGATACAATTTACGTTCTATATATAATTAGAACTTTTTTATAAAGTTCATCTTAAATAAAAAAAATCTATTTCCGAGTTAGCTTAATGGAAATATTAGACTTCTACAGGTTAATTTTTAAAGCTAAATAGGGATCGTCTTTTAAATCTTTAAATACACAAAACTTTGTCGTAAGCATGCAGTATTCGATGCATTCGATGCATCATAAGTTGTTAATTTGAAATTGAAAATTATAAATTTGTCACTCCATTCTAAGATAAGTCTTCAAATCGGGTCTTAAAGGCTAAAGCCTATGACAGACTAACGGCTTAAGCCGAGAGATGGCTTAGTGAGAAACTGATGGGCTTGCAGTCTAATCAATTATTTTGATTATAATTACCTTAAGAAGTCTCTCGGTTTAAGTCGTAAGTGTGTCTAGTACAGAAATCATCCGATAAAGATCTTTGATTTTTCTTAATGTTAATTTTCTATAACTTTTTAAGCTAAATTGTAAAAAACTTAATGATAGGTAAGCTGAAAGGGAAATGTCAGACTCATGTAATATTTCTTAAATTTCAAGACTGCTTGAGAGGACCCTTTAAATATTTACATACAGAAAATGTCTTGGCAAGATTGAAATAGAAGAAGCGTCATTAGCCTATAATCATAAATCTTTAATTGGTGTCTTTATGTCAAAATTGAGGAGTTTAATAATTAAAATTTAAATTTTCTCTATCTTGGAAATCTTGGAAAAACCGAGATGGATTAACCAAGTAGAGGGAGATCTGGACAAATTAAAAGTTAAAAACTGGAAGAAGTTCCGGGAGACCGGACAGAGTGCAGGCGGGTTGTGAGTGAGACCAAGGTCCTAAATGGACTGTAGCGCCAATTTGATGATGGAAATCTTCTTTAAATGTTGTACGTTAATCAAAATAACTATGAAATTTTGCAGTTGGCATTTCTGATAACCGTTTTGGAAGACCGGTGTCCCAAAAACTTTTTCCTTACGACTTTTTAAAAATATGTTTTCCTCTAAAAACTCAGAAAAAATTTATATTCTCACCCCCACTCTTGTCTTTAAATGGTTAAAAAGGCTCTAGAGAATGTATTCTTAAAAAGTTAAAAACTGGAAGAAGTTCCGGGAGACCGGACAGAGTGCAGGCGGGTTGTGAGTGAGACCAAGGTCCTAAATGGACTGTAGCGCCAATTTGATGATGGAAATCTTCTTTAAATGTTGTACGTTAATCAAAATAACTATGAAATTTTGCAGTTGGCATTTCTGATAACCGTTTTGGAAGACCGGTGTCCCAAAAACTTTTTCCTTACGACTTTTTAAAAATATGTTTTCCTCTAAAAACTCAGAAAAAATTTATATTCTCACCCCCACTCTTGTCTTTAAATGGTTAAAAAGGCTCTAGAGAATGTATTCTTAAACCGAATAGTATCATGTTTGGGCTCGTTGGAAAGATTTTGAAATCTTCGATAAAAACTGAACTGGTTCAAATCGGCTCTGAACCGGTTTATAACCGATATGTTTATCCGAAATTCAATTATATATTACTTCTAAGGTACCGATTTTGGGAAATGTTTTGAGTTATGTATAAATCTGTTCAAATCGATTGTGAACCGGTAAACGGTAACTTTTTAGGTATAGGATCTAAGTCACGAGTTCAAGCTCTTTGCAAATCCTAGGACGCTTTGCCACCTCTTTAATAGTAAAACAGAAAAAAATCAATAATATACAATTACATATGTAGTTAGCACAGTTTTTTGTATGTAGAACCGTTGATGTGTCCTTCAAAAAACAATTAAAAGGTATAACTTAAGATTATTGCAATAATTCAAGAAAAGGTCCACTTGGACATGGAAAAGTTAGGATTGTGATCAAATGAAAATCATTTTAGTGATTCCAACATTGACTTAGAAGGTTATTAGGTGAGATTCTTAACAATCTCACCTACTATAATCCTAACAAAATTTCATGTCGTCCGATCGACCTCAAATTTGGCCAAAATGTGTTTCAGCACTTCCTGATCACGAATATATATGTGGCTAATTTACGTTCCCGGCCGGCCGGCCGCTCTTTGGAGCTTAATAGCTCCTAAACTAAAAAAGATATCGACTTGCGGTTTTCGGCAAAGGTTATATATCGGGTGAAAATTGCAACTTGGTGCATTGACCCCCCACCCCCCACCCCTCCTTCCGCCATTTTGAAGACCCCCCTTTTTTTGTTTTCTCAATAGCTCCGCCCCTATGGCATCGAGCGGGCTCAAATTTTAGTATGTTATAGCTGGGCCTTAGAGCTTTCCATCAATACCAAACTTAAGGTCCCCTGACCCCCCAGACCCGAGCTATAAGGTTCCAAAAAAAATTTCTTAAAATGGCCATAACTCCGGTTCTAATTGTCAGAATTTAAAAAGTGAGGGCTTTTTGGAAAGCTCTCGTGAAATGCCACTTCCCCTTCTAACATCGCAAGTTCATAAAACTACCGCTAGGGGCGCTATTATTAAAAAGAAAATTTTTAAATCTTATAAGTTAAATAACTCAAAAATTCCATTGTGCATCGGGCTGAAATTTTAGTATGTTGTAGCCGTTGATTATACCTATCAAACAAAAAAAACCTTAAGTCGATCTAAAACCCCTGACCCGAGCTATAAGGGGTCAAAGTTTGAACATTGACCGGCCTCTATCTCCGGTTCTAATTAACATATCGACCTAAATTTTACCTTTTTGGTTTCGTCACGATGAGCACTTTCAGATGGAAGTTCAAAAAGTCACCATAGGTGGCGCTGTGATAGCGTCAAAATTCATCGAAATTCAAAGTCACTTTTCTCAAAAACGGCATTGTGCAAGTTAATGAAATTTTAGTATGTTGTAGTCCAGTCTAGGACGTTTCCAAAATGGTGCGTATGCGCGCTGTGGTTTCAATAGAACCGGAGATATGAGGGGTCAAAGTTCACGAAATTCAAAAAATCATATCTCCGGTTCTATGTGACCGATTTTGATGAATGAGGGCTTAAACGAAAGATCTCACCAAATGCTACAACTTTCTAGAATATTTGAACTTCGTGGGACCAACACCAGGGGCGCCACAGTCGAAAAACCAATTTCAATATCACATAACCTCAATTATCTCGACTGTCGCTG